>NW_024097358.1:4648750-5252500 GCF_016545835.1 Crotalus tigris | reverse complement strand
AGGAAGGACTCACTGGAGAAGAGCCTGATGCTGGGAAAGATGGAGGGCAAGAGAAGAAGGGGACGACAGAGAAGGAGGTGGCTGGATGGAGTCACTGAAGCAGGAGGCCTGAGCTTAAATGGACTCCAGAAGATGGTGGAGGGCAGGAAGGCCTGAAGGAACGTTGTCCATGGGGTCACAATGGGTCGGACACGACTTTGCAATTAACAACAACAACCTTATAAGATTAGCATACAATCTACTGCCTACTTTTGATTTGAACCAATGGATGGAAACTGAAAGGAGAGAAGCATCCTAGAATTAAGGAGAAATTTCCTAATAGCGAGGACAATTAACCAGTGGAACAGCTGGCCTCCAGAAGTTGTAGGTGCTTCATCACTGGAGGTTTTTAAGAATAGACTGGACAGCCACCTGTCTGAAATGGTGTAGAGTCTGCTGCTTGAGCAGGGAGTTGGACTAGAAGACCTCCAAGGTCCCTTCCAGCTCTATTCTGATTGATTGATTGATTGATTTGGGAGTAAAATTATTAAAGGTGACCAAAACCGGAAGTCTGTTGCTACAGGAACATGCAAAACGTCTTTACATGAACATTTTGTAACAATGCTTTGTATTGAATCTATTATCATTTCTTGAAAGTAGGAAAGGTTTGGAAAAAAAAATAGTGTAAACATTATTGTAACGCAATCTGGTGAAGTAACTTGATTTTTTTTTTCAAACCAAAGAGCTACTTTTCAATATCTGTACACAGCGACCCAGAATTGATCTTTATTGTGTCTCATGACTTTAAAAAAGATCATTTATTGTTTCAATTGCTCTTATCAGTGAAAGGGAAATGCAGGCACGTTTTTTTTTAAGGGAACTCTCTAGCGTAGCAGCCTTTTGCAGATTGTATCACAGACTTAAGCCCTTGGGCTCTGTAATCTGAGCTCCCTCCATAAATCTTTCCCAATAAATCCATCGAGATCTTTAAACGGGCTCTGCAGAAACCACGGGGTCTCACCAAATTATTGGGACGCTGTCGAAACCTAATCTGGAGACAGCATGTAAGGCTGTGCGTATTTTAAAGCAGCAGCAATGGAAACAGCCCCACAATATCACAAGAACTAAAAGGAGAAAAAGGTCTGGGCTTTTTAGTCAGGCAGGGATATGTGTTTACAACAGATATGGTGTAGCAGATTGATTTGTTTAAGTCTGGATTTGCTTCCAGGTGAGCTAGTTATAACGACTTACAAAGTGGACGGTCAGGTTCTTAAAAGAAAAGTGGAATTATTATCCTATTGCAGGGGTAGAGTGCCAGTGATAATGGCCTGGCCTGGGAAAATGATAAAATGTGAGAAGTGCCTAGGAACCAAGCTGGCACTAACAATGAAATGCTGCTCATGCCATATGCTACAGCAGTGGTTCTCAACCTGTGGGTCGGGACCCCATTTGGGGTCGAACGACCATTTCACGGGGGTCACCAAACAATGCAGTCTGCCATTTTTTTCCCCCTTTTCCTTAGCTGTGCTCCTCCCTTTTATTCTATTGGCTTTTGAAAGCCAATAGAATAGACTCTCTTGAATAGAGTCTAATTATATTGGCTTTCAAAAGCCAATAGGAATTGTCCAGGCTGTCTCTGCCCTGCTGAGCCCGCCAAAAGTCCCATTCTGCAAACGGTGGTGCGCCAGTTGAGTAGTCCTCGACTTACGACCGGTTGAGTAGTCCTTGACTTACGACCGGTTGGGGGTCCCGGCATTAAAAAGGTTGAGAACCACTGTGCTACAGGGATCCATGTGGGTGATCGATACAACTTCTCCTTAGATTATGGGGCTGTGAAATTCGTTTTTCATCCCTGCTGATGGCTGAGCTTTGAGGTTTGGTGGAAGAGCTGATGAGAAAGCTAATAGGTATTTCCAAAACAATATGCAGGAATCCTCCTCCCAAGACACCCTTTCCTTCTCTCTGGCATCAAAAGAACACAAGACAGAAAACGGAGACTTGAACTGCCGTGAATTCCCTATATGTAGATTTCTGATCTGAAAGTAAAAGCGCTGTGTAGAATTTTTCTGTCCTTACTCTAATCCTTTTTCCGAGTAAATTAATCCGAGCTCAGAGAGATCATTCCTTGGACTCATCACGAATAGTCCTGGTTGTTATTAGAGAAATCTGTCCTCAGTCTTCCCTCCGTTGCCAAGCGCTTATGCCAAAATGAGACTAGTTGGGAGAAAGCAAGGCTTTCTATGAGACTGATGGGAGAGGTCAGGAAGAATGGGGAAGGTTTAGCTCTTCATACCTACTTGGCTCCTTAAGAACCAAACACTGGGCTCTTAACTTCATGTGTGTAACCAACAATCTGGGTCCTCATTTTAACGATCTTGGAAGGAGGGAAGGCTGCGTCCACCTGGAGCCGATCAAGATCGAACTCCAGCCTGTGGGCAGAGCGAGCGTGCAAAACTGCATTCTAACCACTGCGCCACTAAGACGAATAAGAAGATGACATTGCTTAATCCAGCACTGCTTAACTGGCCAAGTACTACATTGTAAACTGGCTCAATCTATTAATAGTACCTTTCTGGTAAGCTACTATTTTTATAAGCTATTATTAAGAGACTGAACCCATCCAAAATATTTTATTTGGTCAATTATAAAGGCTTATACTTTTACTAAGTGGAATGAGCATCATCACAGAAGATTATACAGCTATTTGTTTGCAGCGTGAGCTCTTTGTAAAAAAAAAAAAAATCAAAATCAGTAAGAGGCAAGCATTACTTGCCAAATTGGTCCGGGCCCAACAACTCAATGACCTTCAACCAGTATAAATGATTTCCTTTGCAGTGCAATCTCACATGCGTTTTACACAGAAGTAAGTCTCCCTGAATTTAATGAGGCTCGCTCCCAGTTACATGGGTATAAGATTATACCTTATAACCTTTATTAAAGTCAGAAAGAAAGAAAGAAAGAAAAAAAGAAAGAAAGAGGGAGGGAGGGATAGAAGAAGAAAGAAAAAGAAAAAGGAAGGAAGGAAAGAAGAAAGGGAGAGAGAGAGGAAGAAAGAAAAAGAAAAAAAGGAAGGAGGGAAAGAAAGAGAGAGAGGGAGGGAGGGGAGGAAGGAAGGAAGGAAGGAAGGAAGGAAAGAAAACAGAGATGGATGAAAGGAAGGAAGGAAGGAAGGGAGGGAGGGAGGGATAGAGGAAGAAAGAAAAAGAAAAAGGAAGGAAGGAAAGAAGAAAGGGAGAGAGAGAGGGAGGGGAGGGAAGGAAGGAAGGAAGGAAGGAAGGAAGGAAAGAAAGAAAGAAAGAAAGAAAGAAAGAAAGAAAGAAAGAAAGAAAGAAAGAAAGAAAGAAAGAAAGAAAATCCTAAAATACTTGAATCCACAGTCAATAGGATTCGGTACCACTTATGCTTACAATAAGAGCAGAAATCCATGGCTTGCCTAATCATTCACTTATGCCAGAGTATCCACATATCTGTTAATAAGACTCTCTGAGAAATCAGTTAGCCTACACCATTAGCACACTTCTAAAAACAGTGGATAAAAACGTTTCAAATTACCAGCAGTTGCATCATTATGGATTATTGTTTTAGCATGGCTAGCTCTCTCTAAATATGATGTTGCTCCCAGTGGAATACTGATTAAAATAGGAACCAGATGTGCTTTCCATGACCAGATTGAAAAAAAAGATAAACAACTGTAGAAAATCAATTCAAATAAAGAAGGATACCCTGAGGGTGTTTCTCCAAAAAAAAAAGTGAGGTGGTTTGGGTGGCAGCGGTGGCTGCGTAGTAAAAGTATTTCAGAAGGGTGGAGCAGGCCCTGGAAATAAGCTAAAGGAAAAATCTTCCCTCCTGCTGTTTTAAAAAAAGGGGGTGGGGGCTACCGAGACCACCAGGGAACATATTCTGATTGAAATCTAAGAGCTATATTAGCTACATCTTAAACATAGATGCCCCTACGGTGAATGGCCTACAAACTAACCCATCAAGAAAAGCTTCAGATTTGAAACTTCAAAGTGAAGCTGATCCACAATGGATATTCTGCTATTTATCTAGGAGATGAGCAAATCTCGGCTTAAGAAACTGTTATGTATGAAGTTCTAATCTTAAAGCATTATACTAACGAACCTCCAACTGTTTTGGAGGGAAGTTCAAACATTCAAGTTTAGGCAGCTAGCTTAGCGTTGTGATTGGCACTGTAAGCTGGTCATTTCCAAGGTAGGGCTCTTTGGGATAGAAAGCAACACCTAACAAAACAGGTAAATATTAGAAGAGTCTAAGGGGTATTTTGGATTATAATCCACACCTTTCTCAGACAAAGGTCACCTGCAGAGAAGCAGAAAGATGGTCAAGGAAGGCCTAAGATGTTTAATCATGGAGGGTCAAACCATGTTCTTTGTCTCGCTACAAAAGAGATTTGGATGACACGATTGATATGCTGTCCTTCTCAGTCCAGGTCAAAAAGCTTTATTTTATTATTTTGTGCAAAGCCCTCTACTATACCAAAAGATGCTCTATATCAGACAAACGGGTCTAGCTTACAAACCCCGCTTGAACAAGGCAGCATGCGCATATTTTTCTCTGCCTGAAAAAAAAAAGGTTTCTGAATTTCAGCAAACTATGAAGTTTGAATGTCCAAAATTTCAGGTAATCTTTTTTTTTTAAAAAAAAAAAGTGTATTATTTTATTGATCCTGTCTGCCTTTCCACTCTATTAAGTATGCCAGAGCGTGCATTTTGCATTATATCCACCATAGAAAAACCATTCTTTCTGCACGCACAGCTTACTATCAATGTGTTTGCTGAATGGATAGAATTGTCCTCCATCCACGGTTTGTGTTTCTAAGAGCAATTTTTGGCTTACAAAGCAGAAAACGGGGAAAAAAAACCCACCTTGATCCCAGCCTTCGTTTCATTGGAAATGCATGTGCTTCCAATTGTTTCCCTTATTTGGGATAATTTATTACCAAAGGACATATAAACAATCGTTTTTAGGAACCCTATCTCAAAATGCTGGCAACAGATTGGAATGCCAACACTTCTTTTCAACAACAGGCAACTCACGGGCCAAAGGCTAAAGCAACTTTTTCTGCGGCTCTTCTCTGAGTCACACTAATCCTTGATGCTGACGAATGACAAAAGGTCAGGTAGTTGATGGTTCCAAGGCAGGAATGTGCAATTGTTGGTTGGTCAGAATAAAAACATTTGGGGGAATTTGAGAGCTGGGGGTGGGTGGGGGGTGTTGATGACCTGATTTCCAATAAATGGAAGGATGTGATATGATGATGGTTAGTCCATCTGCTGCGGTGCCAGCAATGGTTGTGGGGTTCTGACACCATCATGCCTAGGCCATGACTTGCATGCTCGGATCCAGTGTCGTGATGCAAGTACATACTTGTGGCATTTGTGGGATGACCTAAACTTCACACGTCATCCTGAGGTCATTTTTGAAAAACATGTAAAAAAAAAAATTGGTGGAGATCTTCAACAAGACCAAGCAAAGGAGGAGGGGAGGAAGAAAGGGGAAATGGTTCTGCCTATTTTTGATTGCCCCCAACCCCAAGAAAAAGGAAGACCTCCAGATAATGAGGAGGAACTGTAATCCTCAACAGAAAAAAAATAGCTTTCTATTTCTGCCCTTAAACTGAATACTTAATTTTGTTTCAATTTTACAATTTATAGCCTGCCTCTCTGCCTTAAGACTCCTGGTGGCCGAGCTGTAAGGAATTTATGCACTGCTTCCAGTCCTGCCCCTTAATACTACCAAAATAAAAATGTATTACATTTAACTAATGCAACCAAGCAAGTTAAAAGGTAACAAAATATTAATATTGCATTAAGATTAGTATTGCAGGCTGCATGACGTCCTGTGACACATCTTTCAAGACAAAATATACACATACTGAACGGTTCACTCAATTTCCTTAAAATAATTCTGCACTTGGAAAATACGTATTCTTTGGTTTACTTGGTCTTAGGCTGCATTTTCCAGTAATCTTCTGAACTCAGAAACTAAACAAATTACATGTTAAAAATCTCACTCCACATTTGAATGTTTAAAAAAGAATCTCTTTACTATGTCAATAAAACATTTTTGTTCCATAGTATACAGTGTCCTAGATATATTACACACACACACACACACACACACACACATATACACAAATGGTTTTTGTTTTCTGCCTTATGTTAATAATCACCTAGAGAATGTTTGCTATTAAGCAGCATAGCGCACAGCAAGTAAACATACACAAGGATTCCATTAGGTGATTTAAGATATATTTAAAAGTTTCACTCATGCATTCTTAGCACAAGCTTAACTACAAGGCTATACTTCCAGCAAAAATTACTGTAATTAACTAGGGGGAATTGCTAATATTCTGGACTGGATAGTTTCAGTTTCTGCTTGTTCCCACATCTGTGCCCTTCACGTTTATTATGGCCCGGGCAAGATGGTATGAGACCATATCAGGGGCATCTGCAGAAGAGGTCCAAAAGTTGAGATAGTGGTTCTGACCTCTCAAAGCCCTGCCAATTTGTAATAATAATAATAATAATAATAGAGCTGGAAGGGACCTTGGAAGTCTTCTAGTCCAACGCCCTGCTCAGGCAGGAGACCCTATACCATTTCAGACAAATGGCTGTCCAGTCTCTTCTTTAAAACTTCCAATGTTGGAGCATTCACAGCTTCTGGAGACAGGTTGTTCCACTAATTAATTGTTCTGTCAAGAAATTTCTCCTTAGTTCTAGTTGCTTCTCTCCTTGATTAGTTTCCATCCGTTGCTTCTTCTCCTGCCTTCGGGTGCTTCAGAGAAGAACTTGACTCTCTGTTCTTTGTGGCAACCCCTGAGATATTGGAACACTGAACTGTGATGCACGTAAAAATGGGAGAGGCTTCAGTTGTGTGGTCGTGGTCACCATCTTCTTAACTATTTTTAATCTTCCTCCCCACCTCAAGTCCGATGGCCTTGAGTGTTGTAAAACTGTAGAACTGTCTTGCATTAGTTTTTCCAGACCTGTACAGTCTGTAAATGGGCAGGCGGGAAATTGAATTCTCCAAAGTCAAGGACGGGACAGGTCAGATAGTAAAACTGATTATTCTTAATGTGCATGTATATGTTATAAAAATTAAAACAACTACAGTCACCTTCTAATCCTATATTGGATTGATCTCTCTCTTTGGCTGCATTAAAAATGGCAAGGAGGTAGACCCAAGGAAGCCTCATGCAGGCTTCAGCTGGGCCATCTGGCTTTCACAAAAATATAAATGGCAGGCAGGAATTTGGTGACCTCAGCAACCCCCAAAGGATGCCTTCATTCACAACTTGAACGTTTTGATGGAAAGCACATTTCCCTTACACAGTTCATCGGGGTGAAGAAGGGGAGCTAGGATTTGCAATGGAGCATCCAGTAGAAGGACAACTGGATATATCACTTGCCTCTGGCTTGTAAACATTTCCTAACTACAAAAGGAGAAAAGAGAGAATTGTTTTACCAGTTTTAAACCAGGAAACAAACTGTGCGGTCTGCATATAGCAGTGATGGCGAACCTTTTAGAGACCGAGTGCCCAAACTGCAACCCAAAACCCACTTATGCATCGTCGAGTGCTGGGTGGGTGTGGCCCATTGGGTGGGCATGGCCCATTGGGTGGGCGTGGCTGCGGTGGTAACAGCAGACTGGGAGGGACTAAAAAGTTCAATCAATCAATTCCAACTTTGCAAGATTCCCCCCCCCCCCGCAAGAAGTTGAAATTGACTGATTGAACCTTTTTTTTTTTTTTGCACACGGCGGCGGAGGCCTAAAGCGAAAAGGTTTTATAAAACCCAGCTGAAGGCCTAGGACTGGGGCGATGGCACACATGCCCACAGAGAGGGCTCTGAGTGCCGCCTCTGGCACCCGTGCCATAGGTTCGCCACCACTGGCATATAGAATTGTTAACTTCTGTTTTTATCAAATACTCTTATTTAGCCATACTAAGCGGGGGGGGGGGGGAGAAGCAACATCGCCTGTTTCATTTGTCAAGGAAGGGTGAGGACACAAAAGAGAGAAGATTAACAGACCGATTCTATTGAAAATTAACTGAAGTCCGCCAATGAAGTCTGCCTTAATTTTTCAGCTTTCCTGAAACATGATATGGAGAAAGGGTGCTGGGTCCATCTGGTAAGTTTAACAAGAATATTCTCAGGAACTTAAGTTTCCTTCCAAGACCAAACATCTTGCCACATGCTTTGCAGAAAAGTTAGATGAATGTCAAGCAGGAGCATGAAATTCCAGGACGTAAAAATCTAAGAAGCTGGAGGATGATAGAGCAAGTTAATTTAGTTTTAGCAGGGTCGGTGTTTTTAATTTTTACTGAAGAGCAATCTATATGGAAAAGAAAAAGAATTAAGCAAAGAATAATACAAGACTGTAGAAGGAAAAACGAAGAAAAAGAAGATCGCTGTTGAGCAGACTTGCCCCCAAATTGTCCACAATTCCCATTATCATGAGAGGCAATGAGAGCAAATCTATTGTGCTTAACTTGATGAATATTGCCTTCCCATATTCTATAAAATTGTGATTCTTGCTTCTGAAGATTCATTATTCTAAGATTATTGGGAGGGGGATGAAGTATCTCATATTTTTTTTAAATTGTGCCTTTCAATCCCTTGTGCCCTTCAATTCCTGACTGCAGAATAGAAAGTACAGAATAACAGAGTTGGAAGGGATCTTGGAGGTCTTCCAGTCCAACCCCCCACCCAGGCAGGAAGCCCTATACCAATTCAGACAAACAGATGATTACTCCTGTAGCACACAAAATTAGTTGTTAGGACTTTATTTAAACGAATTAATTCTCATTGCAGCACGGGGAGAGCCAAAATTGAAGAGAGAAATGTATATCGTACTTTTACCCCACGGAATTTGTGAGACACTACAGTAGACCGTGTCAACCCCACAGGGCCCAACTCTCCGGAGCAAAGATGACACCAGCTACACGGATAGCTTTACCTTACATCTGTGGTGTTTCCGAAGCCACGGCTGCTGGCCCCCCACAATGTGAGTGTTGCCCATAGACCAGAGCAGACCCTAAGAACCCAGATTATGCGTCCCAAATAGCCGCTCCCCAACGGTGAACAGTCTTCTATAATCTATAGAATTAATTGCAGGAACTGCCTCTGCAATTACTTTGGGGAAACAGCTAAAAGGCTCAGGACTAGGGTCCACGAACATGAACTGGCAATCCAAAGGCAGGAGCAGCACTCGCAAGTGTGGGCTCACATGGCCAATTTGAACCATACATTCGATCTGGAAAATGCCCAGACCATATCTCGTGAGACCACTAAGAGGGGCCGCCTTCTTAAAGAAGCCTGGCTTTCGGATGAAAATTCCATCACCCGGCACATAGACCTCCTACCAAACTCTCAGAAGATGGGAGAAACAACGTGGCAATCCACGGAGGAGATGGCCATCCCATACGGTGCAAAAGCAAGACCATGGCTCTACCAATGGGGAAGCTGGCAAAGCGAACTGGCAAAAGAGGAGGGGGGGCGGGTGACACCACAACGAGATAACAACTGGCAGGACTGGAATGACAGGGCTGCAGGTGAGGCGGCAAGAGCTGCTATGGGAGGAGATGACAAAAAAGGAGGGGAGAGTATGAAGCAGGAACATCTGAATAGTTGTTCTTTGCAGGATCAGGGAGAGGGAGCTGCAATCATCAGATCCACCAACAGGCTGCCGGATGAGAATCAATTTAACACATTGCAGAGTAACATAGCTAATGGGCCGCTGGAGGAGCCGGGCACAGAGACAGGCAGCTGTATATAGGCAAGCTCCCTAATCATCTAGCATTCTAACTCTGATGACGTCAAGTAGTTTGGCTGATGAAAGCTCAGTAAATAAGTTTTTTACTCACAGGCTTGTTTATATTAAACAGTCCTGTTTATTTTTATCCTGGTGTTCATTTTTCATATATATATATATGTGTGTGTGTGTGTGTTTTTTTTGATTGCTAACAAAGAATAAAGGGAGAACTGGAATAGCTATTTTGAGCTTCTTAACTCTCTTCAGCCAGACATACCCTTCTGAGATTCGAACCTGGGCTGTGTGCATGTTAGGCAGCTGTATTAACCTCTAAGCCACAGGCTCTTTCTCACTTTGTCAGCTGTATCAGGGAGGGAAGAGACAGGGGGAGGAGATTTACCTTGAGTGTTTTTTTGATGCACCGTATCGGCCCAAATATGGGAGCAAAAAATCTTTCTTTTTCTTTTTTTTATGCTAATCTAATCAGGATTGTGTCATCAATGCAACGTTTTTCATTGCAACTCTTGGACAGAGATAAAAAGGAAATCTTCTGATTTCCATTTTTGGGGGGAGTCATCAGTCTTGACACCCGCCAATTACATAGACAGGTCCTTAGTTTTCTAAGCAACATTTTGGGAAGGAGTTAGAAAGAAGGATGAAATGGATCAACTAAGTCAATATCACAAGCGCCCTTCAGATCAAGAGGGGCCTGTCTGAATGTGCAATAAAAGGAAAAAGATCCTCGGCATTATCCCTTTGGATAACTAAATATCAAGTTACTGAAAATAGTAGATGGGTGATATACAATATACAGTTTTAACTTCCTCTTTATCCGCACAATGTTAAGTTGCTGGCAAAAAGAACCAGAATAGCTAACAACCAGGACATAAATACTCTTTATGGCAGTCCATTGCTTAGTGAGATCTCCTAATACAAACAGAATCAAATGAAGTAATTATCTACCTGAGAATACATTTTCAAATTCGGGATGCTTGCTCCCATTTCTGCAGCCAATCTAAAATCCATCTATTGAATCTTGATATTTTTTTTTTAAGTTTATGCAAAAGATTTCACTCTTCTACCATACAATTAATATTTTGTCCAGAATTTCCAATGGGAGGAACTGGAATAAGAAATCGAATTAAATTAAAACAACTGTCAGGATTATTCATTAAGAGTAATTAGTCCTTTGATGTCTGGCTTGCTAAAAGTATAAAAGGTAATTAGCAATGTAAAGCAGAAAAATCCCTGGTCAATCTGAACCCACTATTAAATATTAATAGTGCAGTACTTTAGATTTGAAGGCAAAAAGTTGCTTTGGAGAATGTGAGAATGCATATCTGCAATAAATAGATCCTTTCCCAACAACATCATCTGGAAAGATTTTGAAATTATAAACCAGAATATTGGCCCATAGCAACTCATAGTATATAATTTTAGGCTGCTGTGATGTGCAGGTTAACACAATTAAGTATTAGTAAACAAATAGTTTTTCTTTTAAAGTTACACTATGAATTGCAGTATTCAGATTTATAAAACATCAAGGTATCTACCATTAAGAAATATAAACAGCAATCATGGATGCATTTAACTTTATGGGCAGTAATTATTATAAAATACACCTAGATTTATTTTCCTCCACAGGTATACAGTTTATTCATCATTATCTGCTGCTTCATTAATCCATGTAAGATTCAGATAAAATTAATTCAAGAGGCAATTAAAATCCAGGGCCCAAATTATTATTTTTTAAAAAACATTTCAGCTATTCTTTTCATGTAAGCAGAATGCTTAAAGAATTAAAAGACTTGGCTCAGCTTTAGCACTGGGACGTGGCAGGGTCAAAACATTTAGTGCATATTTAGTATATTTATACCAAACATATAGTAATATATACTAACATATACTAATTTATATTAAACATATTAGTATGCAGAATATACTCACTCCCCTTTTTCTGATCCCATTTAATCATTCCTCAAGAAAATGTACATAATGGACACATACATAATGGGCGCATATAAAAAGTATGTAATTTGGAAAGCATAACTATGGATGTTGTATTCATCATTTTCCCATTTATGATTTTCTCTGCGTTGTATGTATAATTCCTCACTCCCAAATGGACACACCTTAGAAATGATGGACATCTCACTAATTCACATTCAGTGCTACAAAATATGAATAAAGGATTAATTTAGCCAAGGCTTTTTTTTAAAAAAAAATTAAGCTAGAAAAGCTCTGGAAATCATTCACTACGCAATTTACCCAAATGATTTCTTTTCCAGAACTGAAGAAAACTATGAGAAACATTTTCTAAAAGCTTGAGTATTTCCAGATTTCTGGAACTGAAGCAAAGTATCAGGTAAAGTAAGGTAATTTATACTGAATATGCGAACAAACAAGTTAGCTAGGCAGAGATGACCAAAAAGAATGGGTAAACTTTAAATATTACAAAATTTTACTCCGTAACCACCCAGCCCATCTTCTATGAAATGCTGCAGACACTCGGTTTTCAGGATCCGAGTGGGAAGCTGCTTGTGAAATAAGTAAAAGTGGCTGCAGGATACTTATGAACTCAATAGTTTGTAAGGTGGTATCTCTATAAAACCAAAACTGGGGAAAAAAATCACACCAATACTGCTGGGGTTTTAATAATAGATGGCAACTATTCAGAATCAACAATATTTTTAGTTAGTTATTTTTTATCCCATCTTTATTATTTTTATGAATAATGCAATGTGCCAAACATATACCAGATTTCCTTCCTCGTCCTATTTTAATAATAATAATAACAATAATAACAATAATAATAAATAGAGGTCCAAAAGTTGAGATAGTGGTTCTGACCTCTCAAAGCCCTGCCAATTTGTAATAATAATAAAGTTGGAAGGGACCTTGGAGGTCTTCTAGTCCAACCCCCTGCTCAGGAAGGAAACCCTATACCATTTCAGACAAATGGCTGTCCAGTCTCTTCTTAAAAACTTCCAGTATTGGAGCATTCACAGCTTCTGGAGGCAGGTTGTTCCACTAGTTAATTGTTCTCACTGTCAGGATGTTTCTCCTTAGTTCTAGGTTGCTTCTCTCTTTGGTTAGTTTCCACCCACTGCTTCTTGTCCTACCTTCAGGCGCTTTGGAGAATAGCTTGACTGCCTCTTCTTTGGGGCAGCCCCTGAGATACTGGAAGGCTGCTATCCTGTCCCCCCTCGTCCTTCTCTTCATTAAACCAGACATACCCAATTCCAGCAACCGTTCCTTATATGTTTTAGCTAATACAGTTCCTCACCAATATGAAAGCAACCATTTTACAACTGTCACCTTCAACTGGTGCAAATCTCTTCCAAATGCACAACTATTTGCAGTTGTCTGGGATGGTCCCCCATTTTATACACAGGCTTTCCATATAGGTCCTTAATCTTCTCCACCAACAAATCCTCCCTTTAAACTACAGGCTTTGAGATTAACTCTTAATGCAATCATTTGGTACCTGTGATGTGGCACATACCTTAACCACTTGTCTTGTCAGTCTACAAAGAGTTGTGTGTCCCACAAAATGGTCTCACATAAATCTACTTAACTGAAGCTGGACCTGGGTTTCATAGATCAAGGAGCATTAGGATGCCAGCTATCAATGCAAGGTCTAAAGAAACAAAAAAGACAGAACCTAGATCAGCCTCCTTCCACACCTGTTAGCCTGGTTCTCGTCATTTGTGTTTATTTATTTGTGTAGAAAATGTATTGCTTGATTTTCCAAAATTAAAATCAACTCTAAAGCACTACTGAACCTCAGAGAGACATACCCTAGCCTAGCCTGTCGAAAGAGATCATGCAATGTGATCAGATCCATTTTTGGGTCATGTATGCCTAAAACTTTACATCAATAAAGTGAGGTTTCCTATCTACTTCTAGATAAATACTAGAAATTCTCCTGAATGTCAATGAAAGTTTGCATATGCTTTATTTTCAACTTTGGACAATGTTCAAACAATGACAGATAATCCAGAGATATCTGTATCGTTTGCACTGACTCCAAATCTGACTACAATCCAACTTCATTCCATAAAAACTTCGCAATATAATTTAATCCAAGGTGGAATATGACTTGCAATGCTAAGATACTGAACAAGGAAGCACAAGTATTAAATATGTTGCTGTTTTCACTTTATTCCTTTACCAAGTGATGGCCAGGACTGACAGTGGCCAAAGCTGATTGACATAGGCCAGTTTAACTCTTGCCTTATAGACTATTATAGCCCATGTATACAATTTAGGAAGGAAAAGTTCAGAATATTAGTTGAATCAGCCCCTATGAAAGAAAGTGAAGTGCAGCCATCAGGCTTGAGAAAAAAATGTGCATCTGCTTTAGTAAAGGATCATGCTTTACTAAATAAATAGTAAAAGTAGGAGAATGTTTGAATTTAGGAATCAAGGGATTCAGGATTCTGGAAGACTTGAAACGCATGGCATCAACCACAATCGTAGCTCCCTCTGATGACTACAGAATTCCACATAGCATTTTATTTTTGTTCATGTATTCCACTGACAGCTGACTGGTTATGTCCTAATTGCTTCCAAGAGAGGTCAGCAAAGGTTTTCCTTTAAAAAAAAATAATAATACTAAATAAGCTAAAGACAACACATTCACTCTCCCTCTCTGCCTCACTCACTCTCTCTCTCTCTCTCTCTCAAGCGCGCGCGCGCACACACACACACACACACACACAAGTGTATAGGCACACACCCTCTTGCGCATGTTGATTTATGGAAACAATTATGATCCTGTCGCAGTCTTTTCTGAGCTAGGGAAGTTTGGAGCTACAGTAGGACCTCTCATGTTGCAAAAGGCAAACAGCAGAAATGGAATACTTTTGGGTCCAGCTGTTATCAACAGGAGCAAGTAAGTCATCTGTCTTGAAAACTTTTCAACAGTCTGCTTAGCTGCTAACGTTTGCCATCCTCACTCTTCTGTAATATCAGAGGTAAGGCTCCTGACACTTTCTTAGGAGCCAGCAGCAATAAATCTCTGGGTTTGTGCATGTGTGTGAGAGAGTGGAGTGTGTAAAAATAGGGAGAAATGTTATCCAGTTCTCCTGATAATTAAAACTGGGTTATAGGAGCGAGCCTGTAGGGATTTCCTAACGTAATAGACCCGTGAAGCAATCAAATGATAGAGGGTTGAAAGAGTGGCTTTCTGCAGAAAAGTCTGGCAACTGAGCTGAATCGTAAGGAGCAGAGAGAACGGCAAAGGACATGCGAGCCCAAGAGCGTTATCGAGGTTGGGGAGGCTATGGTAGCGTCCTAGACCATTGCTAACGTGTCTGCATAAACATTTTGCCTTCTTACTGTTTTATTCATTGCTTATGTAATGATCATAACTATTTATGTGTACCAATTTCCTGATGGATCTTTTGCTTTCAGTGCGAGCAGCGAATATGAGTAGCAAAAGAAGTTACAGCAGCGGAGGATATTGCAACCTGTTTCTTTGAAGGAAATCCTGGATAGAGGATATTTAAAGGGGTGATTCTCTCTAAAACCAATATTTGAAAAGAAGTTTTGTTGTTGTTGTTGTTTCGTTTGCAAGAGGAAGCACAGTTGCCGGTTAAGTCACTTTACAAATCCAGGGAAAAACAGAGGACAGGTCAATGACCACGGAACGACGAGCTACTGAAGACGGATTTTTTTTCATTATGTTGTTCGTGAGCACCCAGAACACTGCACTATAATGCACAAATGGATATTGACATGGATCCTGCCAACTTTGTTCTACAGATCATATTTTTACCTTATCTTCCTGGTGGGTGCTCTATCCTTAGCTTGCAATGACATGAACCCAGAGCAAATGGCTACAAATGTAAACTGTTCCTCCCCGGAGCGACATACTAGAAGCTACGATTATATGGAAGGGGGGAATGTAAGAGTCAGAAGGCTGTTCTGTCGAACTCAGTGGTACGTCAAGATTGACAAGAGAGGCAAAATCAAAGGAGTACGGGATCTTAACAGCAACTACAGTGAGTAATCTCTTTTCCTCGAGATGAACTGAAAACTCCAGGCCATTGTAACAGTTGTTTGGGGCTAAGTAAAGGATGAGGGCAGAAGATACTGGCCACACTAGCAATTAAGCATTTTCCTATGAATCATATGACAAGGGCATTTGGTCTTGATTTATTTAAAAGGCATCGTTTTAAATAATATGTTTCCACTATGTTACAGATCGGCTAATGTATTACTTACAGCTGGTAACTATTAGCAGAGAAAGCCCAGTATAACAAGTGAATTAAGGCTGGTATGTATTAAGGTCTCAAATGATACAGATTGGACGGGATTTTTAGGGTTGAAATACAAGTTCCCTTATAGATATTGGTCTGGAGTTTCTAAACAGTCATATCAACACTTGACCGCAAGTCAAATTTAAAGAGGGAGAATAGGTCATGATAAAAACCACACGATAGTTTACCAGATTGGAATGGCCCATGAATATAATAAAAACGCAATGCTTTTTTTTTTGACAATCAAACATTTTTTTCCTATAGCTGAACATTATTTTAAAACCTACAAGAGAACCGATAAATGAATATTTTAAGTCCAATATTCATTCCTTTTTTATTCGTAAGTATTAATTATATAAATAGTGTTATAAATTTGATCTGTGATGTGATTCCGGTAAGAAAATCCTGAAATGCAGGATTTTCTTGCTAATATTAATAGTTTTATATCAGGCTTGAGATAATTTATTAAAAAAAATGAATGTAAAGGAAAAATGTATAAGGGAAGCATAGATCAGTAACTCCTTTGTTTACATTTAATATTGACCTGGGCAGGTCAAAAGTATACTTTACGCAGTTCTGCATCTAAAAAATTACGCTACCAGGCATAATTTATAACATTCTGTATAACATACCTGTCTTTTAAAACTGATTCTTATATTAGTTCAGGTCATTACTACATGGAATCAATTAGTACAAATAGATAAAATCTTAGTATAAGAACCTAAAACCAAAATAAGCCATTTTTATTCGGCTCTTCTGTAATCTCCCACTGCTTTGCCACATCAAAATGCATAAAAGTAACACAACTTGTATCTATATTTTTGTGCCTCAATTCCTGCAACGTTGAAAATAAGCTATTATCATGTTTTATTTCTTTACCCCCTATTTCTTTGGATGGATTTCTAGCACCTCATAGTGACCAATAATGATACAAAATATACTTTACTTCAATCTCCGCTGGTCAAGTTAGACCTCGGTTGGATTATATGGCTCTTTTAAAAAGGGTGCACACCTAGAATAACTGAATTTCTTATATGGGTTAAAACATTGAAGTTAATGAAGCCAACAGATCAATTACAGGATAAAAAGACCAGAGATTAATGACGAATCATGCAATACATCACAAGCGTATGTACATGAAGGGTGTGTTGGAATGTATATCAGTTTGAAGTAAATGTAACTGTACTTACTTCAGCCTTATAATATGTATTATTGCTCTCCACTGTATCTTGCCACAGAATTAAAACTCAAAAAGGAGGAGACTTCCCCTCCAACTTTAGGAAAATATGCATTAAAATAAATTGATCAACGCACTTATCCAAAACATACCGGATCGGGTCACAGTGATGTCAAAGTCTCACATTCAAAAACCAGGGTTTGGAATCCAGAATTCCAAATCTTTAAAATTCCTCTGAAGGATGTAAAGAGGTTCTCAGTAAGCTATGACAGGGAGGGGGGGGAAACTAATCAAACTGCCCCCAAAAATCTTTACCTGCGTGCAGGTTTGACATGAGCTCCTGGAATTCTGGTTGATGAAACTGGGACACAAGAACGAATGACCACCTTTGGTGTGGTTCATCTGGTACAGATTACTTCTTTTTTGTCAATTTGTAATTTCATTCCAATTCATTACCTGGTCAGGTAATGTGGGTTTCCAAGTGTGAGAGGAGAACCACACTGTGCTCGCATAAGGAGCAATTAACAGAGTGTAAAATAAGAGATACGCTGTGTAGAATAAGAGACACGGTGGCTAGAAAAGTGGTTCTTTTCAGCCGCCTCCTACCCTTGGTCCCCACAGTTAAGGAGACCTCAAAAAGGTTCTACTCTGTGTCCCAAGCCTAACCTTTCCTCCAGGGACACCACAGTTACAAGCAAATATCTGTACAATCTTGGGATTGCTGGAAAAGGATGCGGGTAGGAAAGGATGCTTCACGTTGTCTTCACCCTGTCTGCTCCTCCCCTCAGTCCTATTCTAAGACTCTCCCTTTTCTGGTGTTCCCAAAAACATATCGTCTTGTCCGTGTGCGTGTTTGTGTGCGTGTGTGTACATATGTATAAACCTCATGGTATAAACTTCATTCCCGAAATAAGGGCAGTGTGGAAAAGCAGTGGAGAGACAACTTACTTTTTTTCTGCTCAGATAATGAACCTCACATTCCATTTAGAAGGTCGCCTTCTTCATCTCTTCGGACAAAGACAGAAAGACACCCCAGCTTTCATCTCCTGGGGCATTAAATGTATCCCACTATTGACAGAGTCATGTGATTCCAACCCTGGTGTTCATGGTTCCACTGGGATTAATAATTAACAGCCATAAAGGCCACCCCTTAGGAGCATCTTAGTTATTTTCTTTTGTCAACAGAGTATCCAATAGGGTGGATACGTATCTGAGCAAAACCAGAAATATTTTTAGTATTTTCTTGACAGATAATCATGATCTATCCGGCGTCTCCACTACTGCCATCACTTGCAGCCCATTGACTAATCAAAGCTTGTTTTATTTCTATTCCATTACCCAAAGCATTCGATTGCCTCATTCAGAATGAGATTTCAGAATGAGAATTATCCAGAATCCCATTATGAACATACAAGACGCCATTATCTCTATACAGCCTTCTTGTCCGTATCTTTATCTAAATCTAAAAATATACCTTAGATAGCTTTTACATTCAGAGCTTTCCTTGATCTACACACACATACATATATACAAAGACTCATTCCTTTGTCTAGGCGTGTCCTTTCCTAATTCCTCGTGGTTGCTCTTTTAAACTTCATTTGCTCTCCTGGCCTTCTCTCTCTTAAATTCCTCCTTAAAGTTCACCCTATGAATAAGGATTTTAGCTAGAGTCTCCTATTTAAATGTATATATTCTCTTAACAGAAGGTGTGAATTTTTTCTCTATTACTTTTGTGTTGATGTACTTTGTGTGTGTGTGTGTGTGTGTGTGTGTGTGTGCGTGTTTGAGAGAGAGAGAGGGAGGGAGGGAGAGGGAGAGAGAGAGAGAGAGAGAGAGAGAGAGAGAGAGAGAGAGAGAGAGAGAGAGAGCGCTTTTGAGTCATTGTTGACTCTTGGCCAACACCTGGACGTATTCCTGCAGTTTTATTGACAAGTTTTGGAAGTGAGTGGTTGGAAGTGGGTTGGATTAATTTAGCTACTAGTGCAACTCTCTCCCAACTTCATTCTCTGCAGTGGAGTTGGGATTACTGGTTCCAGTGTTCCTATTGCCTGTTCTTGCTGGGAATCCGGGAAACTATAACTTCAATATATCGTGAGGATAACAAGTTGAAGTGACGTTAATATGTCATTAGCTGTTCTGCCCTCTTGGAAGTACAGATTTCAAAACACACCTGTTTATATGTTTCTATTCTCACTAAGAACCATTCACTGTAAGTTGGGGGTGTCCAACCTTGGCAACTTTAAGACTTGTGGACTACAACTCCCAGAATTCCTCAGCCAGCATGGGGAATTCTGGGAGCTGAAGTGCACAAGTCTTAAAGTTGCCCAGGCTGGAGACCCCTGCTCTAAGTCTTGTCCACGCAGCTGCCCATAAGATACCTGTAAGGCCAATGGAAGATCCTCCAACTTAGAAGTCTCTGTATACAAACAGATCTACAAAAAATGCTACCAACATCCACCTTGATTTCCCTTCACTCAACATCTGAATTATAACATATCTATTGAGCTTCCTCTTTAAAAAGTAATAATAATAGCAATAGTAAAGTTGGAAGGGACTTTGGAGGTCATCTAGTCCAATCCTCTGCTCAGGCAGGAAACCCTATACCATTTGGGACAAATAGCTGTCCAGTCTCTTCTTAAAAACTTCCAGTATTGGAGCATTTACCGCTTCTGGAGGCAGGTTGTTCCACTGGTTAATTGTTCTAACTGTCAGGAAGTTTCTCCTTAGTTCTAGGTTGCTTCTCTCCTGGATCAGTTTCCATCCGTTGCTTCTTGTCCTGCCTTCAGGCGCTTTGGAAAATAGCTTGACTCCCTCTTCTTTGGGGCAGCCCCTGAGATATTGGAATACTGCTATCATGTCCCCCCTCGTCCTTCTCTTCATTAAAATAGACATACCCCATTCCAGCAACTGTTCCTTATATGCTTTAGCCTCCAGTCCCCTAATCATCTTTGTTGCTCTTCTCTGCACTCTTTCTAGAGTCTCAACATCTTTTTTACATCGTGGTGACCAAAACTGGATGCCGTATTCCAAGTGTGGCCTTACCAAGGCCTTGTAAAGTGGTATTAATACTTCACATGATCTTGATTCTATCCCTATTAATGCAGCCTAGCACTGTGTTGGCTCTTTTGGCAGCTGCAGCACACGGCTGGCTCCTATTTAAGTGATTGTCTACTAGGTCCCTCTCACAGTTACTACTATTGAGCAAGGTGCCACCTATGCTGTACTTGTATATTTGGTTTTTCTTGCCTAAATGTAGAACCTTGCTCTTGGTCAGCTCTTGGAGGGAAACTCAACCTGAACATTTCTTGTATTTTCAAATAAATATTTATTCTTTTAATATTGTAAGTCAGTCTAGCCAATATCCTGGGTGGAAATCCTGCTGAAGATCTTATTAAGGTACCCAAAGCAATATACCAAAACCAATTTGTCTGCTTCGGCCATGTGCTTTAAATGAACAGAGGCTGAAAGTGTGACCTCATTGCTATCAACAGGCCTGGATTTTCTCATGATTAAAGTGACAGATCCCTAAAGCTGGAAACATGTGGGAGGTTTCTGTTTTCAGTTAGACTGGTATAAAGCAAATTGTAGGAATACAGAACAGGATGATACTTATCCGTAACAAAGTTGTGCATTTGGGATTTCACACCCACATAAAAATGCGTAGTTGAACCACTGATGTATAAAATGTGTGCGTGAGAGAAACTTTTATCACATACATCTAGGTGCTGCACAAAATAAATAGCAGACCTAAGCCAATCCTTTCTAACCTAAGATGTCCAAAATTGAAAAGAATCATCAGTACTGGTTGCTAAAAGAAGAATGTCTAACATGCACACCTCTTTTAATAACTATTATATCCCTTTGATGTCCTCATAATATACATTCTACATATCTTTGTCTTTCTCCATTATACACAGTGGGCGTTTACTTCAACCCTCATCAATTACAGAAAAATGCAATCCTATGAGAATATAATAGAAGAGCAAATGACATCATCGTCCAGAATCAGAATGACCGTGCTCCGCATTTGATTATATATACTCGATTCTAATGTTTTATAGTTTTTTGAACAATGAGAGAAAAATGGTAAAATATTTGACATCACTAAGCCACAGTTATCGCATTCAATTTTCACAAGTTTCATTTTTAATATGGACATTATTAAGATTTGAAAGGAGCAGTGCTGCTCCGTTTTTCCATATTTCGAAAAGCCATTTAAAATATAATTGCTAGTATATTTTTTGTTCATGAGAGACATGAGATCCTAGCCAATCAGGAATCACATACACAATCTGCCATGTAACATAGGTGGCTATGATGCCTGCACAAATGATGATCCAATAAAGTTGGGATACAACCAGACCATTGAAAATAGAGTAATGTTTTGGTTGATGACCAGGAATGTAAAATAACTAAGGCATTACTTGTAAATAGTTGCTTTCAGCCCGTTGATCACATTTTGAACAGAGTAGAGTAGAGTAGAGTAGAGAGTAGGGTAGGGTAGGGTAGGGTAGAGTAAAGTAGAGTAGAATAGAATAGAATAGAATAGAATAGAATAGAATAGAATAGAATAGAATAGAATAGAATAGAATAGAATAGACCTGGAAGGGATCTTGGAGGTCTTCTAGTCCAGCCCCCTGCTCAAGCAGGAGACTTGAGTTAAGAAGGAACTAGAACTCACAGCCTCCTGGTTTCTAGCCATCTTAAACCACTATCAAGTATGAAGTTATGTTCTGATTGAATGGCTAGTCAAACTTTGGCCTCTATCATAGTCAGTTTCCTTAATTTTAATCTGTAAACTAGAGGTTCTCCAAACTTGGCAACTTTAAGACTTGTGGACTTCAACCCCCAGAATTCCCCAGCCAGCATGTCTTAAATTCCTCAGTCTTAAAGTTGTCAAGTTTGGAGGTCCCTGCTGTAAACTATGGCACATATACAGACAGGGTGTTCAGATCTGCAGAAACATATAGCAATTACCTTTATGCCCTGAAGAGTTTGTGCCAGCTTCTGAACACTTAGGGATCCAGAGAAACTTAGCATTTGATCTAGATTTATCCACTACTAGAAACTTTTGCATACAGCTATAGCTCACCTAACAACTCTGTTGAAGCCAGGAGGGTGTGGGACCTTGCATAAGAATGCACAGCGCCAGCTACCTTTCGGAGATGAAGCCCTGCAGTACCACACACAGCCCACACCATTGATCTCCTGGGAGATGCTTTGGTTCCAGCACGGCTCACATTTGCATGGATTTTATTAGGCCATAGAGCCATGTAGGTCAGCCAAGTAGCATATTTATCGGATGGGGTTCGGAATTTTTGTCTGGCACGGAGAACTTTCCCCATTGCCAGGGTTATGATGGATTGCCCTTGGGGGCTTGCTGCAATTTCTGCTAAACCAGAAGATGCATCCCTCCAGCAAGGAGAGCTGGAACGGTCTGAAATGCTACCAAACCCCTTCCGATAAATATACTACTTCAATCTCATAGAATTCATACAAAAATCCACATCAGGTCTCCCGAGAACCTGGTTTACCATAGCTTTCACTCTGGGAATGAGTATAAAGAAATCCGTGCAACCATCGGATAATAATAAACAGCTCTCAAACTGGGCGGCCTGGGTGTAAATTTCATAGGAAATGGTGACACATAAGTTTAGCAATAAGGGGGGGGGGACTCTTTTGTTTGCTTCAAGTTGCATTTAATGTTTAAGATATAATTCCAGGCTGTTGTTTAATATCCTGGAGAAAATATGAAAAGCTATAGAGTGATAAGCAGCTTAAACGTCTCTGATCTCTAATTCTGACCGGCACCAATAAGGACATCTATTTTTACTAACATCTTGGACAATAAATTTAATGAATAATGATTGACCAGGCCACCAACAGCTTGAAATAAATCACTCTGTGGTTGACATAAATCACTGCTCTTCAGCTTGAGGACTAAAAGCCAAAAAAACACTCCCAAGGAAGACATTTGCCTCAAAATAGATGTGGAACAAAGTCCTGACCTCTTAATGAGGTTTTGTTTTTTTTTGGTCTTTCCTTTCTGTGTTACACTCTCCTTTCCAATGATAGGATATTAATCAGTTTAAAAAAGCCATAGTATGTCAGACAAAAAAAAAAATTCTTCCAGAAATATTAATTCTATCCTCCATCTTCCTTTCCTTCATGTGTCCTGGGTCACTACCGCTTGTTTCCGAATCCAAAAAGAGCCAAGTGATTTCAGAGAAAAAATTAATATATGAGAGTATGATCGGTGGATGGTTAATTGTACCCAGTTCCATTTCAAATAATATCAGATCATACCTACTAAAATTTCAGTGCAATAATAATAATAATAATAATAATAATAATAGCTAGAGCCTAATGTTCAACCAAGAAAGCCTCTGCTTATGTACAAAGCTGATGCAAACTGTTTTATCTCATCTTCAATTCTCCATCTTTTAACATGTGAATACGGGCACTGACCTACATTCGGAGCTAATGGCATGCTTGTTTTGTTTTTGGTGTGTGCCTTCAAGTCAACATTGCCTACTGGGGACCGCCTGCACCCGTCTCTGCCATTTTCCTGGCAAGATTTTCAGAAGTGGTTTGCCATTTCCTTCTTCTGAGAGCCGGGCTAGGCAACCATGGCTCTTTTAGGACTCGTGGACTGACTCAGGAATTTTGGGAGTTGAAGTCCACGAGTCATAAAAGAGCCAAGGTTGCCTACCCCTGTCCTAGAGTGACAAAGAATGACTGGTCCAAGATCCCCCAACTGGCTTTGTGCCTAAGGAAGGACTAGAACTCCCGGTCTTCCAATTCCTAGGTTGGTGTCTCAATCACTAATCCAAACTGCTCTTGATGTAAGAATCCTTGAGATAAATTGAGTTTTCAACACGTACACTGAGGTTCTGTACAAAAGTTATATTGTATTATTATAATCAGACTCAATAGTTGAATCACAAGCAAATGTGGTTTATTTACTCTACTTGATCCATACACTGATATCAATTTGGTCCTTTCTGTAGTTATTTTACGTTTATTTCATTAGACTTGTATCTGATTTTCCATTTGGCAGCTCAAGGAGGCCTACATAGCTACCCCTTCTCCAATGTTTTCCCACAACCCCCTGTGATCTAGGTTTCCTGATGACCTAGAACCCTTCCTGGGGGGAGAAGGGGGGGGAAACACTGCAAAGGCTTCCCTATGCATTTTCTTATATATTTTCAAAAATGGTAAAACCATTTTATCTGGCTTGTCGCTCTGATCAAATAAAAACACATTGGTACTCAGTTGAAAGATTACGTTATATATAGCCTTATTTTTTGAGCATTGCTACCCACATCACATCAACACTTCCAAAAGAAAATAGATTGTTTTGCTCTTTGAACTAAGAAGATTGATTCATTATAGCTGTTTAAAGTAGGCGAACAAAATATCTTTTTTCATTTGCCAGGCCCTTTTTTTTTTTCATAGATGTCAGGTGTATCACTCTTTTTGGCAACTGTCTTTTGCCAGAATACAATATGTTTTTTAATCTAAATAGTTCCTAAGAAATTCACAGTTTAACTTTTTAAAAACATACTAGACGCTAACCGTAGCTGCCATACAGTTAGCCTATGATGGTTTATAATGCCATTTTAATCATTGGTATGCATGGACAATCTTCTCTGTAACAAATGATGTTGATATTTTGGAAATGGATATCTAGCACGTAGAATTCACAAGAAGGCAAACAAATCAAAAATGAAATCAGGATTGTCTTACGGATGTGTTAGGTTCCTGAATATATGAAATCAACTTTAAAAAAAAACTGTAGCTCAACTGTAACAGAATTCAGCAGTTCAGCATCCTGAACATCGCTTGTTCCTTTGGCTCAATATTGCTTGTTGTTGTTGTTAATTGCAAAGTCGTGTCCGACCCATCGCAACCCCATGGACAATGTTCCTCCAGGTCTTCCTGTCCTCTACCATCTTCTGGAGTCCATTTAAATTCACAATATTGCTTACCCAGCCTTTTAACCACATTGGGCCATGATCTTTGACTGGTATAACCCTGTTTCCTTCAAATTAATAGGCATATTTCAGGTAATAAAGGAGTTTCTCTCCTTCTTAGGAAGTTATCAAATAACAAAAAAAAAAAACCCCAATCCTCAGACTGTTGGAATTTAATTAGACAATTACTGTACTTGTGGAAAAACTTAGTGGGTTCTATTTGGGGACACATTTACAATTTTTGGATAAATGTGTGCCGACGGAAAGGCCAAAGATCATAACATCTGGTTACACTGAATTTATCCCGCCATCTGTCTATATAGAGAAATTAATGCCTGTCAAAGATGGTTGTTATTATTAATTGCATTGCTGTTTCTCCCTGGATTAGTTCTTGTGTTATTCAAAAGATCTGACTCTCTTCTTTTGAGACCCATTACAGGAGGCAAGAACACTAATAATAGACTAACTCTATTTACATCATAACTTCCCGTTGAGATAAAAACATTTTCTCTCTTTAAGCATCTGCTATATTTGTAAGATCTTTGTTTCGTGGTTTTGGTGATTTTTCCTAAGGCCTGCCGATTGAGGTTTTTGCTCAGTACAAATACATATATTAGATTACAAGTGGTAATTTTTCTTGTCAGTTTTATTTTGTCACTGCTCATTGATTATTATTATTGTAGTTGTTGTTATTATTATTAATATTGTTAATAGATTTTATTATTATTAGATTCTAGGTTCCTGAGACTTTTCTACTGCTACTACAAAATAGTATAAAATGCTGATTTAACTGGATTACTTTCTATTTGTATTTCATCTTTTGGCAACTTTTTTCTGCACATTTGTGTGGAAACATAATGTACAATTTCTTTTGGGGAAAAAAAAAAGCTCTGAAGACTTTGACCTTATCCAGCAGCTCTCAAAAAGTACACCATGTTTCATATGTGCAAAGAAATTCATAAACTACCAACTAAATAACAGGTTAGAGATGTGGATGTGATTTTATAATGTGTAGAACCTTTAACTGAATCAGTATGTGGATTAGAGAAATGAAACTATTATTACGTTGGAGTAAATCCACTTCTGTACCACCATAAACCATGATAATGAATTCAAGAATTCTTTCAATGGACAGCATCCCAAAACCACCATTTTCTTCTTGGTTTCACAGGCAGACAGTAGACTAAAAAATGTGGGTGGTGCTGGCCTAAAAGGCGTGATTAGGGTAGCCAAAGGATGCAGTCAATTCAACCCACCCTTTGGAAGCTTCCACCACAAACTTTCAATAGAAATCTGAGCTGTGCTCTTCGCAACAGCACTGACACAAAGGAAAGTAGTGAATCTCGGTCACGGAGAGGTCTCGGTATGGTCTATACCAGGGGTCTCCAAACTTGACAACTTTATGACTTGTGGACTTCAACTCCCAGAATTCCTCAGCCAGCAAGTCTTAAGAGTTGCTGAGTTTGCCAACTATTCTATACCTATAAAGATGATGAATGTACATTTGGATACTTTCCAGATTTAGTTGGTTGGATTTTAAAACTAAACCTTCTACAAAATAGATATTGGGTATCTCTTATTGTCGTCAAGAACGCAAAGTCAGAGTCAAATCCTTGGCCCGCCTTTTCTCAGTTCCTCACCAAAAGAATTCCCTCCAAAATCATTATTCTCCTTATATTAGAAGTGATTCTCCACTTCTAATATCATCACTCAGCCCTCTTTAACTTTTGCCTCTTGTTTTCATTGACTTTTTAATCATCTTTAAGCCTCCGACACCCCAACAATGTTCCATACACGTATTTAATCAGCTCTGGGTGATTTATGCCCTAGAATTGGCATGTCACAGCATCTAACAGAATATTTCTTTCTTTCTCACGAAACATCTCCAGCTGTTTCTCCACAATTTAGTCACAAAAGAAGAGGGCTGTTTGCTTTCTCGGGCTGCAGGAAAAGCCTATTTTGCATGAAGATCACCTGGTCAAGCTCTATTCAGTAACTGTTGTCGTTCTTTTAATTCGCTTTTGGAAAACTCCAGAAAATGCTGGCAGCCATTTCTGAATAAGTACCTGCCTGTTTTCTGTTAGGCAAAATGCCAGTCAGACAGGCTTTCAGATTGGATTCTCTTACCCTTCTACCCCTTTTCAAAATGCAAAATGTTTGAAAACATTATTGGGAGAAAAGGAATCCTGCGCTCGCTATTAATTATTATTATTTTTTTGTAACTTGCTGTTCCAAGTAAGCAAAACCCATTCAAGGCAATGCACAAAAACAAAACAAGATAAGAAAATATAACTCTATCAGTTCGAGAGAAATGCAGAGGGTGAGGCTGCACGTGGAAAGTCCAATTAGAGATATAACGGCTCCTTAACGTAACCTTTTTGAAATACTACCAACCAGCAGTTTAATTTCTGGAATTCTAAATCAGCCAGTGGTTCTGCTTTATTCCATAAAATCTGGGATTTAGGATAGCTTAGCTTAGCTATTGATAATGTCCTTAAACCCAGTACCTGGGGTCAGGATGGGGAAGAACGGACTTTAGACAGTAGTTTTGGGTTTTCTAGCTGCAGCCCAGATAATGCCATCTGACTTTGAATTGGCTTGCATTCTCCTGGTCAAAGGTAACTCATAGTCTGGGAACTCTCCTAGAATCACAGCTCCTGCTCAAGGGGCAAATAGTAGTTGCGGTTAGGATAGATTAAATTTAGCTGCATCTTCTGTGTCCCTGTGGCTTTTCCTGGATTGGGATGGCCTGCTCATTGTCACTCATGCCCAATTTACCTCCTGCTTCAACTATTGTAACATGCTTAGTATGTACTTAGTATGTACCTGAAGGCAGGACAAGAAGCAACGGATGGAAACCAATCAAAGAGAGAAGCAACCTAGAACTAAGGAGAAACTTCCTGACAGTTAGAACAATTAACCAGTGGAACAACCTGCCTCCAGAAGTGGTGAATGCTCCACCACTGGAAGTTTTTAAGAAGAGACTGGATGGCCATTTGTATGAAATGGTATAGGTTTTCCTGCCTGAGCAGGGGGTTGGACTAGATAACCTCCAAGGTCCTTTCCAACTTCATTATTATTATTACTCTTACATAAACAATACCCAGAATCTACAGCTAATGCAGACTTCACTGGCAATCATGGAAGTATCTTGATGTAATGAAGTAACATTGCTATTTTAAGTGTCGCATTCATTTTCCAGGTACAACTTCAGGGTGCTGGTGATCCCCTTTAAGGCCCTACATACCTAGGCTGCAGATCTGGTTATCTGAAGGATTGCCTTTATGAAAAGCTTAACGAACAGAATTACTTCAAATTCCAAAAACAAGTTGAATCCAAAACAAAACTAGACCAAATCTAATATCCTTTTCTTTGATCCCTTTTTTAATTATGAGCTATTTAATCATAAACTATTTACTCTTTAGAATATACATCATCTTCAATCATTTACATCAAGCTGAAACATATTTAAAATTCTATACAACATAACCAGCTAAACCTGTATGTCTTTTATTGTAATATAGCTAAAGAATGATAGACTAAGAAACAGAGGGGGAAATACAATGAAAAGTTGGAACATGATTCAAACAAAGTGAATAAATATGCTGGAAATTGATTCATTCCTAATAACACTGAATTTAATTCATATCTTCAGACATCTTTAACATCCTCTGAGATCGAACAGTGTCAGGGGAAAAAAACGCAACGTAAATAACATAAGAATAATCAGAAAGATCAGAAAGCACGTTTTAAAAAGTGCAAGTTTTAAGACTGCACAAAATTCCAAATAAGAATGCTTGTACAAGAGAGTACAGAGTCTGGGATAAAAATGAAACGAATGACATAAATTAGATTATGATCATCTGAAGCCAATAAGGGCAAAAAGGTTATTATTTTTATTCTAAAAGGTTATTCTAGGAGTGGAGAGAGATTGCCTCTTTTGATGCAATCCTGGAACACAAAATAATTATTTTATCGAGCTGACTGATACATTATGAAGGGCGCGTTGTTGGCATTTTTAACGAAAATAACATTTCTCTGGTATATTGTAAAGCCAAATTCTAAATAATACTAATGAAAACCAATAACTCTGATATAAAATGCTGTTTGAGGAGGTTGTCCTCCAGAAGACGTCAGTGGAACAGTAGCTTAAGCACGGGCATGGATGAAAACAACATACTCCTTCATCCACTAAGAACTTAAAATACTGGGTCCCTAAATGTGTTAAGAAATATACAGCTCCTAAAATCTTTAACCTGAGCCTCTAGTGGACAGTATCTTACCCAACTGTATAACCAGCTGAGCCCAGCTGCTGGAGTGTAAGAAAGCAGGCTCCAGAGAGTGCAACACAAGAATCTTGGGAGTTGATTTTAGGAGAGTTAACCTCTTAGACTTATTCTAAATACTGTGGCTTGAGGACAGCTGCTGGCCTCATATGCCTCTACAATGGCCACTTTGATGTAAAAGCCTGCTGTATCAGCCCAATAGAGGTTCATTCTGAAGAGCCTCCAGCTGGAAATACTGGTCTCTCTTCATCACTTGACTGCCTCAGTTGCTTTGAACAGTCAAGAAAACCTTTTTAAGAAGTCTGTGTGGACAGTCAAAGAGGTTGATCACTATGGAGAGGGGTGATGGGAGAAGAAGACTTCCAAAGAGCTGAAGGCATTCATGGTGACCAGGAGGGAAGTCCCTGCACTATGTTGAGTCAGGCAGGACAGTATAGCAGAAAAGAATCAGGATGACATTCTAAATGTTTGCCAGAAAATAAGGACACGCTGGGGAAAATGTATTAAGGGGAAAAAATGTAGAATATTTTAACATGGGTGGTTTTAGCAAAACAGTACCAAGAGATGCAAAATGGCAGGGGACGGACTTAAGATTAATAAAAATCGAGAAACAGAGTGAACACCAAACAGAGAAAGTCCACTCTCGCTAAAATAAGATAATTCCCTCTACAGCGTGGGAAGCAGATGTGGTATGTGTAATTAGGGTTGGTGCATAATTAGGATTAGGACTTTAGGGCAGACTCAGCAGATATAACCAGGCTCTGAAGCTCCTACTAATGGGGGGCCAGCCCACTCCTGCTGAAAGCTCCTGAGAAAGAGCAACAGAATTAACCCCCTGGCCTTGCAGTTCCAGTGGAAGAAAAAAAAAATGGGAACAGTTCTTGCAGCACACTGAATTTTTTGCAAATCTCTCTAGAGATGCTGACAAAGGAGGAGCATGCGTTTTTTGAAAGCCTTGCAGCTCCCATGAAGGAAGGAAGTTGTAGTGCTGCCGTAGTGAATAATGGAGAATAGCTGAAGGTTTGCCAGGAGATGCATTCTCCAACACTTCCTCATTCTGCAATCACAGAAAAAGTCATATATTATTTTGCCAAAGTGGTTGGTGGTCTCTGTTAGTCAGAAAGCTCGTTACAATCTATTGAAGGCTGGTGCCAGCTGAAGATCATACTTGATACGCTATACCTACAGCACGCAGACTGGGAATTATAAGAGTTGCCTTCTCCAACACATCTGAAGAACATCATATTGAGGAAAACTGACACTCTAGTGATGGCTCCGAGTCAGCCAGCCAACACTGGGGCTACGCTTCCATTTTGAGCAGGCTCCTTATTTCGCCCCATCGTGGGGAGTCCAGCCTCTTTCTTGCCTTTGCAAATGCAACATGAGCTGTTATTAAGAGGCTGGATTGTGCCCCCAGGCAGCCATTTGTATGCAAATTGGAAAAAAAGATGAAGCTTGGAAGGCCCATTTTAGAAAAAATGTAGTAATTGCTAGGCTGCGACAATTAGCGTTGTTTACTTTCTGTTCCTCTGCCTCTATTTTGCAAAGCAATGTGATTAGATATCAAAGAAAAGGAAAAGATCCTGAAGGAACGAAGGATGGAGCCAAAGTAACTCGAAACTTTTTTTTTTCTTTTGCAAGAGCCCAAGTCATGCAAACTAAGTTATGTAACTCTACACTACTCCCCATAGAACGCTTTAGGAATTTTTGTTATTATTTTCTCCCTTCCCCACATCCCACTGAAGCATATATGTAGGGAGATGACCAGGCGGAGCCTGAGGGAGGGGTCAAACGGGTCATAAGTCATGAGTCCCTGCGTGCTCGCAAGAGATCTAAGTCCAGCCCACCTTGAATGCCGTCTTATTCCCTCTCATTTCCCTTGACTGTTAATAGCTCAGACTTTTGTAGAGAGCTTAAGTTTGCAATAAATCTTTATACTGATTTGAACTGCCTGAATCTCCTGATTTCTCCAGCGCTTGACATATATTTTCAAATCCCCACAAAAATGCATAGGTCGGGAGGGATCCCACCACTTTATGAGAATTTACAATAATTACTTACTGCTTTACGTGATAGTTGAAATTATGTTTTGAAAATGAAAGGTTGATACCTAGTGAGTTTAATCACTGCAATAAAATATTTAATCATAGTATATACTATAAACATAATGCATGGATCTCTGAGATGTATTGCATAGCTATAGAAAACTTAAGAGATTAGGGAATCAAGGTAAATCTATATGTCCCAGGATAATTTTCCAAGATCCAGTCTGAGTTGGGACCAAAGATTTATTCTTCCATGCAGGGGTTAGGGTTAGTGCAGGGGTTCCTCCCCTTGGGGTGCGAGACAACATTCCAGGAGGTGCGAAAACTTGAGTTTTCAAAATTATAGTGTATATGCATAATTCGTTGCCGTTATTTCAAACTTTTGTAAGGGGTGAGAGAATATATCAGAAGCGTTCTAGAGATGAGGGGTAGAGAAAAGTTTGGGAGCCACTGCTTTAGGGCTTGTGCTGGATCCCACCATCGGGGAACTTGTCTCTGTCCAAAATATGTGCACTAGGCTGTTCTACAGGTTATATTTATACGATTCCTTGTTGTGTGTAGATATTCTGTTATATAAGTCTAAGTGCTATTGCTACTATTTTTTATGGGAAAGGCAGAGTCTGTGATGCAAATTTGATTTTGTCATCTTCCAATTACATATTCTATCTACTTTCCAATGTACTCCTGGCCATTACCCATTTCAAAACCTTTCCTATTGTTGCCCTTCTATGTTAGGCAAAGGAAATGTTCAAGGAACTGGCAGGGGAAAAAATTAGGGAGGCAAAACCAACTTGTGGGTTTCTCTCAATTTTAAGGTGATGAAAGCTGCTGTTATCCAAGGTCGCCGCCACATGTGACCCCTCTCTTCAAGTCTGTGCCAGTGAAATCAAAGTGGTTAGAAAATCAGAGACACAAGGAAATGGCATATAGCTCTTGACAGCTGGAAACAGATGCTGCCAGGCTGGGGGAAATTGTTCCTTGTGTTCTCGGCATTAGTCTACGTGTAATTTAATAAACTATTTTCTGCTGCTTTTGGCTTTGGAGAACAGCTGTTCCCCAAGGCCTGCCTCTCAGTGGTTGATCTGAAAAGGAGGAAAAGGAGATTGGTGCCTGCTAATGTCGTAAGGAGAGATTTTCTAACTTCTTCACCGTCCTTGGTTAGTGTAACATTCAGGGACGTCAGTTACAATTGTGTTAGCTTCTAGGTAAAAGAGTTTCAGCGGTTATCATAGTTCTAAGATATTCTGCGATGCATTTATTTTATTGGGTTGGGGTTTTTTTGAAAACCTAATATAATGCAAAACATCAGTCATGATGAAGTGTTCAGCGACATAGAAAGCCAGTATGGTGTAGAAAACAATGGCAAAACAATTCTGAAATCTTGCCAAGAAAACTGCATTTGTCCAGGCAGTCAGTAGATGTCAACTCTCACTTGAAGACACGTGCATGCACACATACCAAACACCAACGTGCACAAACAGAGAGTGAAAGAGAGAGAGCTTTTTGCAGCTGCCGTGAAGCCAAGACCATGCATCTTCCGTTTGACCTGGAGAAAACTCTATATTCAGTTCTAACACCATCAAAGCAAATTCTTGGACATCCACACAGTCAGCAGCGCGAAATGAACCACAGATTTAACTCATTGACTGGGTTCGCACATGGTGCAAGTCAAAAAAATGTGATCCGTGTGGTTCTGACTTATTGCACTGTATGAATTCCCTCTCCATAATTTTAAACCATGGTTTACAGCTGACCCTCTGATGCAAATCCGGCCAATCACAGTGCATTCAATGAGCCATTGTTAAAGAAACGGTAACTTAACGCAATGTGTTTATTAGGCCAGTAGAAGGCAGCTTCAATGCGCTTATGTAGCTCATGCTCCTTGTAACTTCCATCACGCAGGCTTATTTCTAAATGCTTCTAAATATTTCCCCCACGCAAATTTTCAAATTAGATTGCTGCTCTATATTTCAACAAGGTATTCATTCCCTTATATTAATATATAGCCTTTACTCGTCCAGGGTGCCAATTATCATCTACAGTTTGAGATGGGTCTGCAGCATCGGTGAAAGACGAGTTAGTTTGCGAGCTAGACGTCATTACAGATAGTCCTTGACATATGATCACAATTGAGCCCAACATTTATGTTGCTAAGCAAAACAGTTAAGTGAGTTTTCCCCCTTTTATGACTTTTCTGCCACAGTCGTTAAGTGTATTACTGCAGTTGTTAAGCTAGTAGAATAGAATAGAGCTAAAGGGACCTGGGAGGTCTTCTAGTCCAGCCCCCTGCTCAAGCAGGAGAACCTACACCGTCTCAGACAAGTGACTGTCTAGCCCAGTGGTGGTGAACCTATGGCATGGGTGGCAGAGGCAGCACTCAGAGCCTTCTCTGTGGGCACACGTGCCGTTGCCCCAGACTTGCCTCCCCCCACGATCCCCTCCTCTCCAGCAGCCCCCCTGGAGGAGAGTCGCCCCCGAACATGGCCCACGCGGAGCAGCGCAGCCAAGGACATGGCAGCCAGGAAGCGTAGACAAGACTCTGCCCTCACATCCCATCATGCAGTTGATGCTGCAGGGCGCGGGCAGAGGGTGTGGTCCTGTGGGCAGGCGGGGTGGGGGATGGGGGGCAGAGCGGGGGCGGGCAGGGGGGGTGGAGCGGGGCGGGCCCAGTTTTTGGGCACTCGGTCTCTAAAAGGTTGGCCATCACTGGTCTAGCCTCTTCTTAAAAACGTCCAGTGATGGAGCGCCCACGATTTCTGGAGGCAGGCTGTTTCACTGGTTGATTGTCCTCACTGTCAGGAAGTTTCTCCTTAATTCCAAGTTGTAACACCATTGTTATGTGAATCTGGCTTCCCCACTGACCTTGTTGGTCGAAAGATGACCCGAGATGATGATCCCACGATCCTAGGACATTGCAACACTGTCATAAATATGAGCCAGTTGCCAAGCGTCTGAGTCTCGATTAGGCAACCATGGGGATGCTTGCACCCATTGTAAGTCTGGAAAAATGATCATAAATCACTTGCTTCAGTGCCGTGGCAACTTCAGACGGTCAGCAAATGAACTGCTGTAAGTCAAGGACTACCTGGGTCGTACTTTGGATTTCTTGCACAAAACTTAATTTGCTCTGTAGCCAACATTTGTTTGCTTCCACTTTCTGGAAGCAAGAGAACATGGAAATGGATGGAAAAACGACAATACTTTGTCTCAGTGGTGCCTAGAAATCAACGAAGCATCCTGAAAAGAAGCTGGCAGCGCAATTCCCAAAACTTGATAAAAGCTGACTTTATGTGTTGGGAAGCCTGGGTTGTGATTAAAGAACACCGAGCTGTATTATCTAATGTTTGCGTAAAGGGGAATCATTGTTATGCTGAGGGACTAAATTTGCATTGTTGTTGACTGCTTTGCTTAGTCAATCCTTCTACATTATGGGGAAATTTATGCTGACTCCTTTAGACTTGCACTTTAGTTTCCCTTGATGCAGCTGCAATACAAATGCATAATACACTGGTTTTCTATACTAGGGGTCCCCAACCCCCGGTCCATGGACCAGTACTGGGCTGCAGCATGCCACCAACCGGTCCACACAAACAAGCAAAGCCCCATCTGCGGGATGCAGGCAGCTCACAAAACCACACCCTCTCCGGTCCACGGAAAAACTTCTCTCCACGGAACGGTCCTTGGTGCCCAAAAGGTTGGGGACCTCTGTTCTATACAGTAGTTTGTTTGCTCTGGTTGTTGCCCGTACCATCTACCCTAAGCATACCATGGGATATCTCATTCAAGATTTCAAGGACATTCTCGTGCCTAAAGAGAGAGGATACTGTAGAATTGTTGAACATGGCAATTCTGAACAGCAGTGAAGTCTATCTTAAAGCAGGCAAGCCTGTAACAATTGTTTTTAAATTTTAATCAGAATATAGCTGGAAGGGACTTTGGAGGTCTTCTAGTCCAGCCCCCTGCTCAAGCAGGAGACCCTATATCATCTCAGACAAGTGGCTGTCCAGTCTCTTCTTAAAAACCATGAGTGATGAAGCACCCACAACATCTGAAGGCAAGCTGTTCCACTGGTTAATTGTCCTCACTGTTAGGAAATTTCTCCTTAGTTCTAGGTTGCTTCTCTCCTTGATTAGTTTCTATCTGTTGTTTCTTGTCCTGCCTTGTGGTGCTTTGGAAAATAGACTCCCTTCTCCATGTGGCAGCCTCTCAAATACTGGAAGATTGCTATCGTGTCCCCCCCCCCCGAGTCCTTCTTTTCTCTAGACTGGCCATTCCCAAATCCTGCAATTGTTCTTCATATGTTTTAGTCTCCAGGCCTTTAATTATCTTAGCTGCTCTTCTTTGCACTTATTCCAAAGCTTCAACATCTTTTTTGTAATGAATGTCAAGAGAAAGAAAGAAAGAAAGAAAGAAAGAAAGAAAGAAGGGAGGGAGGGAGGGAGGGAGGGAGGGAGGGAGGGAGGGAGGGAGGGAGGGAGGAAGGAAGGAAGGAAGGAAGGAAGGAAGGAAGGAATTTTGAATATGTCCTTGAAATTAATAAAACTAAAGGCTCTATGACACATGAGGAGAGAATGTTGGAAATTAGCCAGTATATTCTGACAGTAATATTACTAACCTTGTGTCATATTACTTTTTAGAAATGTTATGCGGAATAGAATTAATGATTGCCAGACTTACGTTAGGATAGTTTCCAAGGGACTTCTAAGATAGTTATAGGCGCTGTACATATATCCACAATAGCCTTTCACTTCAAGGAGAGATTTGCCAAATGTATTTTGTGTACGAATGTCTGTGTCTGTGTGGAAATCAGTAAAATGTATATTGGAATACCTCAACAACAGTGCCCTTTTTGCCAGGCGGTGTCTACTTTACCAATAAAGGAGAATATTTGTAACTCAGGGTTGAAATGAGGGGTCCTTGGTGCTCTCTGAGCTTGGCTGTTTTCTTGCAGAAGTTTCATTATCCAAGCTAAGTAACATCGTCAGTGCTAGTAAAGAGTGGGGTTTGATCTCAGTTAATATTCCAATGCAGTGATGGCGAACCTTTTAGAGACCGAGAGCCCCAAATCCGTCCCGCCTGCTCTGCCCCTGCCCCTGCTCCATCTCCCCGCCCTGCCCCCATTATGCCCCCATCCCACCTGCCCGCAGGACCATCCACTGCCTCAACAACCCGCTATATCAGATTGCCCAGGTGGCCCAGCAGCGTCATGGCAGCCATCCCCTCCGCCCGCGCCCCGCAGCATCATCTATGTGTGATGGGGCGTGAGGGTGGAGTCTTGTCCCTGCTGCCATGTGCTTGGCTGCGCTGCTCCATGCGGGCCGTGCCCGGGGGTGACTATCATCCAGAAGGGCTGCTGGTGAGGAGGGGGGAGTGGGGGGAGGCGGGGATGGGGCGCGTGTGCCCACAGAGAGGGCTCCAAGTGCCGCCTCTGGCACATGTGCCATAGGTTCGCCACCACTGTTCTTATGCAACCAGGACAAGCCACTAAAATATAAGCTGAGAGCACTGATGTTGTTATCTAGTTTGGGTAATGAAACGTCTGCAAAAAACAAACAAACAAAAAAAAAAACAACCAAGCTCAGAGAGCACCAAAGATCCCTTGTTTCTACTTTAGCTCTGCAAAAGGTATATTGCAAACATCAAATCTTTGGTAAGATATTTAAGGTACAAAATTAGACTAAAAAGAAACTAAACTGACTACACCTAGAAATATTTTATATTCAAAGAATAATGGCATCATTATAATCTCCGAAGATTTCTACCTAGAATACTCCTTCGGCATGCTTCGATTCTTATCTAAATATTGAAATTAAGGAAGGAATGTACACTTTTTTAAAACTCTTAAAAGTGAATGAATAGCATCCAGAAAATGAATCATGGAACAAGATGATCACTTAAGCATCTTTCATTAAACATTAACATCCTTATTCATTTTTCATATTTATTCAAATGCTTATCTGATAAGTCATCACCAAGTTTCAAAGAGCTTTACCTTGCATTTAAGATTTGCGCTGCCTCAAGTGGTTTTAAAAAATCTAAAGACTGCCCTCCCCAGGATGCTATATATAAATTGCTTAGCATATGCAATATGCATACTCATATGTATGTATATATGCAAATATTTATACTATTGAGAAATGTATGAATGCTAGCATAGTTCTTTGGCATCGGAGCAATGCCTGATATTATGAAACTCTCGCTAATTCTCTGGAACTTAGCTATCATTTAAATCATTTGGGGGGGGAGCAAATATCATTTCCTATTCAAATATACCATTTATGAATTTACTTGTAAGGAGAATGGCTCATAAATTAAGAAATGGAATAGCAGAGTCATTATTTTCAGGGTCAAGCTGGCCATTGCTGTGAACTTTGACAGCAACAGCTATTGGTTCCAGAGATAGAAAGAAACTCATATAGCTAATTAGCTATTCACTTGTTCATTTAATCTTTCACTTTATGAGCTTTTTCCTAAACTTCAGAATAACTGCACAGCTGTACTTTAAGGAAAAGAAAGCACCATTGGCATATTTTTTTTAAAGAAAGATACTGATGTTTATTCAAGTACTTTGGCCACCTAATGAGAAGGAAGGACTCACTGGAGAACAGCCTAATGCTGGGAAAGATTGAGGGCAATAGAAGAAGGGGACGACAGAGAATGAGGCGGCTGGATGGAGTCACTGAAGCTTAAATGGACTCCAGAAGATGGTAGAGGACAGGAAGGCCTGGAGGAACGTTGTCCATGGGGTCCTCTGCCTACTTTCTCAACCTTTTTCCCATGTATTTTTGAAGGTTTTTCTCTACTTATAAGACTTATTTTAAGTCATGTCCAAAATAGGAAAGAAGTATTTTTAAACAAATAGTCCTTTCCTTTTTTGCATAACCATTGTCAGAACTGCTAACATGGACAAGGCATGGTCAGAATAGAAGAATCCACGGCAATTCTAGCATAGGAAACCTTTTCATACTGATAGGAAAACATCAATTTATGAAAAACCATTAAATGGCAATGTTTCCACATCAAACTATGCCATAAAGTCAATCTGAATATCCTTGGGTTTACCTGATGTGTGAAGTCACCCATTATAATTGACAAAACATGACTTAGCACAGTGGTGGCGAACCTATGGCACGGGTGCCAGAGGCGGCACTCAGAGCCCTCTCTGTGGGCACGCGGGCCGTCGCCCCAGTCCTAGGCCTTCAGCTGGGTTTTATAAAATCTTTTCGCTTTAGGCCTCCACCGCCACGTGCAAAAAAAAAAGGTTCAATCAATCAGTCAATTTCAACTTCTCGCGGGGAAAAAAAAAGATCTCGCAAAGTTGGCATTGATTGATTGAATTTTTTAGTCCCACCCAGTCTGCCGTTACCACTGCAGCTATGCCCACCCAATGAGCCACACCCACCCCAATTGGCCACACCCAGCCAATGGGCCACACTCACCCGGCACCCGATGATCCATAAGTGGGTTTTGGGTTGCAGTTTGGGCACTCGGTCTCTAAAAGGTTCGCCATCACTGTGCTAGGTAAACCTTGCCTTGTGACCATTCCTGCTTTCCAAGGGGATTAGTGGCTGCTTAAGGTAAACATTTGAACATATTTACATGGCAAATTAAGCCACCAAGGTTCGCCATCACTGGCTTAGCATATTGTGGGTAAAGTATGATTAAGCAAACGTGAATTACCATAAGGCGTGATCTTTCCCCGTCTAAAACTCCAACCCCCATCTTCATTCCAAAATCCCATCTAGCAGAATTAGATCTGGATTGCTTGTGGTACTTTTTTTTGCAGGCCCATTTCCCTGGTGGTTGAGGAACCTCAGAGAACAAAAAAATTAAAGTTAGAGCTTCCTAATTGTATCTTAAATAGACCTATTTTTTTTTTAAAAAAAGAAAGCAGCAGTAAACCATGTCTCTGCATAACACAGATTGATTTTCAGAGGTTATCAGCTTTTAATGACCATAAAGGTCAGACAAAATACTTTTTATCTGCTTGTCGGGTTGCCCTGATCTGTTTTCCATCATTTACAAGTTCTAAAGTGAGTGCTCTTGAAGACAGCACCCCTCTGCTAAATTTCTTAAATATCCCTTTCAAGGGAAGCTTTGCTGAACAAAAAAAAAAAAAAAAACCCTAATTCTCCGAATTTTGATTTAAGCTCTATACTTGTCAGTTTCAAAACCTGGTGTTCCAACAGAAGTGCATCGGTTTCCATCGGAACCAGTAACTCTAACCACAGAAGAGGCTTCATTTGTTTTACAAATAACTGGATCCTAATGATTCAATTTGGAAATGAAATCATGGAAGGGTCACATAAACATTTAGTGAGTCTGCATTCCCAAACTCACGGGGAGATTAGTGCAATTTATGGATATAATACTGTAGAGCATGGGGCTATCTAGTGCGAATCAGACACCCATTTGTAGCCTTTAGAACAGTGGTTCTCAACCTGTGGGTCGGGACCCCATTTGAGGTCAAACAACCATTTCACGGGGGTCACCAAACCACGCGGTCCGCCATTTTTTTCCCTTTTCCCTAGCTGTCCTACTCCCTTTTATTGGTGGCCACACCCATTTGGGGGTCACCACAACATGGGGAACTGTATTATGGAGTCACGGCATTAGAAAGGTTGAGAACCACTGCTTTAGAACAATGTGGAATTTTATGTTTGTTACCCCTTCCTTAGGGAAAACAATGGCCAAGTTTTATAAATAAAAAGAAACAAGTTATTTAAAACAGCAATGTCTGTGGAAATTCTCTGTCACGGTTGGATCCCAAAAAGTCCTATTCAAAAGGCAACTGGGCTTGCTTGCTTTTTTTCCTTGAAAATTGAGGATATGAGAGCACCCCTCTCTTGTCTTATAATGCAGTCCTTTCAGCAGCACCAAGAAAGTTCCACAGCCGTTTGCACTCTGATTCAGGTGGCCCTGAGAACAGATAAACCCCCAAGAGGCCTCAATGGCTCTCAGAGAATGCAAATCCTTCCTCTGGAACCGAAGAAACTTCTTGGATGAGAAATGAAACGTTTTCAAGGGGAAAAATAAAAAAAAAACCAACAAAGTCCAGTTGCTTTTTAGAAAAAGCATCTTTGACTAAGCTTTGCAAGGTTATATCATTGTTGTTGTTAGTTGTGTCCGACCCATCGCGACCCCATGGGGTCATGTCCAACCCATCGCGACCCCATGGACAACGTTCCTCCAGGCTTTCCTGTCCTCTACCATCTTCTGGAGTCCATTTAAGCTCACGCCTCCTGCTTCAGTGACTCCATCCAGCCACCTCAATCTCTGTCGTCCCCTTCTTCTCTTCCCCTCAGTCTTTCCCAGCATTAGGCTCTTCTCCAGTGAGTCCTTCCTTCTCATTAAGTGGCCAAAGTACTTGAGTTTCAACTTCAGGATCTGGCCTTCTAAAGAGCAGTCAGGGTTGATCTCCTCTAGGACTGACCGGTTTGATGGCCTTGCAGTCTAGGGGACTCGCAGGAGTCTTCTCCAGCACCATAGTTCAAAGGCCTCCATTCTTTGGCGCTCAGCCTTTCTTATGCTCCAACTTTCACAGCCATACATTGCAGCTGAGAAAACCATGGCCTTGACTATACGTACTTTTGTTGGCAGGGTGATGTCTCTGCTTTTTAGTATGCTGTCTAGGTTTGCCATAGCTTTCCTCCCCAGGAGCAAGCGTCTTTTAATTTCTTGGTTACGGACCTTACTGTTATTTCCTACAGGTATTCTCGAAATACGAACGGTGGCAGTTGGAATAGTGGCAATCAAAGGAGTCGCAAGTGAATACTTTCTGGCGATGAACAAGTCTGGGAAGCTTTATGGAAAGGTACTGCCATAATTATTAGAAGCCGCTTGCATTTAATGAAACATAGGTTTGCTCCTGAATTTATTTATTTTTTTTTTGATCAGCTGTGTTTTATACTATACTGGCCCTAATCCATGGGAATGGTTAGAGGATGGCATACGACTGGTGGCTTTTATGAATGGCTCTCATTTACCAACAGCTGCCTTGGAATGCAAACTTACTGGAGATCAGAGTTTTCTCTGTTTTGACTTCGTTCTCCCAGAAGCCACATTTTAAAAAATAAAGAAAAAGCAAACAAAACTCAACAGGAGGAAGAAGCTGCTGGCAGTCTGTGGTTTCTTGGCGGTTTTGGGATTCTTTGAGGGGCTCTTATTTACTTTACTTGCCTGTTTTGCTTTGGGCTCCTAACCAGCTAGGCCACCCTTATCCTGCCTCACTCCCCAATGCAGATTAGATGCTGAACTACAACTCCCAGCAGCCTATGCAGCTGACCCTGTCCGCTTGGGATGACCCAGCTGTTCGGCAACGTCAGGAATGTTATTGATGTTATCAGTCCTGATTTAAAAAAAATTGTAACGCCTTTGCATAGTCAGTAGGTACCTTTTAAGTAGATAGTACTGCATACAGGTAGTCCTCGACTTACAACTGTTTGCTTTGAAATTACGACCTACCTGAAAAAGGGGACTTGTGACCTGGATCTAAAGTTCTGACAGTCAGCCCCCCCCCCAGCACTTCAGGTGCTCGACAGTCATATTTGCAGTGATGTGACCACGTCGTGTGGCCTCTGCTGAAAATCAGCTCTTATTTCTGGTTTTCGGCAAAACTGTATCACAGCGAGCCGTGGCTTCGCTTAACGACTGCAGCATTCGCACTTACAAGTACAGCGTTCGCTTAATGACAGCTGCAAAAAAAAAGTCGTAAAAATCACACGGCCAACCCATTTTACGAATGTGAACAACTCACGAACCTCATGGGTAGGCTTCATTGCGTCCGTAACTTGAGGACTACCTTATTTCAAGGATAATCGATTTTGGGGGGGAAATAATACACAGCCCTGCCAGGTATTTTGGTGTTCAACTGATCACCTCATTTTTCTTTAAACAACAGAAAGTGTGCAATGAAGACTGCAACTTCGTAGAACTCATTCAAGAAAACCATTATAACACCTACGCTTCTGCAAACTGGACGCACAAAGGAAAAGAGATGTACATTGCATTAAAACAGAATGGAGCCCCTAAAAGAGGTCAAAAAACAAGCAAAGAAGACACTTCCTCCCATTTTCTTCCATTTGCAGTATCCTAATCTTATATGAACTATGAACAACCAGTTCCAGCATATATATATATATATATATATATATATATATATATATATATATATATATATATATATACACACATACATATATATATATACATATATACATATATATACATACATATATATATACATACATGTTTTCTGAGGTTTTTGCGGGTGTTTGTATGTAGGTCTTTGGTTATTCGGGTTTTCTCCCGCGTAAAATTGAAAGTGTCTTGGTGACGTTTTGATGAAACGTCGAAACGTTTCAATTTGACGCGGGAGAAAACCCGAATAACCAAAGACTTATATATATACATATACATACATACATACATACACACACACACACACACACACACACACACACACATACACACATATATATATGTATATGTATATACGTATGTATATATGTATATATATATATATGTATATATATATATGTATATACATATATATGTATGTAGGTCTTTGGTTATTCGGGTTTTCTCCCACGTCAAATTGGAAGAGTCTTGGCGACATTTCGATGAAGTCTCATTCGTCATCTTCAGGCTGGTGTCTTCGGCTTCGTGCTTCTAGGAGCAATGTGTGATCGCAACTTGGCTCTCACCCAATCAGTTCATACCCCCACTGGCAGTTAAAAGGAAGAAACAACTACGATCACACATTGCTCCTAGAAGCACGAAGCCAAAAACACCAGCCTGAAGATGACGAATGAGACTTGTCGAAATGTCGCCAAGACACTTCCAATTTGACGCGGGAGAAAACCCGAATAACCAAAGACCTACATACAAACACCCACGAAAACCTCAGAAAACAAATATATATGTATGTATGTATGTATGTATGTATGTGTATGTATATATATATATATATATATATATATATATATATATATATATATATATATATAAAATTTGAAAAGGGGACTGTTTGAAAGGAAGACAAGCTGGAATACTACTGAAAAACTGAACAAGCTGGACTTGAGCGTGATGTTTTATTTTTAAGAGACTGGCTTTAAAAAAACATAAATAAATAAATGAAAATATACACTACTTCAGATTTAGTAACTAAAAGTTGTAAAAAATTGTAAAGAGTTGTACAATCCTTACGTTAGCATAAGAGTAGCTTTGCAGATTCTTAAATTAAATTTACCCCTTTGCGCCTTGTTCATGACTTGATTATCTGACAATCTTTTATTTAAAATAAACCTATCTGCTTCGTTAAACATGGCTGCTATAATAATAATAAAGCAGATGAAAATGTTATGTAAAATATGACGGACTTGATGGCTGCTGGATGAAGTCTTCAGATGATCAAGTTGGTACGAATTGTGAAGGCTAAGCAGTATTAAATACTTCCCAGGAAAAAAATAATAATAAAGGTATTAAGTATTAAAGCAAATTGAAATTGGATCGCTGTGGTATTCAGACAATAAAGGTAATATGACCAATGAAAGTTGCATCACTGCAATGTATTCATATCTATCAGTAAGAATGCCTAATGCTGCTCTGAAAGATGTTACAAAATAGCGTAATATTAAATAATATTCATAAGGGAAATGTATTTCATCTCACTTTCCTCAAAATATCCTTTTATGTAACGATGAAGTAAAAAATTCAGACAACATCATATGGGTTTTTATGTAACATAACCTATCTTTTTATATAATTCCTGTTTGGGCATATGGCTTCTAAGTGTTTTTTTTTTTCCAACCGATATTCATGCTTCTCTGTGGTTACAGCATTAAACTTTATTTTAAGTTATAATTGAATTTTATTGTTTTAAGTTATTTAAGTTGATGTTATTTATAAAAACAAATTATCAATATGCATTTGTTTCATATGCTTTTAATTCCAAAGGAGTATCAAAACAGTCTGGCTTAATGGCCCTTTCTTTTCTCCTCTTATGACCAGACACAAAGTCTAGTACACAAAACTCCTGCCAATTTGTACTGGATAAGAGACAAAAATGACAGCCTGTAGCAATTCTTACAAGGAAAGTTTCAGATGGAACAACCCCAGTTTGCAAAAAAACAACAACACGCCAATGCCATGTTCCCTGCTAATTAAGGCTGCTGCTAATATTTTGAAAGTGATAGGAGATGTGGCTGTCCCATCACAAGAAGTCAAGTCAGTAAAAAAAAAGCTCGCCTGCCACTAGGATCCAGATCAAAAGAAAGCTATCTGTTCAGACGGCAAATTCAGAAGAATTTAATGGAAGCAGCTCAGCATGGCCAAATCCTCTGATGGAGAAACCAGTCGTGACATTAACTGCAAGCTTTTTTCTTCCAAAGAACGGAACCGCCACGGTGAGATCCAGAAGATATAAACATCAGGACTGGTCCAAATGAAAACCAGCTTTTCCCCCTTGGCTTCACAACTGGCACCAAGGGGTATTTTTTCCCAAGAAGATTAACAAGGAAATGGATATGGACCAATTTTCATCCAGAGCAAATGAAAAGAGTCCCAAATGTAACACATTTGCTGGCCTATCTAATCCAGTATTGAGTTCCCCATGTGACTAGATATCTTCAGAAGGTGACAAGCCACCCTGACTGCAAAAGCAACTTCCTGTTTATGTCCTCTACTGACAGTTGGAGGCAATGCATATATAACAAAACAGCAGCCTAGAGTTGCATCAATCTCACAATCGTTCCTTGTGGATATTGCTGTATAAGACTATAGTTAAAGAACTGAAAATAGTATTCTATTAAAGTTAACAATTTTGGCATTGTCTCTATGATGTATCACTCCACAGAGTAGAGAGGTGCGGTGGCTCCGTGGCTTAATGGTGCTGGAGAAGGTCTGTACTCCAGCAGTTTGAGCCCCAGCAGCACGGGACAGGGTAAGCTCCTGTCACTGGCCTCAGCTCCTGCCAACCGAGCAGTTCGAAAGTATGCAAAATGCAAGTAGATAAATAGACACCACAACGGGAGGGGGAAATGGCGCTTTGAACAACATACAAACTCAACCGGTGCTGGACCTACCCAAATGTGACGCCCAAATGCACGGCAACATAGGTGGAGGGAAAAGCCCGGATGATGCTGCAAAACAGCAATAGGTCTTAAGAGTGTGGAGCTAGTCTGCCCCTGTGGTGCGTTCTGAATAGCACATGAGAGTAAGCAGAACACACCAGCTGTCTTAGGCAGCTAAACAACTACTTTGTAGTAGCACTGCAGTTTCCTGGCTAATGTAAATTTGCCATATGCTCAATAAATAAACTCCACAAAGCTCTCAGGATAATCCCTTTTCCTGGTACTTACAGGTTTTTATTCTTGACCTTGAACTGGATCTTGACCTTGACCTCGACCTTGATGTTGTCCTTCTTCTAGGCTGTGGTTTCATATGTGATGATATCTCAGAAAAGGAGTCCTTCTCTACAATGGATTTTCTAGGTTTTTCCGTTGACGGACACTTCCAATTTTTCCAAGCAAATTTTTGTGGTTTAAAACCTGTAAGAGGGACAATTGAATAATACTAACCAATCAAATGTTTTTGAACTAGATCGGGGGTTCCTCAAACTCTTCAGATCACTGACCCCTTTATGACATTTCAGATTGTTCATTGACACCCCCCCCAAACAATTTAATAAATATCGTACTGCTTTAACTAACATTACTATGAATAATAATACTATAACAATAGTGGACAACCTTTGCAGGTCAATACTGACCACTTTGGGGGATTCTGGGCTAGTTGATCCTTGTGGACCCTTTTTCGTGCCTACAATTCTATGATTTGGGGGGGGGGCATTAAAATTTTCTTCTTCTTAGATTTATTTCCAGCTTTATTTTGCACAAAGCAAGACGGGCGTACATAATGATCCTGCTTCCTGTTTTCCCTGCAACAAACCTGGACTGGGCCGCGAGAGTCATCCAGGTGGCTTTCAAGGCCAAGGTAGGACTGGAACTCACAACCTCTCAATATGCCTTATGGAAGAAAAGTCAAGGCAGCAGTGGGGCTTGTTCCAGAGTGTGGGACACAGAATTGTGGATTTAAGTTACAGAGAGGAAGATTGCAAATGAACATTATAAAAAAATTCTATGAGAAAGAACAGTTCAAACATGGAACTAATGATTGAGAAGAGCTGATGGGTTCACCTTACTGGAACGTGTTCAAATTAGGGCTGGACAACCACCTGTCTGGAATACTCTAATTTGGGCTCTTGAAATGACCAAGAGATCGTTCTCAGTGGCTTAACTCTAATTTCTAACTGAATGATAGGACTGATAAGATAGATCAGTGGTGGCGAACCTCTGGCAGACTTAGAAATGTGGGCACGTACGCCATTGCCCCAGCCCCGCCTCCCGCTGCAGCCCCCTCACTAGCAGCTCCCCCAGAGAGTCGCCCCCAAGCGTGGCCCGCGTGGAACAGCGCAACCAAGAACATGGCAGCCAGGCAGTGGGAACAAGACTCCACCCTTGTGCCCCATTGCAAGCAGTTGATGCTGTGGGGCATAGGCGGAGGGCGTGGCCGCCATGGCACTGCTAGACTGCCTGGGCGATTGGCGGGCCATGGAGGCAGGGAGTGGCGATGTGGGCTGGCAAGGACGGGGTCAATGGGGGGGCAGGGGCGGGGCTGGTTTTTGGGCACTTGGTTTCTAAAAGGTTCACCATCACTGAGATAGATAGAAAATGCTGAATAGGTGCAATTAGGTAAACAACTACTGAGATATGCGATTGCCAACAACTGCAAGGTAAAATAATCGACATTCTGGTACCTCTGATCCACTGGAAAATTAAATCCATTAATTCGTCTTTAAACTGATCATCAAAACGATGGCAAGACTGAGGAAAAGCTTCACAGAAAGTAATGTAGATGGCTTGGGACAAGCAGTCAGGATACATCTGCCAAGTTGCAAATGAAGTTAATTGTAAAAACCGGGTGACGCTCAAATATAGAAATAAACAGGCATTCAAACATTGCTGAGTCACCAGCTGTGACAAAAATACAAGGTTTGTCCAAGAACATCGCAAGTAGGGTGGCAGCTGAGTTTATCGCGAAGCAAATGAACTTATCGTCAAATCAGTAAGGAGAAAGAAGGCTGTTATATCTTCATCGGGTTTTTTTAAAATTCATTAAAATTTATTAATTCTATCACACTAATTTTGGGGTATTCTAAACATTACAACAAAAAGCCCTAATATCTTAGGAGAGGGGCTGAACACAGAGCAGGCAGCTTAACCTGAGGCCAAAAGGCACGTTAGAATCACCTTCTCCAATTACTGCTTTTCAGATCAGTTGAGATCTATTTATTTTACTTCATCAATTTCTAAGTGACTCTTACACAGGACTGAAAAAAAAATAAGCAATAAAAAACAAAACAATAAAAAACAACCATTCTAGGAAGGAAAAGGGTATCCAAAATACCAATTAACAACTGCCTGGAAGTTACCAGGGCCAGAAATTGTGGGAAGCGATGGATGGAAACTAATCAAGGAGAGAAGCAATCTAGAACTAAGGAGAAACTTCCTGACAATTAGAACAATTAACCAGTGGAACAACCTGCCTCCAGGAGTTGTGAATGCTCCAACACTGGAAGTTTTTAAGAAGAGACTGGACAGCCATTTGTTTGAAATGGTATTCTCTGCCTGAGAAGGGGGTTGGACTAGATGACCTATTATTAATATTATTATTATTATTATTATTTTGGATCATCGCACAGTCAGCCAGATGTTCAGACTGGATTTGGCATTTTGTCTACCTATCGAGTCCTTACTCAGGACCTGGGCTAGGCAGATGTGGATATTTGATGGTATTACAGATATCGTCGCAGGATGGAGGCAGTTCGTACTAAGGCTGCCTTTTGCAATTGACTAATAGCGAATTTGTCAATGCCAATGGTGTTCAAGTGGTGCTCCAGTTGTTTTGGGATTGCACCCAAGGCACCTATTACTATTGGTACTACCCTTGCTTGCTTTTGCCACAGTCTTTCTATTATTATTATTGATATTATTATTGATATTATTATTGATATTAATATTATTGATATTGATATTATTGATATTAATATTATTGGTTCAATCACAAAAAAGTGTCACAGAAAAGGCATAAGGGGTGCAGAATCAGGACCACACGTTAAGTTCCATTTAAGCTGCTCTACTGATCATGCCTATAAACAAGAATCTGGTCAACTAACAGCCAGCACTAAATTGGCGCTAGATAAGATTTAACAGAATTCAAGAGGGCTTGGACTTAGACCATTTGTGGAAACGCAGAGTCAAGAGAGGCTGATTCCTCTCTTGACTCTGCCATCCAGCTCTGCCTGTCCTTCGTCTACAGAAGACAAACTTTATCAGTGCTATGACAGCCATGTCAATCCTGCCAGATCTTATAATAGATCTAGAAGGTACCAAGCTGCTTACAGAATGAATTGAGAGGTAGTAGTTCTTAAAGTGAGTGCTCATTGCCCAAGGAATTCTGATTATGGAATGACCAGCACATATGTAAATAAATTATAACCTCTTTTCCTGCTCTGTATTCTTCAGGAAGGTGTTAGCTAGATTCACAAATCTTCTTATCAAGCTTTGCTAGAGTTGTATGCTAAGTAGTTAAGATTACCGTAAACAATTTAAAAAAAAAAAACTTCAGAGGCAATAAGAGAGCCTGAAGGTATGTCATAGTAGTATGAAAGGTTGAAGGATTCTGGTATGTTTAACAACAGAAACGGATTAAGAGACAGCGAGATAGAACGATAACACACCTTTCACTCTTCTCTGAACAGGACAAGTTGGAAGGAGTAAAAGTCAGAATTGCAAACAATGTCATTACCTGAAGAAAAGCATCTTTAATGTAACTGGGGATGCTCCACAGAAGCGTCACGTAGCTATCTGATATTCTGTCAAAGAAGTGGTCCTGTTCCTCTTGATCAGGCTTGAAATAATCAGGAGAAAGTATTAAGCAAAGTCTATTCTACAGTTAAAAACATATATAACAGAGTTGTTGTCAGCAGTCTTGAATTAATGACAATGTTTAGAAATGCAGCAATTTTTACCTGCCGAAACTAGATCTACCCATGTAGTTCATTAGTAGCTGTTTAAAGTAATACGCAAATCCTGTAAGCAAGACTACAATAAACTTTCTCTAGCACTTTTATAAAAGTAACAATGCAATTCACCTGACTAGTTTGGGGGACTGAAGTGGCTTAAATAAACAAATCACACCTTAAGCTAGCTTAGTGCATTGTGAGAGCAGGACTGCTGTATTTCACAGATCCAGCATCACTGGATTTGCCTGAAGGCGTATTTGCATGACTGAAATAACTTCATAAGCATTCAAATGTCACACATATGTTGCATTTAAATACAGAAGTAGCTGTGAGCATGAAAAAGAAGGGAACATCCAAGACAGGGTTCTAACTTGGCCAAAACTTCATTTAATAAAAGTTTCACATACATCGTATCAGATCGTTGGGTGGCAGAAAACGAAGTTGAATCCAGCTGTTTCATTTAGTGCCAAAGAATCCGCACACACAAAATTATATACTGTAATGTCAATTACTTTTGTTTTTTCATAAGATCAAGCACGAGATAAGGCCTTAAGTTTTGTACCTGGAACTTATGAAGAAACCACCACCAGAAAGAATCCTGCAGAATCGCAAGAGATGCTTCAGAAAAAAAGAGCTGCTTCAAAACTTTCGTATTCACACCCTGTCAAAAAAAAAAAAAAGACATGGCAAAATGCGGTGGTCACTTTTATGCAGGCCCAAATATATTCATCTTTGAGTGAGTCCATTAGATTTCAGCTGCCCTGCGATCACTGGAACATTTCAGGACAATTAGGAAATAAAGTATCTTCCTGTATATCCATTTCGTCTTTTGAGAATTCTATCTCAAGAACCTTGTTAATCTATGGAGCATATAAGAAATGCAGTCATAGATAAATATCTACTCAGAGGAAGGAATTTTTACAGACATTCCTGAACTGCAGCCTAAGGACCCACAAGGAATTCTTAATAAGTACATGAAAATCTGCTAGTGATGCCAGGATGCCAGTTTATTCAGTATTTCTTCCAGCTGCATTTAGTCATACATTTATTTTTTTTAGTTGATTTGTAAAGTATGCAAGATACTTTATTTTCTGGCCCGTTCTGCACACAACAAATAAGGTCGATGCGAAAGTCCAGCTTTGGGAGATTATCTTTTATAATCTTTTTATAAACGATTATCTTTTATAATTTTATAAATCTGGCTAACCAATATGACTACTGTTGTCAACCAATCAACAGAGCACTCCTACTGCCTTGTCTGACAGTTCCAAATTTGGACAGCTTTGACAAACTATAACGTTTTGCCAATTGTTTTCCTGCAAATTCTCTGACCTAAAAAAAAATTTAAAAAGGCTGATCTTGTGAAGCAGAGGGAGAAAAAGAAGGAATTAATTCTAATTGACCCCCTAAAATCCAGAAGCTTTATTCCACTTTTTGAAGGAAAATTTAAGAGCAGATTCTGTCTCCTTAATTTTGTTTCCATGAAGCGATATTTCACAAATCCACAGTAAAAGTAAAAAAAAACAAAACCCTCCTTTAAATCATGCTTGATTCTCCGTGACTTAACAAAATATAGTTTTCTTGGCAAAAACATAAAAGCTGTTTGCCATCTTTAATTTTCTGCTTTTTGTTTTGTTTTGTTTTTAAAAACTCCTAATGTAACGTCCTGTCCTTTCTGTAGTATCCCATTCCAACAATTACAGGAGCAGGAATATATTTATCCCAATGTTGTCCCAATATCTCATTTGCTCACAAATTTGCCTCCTGTTTCACAAGCTTGTGTTCCTTTTGGTGCTTCAAATTAAGTAAAATTAAAAATTGATACCTTGAAAATGTGGACTTTCAGGACCGAATCCCACATATGTGCAGGTTCTAGATTATTTGGAAGTTTTGTAAGTTTCCACAAATTGAACTCAGGAAAACTGAAATTCTAAAAAAGAAAAAGAGCCACAGTCATCATACCTAGTTGACTTTAGTTTATCTAAGAAGTGTCAGTAAGCTGCCTGGGAAAGCCAAGGGAAATCATCAAAACAATTAAAAAATGAAAGTTAGAATATTTCGGACACCCACAAAAACACGGCATACTCCATTTAATCCTCCAGGGAAAGATTGAAGGCAAACGAGGTCCAGGCAGAAGAAGAACATCATGGCTTCAAAATCTAAGGGACTGGTTTGGACAAAACTCAGCAGCACTTTTTCGGGCGGCTGCTGATAAAAACAGGATCGCCAACATGATCGCCAACGTCCGACAATGGATATGGCAGAAGAAGAAGGAGTGTCAAGTCCAAACAACTGAGTTTAGACGTCACACTGAGCCACAGATGATTGAATAAGCTATATTTGGTTTGGCCATATAATTCTAAAATATAAACTATGGTTCCAAACTATAATGATATGAGAAGAATAGAATAGAATAGAATAGAATAGAATAGAATAGAATAGAATAGAATAGAATAGAATAGAATAGAATAGAATAGAATAGGAATTCTTTATTGGCCAAGTGTGACTGGACACATAAGGAATGTCTCTGGTGCATAAGCTCTCAATGTACACACATGCAACAACAAAGTGGCAGATAGTAGATAATAAATCATAGTTACAATCATTAATCATAAGATACAAACAACAAGTGATAAGTCATAAGATACCAATAGGGAAGGTAGTAGGAAAAATGAGAAAAAATGAGAAAGATGATAATAGCAATACAGCCTCCTACATGGGTAAATTTCTTAGACCTAAGAGAGGGATGTGGGAATTAAGCGTTCAGCAGAGTGATGGCATGGGGGAAAACCTGTTTTTTAACATAGTTGTTTTGGCATGCCTTACAGCAGGGCTTTTCAACCAGTGGTACGGGTACCACCTGTGGTACATTGGCACCTGGCAGGTGGTACGCGACCATCCTAGAAAAGTGATAGCAGGGGAGGTGAACGAGCTGAACCAGTGGCAGCACCGCACAAGCCTGAGCGAGAGATGGCTGGAGCTGCAGGGCTGTCAGGGCTCTGCGGAAGCACCAGGATTAGTGCCACTTTTCAGCTGATCGGTGCTTCTTCGGGGCTGTCAGGGCTTAGTGGAAGCGCCAGGATCAGCACCAGGCTCCAACTGGAGCTCAATGCTGATCCTGGTGCTTCTGCTGAGCCCAGAAGAAGCACCGATCAGCTGGAATGTTGCAGCCTCTCCAGGGTCTTGTGATTTACATTCAGATGCTTGGCAACTGATTCATATTTATGGTGGTCACAGTGTCCCAGGGTCATGTGAAGTGACCAAAACCTGCTGCAACCACCCAGCAGATGGAGGAATAAAAAACCAAACACCCCCCCACCCCACCTCCGCTGCCAATCCCCAACAGATATGTTCACAACAATGAAAATCTCGGACAGGAGGAAGAGCGCCGCCGGGCGGGCAGGCAGGTGTCTTGCTCGGCTGCGGCTTGGGGGGCACTTTTTTCAGTGCCATTGTAACTTCGAACAGTCACTAAGCGAACTGTTGTAAATCGAGGACTACCTGTACTTTATCTCTTTTTTCTTTTTTTTTGGTCATCAAGTTTTTGACACCTTGCTAGGTGACTGGTGGTACTTGGATACTGCCATATCCTAAAAGTGGTACAATGGTTGAAAAGGTTGAAAAGCCCTGCCTTACAGGCAGGCATGTCAAACTCGCAATGTCACGTGACATCGTGCGACGTATCGCGACTTTTCCCCATTGCCGGCAATGGGGTAGGCGTGGTTTCGTTGTGACGCATCCGGCCCGTGGGCCAGCAGTTTGACATGCCTGCTATAGAGGTTTCCAGAGGGGAGAAGTTGAAACAGTTTATGTCCAGGATCTGGGGGCGGGGCTCTGTAGATGTTTTCTCAACACTGATTCACCCATTACTAAGCCAACATCAACCATGTGCTAGCTTAGCACAATCACGATTCCTACCTAACAAGACTCACGAAGCATGGAAGTTTGAAATGCATCCTGTCGCCAGACGTTTTCTTTTTTCTGAAAAAGCTAATTATGTGGATTCCTAATCCACATATGATTAAAACCTTTGTTCTGAATGTCCTGTTCCTACTGACTATTCAGATGTGATTTGATTGGGGGCATATTTTGGGCGGAAGGAACAGCAACCGCAGGACATATGACTCTGCACACGCAGCATTCCAACCCAACAAGAACTATAGCTTCCTCAGATCAAAACTTTTTTTTTTAATTGTTAAACATACTTCATACAATGACTGAGTTTGCATAGCTTATTGGAGCCACAATATGGGTTTGGTTTTGCCCCACCAAGGGATAAATGATTCTTGAACATAATAGTTTTCCGTGTTTTAAAATAATTGCTTGGAAAAACCGACGCTGTAATCTATATCTTCTTCCAGGATGGTAGCCTTCTTGCTTAATTATACTTTGGTTGGGATGATAAATACTTTGTGTAAATTAATTTTTAGAGCTCTATTCCCAGTGGTTTGGAATTGATCCATTCCCCTCTCTTGTGCAGACTAATAAAAACCAATTTAATTTCATCACTGACTTCTACACCATATAAAATTTACCTCCAATTCTTTATTTCTTGACTCTTGTGGGGCTTCCGTAGGAAACTGAAATACATTTCCAAGAAATACATCATAAAGATATGGAACTAGAGTAGATGTAGTCCAGACATAGAAATAGAGAAATTTCTTAGAGGGAGGGTAGAAGTCACGTAAAATCCCATATACTGGGACATGACATAGCACAACATTAATATCATTCTACTATGGGAACTCAAGAGAAAGTGTCACATTTCTAACTATTCTGACAAATTGTTTAATAGAGAAGAATACAAATATTAACTATATACATATTCATTTTATTGACCTATCATTTAAATAAAACATTTGCTTACAAGTAGCTAAAATGTCCCATTTCTGCATCAGCTTAATCCAAAATACTGAATGAATAAACCAGGACAAACAGATGGTTGGAAGTCACCTCACTTAAGGTGTGGAGAAAAACAAGGGAACTGTTTTTATACATGAAACACTTTAGTGCAGTGGTTCTCAACCTTTTTAATGCCGCGACCCCCCAACCGGTCGTAAGTCGAGGACTACCCAACCGGTCGTAAGTCGAGGACTACTCAACTGGTGCAGCACCGTTTGCAGAAGGGGACTTTTGGCGGGCTCAGCAGGGCAGAGACAGCCTGGATAATTCCTATTGGCTTTTGAAAGCCAATAGAATTAGACTCTATTCAAGAGAGTCTATTCTATTGGCTTTCAAAAGCCAATAGAATAAAAGGGAGTAGCACAGCTAAGGAAAAGGGGGAAAAAAATGGCAGACTGCGTGTTTGGCGACCCCCGTGAAATGGTCGTTCGACCCCAAATGGGGTCCCAACCCACAGGTTGAGAACCACTGCTTTAGTGGAACGATGCACCTCCAGAAGTTGTGGATGCTCCAGAACTGGAAGTTTTTAAGAAGAGATTGGACAACCATTTGTTTGAAATGGTATAGGGTTTTCCCCAAGGACCCTTTCAACTCTGTTGTTCTGTTCTGTTTAGCTTTTTTCTCTCTCTAAGAGCAATGCAAGCAAACTTCTTAGCAGATTCCAGTTCTCTCAGTGTAGCAATCAATCTCTTAAGGGAGGGGAAGAGGGATATCCAACGCATGATTACCTTCATTTCTATTTTCGTTTTCTTCTTTGAAATATCCTGGGATTCAGGAGATGATGTCACATCAACTTGAAAACAAGAAGAAAAGAAGCTAAGAATTTAAAACATAGATATAGATATAGATGTAGTAGTAGTAGTAGTAGTAGTAGTAGTAGTAGTAGTAATAATAATAATAAAGTTGGAAAGGACCTTGGAGGTCATCTAGTCCAACCCCCTGCTCAGGCAGAAAACCCTATACCATTACAGACAAATGGCTGTCCAACCTCTTCTTAAAAACTTCCAGGGTTGGAGCATTCACAGCTTCTGGAGGCAGGTTGTTCCACTGATTAATTGTTCTAACTGTCAGGAAGTTTCTCCTTAGTTCTAGGTTGCTTGTCTCCTTGGTTAGTTTCCATCCATCGTTTCTTGTCCTGCCTTCAGGTGCTTTGGAGAATAGCTTGACTCCCTCTCCTTTGGGGCAGCCCCTGCTCTCATGTCCCCCCTTGTCTTTCTCTTCCTTAAACTAGACATACCCAAGTCCAGCAACCGTTCCTTATGTGTTTTAGCCTCCGGTCCCCTAATCATCTTTGTTGCTCTTCTCTGTACTCTTTCTACAGTCTCAACATCTTTTTCACATCATGGTGACCAAAACTGGATGCAGTATTCCAAGTGTGGCCTTACCAAGGCATTGTAAAGTGGTATTAATACTTCACGTGATCTTAATTCTATCCCTCTGTTAATGTTGGCTTTTTTGGCAGCTGCAGCACAGGATTGGCTCCTATTTAAGTGATAGACTCCAAGATCCCTCTCATACAGTTATAACATACAGTTCTCGTTTGCCTATATTTACCTATTTTTCAAGCATGCACAATTAAGACATCTTAAAATAATTGAAGTAATTGGCAAGTGTGAGAACAGAGCTACGCTTTTAAGATGTTCCTTAGTTATGATTCCTAAACTTAACACCTAAACCACATAATATAAGCAGCTGCCCAAATATTAATCATGCTGTTCTTTTCATTGATCAAAATCCAACAGCATCTAAGCTCTAGGCTGCTCAAAATAGGCTTGTGCTCTATACACAGACATATACATGCATAAACACAGGCACATATATACAACCAGCAATTAGACAATCTTTCGGATGGCTTCAGTCTAAATATGTAAAAAATGACTTCTGTGGGAAGCACAGAGATAATAGTTCCGCAGAACATCTCCTTAAAAGAATACTCCCACATAAGACTGTTTTAAATCCACTTTGGCTACTGAAGAAAAAAATTTCCCTGCTGCTGCTATGAGCCAGACCACAATTCTTGAGCCTAATTTTCTGATCACCATCAACTCGATCAAATAGGACACATCTGCTTTCTTTCTAGGCAAGCGCCAAGTATCTGCTGGCCTACAAACAGGACACGGTGGAGACTTTACTTGAATCCCTGGCATGGTAGCCAGGGCAGTTAAGTGGATGCAGGGTTGCTGATCATTTTGGGCTTGGATAGGAAATGTCTAAAAGTATTCCAGAAAAATTTACACTGCTGTGTTTAAAAAGAAAATCTAATCACATCAGCATAGCAAAGCAACTTATCATTATTGACCAGAGGGATATTTCTCAATGGATCCTAAGATGAATACAACTATTATTGTAATCATAAGCCAGATAGAAGCAGTATGACAGCCTAGGGAAGAAATAGAGAGATACACTAACTGGGATAAAATGAGATAATCAAATACTGAGAAGGCATTGATAGATGTATAATTGTTTTTGACATTTCCTTTGAGACATAAGGTGACCAACCGTTCTCCTTTAGGGAGGACAGTCCTCCTTTTGTAAGTTCTGTCCTCCCTCGAAAAGTGTCCTCCTTCATGTCCTCCTTTTCGATATTTGAAGACTAATCTGCAAGGCTTTTTTTTCCCCCTCATAGAACACTCAGAACGGCGTTCCGGCATCTTTTTTTGATGTTTTTTTTTTCAACTTTTGCATGAGCTGTGCTACTTCCCGCTATTGGCTTTCAAAAGCCCATAGGAATTGCTGCTGAGCACGCCAAAACACCCGGCCGGCAAACTTTGCACATGCAAGTTGTCTGTATTATTGTTGCAATGAATAAAATGTTTCTTTTATTTACGATATTTTTTTCTTCAATTTATTTGTGTCCTCCTTTTCATTGTAAAAAAGTTGGTCACCTTATCAATACAGGTTGTTGCCTCCAAGCAGGAAACTTATCCAGGAAATCTTCCAGGTCATGGTTGTCCTAAAGGTGCTTTTTCAAAAGGCCACTGACTTTGTTTTTACCTTGAAGACGTTTCGCTTCTCATCCAAGAAGTTTCAGCAGTTCCAAGAAGGTTCCAGACCCATTTGCACTGTTCAGGTGACCCCAAGGGAACAGGTAAACCTCCAAGTGGTCTCAACGACTCTCATAGAGAGTGCTAATGACCAGATGACAGCAAGGAATATAACTCCTTCCATTCTCCAACATTCAGTCGGAACTGGAGAAGCTCTTTGAGGAGGAGGAAAACATCTTAAAGGAAAGCCAAAGTCCAGTGGCCTTTTCAAAAAAGCACCTTTGGGACTATAAAACTGGACAGCTATTGGCCTGAACTGCTCCAGCAGGGGCGGTTGGACTAGATGACCTCAAAGGTCCCTTCCAACTCTTCTTATTCCACGTTCTAAAATGAACTGATACTTCCCCCCCCAATAAATGGACTTATTAGCTAAGAGACAGAATTACGTTGTCCTGGCTGCTCATCCATTTCTGATTTTTCTGATTCCAATGTAAAGATGTGCTTAGCGTGCTCCTGGACTTGTAGTTTGCACTCATCTATTCTTTTTTCCAACCTGGAAATAATTTCATGGGGCATTGGAGCATTATCATAAAGATACCGGGCAACAGTATCTGCAGGATAGTCATTTTTTATCTGGGAAACCAAGGGATAAGGATTCACGTCTGGCAAGTATGGGGTTTTGGGCCAATCATCCTGCAAAGAACAGAAATTGCAAAATAAACGTTAAGCAGAAATAATGTTAAGTGTCTGTTTTATACATGGAGCCACAAAGCCCAGGCCGTCCTCCACTTACAGCCATTCATTTGGAAACCATTCAAAGTTACAATGGCACTGAAAAAAGTGACGTGTGACTGGTTTTTGCACTTACGACCGTTGCAGTATCCACAAGGTCATGTGATCAAAATTCGGACCCTTGGCAACTGACTCATATTTATGATGGTTGCAGTGTCCCAGGGTCAGGTAATCCCCCTTTTTTTTTTTTTTGCAAACTTGCATCAGGCTAAGTCACTTAACAATACTAAACCACTGTAGCGATTCACTTAACAACTGTGGCAAGAAAAATCATAAAATGGGGCAAAACTCACTTAACAAATGTCTTGTTTAGCAACAGAAATTTTGGGGTCAACTGTGGCGGTAAATCAAGGATTACCTGTATAGCATCTGACATTGGAAAATTTTAACCAGTTATGTTTCCCCATGGCTGACAGCTGCTGTTATACAGTTGCTTGAGGGAGAAAAATAAGCGATGTATTGAAACTGCCATTCATATCATACTAGTTCAGCCCTAAATATTTTTGTTTCTCACAGCATTGACTAATTGCCTTTTACTCTCACATAACATTTCCTAATTGCCTTTCAGAAGTTCCAGGATAAGCTGTCCATCATTAACTATCATACCTGCATCTATTCTTTCTTTGCTGAGCTAAGATGGTTAATCTATAGCAGGGGAATCTAAAGCCCTCCAGATGTTTCAGACTGCATAACCACCATCCCTGGTGTTTATTGTTACTACTTTAATGACATTTTCATACCATTTCCCATGCACTATTAAAATTATTTCATAAACGTACATACCAAATTGAAACAGGCCAAAAATTCATCAAATGTACCAGGAAGTTCTACAATTTCCTATAAACACATAAAGATACATGTCTTATAAAATAAAACAGACCCGGTTATGCAATAAAATAGTTACTCCTTTCAGTGTAGTAAGCCTGCAAATTGGGTTTTGTTAATCTAATACTCTGAAGAAATATTATGATCAGAGACTGAAATAAAATTTAAAATATGAGGAAAGCTAGGACTATTTTGATTTGATTCATATGAAGTGCTCAGCTATCTTATTGTTTCTTGTAAACCTTACATACATATAAACTACTAGGCCAGTATGGTTATTCAACCAACCAGATTAAAGAATTCTGGCTTAGTATTATATATAAACCAGGCCCCCGAATCTCAATTTCTGGGTACACAATCAACCAAAATGTTGACAGAACATTGCAGGTTTTTTTCTTTGGGGAAAATCCACCTATTTTTATTGAAATATTATATGCTGCCAGCACATGGAGACTAAAGATCAAAACATTGCTTTTGCCACTTCGATGAATTTTTATGTAGTTATGTCCATGTATCGCCATCAAAGACTGAAGTATAACTGAGCATAACACTTGGCATAGTATAAGTACATAATGACATTTTGCCCAGACATACTGAGCATACCATGGCTAAGATAAATATGTGAACACAGGACATTTGTTATTTCTGAAACAGGAAAAAAGGTCAGCAATGTTATTTTAAAAACTTCTCATTTTTTTTAAAAAAATAGATCCATATCTTTCAGCGCCACCATCATCCTAATTGAGCATTCTGATTCAATAGAATCAGCCAGTTGGTTGACTTCATTTGAGGGATATGCTATTATTTTACTGACACTGAACAAGTTACACTTGTAACTTTAATTCTTCATATCAACAAACAACTTGTTTCTAATCGGCTGTTTGTTTTTCCTTCAGGTATCTGGGAGAGCAATAAATAAATAAACATCCCATAGCAAATGGTGAGATAGCTCACTCTCACTATGGTTGTGTTCACACAACATGCTTCATTAATTCAGGTAAAAATCTAGGGGCTGTACCTGCACCACAAACTAAACTTGGTTAGTGTGCATCTTAGTCTGCAATGCAAACATGTTTTCTTTGGCACTTCTCCAAAGCAGTGTTTTGACCTTCAGGAATTGGACTATTCAAGGAATTGACCTTGTCGTTGTTATTTGTGGTACTATTAAAGTAGTATTTATTAAATTATTTTCTTGTAATAAATGTTTTGAGGGGCCAACAATCAAACTTTCATGAGGGAGAACAATGGACTGAAGTTCGGAAACCTCTACATTGCTGTGTTTCAGGGTCATGTGCAGACTTAGAAAACAGTACCCCTGCCAAGCATGGCAACGTGCCTTCAGGATTAAAAGGGAAAACACGTATCCATCTAAGAGCCTCCAAGTCCCTTTAGAATACAGAATAAGAGTTGGAAGGGGCCTTGGAGATCTTCTAGTCCAACCCCACATTATTCCAGACAAGTGACCATTCAGTCTCTTCTTGAAAACTTCCAGCAATGGAGCATCCACAGCTTTCTGAAGGTAGTAAGCCAGGGCTTTTCAACCAGTGGTATGGGTACCACCTGGGGTACATTGGCACCTGACAGGTGGTACACTACCATCCTAGAAAAGTGGTAGTGGGGGAGGGGAATGAGCTGAACCGGTGGCAGCACTGCACAAGTCTGAGCGAGAGATGGCTGGAGCTGCAGGGCTGTCAGGGCTCAGCAGAAGTGCCAGGATCAGTGCCAGGCTCCAGCTGGAGCTCGGGGCTGATCCTGGTGGTTCTGCTGAGCCCAGAAGAAGCGCCGATCAGCTGGAATGTTGCAGCCTCTCCAGGGTCTTGTGATTTACATTCAGATGCTTGGCAACTGATTCATATTTATGAAGGTCACAGTGTCCCAGGGTCATGCGAAGTGACCAAAACCTGCTGCAACCACCCAGCAGACGGGGGGGGGGGAATAAAAACCAAACACCCCACCCCACCCCCACTGCCAATCCTCAACAGAAATGCTCACAACAATGAAAACCTCGGACAAGAGGAAAAGCGTCACCAGGTGGGCAGGCAGGTGTCTTGCTTGGCTGTGGCTTGGGGGGCACTTTTTTCAGTCCCATTGTAACTTTGAACAGTCACTAAGCAAATTGTTGTAAATCAAGGACTACCTGTACTTTATCACTTTTTTCCCTTTTTTTGGGGGGGTCATCAAGTTTTTGACACCTTGCTAGGCGACAGGTGGTACTCGGATACTGCCATATCCTAAAAGTGGTACAATGGGTGAAAAGGTAGAAAAGCCCTGTAGTAAGCCATTCTACTGATTAACAGAATTACAGAGTGAGAGGGTGGAAAGGGGCCTTGGAGGTCATCTAGTCCAACCCTCTGCACAAGCCGGAGACCCTCTATAATGCCGGACAAATGGCCGTCCAGTCTCTTCTTGAAAAACCTCCAGTGTGATGGAGCACCCACAACCTCTGGAGGCCAAGCCGTTTAAGGTACAACACTATCTAAAAAAGAAAAAACAAAAAAACGAATTCATGGCTTTGCAGACTGAGCCTCGCAGTCTTGGCTCCCAGGTCCTTCCAGCCTCTGTCGAGAGCCCCCAACGCGAGCCACGTGTTGCCCGTCGTCCCTCCTTGCGGAGGGGAAGGGCAGCCTCGGATTTACGCCGCCGACCTTGGAGAAAGAGCGCCGGTAGGAGGAGAGGGTCAGCACGCGACCCCGCTCGCCCATTTCCCACCAGGGCAGCCGCCTCCCGCCCTCGCCAGCCCGGACCCTCCCGGGCAGCGGCCGCAGCAGCAGGCCCCGCCCCTCCAACGGACCTTCTCTCCGCGTTGCTAAGGCGCCCTGGCAACCGCCCGTCTCCGCCCCCCTCGGTCCGTCACGTTCGATCCTTCCGGGCTTCCCCCGGGACCCGCGGCGCTGACGTTCCGCCGCGCGCGCGACGGCCGCCGTCCCCACGCGCCTGTCCTCAGGGGGAAGAAGACACGCGAGGCTCGTGGGAAGCGTGCTTGGCAATAGTTCTCACCCCCCCCCACACACACACACCCGCTCCCAATCGCCGAGGAGTCCGTGGGCATTGCTGTGCAAGATGGCGGTAGGTTTCGTTTGGGCATGGGCGCGAGAAGCGCGCTTTGGGCTCGGGGAGAGATCGGGAGGCTGCGGCAGCAACCCCCAGCCCTGTGCACGGTTTACTAACTTGCAAAAACCAGCTGTGGGGTCTCCGGGGGCTCTCTCGAGGTTGCTGCAACTTCCCAGGGTAGTAGTGTTTGGAGAGGTGCGGCGGGGTGGTCATGGTGGTTCCTAAGCAGCGTGATTGTCGAAAAGAAGCTCTCAGGGGCTGCCCCAAAGAAGAGGGAGTCAAGCTATTCTCCAAAGCACCTGAAGGCAGGACAAGAAATAACAGATGGAAACTGATCAAGGAGAGAAGCAACCTGGAACTAAGGAGAAACTTCCTGACAGTTAGAACAATTAGCCTGTGGAACAACCTGCCTCCAGAAGTGGTGAATGCTCCAACACTGGAAGTTTTTAAGAAGAGACTGGACAACCATTTGTCTGAAATGGTATAGGGTTTCCTGCCTGAGCAGGGGGTTGGACTAGAAGACCTCCAAGGTCCCTTCCAACTTTATTATTATTATTATGGATCATCGCACAGTCATCGCACAGTCAGCCAGATGTTCAGACTGGATTTGGCATTTTGTCTACCTATCGAGTCCTTACCCAGGACCTGGGATAGGCAGATGTGGATGTTTGATGGTATTACAGATATCGTCGCAAGATAGAAGCAGTTCCTAGTAAGGCCACCTTTTGCAATTGACTAATGGTTAAATTTGGTTCTCTCCAGGACTAGGATTATTGACTGATACTTGGGTTAAACTATTCAGTTGTATAAAAACATGCCTTACTTCAAGTTAGCAAAATGCACATTCTTATTTGTTTGATTTTTATGGTTCTGGAAATCATAGATAAAATTTACCCTTTTCTCTGTCAGCAACATTTTTCCCTGCCATGTCAAGGAAACCTGTCACTAGTTATTTAATATAAGGTGGCTTGATCTGTAGGCCAGGAATGCATAACAGATTAATTAATTTCCTGCTCGCTCTTCAGCAAAGGAATCTGTGTGGTTAGAAAATTCTGTCCAAACCTAAACAATTTTCTTCACCTACCAGCCAAGCTTTCTCCATTAAACTATGAGAATTTTCTCATTCCAAGAAGAAAGAGCTGATGCTGCAAACAGAAATGGGGCTTGTTACACAAAAGCCACAAATACGTTATTATCCCTTTATTAAGTATCATTTTAGAAGTAATGGTTATTTTATAAACTGCAAAAGATTGGCAGTTGAATCAAGGAAACGAGCAACTACTCCATGCCATTATATTCTATATATTCTATATCCTTAATCTGATAAAGCATGTTATGCATGCCAAATAAATAACAAACTGCCTGTCATACAAGTTAAGTCTCTATTAATGAATAGTATTACTAAGATCCTGAAATACCAGAGATAAGAAAACCCTGAACTTTATGTTGTTAAGCTTCACATTAAACTGATTCTTACACTTAACCTAGAGCAGATGTAGAGAAAAGATCAGTTGTACAGTCCTTGGGTTAGATCCAGTCATGTTGGGAAAACATTCCGTCTACATGTCTCTGTTGTTTAGGAGACCTCTCTCTCTCTCTCTCTCTCTCTCTCTCTCTCTCTCTCTCTCTCTCCTTCTTCTTCTCTCTCTGTTTCTCTCACAAACACACATTTTAAATTTCAGCCCTCCAACCATTTACGTTCAGGGCTCCTGGAGAACACAGTTTTCTCTAGTCTGATTATGCTTAATCTCATTCATCAAGATTTCTATTCTAAGAATACTCCCCTGAAATTATACTTGAAAACTGTACTTGCATTATTTATCTTTAACAGTTCCAAGGATATCATTCATCTGAAATATATCATTAAATTCATCTTCCATTAAAAAAGCAGACCAAGATAAACCAGGAAATGAAGAGAAATGCTGAGTGTTTGCTAAATCAAGGCACGCCGGCTGCATCCATGTTACAAGAAACCCCATTTGACAACTTGTGTCTGACATCTCAAGCTGTTCTTGAGAGAGCCCAAAAACAAGGAAGATCAAAATGCCCCAGATGTCACAGCTCGAGGATGTTCTACTGCTATTCATGTTATGTTCCAGTTGAAACTGTCCCTGTTGAAGATATTCCTATTGTGAAGGTTAGTACAGGGGATCTGAGGAGGGGAAGGTCACATTGGTCATTTTATGTCAAATTTCCCAGCAAGTAATTTTACTAGATGAAATAGATAAAGGTGGAATTTAACCTAATCTTGTCTTTTGTGCCAAGCTTCATAATAAGTCCCATAACCATAAAGCTGCTGTAGTGAAAGAACAACAGGTCACAGTAGCCCAGTGCTACTTGGATATCTTTCCTAGCCAAGATTCCTGCCCAAATCTTGGCATCTCTGTAGTATGGGTGGGGAACGACTGGTATGGCCCCTTTATGACCTGTGGACTTCGACTCCCAGAATTCCTGAGCCAACCATGTTTTTCAGGGCTTAACTAAGTTGCAGCTGTTGCAGCATCCCTGGGGTCAGCACACATTTACAACATGCTGGTTCAGGAATTCTGGGACTTGAAGTCCACAGGACCTAAAGAGGCCATAATTCCCCACCCTTGCTGTACAAGATGATGGAAAAGATGTCTAACCAAAGGCAGCCTTTGATTTAAGTAATTCACATTTAAGTAATATAATTCTTTTTAATTATATTATTCAGTTTCATGATATCTCTGTTCTTTCCCGCTGTTTATTTTGCTGAAAATTGCAATTGTAACCAGTGCAAATCATGTATTATGCTTCGATATCCAGAGTCGAATGCACGGTTGAGCAAATTTATATATTTATGGTTGAATTTGGGGTGTCTTTTTGACACACTTTCTGGGTTCTTTGTTTAAGCTTCCCTTGAAGATTGATATAATTAAGCATCCCAATGAAACGGATGGTAAAAGTACAGCTGTACACGCCAAGCTTCTGGCCTCTGAAGATGTTACCATTTATACATATCCGTGTATTCCCGACTATGAAGAAATGCAACATGAAGTAAGAGTCTGTTTATATGTAGCATCGTAGGAAAACCTTTTGTTTTTCACTGCCATATTATTATTATTATTATTATTATGCAATAATAATTATTTTAATAATTTAAAAATTATTTTGCAATAATTGCAAAAGGCGGCCTTATTAGGAACTGCTTCCATCCTGCGACGATATCTGTAATACCATCAAATATCCACATCTGCCTATCCCAGGTCCTGGGTAAGGACTCGATAGGTAGACAAAATGCCAAATCCAGTCTGAACATCTGGCTGACTGTGCGATGTTCCATAATAATAATATTGGAAGGGACCTTGGAGGTCATCTAGTCCAACACCCTGCTCCGGCAGGAAACCCTATACCATTTCGGACAAATGGCTGTCCAGTCTCTTCTTAAAGACTTCCAGTGTTGGAGCATTCAGAGCTTCTGGAGGCAGGTTGTTCCACTGATTAATTGTTCTCACTGTCAGGAAGTTTCTCCTTAGTTGTAGGTTGCTTCTCTCTTTGGTTAGTTTGCAGGGTTTTAACATTTTCTCATATTTGCTTAAACGCTGGTGTTAGTAAATGTTACCCAGACTGTATTTTCATAAATACGGGTGGAAGCACAATTTTAAAGCAGATTCACTTGGGAAAATAAGGGTTGCCTTGTGGCTGAGATTAGATCTCATGAAGGTTTTTTCGCCCCATTTTTTAGATTGCACTTATTTTTCCTGGACCTAATTCAATTTCAATAAGCAACATTCCTCTCTCTTTGCAAGCAAAATGTAAGATGGACACCAAGGGCTTATTAGCAGAACCAGCACCCAAGTCTGCAAAATGGGACCCAAGCCACAATAGCATCATGAGTGAAGATAAATTGCCCAAGAGCGGAAATGCACTGAAAAAAATTGTATTTATCGACAGCACATGGAATCAAACAAACAAGATAATCACAGATGCGCGGCTTCAAGGTATTGTTTTTATGAATAGAAACGAATCTTGGGAATTGTTCTAGGTCAGTGGTGGCGAACCTATGGCACGGGTGCCAGAGGCGGCACTCAAGAGCCCTCTCTGTGGGTACACGCACCGTCTCTCAGCCACGCCTCCTCCCACAGCCCCCTCCTCACCAGCAGCCCCCCCTGGAGGAGAGTTGCCCCTGGGTGCGGCCTACACAAAGCAGCGAAGCCAAGGACATGGTAGCTGGGCAGTGGGGACAAGACTCCGCTCTTGCGCCCCGTTGCGCGCAGATGATGCTGCGGGGCATGGGCGGAGGGCATGGCCACCATGGCACTGCAGGGCTGCCTGGGTGATCTGTGGCGGGCCGTGGAGGTGGTGGGTGGCCCAGTGGGTAGGGCAGAGCGGGGACGGGGGTGGGGGGGCAGTTTTTGGGCACTCGGTCTCTAAAAGCCTCGCCATCACTGTTCTAGGTATAATAGAGAGCTGTTACCAGGAATAAATACCTCCTCTCTACTCTTATTTTTCTTCCAAAAGATTTGCTTTTCTAAAACTAGTACACTGCAACGCTGTATCGAACATTTTTTGTACTCCACTCAGATACTGTAACATTTCAGGAAAGAGAGAAAAGAGATGACTTATCTAATCATATTTTGAAAATATAATGGAAATTACTGTATAAATCTGACTAATATGTCTTAAGCCTATCCTTGTGCGTAATGCTTTGGAGAAACCTGTTAGCAATTAGCCACAAGTAGTTTTTTTTTTCCCATTCTTTTGTGTAATTAAATGCCTACATGATCGTCTTTGTTTTTTTCACTCTGCAGGGTTGCTACAAATCGAACTGAAATCTAGGAAAACCTCCTTTTGGCGCCATCAGAAAGGAAAACCAGAAACTTACCTCTCTACCATTGAAGCGATTTATTACTTTCTAGTAGACTATCACAAGGAGGTCTTAAAAGAAAAATATGACGGACAATACGACAATTTGCTTTTCTTCTTCTCATTTATGTACAGGCTGATCAGGAAAGCCAAGGACTCTGCAGGGAAAAAGTGAAGCGTTCCTCATGCAAATGTCCCAAAAGGAACGGTGATCCATTACCCTTTAAAATCAGTCCTTTAATTAAGATTCGAATGACTGAAATTGATTTACAAGGCTTATAGTTGCTGTCTTCTAAATCTAAACTAAATCCAAACTTCTACAGACAAAACGTACAACTGTTAAGGGAAGACTATCCAAAACAAAGCTGGACTTGTGACATCTAAATAGATTTTTTTTTTAAATTTGTTGAACAATACAATTACCAGCTTGAATTTTGTATTTAAAGTTAGCAGAAACTTCATTTGTTAGTTTCATTATGCAGGGTTACTCTCTGGAGTATCAAGGAAGACTCTGGGTGATTTTACTACCTATTAAAAATTGTTAGAATTACTTCATTTCACCTCCCAATTCCACCTCCAAAGGGAAGCCAGGCTAAAATATTCAGCTCAATGCTAACAGTGAACACGATTAGGACTGAATTAAATTGCCAAATTGCTTAAATATGTTCCACTACTGATTGCTTATAGGTCTGAACCAAGGTTTCCTTCTAAAACAGGGGTGTCCAACCTTGGCTAGTTTAAGACCTGTGAACTTCAACTCCCAGAATTCCCTAGCCAGCCTTGTTTTATGTAGTGCTTTCTTTTGCTGCATACACGCTTCAGAAAAAGGTCATATTTCTCAGATCAGTTTCTGGAGGGTGGGGAAGGGTGTTTCCCAACCTATAAGGGACAGGACTAACATTTCCTTACTTTTTGTGAATTTTTTTTTAATGAACACAATACAATTTATGGAAAATTAACACACCTGTTATGCTTAATATTAAAAAAGTGAAACTTGTACCATCAAAAATTGGCAGTCTTGATTAAAGCTCGCAAATGGCTTATCTGCGAGGTCTAGAAGATACCTTTAGTTATCTTGCTTAATACTGGTAGATATTACAGTCCTTTCTAAATTGCTACTTTATTTATGGAAGCCAGCATAGGGATTGGTCCTTAATGCTTTCTTTGCACAGGAGCATATCATTTGCTCCTAAGATTGGGACCTGCAGCAAAATAACAATTTCAGAAGTTCAAGGCAGAATACACACTCCTTTCTCACTCCAGTGTATAAACATAGCTGCAATCAAACATGCATAGAAGCTACAATAAAGCTTATTGGAGGATGCATCGTGCATCTTAAATCATACATGTTCTACAAAGCTGCATATGTAATGATTCAAATGATAAATATCCTTCAGAGTCATCTGTTTAATAAACCAAAAAAGTGAAAATGCTTTTATTGTCCTTAGTTATATTATTACTTATTTCTACCGTCAAGAGAAGGGCATCATGGCTTTGCAATCATGAAGGCCACTTCCATTATTTGCATTTTGGTTTTTCCTGAGAGTTTCATCTTGGAGTTGCTAAACAAGGACACTTTGAATTCTTCTGCCAAAGTTGCTTTTTTTAAAAAAAAATGCTGGATTATACTTATCGGGGAACATTTCCACTCCTATCGCAAAATGACATCTTCCTCCATGTGTTAACGATAATCTAACTCCGAAAGACATTCACAGTGTCTTCCGGATCTTATTTCCTCGAAACATTTGTATATTATTTAGAAGTAGAGTCAGAGAAACTGTTTATGTAATAAACAAACGTTGAATAGATTTTAGGGTTTTTGTTTTAAACCCCAGCACCAATCAAATTCTGATATTCGGAACAGCCTATTCGGATGTACAGATAGGAATAGTCACATGGGATGCCAAGAGTTTGTGCTTTGCCAATTGGAAAGGAAAGGAGAAAGAGAAGAGAGATTTGATGCCTAGCCCAGGATAGACATGCCATTAAATCTGTAAGTTTAATTCACCCAGCGGCTTTTGAGATTTTCCTAATTTCCCATAAAGGAGACTATTTCAGGGTTGAAATGAGGGGTCCTTACTTCTCTGGATTCATACCATGCCTTGCTCACTTCAGAAGTCAGTGTTTATGCTGAAAAGCAATGCCAAACTGCAGACCAGGTTGTGTCCCACAATCTGCTTGTTATCTGTTTTATGTTGTTAATCTTCTTTTCCCACGGCTCTGTAAATTCTTCAAACCTGCAAGGTGATACTATCAAGTGGGGAAAATTTGCTGTAGGACAGCATAGATCAGTGGTTCTCAGCCTGTGGGTCGGGACCCCATTTGGGGTCGAACGACCATTTCACGGGGGTCGCCAAACAACGCAGTCCGCCATTTTTCCCCCTTTTCCTTAGCTGTGCTACTCCCTTTTATTCTATTGGCTTTTGAAAGCCAATAGAATAGACTCTCTTGAATAGAGTCTAATTCTATTGGCTTTCAAAAGCAATAGGAATTGTCCAGGCTGTCTCTGCCCTGCTGAGCCCGCCAAAAGTCCCATTCTGCAAATGATGCTGCACCAGTTGAGTAGTCCTCGACTTACGACCGGTTGAGTAGTCCTCAACTTACGACCGGTTGGGGGTTGCGGCATTAAAAAGGTTGAGAACCACTGGCATAGATCCATGGTTAACATAGGAACAAAGGATTTATTTTTTTAAAAACCCTTCATAATATGATTTTGATCCAGGTACACTTGTTACGACAAATTGCTTTTATCCCATCAGTACTAGCCTAACTCCATCTTAATATTATTCCTAACCTGTCTTCCTAACAGAAGTATTACCAGTCTTACACTCTGAAGCTTACCTCAGACCTTCTTCAACTCTCACTTCCCAAATCTCTCTTCTCCAAGCCCATCCGTTGCTGTCCTTTGATTGACCATCCCGCCATTTATTTCTTCACAAGCTATCATTATTGCACCCTAGAACAGACAGACCTAGATCTATAGCCACCACTTCCTCCACAAGATCTTTCTCTTTGGTGACGGAATGTCCTCTCCACAGGACCACATCTGGCCCAGGAATTATTAGTTGTCTCTTATTGTGGGAGTTGAAAATGTCATAGCAACGTTAGAAAAACAAGTTGATTATAGGATGGATAGAAGGATGGATCGATGGAATTTTCACCCAGTATAAAGACACAGAAACCACTCACTTCTCACATGAGTTAGATTCTCCTATTGATCTTTCTGACAATGTATATACATAAAAGATTATGTCCATTTTCAAAGGATGCAAATAATGGGCACCAACCAGTTAAAGGTTCCGTCTATTTCAAGGTCTTCAATCAACACAATCAAATTAAAAGGTGCATAATAACGCTTTTATCACTGGACGATGCCTTAGAAAGACTGGAAACACTAATGGCTATAAGAATCTCGAATTTTGGCTTGTAAAGCATCACAGGTTTTTTTTGCGTCTCCAAGCAACATCGAAGTGTTTGGCTTGTAAAAAATGGGATTGTCGACTGCAGCGTATCCAACTCCCAGGGTGCGCTTCATGACAATGACCTGGTGGAGAAACCAAAGGACATAATAAGAGTGAGTTCAACTATTTCTTGCCTTTATTCAAAAAAAGCTAATTAAAAATATAGTCTGCCTTCTTAAGAAAAGAAGCATGCAGTATAAAAATCGGTTAAATCTTCTAAGGCGGTTTTACACCAGCACCACTGCAAGACTATGCAGAAAAGACTTTTAACCGAAGTCGGTAGATTTTTCACTGGGGTAAGAATGAAGCAGAAAATTCACATATAATATTATAAAATCATAAAAAGTTGGAAGAGACTATCAGGCTGAGTCCAAACTCCTGCCAGGGCAGGAATTAAATTGAATTGAATTAAATTAATGTCAAATCATTCCAAGCAGATGACTTTGGTAATTGGTTCCAGGGTTGAACTGCTCTTACCATTAGGACTTTATACTGGATTTTTTTCCCTCTAATTCAACTTGAACCTGCCTTCCTGTGATTTAACTACATTGTTCTGGGATAATGAAAAACAAGTCTTCACCTACACCTTCCAACTCTCCTATACCCCATCAATCATCTTCTTTCGTGATTAAGTCTATTCCCCCCCCCTCAATTCTTCCTCATAACTTAAATTCTAAAATTGCAATATTTCAGATCCTACTGCTTAGCAAAAGACCGTCACCATATAGTCATAAGGACATATGGTGGATCAATGCACTGCTGACAAATGCAAAACCTTACTTATTATACTGGCAAATCTTCTAGAGAGCTCTCCAGATTCTCCAACAACAGATAGCAGAACATCCTCATTTAGATTATTGTCTAATCAAATATCCTCATCTTACTTTCCAAGTTGATGTTTTTCTGAGGTCTTTGAGTTCAGCTCTCATTTCCCAGCCAACATGACTGTTGACTCTACTGCCAAGATAGCATCCTAGCAAACTTGCAGACTTTCTGTTGAGCTGCCCCCTTAGACTCTAGAGTAATTCCTTCTTCCAGAGAAATTTGACCTTGTGTCAATTGGAGGATTTGATGACATCAAAACAAGTATCATAATAATACCCTGTACTGTAGTGAAGGCAACATTTTCGTATTTGGGGACAAAGACCCCTTTCTTTTTACGTTGCATGTTAGGTACTCTTTGCTCTAATGAAGAAGCCATCACAACCGTGTGTTCTCAGTTTCTTGTTGTCTCTTACTTGTTTAGATTTCCAAACTTCCAATACAGGCATGCCAGCTATAATGGAGTTGGGATCTTCTTGTGCTGCAGAGTTCACGGTATCGTTAGCACCAATGACCAACGTCAAATCTGTATCTGAAAGGAAGAAGAAAAATCCTTGCAAAAGAAAGACCTTTTCAATATGAAAAGCTTCAAAATCCAAGGGTGAGATAAATGCAATTTTTTTAAAAAAAATACCCAAATCAGGGAAGCTCTAACATTATTTCTGAGACTATAAAGGAAAGCTGGGAAAAGACTCTTAACTATAGTGAGCCAGCTAACATGTACTCAGTGTCCTTTGCATGTTGCTTACACTGCTATCTGTCCGCAGAAATTGTGGCTTGTGAATAGTTTTCCCTCTTTTCTTGAAAAGGCTTTTAAAACAAGATCTATGCAAAATAACCTGCACGTGAAACCAGATACAAAATACCCCAAATGCACCATGGACCGGGCTACCTAGATCAAAAGCAAAGTACAGTTCAGAAGAAACCAAATAACGTTATTCCTCACTTTCAGATCCTTATTTGTGACCTATCTTTTCCCCAAAGTGAACAAATTATCCTACTTCACGTTGTCTTTACAGCAGCCTAGACTAGGCGGAATAAAAACACGTGAGTTTAAGACTGAATGGTTATCCCAACTGTGGATATCCTCAATCCTATATTGACTAAAGTGAATATTAACTCAACACCTAGAACAGTGGTTCTCAACCTGTGGGTCGGGACCCCATTTGGGGTCGAACGACCATTTCACAGGGGTCGCCAAACAATGCAGTCCGCCATTTTTCCCCCCTTTTCCTTAGCTGTGCTACTCCCTTTTATTCTATTGGCTTTTGAAAGCCAATAGAATAGACTCTTTTGAATAGAGTCTAATTCTACTGGCTTTCAAAAGCCAATAGGTATTGTCCAGGCGGTCTCTGCCCTGCTGAGCCCACCAAAAGTCCCATTCTGCAAACGGTGCTGCACCAGTGGAGTAGTCCTAGACTTATGACCGGTTGAGTAGTCCTCGACTTACCACCGGTTGGGGGTCGTGGCATTAAAAAGGTTGAGAACCACTGACCTAGAAAATCCTCTCCACGTGTAAAGCACTGATCCCTTTCCATTCCCCCCCACCTTGTGGATTCTGTTTCTGCTTGGTAGGGAGCAGACGCCTGCTTGAAACCAGTGTAGATTTTGCATGAATTTGTTCCATCTGAATTCGGCTGCTCTCGCACTTTGGAGAGACTCCACGCTGGCATATTAGCCTGACAAGCCTAAGCTGTTGAATTCATAGCTGTGGTGCTAATTTGAAAATTTATTTCTGGTCCAGGACCATCATGGGTCCCGTGCTGAGCCATAAAACGTGACCTCCCAAAGAGATGTCAAAGACAATTGCCTTGCCTTCTGATAGACTGCCTCAGAGAACAGACCACCTCTGAAGTCAGATGAGAAAACAAGCTTTGGGACTGAAGCAGTTCTAGCATTCAATGTAATGTGATCGACTGTCAATCTCAGAGGACTTTTTTGGGCATCCTTTCAGGAGATTGCTTCAGGTGTGCAACTGGTTCAAGCTGGAACGAATTCCTATAGCATGTGCCAATTTCTAGTGTAAGCTTATTAGTATTATCAAATAGGCAGCAACTGAGTTTATTTGCCAGTACAGTAGCTTGCAGGAGGGGCTAAGAGCAAGTGGGGTGCAGATTGCCAGGAGATGAGAAATAAAAAGCGCCAGGGGCAAGAGGGAAGCATAATTTCTCATACAGCAACATCCGTTTCACAATAACTGGAGCTCCAGATTCAACTAAAGACACTGAGCCATCATGGCGCAGGGGTTAAAATACAGTCTTGGCAAGGCATTAACTCTGCCCACTGCCAGCAATTCAATCCTGACCGGCTCAGGGTTGACCCATCCTTCCATCCTTTGGAGGTCAATAATATAAGGACCCAGATGGTTGGGGGCAAATATGCTAACTCTGTAAAACTGCTTGGAGAGGGCTGTAAAACACCGTGAAGCGGAATATAAGTCTAAGTGCTGTTGCTGTTGCTATTGCTATTTTGCAACCCGAAGTAAACACCGTATCTTCTCCTTCACTTCCAGGTATAAAAGCCACCATTTGTTGATGACAGCTTGATCGTTCCTCAGCCTAACTCCAAAAGCAGATAAAAATCAATGTTCTTGGGTGGCTGCAGTGCAAACGCTGAGCCACTGTTTTGTTTGATTTTTCATCCTCCTCATTCAACCCTCATCCCCTACCTGGAAAATCTTCATTAATTTCGTCCATCTCCAAGACGACGTCGTACGGCACACCGGCTTCTGCCAGGAGGACATTCAGCTGGCCTGGCATTCGGCCCGCAACTGGATGGATGCCAAACCTGCGACCCCCCAAAACGGGAAGAAATGCTGAGCTAATAGAGAAGAATTCATCGAAGTTGGCTGGGTAGTGCAAAAGAAAGGTGGTGGGTCCAAACACCGGTTTGCCTCCAGACAAAGCCAACTGATCCAAGTGTGTCGTAAGGACACAAGGGAAGGGCACAAGGTAAATGGTTGGAGTGAGGTGTCTCTCAAAATCCTGCGAGGCAGGTTGGGCAAAGCAAGATGCCTATTCTTTAATACCAAAATTCAGAACTCCACAGAGATCTTTCAGCAATTGATATAACGTGCATCAGGTCTAGAAATTGGGAGAGATCAGACAAGGATCATAGAAAGGGAGAGATATTACATCTTCTCTCCTCTAAACAAGAGAAAGATAGATGACTTGGTGTGGTGGTGAAGGCATTAGGCTAGAAACCAGGAAACAGTGAGTTCTAGTCTGTCAAGGTTATAATTTAATAGCTGAACAGCTTATGTAAAGATGTAATGCAATGTGGATGAAGCAGTATAGGAATGATTCAGCAGGTGTGTGTATCCCTTTAAGAGCCTGAGTATAAAAGGAAAGTTTTTTTGCTGGAGTTTCTCTCTCTCTTGTCTGTGTACTGCTGTGATTGCTATGTATTGGAGTTTGCTGTTTCACCATGTGTATGTATTTTATTTCTAGTGTATATTTGTAGATATAGTGTAATATAAACCACTTTTAAATACAAACCACTGCCTTAGGCACAAAACCCACCGGGTGACTTTGGGCTGGTCACTCTCCAACGTTTTGTCAAGAAAGCTGCAGAGATTTGTCCAGGCATTCACCAGGAGTCAACAATGACTCAAAGGCACCTAAGACCCCCCCTCCCCCCCAAAAAAACCCATAAAAGTAGGAGAAAAATTCCTAGAGAGACAATGGTGGCACCATTTTGACAGCACCTAACTTTCCTCCTAAAGTTTCAGTCAAAATCACGATTTTCCCCCAGAAAATATATACAACTGCCATTTTATTTATTTTTTAATTAAAGACAAGGTTGGTTTGGCTTTCCAGGGTGTGGTATTGTTAAAAACAGGGAAAATATGAGATATACATTTAATAATAATTCGAGTACCACATATAGCATCTTGGCTACAGCGCCTGGCATCTGTGATCAACAATAAAAACAATACATCTTTTTTTTCTTGAAAGAATCCCTTCATTCAACAAATTGGAGATTTTTTTGGAAAACATTTTCATTTTAGAATGCTGGCACTAGGATGCCAGCTGTAATCCCATGCAACACAAAGTGAGAATTGATTTTTATGTAGTCTGTTTGCATACCACTGAAGAAAGGCTCACCACAGTTTGCAACCCTTCAGTTAAACCATACAACTGAAACATCCCTGCTTTATTTATATATATATATAAATAGCATTGGGGTTTACTTGCCTGACTTTCTTTCCTTGTTCATTCAGCATTTTCACCATGTCAGCAATGGGATATTGAGCTTTAGCTGCACACAAACCCCAGCCTGCAGTGAGGGGGGAAAAAACTCCATCAGAACATGGAGAAGGAATCCCGATGCTGTTAGGGCAGGGCTTTTCAACCTTTTCACCCATTGTACCACTTTTAGGATATGGCAACATCCGAGTACCACCAGCCGCCTAGCAAGGTGTCAAAAACTTGATGACCAAAAAAAAAAGGAAAAAAGTGATAAAGTACAGGTAGTCCTCGACTTACAACAATTCGCTTAGTGACTGAAGTTACAATGGCACTGAAAAAAGTGCCCCCCAAGTCACAGCCGAGCAAGACACCTGCCTGCCCGCCTGGCCGCGCTCTTCCTCCTGTCCGAGGTTTTCATTGTTGTAAGCATTTCTGTTGAGGATTGGCAGCAGGGGTGGGGTGGGGGGGGTGTTTAGTTTTTATTCCCCCCCCCCATCTGCTGGGTGGTTGCAGCAGGTTTTGGTCACTTCACATGACCCTGGGACACTGTGACCGTCATAAATATGAATCAGTTGCCAAGCATCTGAATGTAAATCACAAGACCCTGGAGAGGCTGCAACATTCCAGCTGATCGGCGCTTTTTCAGGGCTCAGCAGAAGCACCAGGATCAACGCTGAGCTCCAGCTGGAGCCTGGCACTGATCCTGGTGCTTCCGCTGAGCCCTGACAGCCCTGCAGCTCCAGTCATCTCTCGCTCCGGCTTGTGCGGTGCTGCCACCGGTTCAGCTCATTCCCCTCCCCTGCTACCCCTTTTCTAGGATGGTCACGTACCACCTGCCACGTGCCAATGTACCACAGGTGGTACCTGTACCACTGGTTGAAAAGCCCTGCTGTTAGGGGAACACTAAGTACAGAAGAAACATGCGTTAAGGCCAGGGAAGTGTTATGAAGAGTATAAGATTAGGCTGAATAACAGAGTCGGAAGGGATCTGGGAGGTTAGTGAAAGGTTTAATCTCTTTGAGTTCTAAGAAAAAACAAGATTGGCATAGAAGGCACTGACGCTGGACTTCACTCATGAGGGAGGGCCCCCCAAAACGTGATCTAGTATCTGCCATTAAGATAATAAAACCACTCGTTGAAATGGAACCTCAAGAGTTAAATGATAACAAACCAAGACATAAGATGAGTCTCATCCTTCCCCAATTTTCTCTGGTCTACATACTCCAGAGTTGGAGAATTACAGTTGCTGGGTTCACATAACGTACAAAACCAAAACAAAACATAGGTAGGTCCTGTAGAAATCAGTCTTTGCTGAATTGTTAACTCTTACCTGGTGTAATGATGATGGAGTTTGCTTCTTTGATCATTTCAATGGCTTGGTCAATCCCAACTTCTGTGTGTGTTCCAACTACTTCCATGGGCTTTCCTCCAGCTGTAGATGTCGTACCATATCCGCCCAAAATGACATTTGGTAAAGAGCGATTCATAGCCTGGCCAACCATAAACCATACATTAACCCCAAGTTTCCAGTCAATGAAAGATTACAATGAATATAAAACAGGAAACTACTTTAAGCATGCTTTAGTCTGTACAGTACAGATGTAATGTATATGACAGCTTCAACTCACAACATAGCTTGCAATCCCAGAATTTAATACTCTAGTTCATTCGGAAATATGGTTTCGGTGTTTAGTATATCAGATGAGAATAAAGAAAATGAACTGTTTTAAAGCAAACGTGTGTTAATCCTTTCAGCTTTTTAAATGAGCAGCAAAAGCTGCTGGCTTTCCACAAGACCCTTTCCCATCTGGGTACTCTTAAAAATATGGAACTGTAATTCCAATAATTTTGTGAATGGGATCCCAAGAATTTTGAGAGTTGCAATCTACTTGGAGGATACCTAAAACATCTGGAAATATCCAGACACGACTGGAATGTGGCAGTCCCGATAGATCCTCCTGAAATATTTTGTAATTAACAAAGTGGTAGAGCCACAAAACAGGATCCACTAAAGCAGGGGTCTTCAAACTTGGCCCTTTTATGACTTGTGGACTTCAATTCTCAGAATTCCTCAGCCAGCGTGCCTGGTTGAGAAATTCTGGGAGTTGAAGTCCATGAGTCATAAAAGGGCCGAGTTTGAAGACCCCTGCATTAAAGAAACAAGTCTTGTTTCCATGAAAAAGGCAATGGACCCCATCATAAAGGACCTAACCTTACCACACACATGATGTAAGACAGGATAGCTCCAGAAGAGCCAATCAAAGCTCCAACGATTGTCATCAAGTTGTTGTTGAGAAGGAACCCTTCTGCACATAAAGCCCATCCAGAGTAGCTATTCAGCACAGTGATCACCACAGGCATGTCTGCTCCACCGATAGCTGCCGTTAGTGTCACTCCCTGCAATTTTTGATGCATCAAAAGAAAGAAGGTGGAGCAGATGTATATACGTTTATGCAACAATACCTTGATTACGTTTTACCTTAAAACAAAAAGGAGAAAAAAAATAATTCTACACTCTGATCAGCCATATTCAGACCCAGAACTATGAGCAGTAACTATCCTCTTTCCGAATGTGGAGGGTGCTTCCAACACTGGTTCCCTAATGACCAGTGTTCATTAGGTGAAATTAAAAACTGGAGCTGGCAAAAGAGACTATTCTGTGGGTTTCCTACAATAGGCACAAGAAAGTCAAACCCATTGTAGATCAGGTGTGCGCGGGTTATTTTTCTTTCGAGTGTCCAACACATATTCTGGGCATAATCTTACATAAAACTAGAAGGAAGACTTATATGGTTGCTTCCTAAGCTTGCATACAGACCTTCAACCTGCTATCAACCATCTACCAACCTATCTTGGCTTCTAAGTAGGTGGACCAGACTAAAGCCATTGTTTATTTTCTAAGATTGCATATGGTGTTTAGAATAGAATAGAATAGAATAGAATAGAATAGAATAGAATAGAATAGAATAGAATAGAATAGAATAGAATAGAATAGACCTTGGAGGTCTTCTACTCCAGCCCCCTGCTCAAGCAGGTGAATGTCCAGACAGGTAAATGTCCAGTCTGTTCTTTAAAAACTCCAGTAATGGAGCACCCACGATTTCTGGGAGTAAGCTGTTGATTGTCCTCACTGATTGATTGTCCTCACTGTCAGCAAGTTTCTCTTTAATTCCAGGTTGCTTCTCTCTTTGTTTATGTTAGACCGAAACATATTCTTCAAAATAAAAAAAAGATGCAGAATCCCCCTTCCCATTTTTAATTAAAACAATCCATAAGAAAGAAGGAAATAAAATCAGGAAGAACTACAAAGTCTGGTGAACTCCAAGGCAAGTATCAATAGCCCCATTGCTACCCTGGATATCAGGTTGCCTACCACTGTTGAAGAAGCTTCCACCCCTTGCCTGACCCTGTCCTTAGGCTTGCTCTGACTCTGCCATCAGCTTATCCCCAGATTTTCGCCTGCCCAACTTAAAGGAATGGGGATCACAGTTTTTTATTCCTACCATTATTGAGGAGAGCCCAGAAACTCCGAGAAGACAAGCCATGCCTCCAGTATAGCTGGAGTCTAACATAAAATAAACCATGCCTCCTACGGAAGCTGCCAGCAGTCCAGCATTCAAATAATGACGGCCAGGCAGGAGGAGAGGAGCAGAGTTCAACAGACCTAGAAAGAAATGAGATGCAACGTATAAAAGCCAATGGTTCATCATGAACTCTTGGGGTAGGATGGCATGAAAATGCGGGGTAGGTTATTTCTTCCCATCCGTGTCATGCCCCCCCCATCCACTTGCCCAACTGACTGAAATTAAGAACTTAATTAAGAAATTGAGAATTATTTGGCTGGGCAGGTGTAATGGGGATGTGCTGGACTAGGACTGGGTAGCAGGTCTTCAAACGAGATCATCCAAACTAATTTTAACACTTGATCCACTATACCAGCCTTTTTCAACCTCAGCAGCTTTAAGATGTATGGACCTCAACTCTGCCTGGCTGGGGAATTCTGGGAGCTGAAGTTCAAACATCTTAATATCGCTGAGGTTGAATGTCTATGGAGAGTTTCAACCATCCAGGTCATGGTTGTCCCTAAGATGCTTTTCCAAAAGGCAGCTGGTCTTTCTTAGGGGTTTTTTTTCCTTGAAAAGGTTTTGCTTCTCAAGTACTGAAGAAGCTTCTTGGATGGGAAGTGAAATATTTTCAAGGGAAAAACCCTAAAAAGTCCAGTTGCCTTTAGGAAAAGCATTTTTGGGACTTGCTGAGGTTGAGAAACACTCAACTACATCATAAAAGATCACCTGATCTATATGAGCCATATAATATAATAGCTAATACTGAGATACAGAGTCTGCTATTCATAGATCTTGAGATCATGTCAAACTTGTTTCAAGGAGTTTTTGTTTTGTTTTTTATAAAAAAAAGTCTGGCCCCCAACGTTTATGGAAATTCAGTATGAACAGAATTCCTAATTTTTAAAAAAGCCATTGACGTTATTAGGCTGAGTTCTGCAGAATAAAAAAATAATTTTAAACATCCATATATCCTGACCACGAAAAGGCATACCTTGCAGTTTTCCATAGGCCACCAAAGAGCCACTGAACGTTACACCTCCAATGTAAGTGCCCAAGTAGGCCACGGTTTTGAGAACGCCGGCGGATGGATGGAAATCAAGATGTGGATATTCAATCATGTACTCAGCGATGCAGGTCAAAACAGCTGCCAAGCCAACCAGACTGTGAAAGGCAGCAACCAGTTGTGGGAGGTCAGAGATCTCAATACGTTTTGCAATTGTGAGACCTGCAAAACAAAGCAATTGAGATCCAAGGTGAAAACAAATAGAATAGAGACCTTGGAGGTCTTCTAGTCTGGCCCACAGGATTTCACTCTTTATCATTCTCTTGAACCTATACGGAAAAAGAGTAAAATACGAACTTTCAGTTCTCTAACTTTTGAGGTTAAAAAAAAAAAGATATGAATGGTACATTATGATCTCATATTAGGAGTCCTTCAAGGTTCAAGATTAACATTGCAGAGATCAAGTAGATTGTTGGGGACAATATGCTGGCTCTGTAAAACCGCTTGGAGACGGCTGTAAAGCACTGTGAAGCAATATATAAATCTAAGTGCTATTGCTATTGCCCTTCCTTCCTTCTTCCTTCCTTCCTTCCTTCCTCCCTCCCTCCCTCCCTCCCTCCCTTCCTTTCTTTTTTCTTTCCATAACTCTGCCAACTGCCAGCAGTTCGATCCTGACTGTCTCAAGGTTGACTCAGTCTTCCATCCTTCAGAAGTGGGTAAAATGAGGACCCAGAATGTTGGGGGCAAATATGCTGATTCTGTAAACCGCTTAGAGAGAGCTGTAAAGCACTGTGAAGCGGTATATAAGTCTAAGTGCTATTGCTATTTTGGGGGCTGACATAACCCTGATTCAAATTTTGGCATAGAATTCATTTGGCTGTCTGGAAGCATGAACAATATTAAGTGGTGATCTGGTGGTTTGATCCTGCAGAGACTGATGTTCCATTCACTTGATCTATTTGTTTGGTTCATTTGAGCAAGGAATGTTTTCATTGCATAATTCCTCATGCACTGTTGGGTCTACCAAGCTCATTTTCATGGCAGCCATAGATAATTGTTATTGTAAGGAATAAAAATTCAACCCCCTTGGAGTTGAATTTTATTCCTCACATTATAATGCTGACAAATGCAGGTCAAATTTTTCTTTGACCCCAATATTAAAAAAAAAACATGCTTGGAAGTGTAGCTAGGCAATTCTGATACAGCTTCTTCTTATGAACATACCCACCGTTCTGTGAATTTAAACTTCCTGTCTACTTTTCCACATAGGTTCATTTCTCAGGTGACTTTAAAAGGAATTATTTTTGCTGAGTTGTTTGAGGAGGAAATGGCTATTCTATACAGTACTGACCCAGCGATCCATTTCATGTAGAAGAATTATCCACATGTACAAAAAAAACACAAGAAGAAAACCACACGCACATCTTCACGTTGTTATCGCATGGCTCACAAACCTGAACAGAGGTGAAGCTCTTTTCAATTTTAGATGGCTTACCCAGATGGCTAATCCTTAAGCCAGCTTTATTCAGATTGCCCAAGATAGTTAAATAAATCATGAGCTTTCTTGCTTTTATACTTTTACCTTGGATCCGATTGCCCAATGCTTTAAAAAAAAATGCGAACTGCTTTTGTTTGTTAAATGAAAAGCGGTAGATTGTTTTTATAAATAAATAAGCAAGCAAGCTGAAAAACCTGATTTTCCACTTGTTGGTGCCAATGTGGGACTAAAATAAGATTTCACACAAATCCATTTCAGAGCCTGTTTACGAGAATTTGGATTTTGTGGGCAGAGCAGATTCATCTTCACCCTGCAGTTTCCACGTTCCATGTTAATTCACAAAAAGTAAATGAGGGCAACTGAGAGAAATTGAAAAGGAAGACGCAACATGACATATGTGAATAAACATTACTGACATGAAAACTGTTTTGCATGGTAGCAGTGAGCTGGCACGGTTGGTTCCAGATGAAATGTTTCCTATATTTACTACATACACTTCGCGCCTCATTATGCTGAGATTTTTCTTCTTACTCAAGAGTGCCACCTCTTGGAATTAAACATAATTTATGACCCCAAAATATAGTACTAGATGTCCGGGCATCAAGATCATCTTATAAACACCACAAACAATCTTGTAAAGGCATTGGAAAGAATAGTTTTTGTGTATCCAAATGTCACCCTGGATCCATTAATAAAACAGAAAAATAGAGTTGGAAGGGTCCTTGGAGGTCTTCCTGCATCAGCAGGAGACCCTCTACCATTTTAAACAAATGGTTATCCAATCTCTTCTTAAAAACCTCCAGTGTTGGAGCACTCACCACTTCTGGAGGCAGGTTGTTCCACTGATTAATTGTTCTTACTGTCAGGAAGTTTCTCCTTAATTCCAGGTTGCTTCTCTCCTTGATTAGTTTCCATCCGTTGCTTCTTGTCCTGCCTTCAGGTGCTTTAGAGAACAGATTGATCTCCTCTTCTTTGTGGTAGCCCCTCAAATATTGGAAAACTGTTATCATGTTACCCCTAGTCCTTCTTTTCACTAGGCTAGACATACCGAATTCCTGCAACCATTCTTCGTATGTTTTAGCCTCCAGCCTCCTAATCATCTTCGCTGCTCTTTTCTGCACTCTTTCCAGAGTCTTAACATCTTTTGTAGATCGTGTCAACCAAAACTGAATGCAATATTCCAAGTGTGATCCTACACAGGCATTATAAAGCAACACTAACACTTCACATGATCATGATTCTATCACTTTGTTAATGCAGCCTAGGACTGCATTGGCATTTTTGGCAGCCGAACACACTGCTGGCTCCTATTTAAGTAGTTGTCTATTAGGACTCTCTTTTGCAAATATCTGTGTCAGGTGCCAGCAACCAGCAGCCAGCCATTTGAGGGTATCTTAGCCATTATGGACATCTTCTCATTGAAGGTGCCCAACCATGATTCTAGGACAGTGATGGCGAATCTTTTAGAGACTGAGTGCCCAAACTGCAACCCAAAACCCACATATGTATCATCGGGTGCTGGGTGGGCGTGGCTCATTGAGTGGGTGTGGCCCATTGGGTGGGCATGGCCAATTGGGTGGGTGTGGCAGCTGTGATAACGGCAGACTGTGTGGGACTAAAAAGTTCAATCAATCAATTCCAAGTTTGCAAGATCTTTTTTTTTCCCCGCGAGAAGTTGAAATTGACTGATTGATTGAACCTCTTTTTTTTTTGCACACGGCGGTGGAGACCTAAAGCAAAAAGGTTTTATAAAACCCAGCTGAAGGCCTAGGACTGGGGCAACGGCGCGCGTGCCCACAGAGAGGGCTCTGTGTGCCACCTGTGGCATGCATGCCATAGGTTCGCCACCACGGTTCTAGGAATATCAGTTTCAACACCCCTGGTTAAAGGCTCACCCATGGTGCCTCCTAAGGCCATGGCTGTGGACATCTGGGCCAGTAGTTCTGGTGAAGGTTTCAAGGTGCCCAAAGTAGCTGCAATACCAGCGGCAACGCCAATCATTCCGAGGGCGTTGCCAAGCCGCGAAGTGCTCTGACTGGATAAGCCGGCAAGTGCCCCCACACAGCAAAGTCCAGAGCCCAGGTACATCATCTGCAGAGGGAGAGAAGCAAAACGTGTAAGGGGAAAAGCTGGCATTGACTCCATGTCTGTAGATTTCACTTGCCATCCTATCTCCCTGCACCAAACTACAAGCAAGTACAGGTAGTCCTTGAGGTGTGACCACAATTCAGCCTAACGTTTATGTTGCTGAGTGAGACATTGGTTACGTGAATTATGCCCCGCTTTATGATCTCTTTTATTGCCACAGTTAAGTGAATCACTGCAGTTGTTCAGTCAGAAACACAGTTGCAAAGTGAATCTGGCTTCCCCATTGTCTTTGCTTGTCAGAAAGTCACGCCCCGGGACACTGCAACCGTCATAAATGCATGCCAGTTGCAAAGCGTCTGAATTTTTGATCACGTGACAGTGGGGATGCTGCAAAAACATCATGAATCACCGGCAGGAAAGGTCGTCAATTGGGGCAAAGCTCACTTAACAACCGTCTCACTTAGCAACAGAAATTTTGGGCTCAGTTGTGGTGGTAAGTCAAGCTCTACGTGTATCTGAATGCTTTGTTTGCTTCTCTAAAGAAACGTGCTTGTCTTTTCCTTTCTCTTATTTTCAAACTCTTCCTCAGTAAACTGTCAAAGTTTTATGCAAAGTAATAGTAATAGAGCCTGAAGGGACCTTGGAGGTCTTCTAGTCCAACCCCTTACTCGAGCAGGAGATTCTAGACCATTTCAGACAAGTGGCTGTCCAGTCTCTTCTTAAAAACTTCTAGTGATGCATAACTTCTGGAGGCAGGTTGTTCCACTGGTTAATTGCTCTCACCGTAGGAAATTTCTCCTTAGTTCTAGGTTGCTTCTCTCCTTGATTAGTTTCCATTCCTAGTTTCTCTGGTGCTTTGGAAAATAAGTTGAAACTTACTTACTTACTTACTTACTTACTTACTTAAAGTTGAAAATAAATTGAAACGTTTGTGGGTAAAGTGGAAAACCATTTAGCTCGTTCTGTTGTACAGTGCCCTGCCTAGCAGTGGATAGCTAGAGATGAACTAATTAGCTCTAAATTTTAGTGACACAGTAAAGCTATTCTTGCTAGATTTATTTTGCCCAGATTTATTCCACCATCATTTGGTGCACAGAAGAACTGCAGACCACTAGTTCAAATGCATTTTGAAAATACCAGCGCTGTGAGATCATCTCAGCTCATTTTTTATTCCTAGTTTGATTGGTTTTAGGGCTTTGGTGCCTAGCAAGATGCTTTGAAAACCTGGCATGACCGTGCGTTCATATGTAACATGTGGTGTTTCTCCCTGGGGTTGGTTCTCAAATCAGAAGGGCCTTGCGTTACTTTTAGGCTCAAAATAAATTTAACAAGTTGGCAACAAAGCCCCAAACACACCCAGGCAGGACATTGGTAAAAGTGAGACAGTAAATCAAAGTGAGAACTCTCAATCAGTGCACACGAAGATAGGAATACACACACACACACACACACACACACACACACACACACACGTATGTATGTATTAAAAACCTCATGGTCTCCTGATCAAAACCAGGCGTGCAATAGAGAGAGGAAGGGGAATGGAGTGAGTTATCTAATGCACCCCCTAACAAGCAAAATTCTGCATATAAATGCAAGAGTTGGACACAAATGAATAGATGATGCAACTGGTCTTCCTAGTGGGAAAGAGCTGCAGGCAATCACCCCTGCCCGTTGAGTCTAGATGTTCTTCAGCATCTTCAACATCATGCTCTTAAATGTTCCTCACTCTCCTTAGATATAGAATCTCTCGGGTGGAATGCATAAAGATAAAGCAAGTCTACTTATTCAATATGTACAGTCAATTCTTCCACAGGGAAGTGAAATTGCACCTATTTGACTTCCGGTGACCTCTGCATCTATTTGAAAACACTTATGAAACAGGATACGTTATGCTCACCTCTTTCTTAAGATCTTACAGAATTCTGGGCACTTAGCAGAAAACAATGCTTTATTGTTTTCTGCTCAATGCGCAGAATTCTGTGAGATCCTAAGGAAGAGAGAACCAACCTAGAACTACAGTAAGGAGAAATTTCCTAACAGTGAGAACAATTAATGAGCGGAACAACTTGCTTCCAGACGTTGTGAGGTTTTAAAGAAGAGATTGGACAAAACATTTGTCTGAAATGATCTAGGGTCTCCTGCTTGAGCAGGAGAAGACCTCCAAGATTCCTTCCAGCTCTGTTATTCTGGTATGGGCTAGCCGGTCCTATCATAAATGATCTCACACAAGCAGCCCAAGCTGTTGGTTTCCTTTTTGCATCTAGCAAGGAATTAAGGATGGGGGCAGGGCAGAAAGACTGTGTTGCTTTTTTGTTGTGTGCTGAAAGCAGAAGCTGAGCGCAGAGACACACCCATCATGTTTGTTATAAACATTTATTTACACAATTCATGGACCACATAAACCTAATGAACTGGGAGGGGGGTTCATTACATTGCTTGGAAAATATGCATTGCTGGTACTAACAATTCTTAAGAAACTTTTTCTCCAGAAAAGCTATTCTTCACTATTGATCTGTTAACTTGGTTATGAACAAACAGGCCTTAAAAACCAGCCAGGATTTCTCACCTGCTCAATATTGTATCCACCAAGAAGAGATGCACCATATCCACCAACAAAGACTGTTCCAGGGAGAAGATAGAGGTAATTGTACTCAGGTGGATCCGTTGGACGCTTAAACATATCCAACATCCTCTGGGTAATGAGAAAGCCACCTATTTGGGGGAAATGCAAATAGTTAAGATGAAGCAGAAGGATGAAACAAAGAATTAATTTATGCCAGAGAATTAATTAATTCAATTTATTTATACTCTGCCTTTATTATTTTTACAAATAAATCCAGGTGGCGAACATACTCAACACACCTTCTTCCCCCTGTTTTGCCCACAGAAACAACCCTGTGAGGTGGATTGGACTAAGAGAGAGGGACAGGTCACCCAGCTGGCTTTCATGGCTAAGGTGGGACTAGAACTCAACATATGCTGGTGATTGGCCCAACGTCACCCAATCAGCTTTCATGGCTAAGGCAGGACTAGAACTCATAGTCTCCTACTTTTTAGCCTAGTGCCTTAACCACTAGAACAGGGGTAGGCAACCTTGGCTCTTTTATGACTCGTGGATTTCAACTCCTAGAATTCCTGAGCTATGCTGGCTCAGGAATTCTGGGAGTTGAAGTCCACGAGTCATAAAAGAGCCAAGGTTGCCTACCCCTGCACTAGACCAAACTGTCAAATATGGGCTAGAAATCAGTTCTGTAGAATTCCTAACACAATGTCCATGGACACTAAGGTTTTGGAAATAGGTAGCCATGGCCAGAGCAAAATATAAATATTTATTCTAAATAGCAATAGCAATAGATTACTGCTCCATAGTGCTTTACAGCCCTCTCTAAGTGGTTTATAGAGCCAGCATATTGCCCCCAACCATCTGAATCCTCATTTTACCGACTTGAGAAGGATGGATGGCTGGGTCAACTTTGAGCAGGTCAGGATCGAACTCCTGGCTATGGGCAGAGTTAGCCTGCTACATTGCATTCTAACCATTGCGTCACCAGGGTGAACATGCACTTTGTGAATCATTACCTGCAATATTAACTGAGGAAACAAAGGCAGCCAGTAAAGCTAACGTCTGAGGCATGCTGGAAGGCAAGTAAGATCCCCCCATCAACACCAAGCCGCCCACAGCAGTAAGTCCTAAAAGAAGAAAAAATGAAAGAACCTGTGGTGACCCAGTGAAGAGATGGAGAGTTTGCAATCCCTACTCAAAAACCTTCTATCTTATAGCAGATGTTTCCTGTTGTGGCTGAACATGCTTGATTACTCATACTGTCAACAGCTCTCAACTCATCTTCCGAGCTAGTCAACTAGAGGCAGCCTTGGAAAATTTGGATGCCAATGAAAATGTTGCTACCCAAGCAACACAAAATGCTAAAGTCACAATGCTTCTTCATTATCTAACATTTAAAATACCTTAGCCAATAGAAGCCTATATTCAGCAAATCTTGAATATAGGTAACAGAATAACAGAGTTGGAAGGAACTTGGAGGTCTTCTAGTCCAAACCCCTGCTCAAGCAGGTGACTCCACACTACTCCGTAGAAATGGCTGTCTAATCTCTTCTTAAAAACCTCCAGTGATGGAGCAGACACAATTTTTTTTTCTAAGTATTTTATTAATTTTCTAGTTTTACAACCGTAAGTACTTAATAAACAACATGTTGTCTGAGTCCATCAGTAATTCAGTGGCACATATTAACTTCCTCAATCTAGGTACAATACTACACCATCCAGTGCTTCCTCTCTTCTTCCTGTGTTATACATTTTCCATATTGGGTAAGTACAATTCTTATTGTTGTTAATACATATACAACTGAGCAGCCACAATTTCTAAAAGGTGAGACATTCCATTGATTAATTGTTCTCCCTGTCAGGAAATTTCTCCTTAGTTCTAGGTTGATATGTTTCCACCCATCGGCTCTTTTCCTGCCCTGTGGTTCTTTGGACCTACTTTAATTTTCAACATTGCAGTTATTTCAGGTTTATTTTTGCAGCATCTGTTAAGTTTAAATCAAAATCTGGTTTCACACTTTTATGCTAAGCCACGTCTTCTGTTAATCAGAATTTATTGAATAAACCATAATTTTACACGCAATATCTAAGAATCGCGTCTGCAAACCATAACAACTAAGGCAAAATCAAGCAATTTCCCTTATCAATTATTACACAATATAATTATTAACTTAGTCCAGGAATTCTAGGTTTTATGAAAAGGGTGACCCTAACCTAGAACCAAGGAGAAACTTCCTGACAGTGACAACAATTAACCAGTGGAACAACCTGCCTCCAGAAGTAGTGAATGCTCCAACACTGGAAGTTTTTAAGAAGAGACTGGACAGCCATTTGTCCGAAATGGTATAGGGTTTCCTGCCTGAGCAGGGGGTTGGACTAGATGACCTCCAAGATCCCTTCCAACTTTACCATGATGATGATGATGATTAACAAAGACATGGCCCAATTTATACTGGTTATGGTAAATTTTAGTCGTTTCTTTCAGTCACTAAAATCATGATGGGATTGTGTGAGACAACATAAACAGAAAAACAATAGTCAAAATCTTTAATTATCAACAACTCTCAAAAGAATGGAGGAAAGTCAGTCCTGAGAAATGTCCCTCAAAGACCTGGTAATGTCAAGAAAACTATTAGTATCAATATTGAAACATAAGGACTACCTTCAAACAACCCACATTCAATGGCAGAGAAGTCACTGCAGCCAGAAAATTACCAAGTTCAAGATGAAAGATATGGGTAGCTGGCCCTTCTTGGCTGATAGATCTTTAAGGGAAAAAAGAACTTCCTTTTCATTTTATTCACAAAGCTACTCTATGATCATTATTGCACCATGCATTAAAACAAAACAAAAAAAAAAACAGCAAAGCAAAGCTTAGACGTACCAGAAATTGCATTGGTCACTGACATCAGAGGGGAGTGAAGAGCAGGTGTGACACCCCAAACGGTGTGGAAGCCCACAATTCCAGAGAGACCAAAAGTTGTCACCATTTGGGTAAAGGCAGAATTAGGAGAGAGGAGGCCCAACCCTAAAACTGATGTCAGACCTTGAAGAAAACAACAAGCATTTAGGATACTTAAGAAAGCATTTCTCCTCCATCCCCCTCCCTCCCAAAAAAGATCCCCTGGTTAAGGATCCAACTCTGTTTTGATTTCTGGGGTGTTAACCTTCACAATAAAATAGACACTGGAAGAAAGAATATGTACCATAGACTTTATGGATGTAATTCGCATTCCTTTTTCCCCCCCAAATGTTGACTTGTCTGGTTAAAATTCACTTTGCCAAGTTGTCTGTGCCAGAATGCTTTGGCCTCCGGATGTGGAAATGCCAAGAAATAACGTTTTAGACATGTCAAAAATGTTGTTTGAACAAACCTTCAAGGGACAATGTCCCAAGAATTACAAAATGAAAAACGGCTCCAATATTCCCATTGATTTTGTTACTTATTTTGGAGGGGAAAGCTTCTATTGTAGCATCTGAAAAATGTTAAAGGAGGCAGACCACACAGGAATTTCAACACTATCCAATGAGAACAAGCTGTAGTTATCTTCTTTGGGCCCTATATATCAGCCTTCTCCAAAGAGGAAACTTCCAGATGCATTTCACTATAGTGCTTGGGTTTTCCAGCTACTATTAGACCCCTGGTCCAACCCCTGGAGAAGGCGTGGGCAACTATGACAACTTTATGGACTTCAACTCCCAGAATTCTTGGGTCAGCAAGGGGTTGACTGCCCTGTATTATTCTTTGATACAATACTAATCTGATGAACCAACAAGATTTTTTTTTCTTTTAATTGTGAGTGGTTTGCAAATTTGGAAGTGTGAACCCTTGTACTACTTCTCCAAAGAGAGTAACTGAATTGATAGACACACAATAACCGTATGGGAATTACGCAAATTTCGCAAATGTGTCCCATTCATTTAAATCAAACCCAGTGGTGTCTTTCCTTTTCCTACTCTTTTATCCTGGACTGTTCTGTCTAGGCTGGATTGTTCACATGTCCAAGTGACTGCTTGGACTCATAATCCATGCATGCTGAGGAAATTCTACATGTAAATTAGTTCAATGCCAAGCAAAATACTTAACATTTTAATTGTAGCCAAAGGACAGGTGAGATGGGGAGAGTCACCTTGTAGAGGAGATGGGCAACATAAAAATTTAATAACTAACTAAATGAATAAATATGAATAAATATCTTCAGGATAAAATATGGATAATTAAATGTCCATATCTTTGTTCTGCAAAATTAGCTTATTAGATATAGATGGATGGATCAATGGATGGATGGTTAGAGATAGATGATAGATATATGATAGATAGATAGATAGATAGATAGATAGATAGATAGATAGATAGATAGATAGATAGATAGATATGGAGAGATAGATAATAGAGAAATTAATTATACCATTTAATGAATTGTTAAATTGTATAGATAGATAATATCTATCTATACAATTTAAACTTAATGCATTTAGGTGGTATAATTAGCCTTTTGCAAGTATCGTAATGTCTTTGCTTTCCCCTACCCTAATCGCCAGGAATTTTCAACATTCCCAAGGCATAACCACCCAGTTCTTAAAACAGGATTTTGTTTCCCCTTCTCAGGGAAAAGAATGTCCAGAGCTGTGCTCAAACATATGGTTGGAATAATACCTTTTACAGCTTCCACTGAAGCATTTTGCTGTCCACTCCCTCATTCCTCAAAGCTGATATTTTTTTTAAAGTAAGGCAACCTGACTCAGATAAAAGAAAATTACTGAACAGGAAGAGATTAAAAATTGGCCTGAACAGCCGCTGCATTCTGCAGAAAAAAAAATATGGCAGCAGAACTGGGCAAAGATAAATATACATCACAGAGCATGTTTATTCAGGACACCTCTGAGAAGTTTACCCCACCCACCCACCCCCAAAAACCCTGCATTTTTCCCCCATAATTTTTTGTTCAATTTTATTGATCAAGAGGGAGCATTTCAGTAAAATTTCAAGGGGGGCTATGGTATTCTTGAGCAGACTGACTAGGAGGCCACAGAGGTGAGTGAATGCCCTCTCCTGTACTGTCTTTCTCTTCAAACTTTTATTAACCCCAAAGGTATCATAACAGAAGTCCATCCAAAGGGCTTTCTCTGATTAAGAAGTGTGGGTTAACTACAGAGACTGGGAAGATCTGTCACCCAAATTAGCAGCACTGGAACTAGCTTCCTGTATCGCTTCCATCCAATAATCAAATCAGTTCAAGACTATCCTCAAGAGAAACTTAAAATAACATCTAAACTTTGGTGACAAAATAGTAGAAAAGCAGATGTCTCTTTCATCGGCTGAGAATATTTTTGCGAAATCACAAGGCAGATTTCCACGTAGGCAAGACGTGATAGAAGGAGCTATGATTCAAAGGTTATCTATCTCCAAACCAACCAAGAGTCAGGGGCATGTTCTCCAAATGCAGAAATTACATTCTTAATTATCAGCCTTAAATGCTATTAAAACTGCAGCCCCACACAATCTTACTTCAAAGGAGCTTCTAGCAAACATTTGTAAGATATTTATAGAGTTGCATGCAGTTTAACTCCCTGTATTTACATAACCTTATTATAAACTTAATGCTAGGAACCCGGCCAGCCGAAATGGATGATAGAACTAAAAGCCATCACTGTATTTTAGGGGGAGAAGTTCCGTAAGTTAACTGCATATGAAAAGATTCTTCCCTCTTTTTTTTTTATAAACAATTTTTATTATTTTTTCCATTTTACACCAACAGAAGCTTAAGAACCAACGTGGAGATATGGTGGTCAATTACAAAAAGAAAACAATAACATTATATGTATACAATTCACACAATATTTCTTAAAACTTCCCTCTCTCTCTAGGTAGAAATTATAATCAATGCAAATAAATTCATTCATTAATATATCTAAAAATAAGTTTCCTTCATCAATGAAAACTTTCAACCGCTCAATATCAATATAATAATCAAATTAATACAATCCTATAGCCAATTCATTCTTTAATATGTTGCTATATATAAATTAAATGCTTAAATCAAAACCAACGCTCTCTAGCTATTTAAATTATTGGAATCTCAATAGTACATTTCTAACACAGATTTTCATTAAGTATATTGCCAGATATAAATTTCATTAGTCAATAATCTTTTACAAAAGCTCCTTATCTATCCCAAAGATCCTGTTTTAAACTTTATTAATTTTTCCAAATATTTGAATTTAAGCTAACCTAATTATTTAACTATTTCAGGGCCCCCAAATTTCTCTTATTTAAACATATTAGCTCCAAAACTAAATTCAGAGTTTTCCTAAGCTCTGATATAAAGCACTGAGAAAAATGAGATGATAAAATATTTCATTCACATTTAGGAAGGATCAAGTCCTACGTGGAGATAATGGACCGTTTGTCATTAGAATCTTAGCCTATTCACTTGTCCCATTGATATCTTATTGTTTAAGATCAGTAAAATGACCCAATGTGGCTGTGGATTCTAGATGCAGAATAGCATGCCATACCCACTCATGTTTTAATCAAAGTCAACTTACTCTATCAGTTCTATCTGGGATGGGCTCCTTGGCTAAAGTATAGTAGCAGCAAGGAAGCAGATATTTTTAACAGACCTTTGAGATGATGTCTCATCCTTTAACTATGATTCTGTCAAGCGCAGAAAATCAGGAGTCCAGGGCAGTTCAAATAAAGGTAAGATTATTGTATGCTAATGCTTTTCTAGAAGAATGCTAACTCCTAACAGTCAAAGCAAATTGGAGGTAGATAAGAGTCAGTGAAGGTGGGCAGGACTTAGATCTCTTGTTGGTGCGAAGGGACTCAAGACTGATGATATGTTTGACCCCTCCCTTGGGCTCAGCCTAGTCTTCTCCCACAGTGTGTTTTAGCAAATCTCTTAATGCATATCAGAATGAACTCTGAAAGAGGAATTTGTATTTTAAAGAAAGAGAGAGTGAGAGAGATGGAGAGAAAGAGAGAGAGAGAGAGAGAGAGAGAGAGAGAGAGATGGAGAGAACGAGAGAGAGAGAGAGAGAATGAATAAATTTAACATTTTGACATACCTGTTGTATATATTCCAGCTGAGGTCATTGTTTTTCTAAAGGGTGAAATGGCTGCTAATTTTTCTGCTTCTAGTTCATGAACAGACTTCTGCTTAACTGGGGCAGCAGGTGGTAAAGTTTTAGGTAAAGGTGCTGGAAAGAGAGTTTTCCCTTCCTGTAGCAGAGACAAATTAGGATGAGTCCTTAAAAATAATACATGGAAAGTCACAAATCTTATTATGACTATTAGAAGAACAATGTGGACAGATTGAGTCCAGATATGTCCAAAGCTAAAATTTAGTCCCAATTATCTCTTTGCTTCTCCCTGTCTATGACTGACTCAAAGAACTTGGTTCTGATCTCTACCATCAGCTGAAGTTGTTTCAGGTATTTACAATTAATCTTCTATGTTGCTTGATTTCTTGGAATTGGAGGGAAAAACAGTGTGTAGACAATCTGTAAACTATTGATTTACAAAGGTTTGTAGCTGGGCTAAAATGCAGGCTGGTCTATACATATGTGACATTTAAAGCAAAATGAAAGAAGATGGAAACAGAACAGAAGATTGGAAGAAGGTCTGATGTTCTAGTGGATAAAACCAAACTCCATGTTTTGATGTCAGCTGCAAAGCTAAACTCCAGACAAAAGTCAAGAATCAACTGCAATTTCCCTTAAAAGACCTTGATTCTGTCTTCCATTACAGTGTTTGGCATGCCTCCGTTAAACTGTTCATTAAGGAATTTTAGGAGAGGAAAAAATAATAATAACTCACCTTCATGACCATAGTGCCTCTTATGACATGATCAATTGTCCCATAATCAAAATCATCTTTTGGCTCAAAGTAAAAGTATTCTTTGCTGGGGGAAATAGCTTTTAATAACTTCAAGATGTTGTTTGAATAAAGGCTACTGGCCTGGGTAGCCATTCGGCTTGGCAAGTCGGTGTAACCAATGTGCACCACGCCCTGGGGGTTGAGAAAGCAATAAACAAGACCCTTAAAAACATCTTTTTCATGTAATGCCCTGATACCGACTTTTAGGTGTTTTGACTTGATAAATCCTTTATAGCTGATGGTAAATCAGATCTCTGCTGACACTTTATTTTGCCATTTTAAGGGCTTTTTACATGAACAGCTTGCTCTTATTCTTGAAGGAGGGGGGGAGAGATTTTCTCTTTGACTTTGAGCCAATGGCAGAGCAAGACGGGAGGCCTTTGGGGGGGGAAGCCGTTCCATCGCCATATGGTGCTTATTTCAAGAGTTAAGAAATCAAAACACACTTTAAAAGTCTGAAAACACCTCTTGGACATTTGATGCTATCATGGTTACACACTGTGCTTCCCGGATTAATTGCACTCCAATTTAACTCTGAAAAGCAAAGGGACGGGGTTAGATAACCTGGCTTGCACTATTTTGTCAACAAAGCTATTTGCATGGGAGGGGGTGATGGAGAAAGACAGGAAGAAATAATATCCCTTTGCAATTGATTCAACAAATTAAGCCTTGAACAGAAAAGAACAGAACAGACCTCTAAGGTCCCTTCCAACTCTTTTGTTTTGTTATTCTGTTAAAGAACAGAAGAGAATAGCAGGGCTGGAAGGGACCAACTCCCTGGTCAAGCAAGGGAACTTCTACCATTTCAGACAAATGATTGTCCAGCCTCTTCTTAAAAACCTCCAGTGTTGGAGCATCCACAATTTCTGGAGGCAACTTGTTCCACTGGTTAACTGTTCTAGCTGTCAGGAATTTTTTCCTTGGTTCTAGGTTGCTTCTCTCCTTGATTAGTTTCCATCCATTGCTTCTTGTCCTGCCTTCAGTTATAGCCCTAAGTTCTGGGGGAGCTTTACAATTGCAAATGACGTCCCTTAAAGGCAGCGTAAGTTCAGTTAACTGTACATCTCACTGTTAAAGTTACTTATTTTGAGGTGAGATTAAGGAGAAAAGCTTCAAATAAGGGTCAAATTCAAGCACTGCACCAAACCGTAAGTATGTCACTGTAGTGCAGAACAGTTTCATGATTTAGTTGACTAATGCTCGTATATACAAAACTTCTGTAAACACCATACCTTTCCAAGACAGCTATAGTTCTTTTAACTACAGCTTGCTGGGTAGGTCAAAATGTCTGATTTTAGGAATATCTTTAAAAAGTACAGTCAATTAATTCCAACTTTGCAAGGTCTTTTTTTTTTTCCCGTGAGAAGTTGAAATCGACTGATTGAACCTTTGTGCGGGTTTTTTTTGCACACGGCGGCGCATGCCTAAAGCAAAAAGGTTTTATAAAACCCAGCTGAAGGTCCAGGACTGGGGCAATGATGCACCTGCCCATAGAGAGGGCTCTGAGTGCCGCCTCTGGCACCCGTGCCATAGGTTTGCCACCATTGTCTTAAATCATAAGCTATGACAAGGTAGTTTTTGTTGCCTGGGAGTTGCATAATTTCATTTGAAGGGGTGTCCTTCCTGGGCTAGGATAATAGTGGGTTCAGCCCATGTCAGATGTCTTTGAAAACCCATACCATAATAATAGTAATAATAATAATAATAATAGTAATAATAAAAAAATGGAAGGGACCTTGGAGGTCATCAAGTCCAACCCCCTGCTCAGGCAGGAATCCTACACCATTTTGGATGAATGGCTGTCCAGTATGTGATGTTCTGCTGCTTTGGAGAACAGCAAAATAATACATCTCCCAAGGGGACAAAATATTTGAAACAGATTCTCCTGTGCAAACCTTATGTATATGAAGTTCTCCAGGATGGGTGGTCTCCACATTGCCACCAGCCTCAGCGGCAAGATCTACTATTACGGAACCATCTCTCATGGACTCTACCATAGTCTTAGTGATCAAGATTGGAGCTTTTTTCCCTGTTGGAAATAACAAGAACAGAAATGAAAGATGAGAATTCAATGTTGTTGTTTTTTTTTAAAAAAAAAAGCTTGAGTAGATGCCCACAAAACCTCAGGATTATCTGGCTTATACTTGCAAGGGTCAGTTTAGGCTCAATAGTTCTTACCTATTTCTACAATCTATTGATATAGCAACTAGTAGTAGGACTATCACAGTCTGTTGGATCTCCAAAACTGTGCAGGACGTATATCTCAGGAAAATAAAACCCACTCAATTGTTACATTTTCTATTTATTTGCAGAGTCCTTAGAGGAGAAAAGATTTGGCTTATTTGACACCCATGTTAAGAAACCAAATTTTGGGCTTTCTTATTAGAAACATACACCGCTAAGGTCTCTGCACAGGTAGTCCTTGACTTACGACAGTTGAGCCCAAAATGTCTATGCGAAACAGTGGTTAAGTAAGTTTTGCCCCATTTTACGATTGTCTTGCCACCATTGTTAAGTAAATCACTGCAGCTAGTAACACGATTGTTAAGCAAATCTGGCTTCCCCATTGACTTTGCTTGTCAGAAGATTGCAAAAGGTGATCACGCTGCAACCGTCATAAATGTGAGTCAGTTGCCAAGCGTCTGAATTTTAATCACGTGACAATGGGGATGCTGCAATAAGTTGTTAAAAACGGTTGTAAGTCACTTTTTTTCAGCGCCGTTGTGACTTCGAATGATCACTAAACGAAAAGTTGTAAGTCAGGGACTAGCTGTGATGGTGATAAAGTCATACCATACCTGGAATAAGAGCTGTACTAACAACAATGTCCACCTCTTTGCACTGTTTAGCAAAGAGGGCCATTTCTGCCTCTATGAACTCCTTCGACATTTCTTTCGCGTAACCTCCAACACCTTCTCCCATTTCGGCAACGTTGACTTCTAAAGGTTCTGCACCCAGGGATTTGAACTGCTCCAAAGCTGGAGGGCTGGAAGCAAGGAGGATTTCACAGCAATCACTAGCTTGGACACTTTTCAGAGTGGAGATCAAGAGCATATTATAACTGCTTGCGGCCCGGGCACTCCCCTTATGCTGCGTTCATGGGTTTGATAGGGATGAGAGGAGAGAAGGTGTAGAGAGGAAGTAGGGTATTGAGAGGAGAGGGGGAGGGGAAAAGAGTAGGAGGGGAGGGGAGAAAGAAGAGGGAAGTAGGGAATGTTTTAAGAAAGGGTGGACGCAGCCTGGGGGGAGTGGGCGGGTCGCACCAATGGTTATGAATTTATCTTATTTTAAAATTGTATTGTATTTTTATAATGTTTAAATGGAAAAAATAAAAATTTTCAATTAAAAAAAAAAGAGCATATTATAACTGCTCTTCAGTCCAAGCATCCCATCTGACCTTTGAGGAACATGCCAGCAGATGCTTTGCAAAATTCTTTGAATTTGCGATGGGTTGTTGATTTTCAGCTAGCATTATTATTCCTACTTTTATTTTATATCCCACCCTTCCTTCTCCCAGAGGGCTATCAAGAAGGCTTGCAGAACATACAAATAAGAGTGCATAAAACTAATACGCATTAAAGTGGACACATATTTGAAAGTTGTAATCAACACTGAACACTGAACCATCTTAAAGTGGAATGGTTCGTTGTAGGCAACAAGTTAATGATGGCAGGAAAATATACTTTTGATTTCTTTAGGATTTGTATCCTGTTTTTCTTTACAACAGAAGAAGGGTGAGGCCTGGAGTTACTCTACCGGGTATCAAATCCTCTAACAATGGCTCCCATTGACTTCGCTGCCCCAGCCGCAGCCAAGCCAGCCACTCCTCCACCAATGATGAGCATCTAGGAAGGAAAAGAAAGGAACTCACAATTGGGCTTGTTAAGGTATTTTTATTAGCCCAGAATAAAACCTTTCTGTTAATTCATGCATCATATGCAATGTGATTTTATAGGAGGGAGGGAGGAAAGGGAGGGAGGGAGGGAGGGAGGGAGGGAGCAATAGGTAGGTAGGTAGGTAGATAGACAGACAAAAAAGAGGGAAAGAGGGAAGGGAAGGGACAGGGATGGGAAAGGGAAAGGGAAGGGAAGGGAAAGGGAAGCTATAAACACTCTCTTCTTTAGCAGATGAAACCTGCCGTTTCCAATGCCTTCCTTCTTCAAGCTTTCTTTGAAATGGCTTCAAATGGTGGTAACGGTGCTTCCGGAAAACCATGTCTTGCAACCTACCTTTGCGGGAGGTACTTTTCCTGCAGCAGTGATTTGCCCAGTAAAAAACCTTCCAAAGTGATTGGCTGCGAGAACCACAGCTTTGTACCTAGGAAAAAGGATGAAAGAGAAAAACACTGGAGCTGTTAACACAGCAGGCATTTGAAATGAATAACAACAGACTCAATTAACTAGACAAAATATACATATATATACAGGATATATGGCGAACCTATGGTACAGTTGCCAGAAGCGGCACTCAGAACCCTCTCTGTGGACACACGCACCGTCACCCCAGTCCTAGGCCTTCAGCTGGGTTTTATAAAACCTTTTTGCTTTAGGCCTCCACCGCCACGTGCAAAAAAACCCACCAAAGGTTTAATCAGTCGATTTCAACTTCTCGCGGGACAAAAAAAAGATCTCGCAAAGTTGGCATTGATTGATTGAAGTTTTTAGTCCCACCCAGTCTGCCGTTACCACCGCAGCCACGCCCACCCAATGGGCCACACCCACCCGGCACTCAACGATGCGTAAGTGGGTTTTTGGTTGCAGTTTGGGCACTCAGTCTCTAAAAGGTTCGCCATCGCTGACTTAGACCAGTGACGGCAATCAAACATCTCCAACAAATAAATAATCTGTCAATAAAAAACAAATGATTGCCTTTATCCATTGGCTGAGAAGCCATAGATGGATACCAAAATCATTATCATCATCATCATCATCATTCCCATGCTTGTTACTCCCTAATAAATGCCTAATAAAAGGACATTTCTTATGTTGTAAGCCGCCCACAGTCACCTCAAACTGCAAGATGAGCGGCATATAAATTTAATAAATGTATTTCTTTATTATTTAGTTATTTATTAAATTTATTCACCGGCCATCTCACAGTTATGCGACTCTGGGTGGCTTACAATAAAACAATACTGTGAAAGATTAAGACAGTAAGATAATAAATACCTTAAAATTAAGAAAGAAATAGCTTAGATAGCAGAGGGTATACAATAGCAGAGTGGACTCTTCTAATCCAGGAAGCTGACCATAGTAAATGTTTTTTCCACCTCTTAAATTACATTATGCTCATTTGGGAGTATATTTTTCTCCCAGCTCATCATAGTTGATTTTTTTTTTGTCTGTAAAAGGGCCTTTTTGTTTAGTTGTGGTGCTAATTTCTACATTCTTAGGCTGAGCATCCAGTTCCTTAATTTTTATTATCTGAACGTTTGTTTGAGCCAATGGATTCATTTTGTGGCTTAAAAGGCCTGAACAGCATTTTGGAAGCATTTAAGACCTTCCTTCCTTCCTTCTTTTCTTCCTTCCTTTTTTCTTTCCTACCTTCTTTCTTTCTTTCCTTCCCAAGAGATAGGGGATAAACCGTTCTTTGGCTCTCATGATAGGGAAAGTGGTAAGTTGCTAAAATTGTTTCTACTTGTCTTGATGAAGAGGGACATGATTTCTTTAGATATCTTTTTATTTTTTTTTCTTATTTTTTTTCCAATTCCCCCCCTTTGTCTTTTTGTACTTTTTCTTTTATTTTTCTTAGTTTGCATTATGTTTTTTACCCTTGTGTTTTTAAACTTTAATTAAAATTATTTTTTTAAAAAAAAATGTCTAGTAGGATCCCTGTGGAAATGTCAGCAGATCCAATGAGGCTGACTGCCTCAAGTTGACTGAAAAAGACTTGATTAAGCAAGCTTAATCTCTCAACCTCCACAACCTTAAAATGAGTGCTTCAACTCCCAGAATTCCCCAGCCAGCATATTGCTGATCTTCTATATTGCAGGGGTCTTCAAACTTGGCCCTTTGATGACTTGTGGACTTCAACTCCCAGAATTCTGAGGAATTCTGAGAGTTGAAGTCCACAAGTCATAAAAGGGCCAAGTCTGAAGACCCCTCCTTTACATGATTGCTACAGTGGTTTATGCTGGCTGGGAAATTCTGGGAGTTGAAGTCCACAAGTCATAAAAGGGCCAAGTTTGAAGACTTCTAATGCTATAGATCAACATGGCATGTGAATGAGTCCAGTTATGCCCAGACTGCTTTTTCCAGATGTTTTATGATTTCAGTTCTCAGCAATTCCGGGCAGCATCCAGTCTGGAGAAGGCTGGCCTAAGGCCTCTCTTTGTCTTTGAGACTTGTTGCTTCAAATAGAATCTAATTAGCACTGTATTTTGGCTTTTTACAAAACCGTTCATTTGTCTACTAGCTGAATTTTGCCTGCATGAAAGACCATAATGGAAAAAAAAAACCAGGTTGGTATGTGAATTTTATGCCAAACCTGAAAACACATTTCATGGTAGAAACCAGAGGGCAATCTCATTAGTTCATGGCAGCCACTGAGTCTTATGGTTTTCTAAAAAAAAAAAACCAACTGATTTATAGTGGCAAAAAGTGTAAGTGTACTAAAGCCCACACCTAATACATCTGTTCATCTTTAAGGTCACAAGACCTTCCATTGTTTTGATCTGCTGTGGAATCTACGTAGTTCACATTACTCAACCCAGCTATAGCTGGTGAGTTTGCAAGAGATGTCTGGAATTCTTGTTTTGTTTCCTTTAGTAACCATAACTTGAATGTGAATCACAAAAGGAAAGACATTTTAAAAGGTAGTAAAACCCCGGTCTGGTTTTGGCATAACCAAAAGCAGACGTCAGAGATGTTAGAATCAACCACCCATCTCTCAGCAAGCTTGGGTTGATACCAAACAAGATGAGATATAGTTCTATCAAAAGACTATGAAGCCTCTTACAGAACAGATGTGACAGAACTAGGCTGGGAACTAATACATCCAGATGATTTAGTTACTCAGTTGTTTTGAATCTGCTCTGGATTTAAAAATAATGAAGTCAAATTGTGTCATGTTTGTTTTATTAAGGTGGTTTTTAAGAGCTGTGTGGTTACTGTTAGCATAACTTAGCTCAACCTTCTCCAACTGAGTGTCTTCCAGAAAGGCTGGAATTTCTGGAAGCTGTTGTCCAAGCTTATCTGGAGAGAACCTAGCTAATGATAGCCTAGATTTTCTTGGATGAAATGAAATACTAATCAAAGATTGGCAGTAGTATATGGCACACACCAATACCCCAACACAACAATTTGTTCTCAAAATAACATTTTAAACTGTGGAGATCTCTTGAGATTTTGGTGTCCTCTTAAATGTTCTCACGAGATTTCAATTAACACACAAGACAGATGGATATAGGTGCTCCAGGGCAGAAAACAAGGCTAACTCCATAACGGATGGCCCCAGAGCTATAGCTAGCTTGGAGAAGTTGGGCTCCAGCCAAAAGAGAATTGGTCTCGGAGAAGCTACTGTAAGCAACAAAAGAATAACAACCGCTCTGTGGTTCCAAGGACTCATATGGATGGAATATGGTCTTCTGGTTCTCCAGTGTTATTCTTTCTAATCCATCTTAAAAAAATTTCTCTCTCTCTCTCTCTTGAGTAAGAACTATACATAAGAAATAAGACTGTTGAGAATTTCCCATTTTTTTGGGATGTTTCCAACATGGCAATTGCCTTTCTTAACTCAAAGGAGATGAAACTGTAAATATGAGGTTCGGAAGAAATGTAGCATCATATAATTAAACATGACAAGAAAAAGAACTCCGTTCCTGGGGAGGTCATGCGAGGGAAGGACATAAAGAAGTCAAGAGAACAGCTGGGGCCCCACAGTTGACGTCCCAGCCCTATTGACATCTATTTTTGAAGCATTTAGAAAGAGATGGGACTTCTATCACCTAGTCATAGCTGCCCTCGTTTTATACAACTCCATTTCTCATGCCCCTACATCATACATAAATGTGTGTGCGCATGTGTGTATGCCTTCAAATCAGTCTTAACCTCTGGCAACTCCCTGGATGTCCTTATAGTTTTCTTGGCAAGATTTCAGAAGTGGTTTTCCATTGCCTCCTTCCTAAAGCCAAGAGTGAGTCTATTGGCCTAAGATCACCCAGCTGGCTTTGTGCCTAAGGTGGTACTAGAACTCCCGGTTCCTAGCCCAATGCCTTAACCACTACACCAAACTGGCTCTCATACATAAACTAGTACTACATATACAGTGGACAAACAGAGCTTTGGTTTGTCCACTGTATACGTACTACTAGTTTATTCAGTCCTACTGCTTTGTGTTGGATGCTATTCAGAGTCACATTGTTTGAGTTGAGGGACCCTTTAAAACCAATCAATCAATCAATAAATCCCTGCTTTCAGGAACCTCATTCAACGTCAATTGCCCCATATCAGTAATGAAGGCTTTCAGTTGTTTTGAAGCAGGAGTCATTAAAAAAAAAAAACACCAAATCCTAAAATAATCCTTAAAAACATGCAATGTTAAGCCTACCAAGGAAATTTATAGGCCATGGCTCTACTCTCACTCTGCCCCCTAAAAGTTCAACTCTATCAAATAACTGTCCCTCTTTAATACAGTAAAATGTAGGCATTAAGGAAACAGTAGTAATAGTAGTAAAGTTGGAAGGGACCTTGGAGGTCATCTAGTCCAACCCCCTGCTCGGGCAGGAAACCCTACACCATTTCGGACAAATGGCTGTCCAGTCTCTTCTTAAAAACTTCCAGTCATTAGTAGAGAGAATAGCACGGGCTCACCCTGCGATGTTGGCCATGGAACTTAAGGCATCGTATCCTTGAGCAATAGTGACCCGAGGAACTTGGTCCATTGCTAAGACGGTGGCTTTGCGCTGAGCAAGCTTCTCCAAGAGATCTGGATTCTGCGCTGGATAGATAAAGCTGACCAGAACCGATTTCTCCTTGAGTAAGGTGGTCTCGTGGATTCCCAGCTTTTCATTAAAAACTGGAGCTCTGACCTTTGAGAAAATAAATACCATATTACACTGCTTTGTTAGAAGAAAGAAAATTCCATGCGCCAAAGCGAGGACTGGGTTACAAGTTTTTCTCTCTAATACACTGGACCACTTCATACTCATAATTATCGATCATAAACCATGACATATAGTCCAAATTATTGTTCAAAACCCGATGTCAACGCTGCTAACATCGGATGTTTTTGCTTTGACAACATATGGAGTTGCAACCATTTTCCTTCTTGTGTTTTACTCTTAGAATTAGAGTTAGAATTAGATGATACTTGGGGGGGGGAGGAGGAATGTGCATGGGAGTTTAGTTAGACATAACAATACTGGACCTAGTGTGTGAACCAAGGTTATTGAAATAAGAGATGATAAGAATTGGCGGGTTAGAGAACTGGATGGAAAGCCTGCATTTCAAACTAATTAGAGAATGTGATTTATGACTGTAAATTAGAAGGAGGGAATTGTGCTTTGATACTATGTGCTCAGGGGAGAGGAATTCAGATTTTGGCTTTGACTATGTAAGTGCCGAAGCTATGCTATTCGAATAAAGGTTCTTTAAGGTAAACAATGCCTTGAAGTTCTTTGAAGAGTTTCATCTGTCGGAACCATGACATTAAGCCAAAATCTGATTATGACTTATTGAACCATGAACCCAATCCCTGCTTACTTTACACTTTGCATCCATTAAAATAATAATTATTGGATCAGCAAAGAGTAGAAATTTCATTTCCACTTTGGATTTTTGTGATCAGCTCCTCACATCTCTGAGATTTATACGTCTTTGCTGGCACAATATTTCAACATTTGTTCCTTATTTTCACTCTTATTGCTGGTAAATGCCAGACAAATATTTGAATATTATTTTGCTATTACACTCTGCTCTGCTCTGCTATGTTTGTTTTATTGAATATACCACGATTGGCTGAGTTTCTACATTGCGCTAAACCATATACACCACTATTCACAAATTGTCATGGCTTAATAAGGCTAAAATATTAATTCAAAACCACATGATGGCTTAGAGAAATAAAGGAATAATCCTAACTCAAGGATGGGAATGTTGTGAACTCTCCTTTCCGTAATCTGACATTTCATAAATTCAAAGCCGTATTCATCTCTAATGATGTATTGTGTATTTCTTTGTATTTATTTATTTGATTTTTAGCTCATCTTTATTATTGTTTATAAATAGCTCAAGACAGTGAACATACCCTAACACTCTTTCTTCCTCCTATTTTCCCCACAATTCTGTGAGGTGGGTTGGGCTGAGAGCAGGTGACTGGCTCAAGGTCACCTCTAGCCAGCGTTCATGACTAAGGCGGGACTAGAACTCACAGTTTCCTCGAATTGGCCAAAATCACCCAGTCATCTTTCATGCCTAAAGCAGGACTAGAATTCACCATCTCCTGGTTTCTAGACCAGCACCTTAACTGTTACACTAAACTACCATCCATCCATCCATCCATCCCTCTCTCTCTCTCTCTCTCTCTCTCTCTCTCTCTCTTTCTTTCTCTTTCTTTGTATTTTGGGTGCCATCCTTTTTAACTTTATTCATATAAATAGAGGATGTAAGTTGCCCAGAGTCAGTTTTGAATGAAGAAGTTCAAAAGTCCTGTCGTGTCCGTCCATCCATCCATCCATCCGTCCAGCAGTCCAGCAGTTAAATACTCTTGCCTACCAGACCTGGCAGTTTTATTTCATTCTTGCCTTTAGAACGATATCGGATCCAAACACGGTTTCCAGGTCCCCAATTTTGGCTCCTGCCTCTATGTACTGGTCATCAGAGAACTTGGCTTCTTCACCTGCTCTGTGCTCCACTTGCACACGAAAGCCCTGCTTCACCAAAGCTTGGACACCCGCAGGAGAGAGAGCTACTCTTTTTTCATTTTTATATACTTCTTTAGGAATGCCAACCACAAGATCTTCGTAGCGGATTCCTGTATGAAACAGACCAACAAAAAGATTGATCGGCAGAGAGGAAGGAAGCCAACGTAGACGTGATCTCAATGAACTTCAGTGCTTCCTGGGAATGTTGGAGTTGTCAGGCAGAAACACAGAAAATAAATCAAAATAATAAACCGAAAGTATCTGGAGAGCTTCGGTTGGGAAAAAGCTAATTACAAATATACTACTACTTATTTATGCATTTGATTAATGCATAATTATTATTATATTATAATATTATAACCGCTGAAAAATTTCAGCATGGAAGAAAAGACCTGGAGCAATAAAACCTCGTAATACATAATAAGTATTTTCCAAAAGAGTGGAAGTAGAATCAGAAGAAAAAAATCCCAGTCAGGACTATAAAGGCCATTCTACAATTTCTGTAACTTAAAAAAAATGCCTGACTTTTTTCCTCGCCTAAAACAAAGAGGCTCTACTGAGCTTTCCCAGAGAGGAGAATATTTTAAAGAACCATCTTTCATAGCTTGTTCAAACAGCATCCCTCAGTTGACACTCTCAGTGATCAAGCAGGTAACACAGGACAGAACAGGTTAAGAAATATCTGAGGACCAAACCCAAGAAGGGTTAAAAAGTTAAAATACCATTTGAACTGAACATTAAATCAGGAAACTCAACAGTTTATTGAAGAACAGGTATACTGCCATATCCTTCCATTATATCCTTCGGAGAAAGCCTGCAAGATGGAATAATGGAGTTCTCTCTCTCTCTCTCTCTAGGACTGCTTCAGACATCATGCAAACAATGCTTTAGTGTGTTGTGTGAGTTTAACTTGTACCTTTTATTCCCAAGCTAGAGAGAATTTTCAGATGCAGAAAAAAAAAGGGAAATTTGAAGGAAGGGGGATGTGAACATAACATACATAAATGTTTTGGAGAATGTGAATCTGGATTTTAGTTTACTCTTTGAGGTCTTCTGTTAGCCTGGGTTTCAGCTCCTATCAACCACAGACCAACACTCTTGTAGCCTTGATTTCACTTCAAAGAACTTTTCAAAGTGAGCTTCCTTCTCTCACTTCACACAGCTCCACTGAACACCCTTCACAACATAATAGGCAAAGTGGTATAGAAGTGGGGGGGGGGTTAGTGGCCAAAGATGGAACATCCCACCCTCAAAGTGCAATTCCATAGCCAACTCACACAGTTACACAAAGATGCAGGAAGATGCCGAAATAATAACAAATTATAGTTTGGTTTGCAAAATACTTGACTGGGATATGGTTTACACGAACTTTTGAGCTGTTTACACTTATAAAAAAGGTGCAGGATCAGCTACACGTAGTGATGGGAGAACCTCAAGTCCACTGGCTTTTGGGGCAGGAAATGGAAAACAAAGAAACAAGACAGCAATGTCAAAATGAGCTGGACGTTCTTCCTTTTTCATTTCCTTCTCGCTCCTGGCTTGAATTAACTGCAAGTATTTGTAACAAGAGGAAAAAATAGTCATTATGCAAATCTGAAGCCACGCCTTTAAAAAAACTGATTATGTAAAGGCAGGGTTACATATTACTTTTTAAGATGATCCACCCATCATATTGGGTCATGGTTACCTGAATAAGCCATAGTTGACAGGCTTCATGCAATACCTTAAGCCATTATATGATTTTGGTTTAATCTGTTGAGGAATGCAGCCGGTTTAGAACTGCAGTCAACCTGGATCATATTTTGTGAGGTTCTTGTTTTCTTGCAGCCGTTTCATTACCCAACTAGGTAACATCATCAACTGGTCTAGTATTAATCTTGGTATTAATCCCTGTTATCTGGCTGATGATTACTGGTGAACAGGTGTCTTGGTCTTTTTGTTTTCTTCTTGGCTTTTGGATTGTTGAGTGGCATGTAAGCCAATTGTACAGTATGTGTATAGACAACAGTCAAATAGTAACCATCAGCCTGATCAAGGAACCATCAAGGACATTCCCACAAACATTGATAGGACATACATACCACAGTATATAAAAAGAGAGCAAGCCCTACTCACTTGTGTTACAACCAAGCTCAGAGAGCACCAGCGACCCCACAGTTAAAACCCAGAGCTTACACCAGGGGTCTTCCTCAGCATACTTGACTGAGGAATTCTGGGAGTTGAAGTTCACAAGTCATAAAAGAGCCAAGTTTGAAGACCCCTGGCTTACACTATAAAAATGCTGAGACTCATTGTCCTTCACTATATATAACCTTGGAATGTGATGGATATATGAGAAGCCAGAGATGCGGAATGTTGCCTAAGACAGAACGTTCACACAATCATACATACTTTGATTTCTTGGTCCCTATACAAATGCAACACCCCCATCATAAGAAACACTCTGATGGGAATTTCACCACAACTACTGTATCCTTGGTAATGAATTCCAAATGCATTTTTCCATCAAACTGAGACTGACATTTGTTGCAATGGGCTAATGCTTTGTTTAATCAAGAAGAAATTGGGCAGCCATTTGTCTGGAATGTTATAGAGTCTTCTGATCAAGCAGCGGGATGGACTAGAAGACCTCCAAAGTCCCTTCCAACCCTATTATTCTGTGTTCTAATTTATTTAGTGAAATAATTAAGAAAGAAGGTAATAGCCAGAAGATGCATTCCAGCAGGTAGCAGATGGTTAATAGAACATAATTTGGATTTCTGCACTTAACAGCTGTTGGACTGACAGACTTCAAGATTTCTTTCCAATGCTAGGATTCTATAAATTTAGCTACAGCAGATTTAATTTACAAAATGTCATTTTTCTTGTCTTTCTCTGCACCTCTTTGCTGAGTACTGTATCTAATTACTGTAAGTTATAACTTTTCCCCCCTTTTCTGTACAATTACAAAGTCACTGTGAAATTTGCAATGATCTCCTTTGTATGTTGAAAATGAGTCAGTTTATACATTACCCTGTCCAGTATTTCTCGGTTACAATATCCACCAGAGCCTGTTTCCAAACTATGCTTTTTAGCAATTAAACTCTGTTTTAGGTTGACTTTTGCTTTGCTTATTTTATCTCATTGGGCAATCATTTTCTGGAACCGGCTAAAATAAATCTAAACTACTGTTCTTGCAAGAGTAAACAATATTTAATGTGCCATTGTTACTTTATGGCTAGTCTTACCCAATGGTAACAAGTAAAATGGAAAACTTGAAAGGAAATTAAAATCCAAGGCTAAGGTCCAACCTACAAGTGAAACTCAGAGGCGTATTTTGGGTAGATTTTTTTTTTTTTAATGAAAGCCAATTTCTGTAATAGCAATCAAATGGAGGTAAAAAGGTTGGGGACTGGATACCTAATTCTTTCCCATCCTCCTGTCTGCCTACTCAATTTTTCTTTCCCTAAATGTCATTCTTCCCCACAAGGGGAATGACACCCTGCAGAATTCTTCTTTGAAGAAAAACTTACAGGACGTGCAATTTTGAACAGAAGAGCTTTTGAAAAAGGAAAGGTGAAGCATTGAAGTAGCCTTTAATTGGCTCACCGCTTTTTCAGTTTTCAATTATAGTTTACGACAACTGCTTTCCATTTAAATAATAATAAAAGGGAGTTGCATGTGTGACCTGCATCCATACTCCAGGATTTGCCAGTGTGGTTTAAAAAAAAGTATATTTGCCTTTTGTAGAGACTGGTCATGATAAGGTAATGATCTTACCATATTGGTTGGCTTTACTAGTAAACTTTATTCAGATGCATACATTTCCTTATATTATACAAAATAGTTCGGCACTGTTGTTATTTTGAATTGTTCATGCGACTTCAGACTTTTGGTTTCATCAAATCATTAAAACGTGGAACATAGAATCAGAGAGCTGGAAGAGAGGTCATCTAGTCCAGCCCCCTGCTCAACCCCTTGCCCCCTTGTATCATTCTGCTCAAGTGGTGGTCCAGTCTCTTCTTGAGAACCTCCAGGGATGGAGCATCCATTTATTATTGTAGGGCTACAGGAATATGTCCCATTAGTTTGTTATACATTTGAAAACTGAAAAACTAACCTGACATTTAGGATGCTGTACCCTTGCCCAGAAAATTACTCCAGATTTCTAAAGAACTTCTACAAAATTTATTTTAATCACTAATCAATCTCTTCTTTTCCAATTAGCATCTGGTGTTCAAGATTTTTTTTTTGCATGTTTAAAATTACGACTACCGAGCAACTGTTCCTAACGTTACACAAGAAGCTATTAGAAAAATATAATTACAGAAAGAAAGAAAGAAAGAAAGAAAGAAAGAAAGAAAGAAAGAAAGAAAGAAAGAAAGAAAGAAAGAAAGCCTGAATTAATTATGCTGTAAAGAAGTCCAACTCACTAGTCATCCCAAGATCCTTAGATCTCACCAGTCTCTAAACATTGCTTTGATTTAATGGCTAGTTAATGTTACTGAAACCCAAACAAGTGAGATGAATATTCCATTGCACATTCTCTAAGAAGGAATTAGCATTTCCAGAATGCAGAAATTACATTGAGAATTCAAGAAAGTTGATATACTCTATTAAAGAAATCTCTATCTTAAATCTGTGGCCTTTCTTTGTAGATAGTCTGAGTCAGGGTGTGTGTGCCCCAAAACTGTGTCTCTGAAGCCTGCAAATATTCTGCATCCTAACAAGAACATCCCTTCGTGCATGTGGATCACTATGTGAGTTGAGCAGCTATATAAATTTGTTTCACAAATACATTTCTAATTTGAGGGCTTTGCTGTATCAGTGACTGGCAATCTGAAGCTCCAGAGCTACAAATGTCCATCAAGGTCAACGAAGTTAACGCTTTAGTGAAATTGCTGAAGAGTTTGAGATCTGCTCTTGGCTGGTTTCAGGGTTCAGTCGAAAATTGTTCTAAGTAGTTTTCTCAGGTGAATTACATTTGGCTAAAGCAAAACCATCCATGGAAAGAGAGCTTGATGAAACCAAAACCCGTTTTTTCATTGATTATGACTTCAATTAACTTTCTTCTCAAGTGGATTTAGTCTCACTTAGACTGACCATTTTTGATCTAATTAGCATAAAGGTGAAAGATCTAAACCAGAGGTTCCCAACTTTTTGGGCACCAGGGACCGGTTCCGTGGAGAGAGGTTTTTCCGTGGACCGGAGGGGGCATGGTTTTGTCTGCTGCCTGCATCCTACAGAACAGTGCTTCTCAACGTTTGTGTGACGGCGACCCCCGTCACACAAACGTTCTGCGCATGCGCGGCGCTGCGCGCATGGGGTCGGGCCCCCCATGTGCAGCGTGCATGCGCGGCACGCCCCATGCGCGGCGTGCATGCGCAACGGCCCCCACACATGGTGCGCGTGCACGGCGCCGCTCCCATGCGTGGCACGCATGCGCAGCGGCGCCCCATGCGCGGCACGCGTGCACGGCACCGCGAAAAATGGCGGATTGCCACCTTTGGCGACCCCTGAAAAATGGTCGATCGACCCCAAATGGGGTCGCGACCCATAGGTTGAGAACCGCTGCTACAGAACATCCTCATCCAGATGTTCTGGATGAGGCTTTGCTTGTTTGTGCAGACCGGTTGCTGGCATGCTATGGCCCGGTACCGGTCCACAGACCAGGGGTTGGGGACTTCTGATCTAAACTGTCCTCAGCTCAATTTTCATATTTTGATTATTCTTATGATTAGGAATGGGATAGTCTCCTTTTGTGACATTTTTTATCAACAGTGGATCTCACTGCTTTTCATTAACTGACCTCAACTAGTATTTCTCCTCACTAAATCATTAATTTTACCTTTTGCTTTCTGGTCACTCCACAAAGCATGGAACGTTTTAAAAGAGCGCGGTCCAGTTTTGGGCTGAAATGTCCTGGCACTGAGAGAGAGGAAGAAGGGCAACAAAATGTTGCTTCGATTTCTCACCAATGTAGCCATCTTCCCGGGTCCAGCAAAAAAAGGTAGTCTGACCCTGATGTTGGTCCAGATGTTCTGTAAGCAGAAAAAGTTTACTAGGATAGACATCAGCGAGAGCAAACAGGATACCACCAGGATCATATCACCAAACTTTCACATTTACAGGTAGTCTTCCATTTACAACCATTCTTTTAGTGACCGTTCAATGTTACAATAGCACTGAAAAAAGTGACATGACTATTTTTCACGCATATGACCGTTGCAGCATCCCCACGGTCACGTGATCTAAATTCAGTTGCTTGGAAACTGACATGACGGTTGATGGTGGTTGTTGTGTTCTGGGATCATGTGATCCCATTTTGCGACTTTCTGATAAGCAAAGTCAACAGGGAAGCCAGATTCACAACAACCACGTTACTAACTTAACAACTGCAGTGATTCAGTTAACAGCTGCGGCAAGAAAAGTCGCAAAATGGGGCAAAATTCACTTAACAACTGTCTTGCTTAACACCAGAAAATTTGGGGTCAATTGTGATCGTAAGTTGAGGACTACCTATATTCTAACACAAATATGCTGATTTTTCTAACACTTCAGGTCTGCCCTTTTGCTGATCATCATCAGGTCACTGACATGCCCCCTGCAGACTAAAAATACAACTTTCAATTTACCCTCCCCATCACAAAAAGCTTGCCCACCTCTAGGCTAATCCATCATGTGGTTTGCTTTCATTTTACCATGTTGTGGGGACGAAGCAGTTGTGGTTGGTAAACTATGATTTGTGGCTAAATGTATAGGCTAAATCCAGACATTTGTAGGCCTTCCAAGAAATGTAAAAAAGATGTTGAGACTCTAGAAAGAGTACAGAGAAGAGCAACAAAGATGATTAGGGGACTGGAGGCTAAAACATACAAGGAACAATTGCTAGAATTGGGTAGGTCTAGTTTAACGAAGAGGAGGACAAGGGGGGACATGATAGCAGTCTTCCAATATCTCAGGGGCTGCCATAAAGAAGAGAGAATCAAGCTATTTTCCAAAGTGCCTGAAGGCAGGACAAGAAGCAACGGGTGGAAACTAATCAAGGAGAGAAGCAACCTAGAACTAAGGAGAAACTTCCTGACAGTGAGAACAATTAATCAGTGGAACAGCTTGCCTCCAGAAGCAGTAAATGCTCAACACTGGAAGTTTTTAAGAAGAGATTGGACAGCCATTTGTCTGAAATGGTGTAGGGTTTCCTGCCTGAGCAGGGGGTTGGACTAGATGACCTCCAATGTCCCTTCCAACTTTACTATTATTATTATATAAAGTGTTTCAGATTTTCTTTGAAAAGATCTCCAGTGTCCAGAATACCCTTGATCAAATTTCCCAGAAAAGTGGCTAGTGTAGAGAAGAATCTGATGAATTTTATGGCTTCTGTTAAGCTGTAGACACAGCAAACACACACACACACACACACACACACACATACTCATAAAATTTCAAGCAAATTAACAAACTGAAGTATGCTGCTTATGGTTAGAAGGCCCTGAGATTTTCAATTTCAAAAGTTCAGTCTAGTTATTTAATTTTCATCAGCTTATCCAAATGTGGAAAGTCTGACCACATAAAACCATAGTATCCAAAAGGATTTAGTATCTGAAACAGTTACACTTCTGTCTCCCACATCCCACATGCTTGGATAAATGTCTGTGCTCTCAAACAGATACATGAGTAAAATGAAGCAATGAATCATTGACTTTCCATGAACAGATATGATAGAAGTTCAGACAGAACTGGCATAAGATCCTGCTTAATATCCTGCTTAATATATGTTGCTTCTCAATGCCTCTTAGCTTTTTTAAGAAGACAAACACTCTGAATCTAGAAACAGGTGTAATTTGGAGATGTCATCCAACTTTGAAGAATAGTCAAGCTGGGCAAGACGCCATATCAAACAAACCAGCCATCATGCTAGCCTACATAAATTTTTAGAGGAATTTGCTTCGTTTCAGGTCAAATTGGAAATAAATTGTTGCAATGGCCAGTGTGAAGCAACATGCCTCCTGTCACTTGTCTGAAAGCTGAATTTGATTTATAAATGGCAGGACTCCTTAACTGACCCCATTCCTGGCTTCTAACTTTCAAGAGAGAACAAGGACTGGGACTTAGGAAGAATGGGGACATACTGTAAGAGCCGTGGTGGCGCAGTGATTAGCATGCAGTATTGCAGGTTAACTCTGCATTCCCTCTACCAACAGTTTGATCATGACTGGCACAAGGATGATTCAGCCTTCCATCTTTCCAAGGTCAGTAAAATGAGGGATCAGATTGTTGGGGGTAAGAGGCTGACTCTTTAAACCGCTCAGAGAGGGCTGTGAAGCACTGTGAAATGGTATATAAGTCTAAGTGCTAATGCCATTATTACAGGTAGTCCTTCTCTTATAACCATTCATTTAGCCATCTTTTGAAGATACAATGGCATTTTAAAAAGTGATGCATGAGTAGTCCTCATACTTATGACCATTATACCACCACCACCCCCATGGTCACGTGATCAAAATTCAGGTGCTTGGCAATTGGCATGTATTCACAATAGTTGCAGCTTCCTAGGGTCATGTGATCCCCATTTGTGACCTTCCCAGCTGGCTTCCAACGATCAAGTCAATGGATGAAGTCGGATTCACTTAACTGCTGCATTGATTCATTCAACAATCATAGCAAAAAGGTTGTAAAGTCAGGCGTGGCTCACTTAACAACTGACTTGCAATGGAAATGCTGGTCCTAGGTTGGGGTCTTAAGTCAAGGACAACCTGTGTTGCTGGTCGCCCAATATCAGGGGTTATTCTGTCTGCTCAATGGTAGGGTTGATGTAGTATCTGCAGATGCAGAGTGAATATAGGCCAGTGGTGGTGAACCTATGGCACGCGTGCCAGAGGCGGCACGCGGAGCCCTCTCTGTGGGCACGCGCCATTGCCCCAGCACACTTGGTCTCTAAAGGTTTGCCATCACTGGCTTAAGGCCAGCCAGCCTGGAGCCGCCATTGGGGAGTCCACCATCCCACCCGCCAGAGACCCCCTGGATCTCCCTCAACCCTGCCTGGCTCCCACAGCTGTCCCTCCCCATAAGCAACATCAAGGTGGCCACGCCCACCCCGGCCATGCCCACCCAATCTGCCATGACTACTGCAGCCACACCCATCCAGTTGCCACGCCCACCCAGTCTGCCAAGCCCACTGTAGCTGCACCCGCCGAGTGGGCTGGCACCCGGTGATACATAAGTGGGTTTTGGGTTGCAGTTTGGGCACTCGGTCTCTAAAAGGTTTGCCATCACTGATATAGGCAATCTGATCTAAGGCCTCTCTCAATGGATGGATGACCATGAGTTATATAGAGTATCTAAAATATATTTACTGATTATGTGTTTTTGAGATCCAGTACATTGTTGAAAGCTTCAGTTTCCATTTAGACGTTCTCAAATGCGTTTGGGACTTCCAAAATTCTTAAGCTCCTTTATTCCAATCTTCATCTGAATGAAGTTTTAACAGAGAGTATATTTGCTTCTGATAGTTTACTATTGTTTCATTGGTTTGATGATTTGTTATGCAATACTAAATACTGCTTTATGATTTAGCTACTTATTTGTAGTCAAAAGTATGTTGCAATTCACGTTGTTTTTATTTGTTTGAGTCCAGATAGTGCATGAACTTTGGCAAAAAAATTATTTTGCATTTCGCAAAATAAAAGAGAAACAGCAATGTGACATTGACACACATGCCTTTTAAGTCCCTGAAAAATATAAAATGACACTTCCAAAAAGCCTACAAACAATTGGTTGAATCTTGCAGCCTGAATAAATTAGGTTAATTAAGATCCTTTGTGGTTTAATGAAATGTAAGACTTATTGCTCTGACTTGGTTCCTTCTAAAGGTATTAAAGCTGAGCTTTATGGTGGCCAGAAATTACAAGAGTACAAATCCAGATCATCTAGGAAAAAACTACTTGTCAGAAAAGTTGTGTCTCAGACTGTGGCCTTGGTTTGCTTGGGCCAGTAATGAAGAAGGGCAAAGAACCAAAAAAAAGAGTATTTTTTTTTTCTTTGTACGTTTACACAGAATCTACAAAAGTACAAAACGCTACTTTGCTCCCTTCTGGATTTTGAAACCTAAGAAAACATTGATTATATCAAATTCAAGCAAGATTAACTTGGCTTTGGTTTTTAAAATAAAGATAAAATCCTCAGAAGATTCCTGAATTCCCAACCTCCCGGTGTCATGTTTGTATGGAATTAATGCAGAATGTCCACCTGAAATCATCTGGACTATGAGATGATCCAATTCTGGAGCATGCCAGACCCAACAAGGTATTTTCTGGTGGGGGGGACCCCAGCTGAGTACTCCTAATAGATCTCTAACTCCAGTTCAACTCAACCGGTTGAGTCTCATCTCTTTTGTGGACAGAATAATCTGTCTTTCCCTGTTTCCTTGTGATGAGTGTTTTAAGGGCCTCCTTCACGCTCCACAAAGAAGAGTCGTTCTCAACACACTGGATATTATTACGGCCTTCACTTTCCACAGTTGTCTGCTGGAACACTGCAAAAACAAAGGACTCCTGGGAACCAGCTGAAGTAGTAACACTCTGCTCTATGTTTATGGCAAAGGACAGCAGGATGAAGAGCAATTAAGCAAAGACTAACCTGTAATTGGTGTCCTTAGGAGATTTCTCTGTCCTCCATAGAGAACACAAGGGCAGCCTTGGGGGGCTGCTGGCTGTTGACCTTCGTATTTGCAGCTTGAGAGAGAGGGGGCAGCTTGGGTGGTTTATAAATAGGTGCCATGTGATCCCAAAGGCACTTGGCACAGCCAGCCTGGAGTCTTTCAAAGCAATACAGAGCAGGATATCCTAAGAAGCTGTCCACAAGCTGACAATTCCTAGTTTTCTTGTGGCAATCAAGGAACGGAAAACCTGAGCCAGGTGAACAGACAAATAAGAGAAGAACAGAGCTGGAAGGGACCTTGGAGGTCTTCTAGTCCAACCCCCCCTCACCCAAGCAATAAACCCTATACCAGTGATGGCGAACCTTTTAGAGACCGAGTGCCCAAACTGCAACCCAAAACCTACTTATGTATCGTCAGGTGCCGGGTGGGCATGGCCCTTTTGGTGGGTGTGGGCAATTGGGTGGGCATGGCCCATTGGGTGGGTGTGGCTGTGGTCGTAACAGCAGACTGGGTGGGACTAAAAAGTTCAGTCAATCAATTCCAACTTTGCGAGATCTTTTTTTTCCCGTGAGAAGTTGAAATTGATTGATTGATTGAGCCTTTTTTTTTTTTTTTTTTGCATATGGCAGTGGAGGCCTAAAGCGAAAAGGTTTTATAAAACCCAGCTGAAGGCCTAGGACTGGAGCAATGGTGCGTGTGCCCGCAGAGAGGGCTCTGAGTGCCGCCTCTGGCACCCGTTCCATAGGTTTGCCACCACTGCCCTATATCACTTCAAACACGTTTCTCCAACCTCTTCTTAATTTGCCTTACGTTACATTATAGATTAGGCCTTAAGCTCTCATGTGTCCATCCCAAAGGTGCTTTTTCCAAAAGGCAACTGGACTTTCTTCGTTTGTTCTTTGAAAATGTTTCACTTCTCATCCAAGAGGCTTCTTCAGTTCTGAAGAACCAAGCTGAAAAGAACTGAAGAAACATCTTGGATGAGAAGCGAAACGTTTTCAAAGAATAAAAAACCCAAGAAAGTCCAGTTGCCTTTTGGAAAAAGCACTGTGGGAAATCAGCCTCCCCCAGAGAAGGAAATATTAAAAGAGGCAGAAAAGCATGCCCAGTTTGCTTAATAGCCCCAAGTCTGCCTCCCCCAAGCAGAAACCAGCTCTGTACAAATGCAGATGCAGACCATTCAGGAAAGTTGGAGCTAGAAGCTTAGGAAGACAAAGACCCCTAAAATCTGCATACCCAACCCAAACTCTAAGAGTCGTTAGCCCCAGCACCTTTGGGACATAATAGGATTAACTCACAGATGCTAAAGGGACACAGGTCAGAATATATGACACTGGAAATAGCCTCAAAACAGGAACAGGAAATAACTCCAAACAAAAGGCTCCAGAGGGTATAAAAACCCACTCCCTACATGGGCTAGTTCCTTTTTCTGCCAGAACCATCTTTCTGTCTGGCTCTCCTCTCCAATAAACTGTAACATTTTTTCTAAAGCAGTCCCCATGTCGTTTATCCCCGGCTTGGACTGAACCATGATGAAGACTTCTCTTCCTACAGCACCTTTGGGAAAACCACAACCTGGATGATTGAGACTTTCCATAGACTCTCCTGTGTCTGTCACACCATTCATTGTTCCTAAAAGGGACCAGGGCTATGGTGACTTCAGGCCACTCAGCAGTTTGAACATCCTACTCACCCTGGCTGCCAACACTGAACATTTCATACTATCAGCATGATTGTGTGCCTTGCAGCTATTCATCGTCCTACAGCAGAAGAAATATACTCCAAACATGCATAAAGATGACCCAAAGTTGCTACTATTAAGCAGCAAGCTAATCCAGACCTTATAAGGCTTTCAGTATAAGTACCACAACGTTGAATCTTTCCCTTAAAACAAAATCCCTTTAATTGGCAGGATTCTTTATGTACCTTGAGGGATGGACAACCAGAATGCTGGAGCATGAAACTGGCACCAGACTTCAAAGATATGGGAAGCTCTATGATTATGATCTCTCGTCTGGGGGATAAGAGCATGAAAATGTCAGGATTTTAACTCCCCCAGTGGTAGATAAAGAGCAAAACTAAGTGGGCTTAATCGTACAGACCGGGAAAGTATGGAAGGATTATTAGCTGGCCATTAATCTTCGGGAATGGACATGAACAAGGCCTTGGTCTTGTTCTAAAAGCAGTGTAATTTAAAAAAAAAAAACTACAAGGAGATCGTGTCAACCTTACAGAAAAGCAGGCAGGGGATGAACTCAGAAAGGCTCTTACTTTCCAGTGTTTATTTTACCATAAGATGCAGAGATAGGAGTTGTCCAATCCTCCTCTTTTTGAGTCAGTTTTGACTCCTGGTGATTGCCTGGACAAGTCCCTGCAGTTTTCTTGGCAAGATTTTTCAGAAACCGTTTGCTGTGGCCTCTTTCTTAGAGCTGAGAGAGAGGGACGGGCCCAAGGTCATCCACCTGACCTAAGGCGGGACTAGAACTCACAGCCATGCCTTAACTCAGTGGTGGCGAACTTATGGCACGGATGCCAGAGGCGGCACTCAGAGCTCTCTCTGTGGGCACCCACACCGTCACCCCAGTCCTAGCCCTTCAGCTGGGTTTTATAAAACCTTTTTGCTTTAGGCCTCTGCTGCCATGTGCAAAAATAAAAGGTTCAATCAATCAGTCAATTTCAACTTCTTGCGGGGAAAAAAAAGATCTTGCAAAGTTGGAATTGATTGATTTAACTTTTTAGTCCCACCCAGTCTGCCGTTACCACCGCAGCCACGCTCACCCAATGGGCCACACCCACCCAATGGGCACACCCACCCAATGGCCACACCCACCCAGCACCCGACGATGCATAAGTGGGTTTTGGGTTGCAGTTTGGGCACTCGGTCTCTAAAATGTTTGCCATCACTGCCTTAACTACTGCACCAAGCTGGCTCTAATTAATTGTTTAGCGGCCTTATATTGAACTTCAGAGTTCTCTGTCTGAAGACCCCAGAAATCCAAGTGAGAATAAAGCTAAAGTCTTTCTTCTCCTGTGATAAAACATATTGTGCTTCCTTGATAGTTTATTTCTAATTCTAATTGTGCATCTGCAACTAAAAATCATAATACAGGTATTCAACTACTACTGCACTATGACTTCTCTCATCATACCTAAATTTTTAGAACCCAGATCGGTATAAAGTAGATTTTTGGAACAAATATAATATAAAAGATAATTCTGAGACGGCTGGAATATCAAAAAAAAGGAACTGACGTGATTTTTATGATATACATCTATAGCTGCAAACCTAAAGCATACCTGAGCATCCAATGTTGGATTCAAAACAAGCTTCCTAAAATAAAACATTATCATGAGTATGATCAAAAACACAGTAGCCCCAAGAGTGACAAGCCAAACTTTTATGCGGTCCAGAAAGCAGCAACTGTTTTCTGAATTAGCCTTGCTAAGAACCCCAGATGGAAAGCAAAAAAAAAAAAAAAAAAAAGTGCAATTATTATATGGACAAGTGAAGATATCTTTGATTCTTTGAGATTAACATATGTTTCTTATTGAAAAATGTTGCACACTGTTCTTCCCTCAGTGTACAAAAATGGTTAGTTAAGAAAATAAGCAAATAAATAAAAGAGGAATATCTTTGGCCACAGCAAAAAGTATGACATCATAGAAAATGCCAGAGATAGTCCAAAGGATGATACAGATTTAAGTTTGGCCTTGAGAAATACGTGGGATCAAAAAAAAAAGGTGGTTTTTATACTTGCTTTGCCCTCTGATTTCTGGATAAATAATCAGGTTGTCTGGTTAAAGAGCAAGGAAATCTTCCAGAAATCAAAAGCGTACAGCATCAAAAAACTGCAAAACCTTTGGCTAAGTTCTTTCTGCTCATTGGCTATCTAAGGTCATCAACCCAGAGTTTAGAATGGGGGTGGTCCAACCAGAGCAACTCTTAAGACCTGTGGAATTCAACTCCCCAGTCAATTATGCATGGAGTTGAAGTCCACACGTGGACTTGAACATTGAAGACGTGTGGACTTCAACTCCAGCATAATTGACTGGGGAATTCTGGGAGTTGAAGTCCATAGTTCTTAAAGTCGCCAAGGCTTGACCCTTGCTGTAGATCCAATCTGGGACTGTCTTTTATTTTCAATTCTACTTCATCACGGCTTTGCTTCACCTTACTTGACCGCCGTATGACAGAATTAGCTCCACCACGGAGCATTCAACAATGGCTCAGTTGGGATAGATTTGAAAATGATGCTGTTTGGACAACTGTTTGAATTTCTTTGGCTATTTATGTTTGTCTTGGGCTGTGGTAGATACACACTCCTGACCTTTCCAGTGATTAAAGGGCAAATAAAAAGGGAGAAAACATAAGCCAAATATGGCTGGACATTGTTTAAGAGAATCTGGTCCAAGATTTAGCTAATGTCAGGTAGATCAGCTGTAGAAGATTTCCCACTGGCCCCACGGACTTAATCTTGTTTATCTTAATGTTTCAGTGTTTTGCAACAGGATTAGAAGCTCCTCATCCTCCAGTGATTTGTTTTCTTTCTTTCTTGCATTACTTCTTCTCCTTGCTTATTCCTGGCTACTAAGATAAGTAAAAGAAGAGACTCATTTTCGAACATCAGCGGTGTTTATCTGCTGCTTATCAAAGCTGACCTTACAGATAGCCTTTGAAAGCATACTAAGCCTCCTCATCTGACTTGTGTGAAGAATTTGTACAATTAAGCATCATAGAGTGGCAGAAACACAGAGAGATGGTTTTAATGCTGTGCACATTCTTGCAAGCCTCACTTTAGGGCATTGTATATTATGTGGGTTATGGCAACAAACCGAAATTAACTAAGCCATAGTTTAAAGCAGTGGTTCTCAACCTGTGGGTCGGGACCCCATTTGTGGTCGAACGACCATTTCACGGGGGTTGCCAAACAATGCAGTCCGCCATTTTTTTCCCCTTTTCCTTAGCTGTGCTACTCCCTTTTATTCTATTGGCTTTTGAAAGCCAATAGAATAGACTCTCTTGAATAGAGTCTAATTCTATTGGCTTTCAAAAGCCAATAGGAATTGTCCAGGCTGTCTCTGCCCTGCTGAGCCTGCCAAAAGTCCCATTCTGCAAACGGGGCTGCACCAGTTGAGTAGTCCTCAACTTACGACTGGTTGAGTAGTCCTCTACTTACGACCGGTTGGGGGTCACGGCAGTAAAAAGGTTGAGAACCAATGATTTAAAGTGATGGCAAATCTAATCTTTGACTTGATCAGAGGGAAGGATAGAGTGATTTCTCTCCCAATCTCTTATCACAGCAGCAATAATAGAATATTAACATTGGGTCTTCCGTGTATATAACCTTCCTAGCTTTTGCTTATCTCTTTTGACTAACTTTCTCCACACACACAAAAAAAAATCCAATAAGAAGGAAAAGATGAGAAAGATCCACAATACCTTTTAACTGACTGTATTATCAACTTGTAAACACCCAATGATTTAAAACAATAAAAACCCACTGTACTTTTCCTCAAAATATCAGAGACTATATTAATTCACCTTGGGTAGTAGGTAAAAATAAAGGGATCCCAGTTTAATAAAGTCACTGTTGCTGACAGCCTGCCCTGACAAACCTTTTAAATATCAGCCTCATAAAAGCCATAGTTACTTTATCTTTTACATTCCTAAAATTGTAGTGGGAGCCATAAACACGCAATCTTCAGAAAAAGAGTCTAACTGGAGAAGTGCCTGGCTCATCTGGTTCTGATTAGACAATTAGCAAAAATAGAGTACAGAACCACAACCAGAGGTCTCATTTTGAAATATTAACCAGCCCTTGGGAAGGAAGGCCTCTGGAGAATAAGCATGGGTGGGTTGGAAGAAATTCACAGGCAATCCCAATCTAATGAGGACATCAAAACTTTGGAGAGCAGAGAACTGAAAAAAAGTAAGGTTCCACATTTAGGCAAGAAAAATCAAATGTACAGGTATAGTATAGGGGGTACCTTGCTCAATAGTAGTAACTGTGAGAGGGACCTCGGAGTCCTAGTGGGCAATCATTTAAATATGAGCCAGCCGTGTGCTGCAGCTACCAAAAAAGCCAACACAGTGCTAGGCTGCATTAACAGAGGGATAGAATCAAGATCACGTGAAGTATTAATACCACTTTACAAGGCCTTGGTGAGGCCACCCTTGGAATACGGCATCCAGTTTTGGTCACCATGATGTAAAAAAGAAGTTGAGACTTTAGAAAGAGTGCAGAGAAGAGCAACAAAGATGATTAGGGGACTGGAGGCTAAAACATATAAGGAACGATTGCTAAAATTGGATAGGTCTAGTTTAACGAAGAGAAGGACAAGGGGGACATGATAGCAGTGTTCCAATATCTCAGGGGTTGCCACAAAGAAGAGGGAGTCAAGCTATTCTCCAAAGCGCCTGAAGGCAAGACAAGAAGCAATGATGGAAACTAATCAAGGAGAGAAGCAACCTAGAACTAAGGAGAAGCTTCCTGACAGTTAATACAATTAACCAGTGGAACAACCTGCCTCCAGAAGTGGTGAATGCTCCAACACTGGAAGTTTTTAAGAAGAGACTGGACAGCCATTTGTCTGAAATGGTATAGGGTTTCCTGCCTGAGCAGGGGGTTGGACTAGATGACCTCCAAGGTCCTTCCAACTATTATTATTATTATTATTATTATTATTATTATTATTATCTTTTATTTCAAAAAGGAGGTTCCCCCTGAGTTTTGTACAGCTTGGGCTTTCTGGAGAACAAAAACAGAGTGCAAGAAAAAAGAAAACAAAAGCTATGTTCGCGGACAAGATAATTGCTTCCATATTTTATCGATGAGTAATACAAAGGCCCTATGAAACAATGGTCATATTCAGATGGTCAAGACCTTCATTGGCATGATTTTCAGAAATCTGGATGCAGCCATCTCTCTCCCCCATTTGAGAGAGCAGGATGGCTTCCAAGCAAGCTACGTTGTAAGTCCTTATTTAACCTTATTCCTGCCTTATTTGGAAATCACTAGTCATTATCCCCTCTCAATTTTGATTAAAATCAGGAAAACAGACTTCAAGCCACCAACAAGCCTTGAACCACCAACTCCACTCCCACCAACACTGACAGGGCAAGCCACTAGTATATAACATGAGAGCAAACCCAATTCCCTACTAGCACTGATGATGTTACCTGGTTTGGTAATGAAATGTCTGCAAGAAAAAAGCCAAGCTACAGACACACACAAACACAGTTTATGTATGTATGTGTATGTATACATAGAGAGAGACATACACCCATACATATAAACACACACATAGATACACATACTCCCAACACCTTTCTGTTAAGTGATTCAGTATAGTAATTTACTATAGATGAATCCAAGGCAAGTTATTTTCACAGCCTGGATAATGTTATGTACGTCTGTTGAAAGGCGTGGCCTCCATCTTTAATTCTACTGTTAAAAAGTGCTCCGAGCAATGTTTCTTTTACAGATCCAAACCAACTCCAATGAAGATCAAAGGGCCTACTGCAAGTTTATTTTGTGCCTCCAGGATGGGCTGCATTCAAAGTTCAAGCCAAGCTTTTCATGGACCTAGCAAGTTAGAAAAGTACTTCTCATGTTTGTTCCAAATTCTAGAGGCTAACCAGCATCCAAGAACAGCTATAAAAGTAAGCCTCTTTTTTTTTCCTGTTATGACAAGAACCAGATTTCTTAATTAAAAACAAATGTTTGTGTATCCCAGTAAAAGCTGATATTTAGAAAAACCACTTGAGGTATCTAAATGGTAGAATAATAACTAAGGCTGCATTCTTGAAGCAAAGATGTCAGGATTTAATATTTCACCACATTACCTCTGCCTCATGTCTTATTTAATAACTGGCCATGATTTGATACCCTCTTCTGAGGAGTAAACAATGCTCCTTGTCAATTCTCCACTGAGAGTTTGACAAAGGAGGCAGGAATACATCAAGTGACTAATTTGATTTCCATTCCAAAGCCATCCAAAAAGTTTAGATGTCATTTGCAATTGCAGCTTGTGTTTAGCTTTCTTACGAAACAAGTTTTGGAGTCTAGAGAAAAATCTGCCACTGCTAGAACACTAAAGGGACACCATTCTTAGCTGGGAGAAGGAAAAGAGAAATATAGAAAACAACTCAGATATAAGATTTTATCCATTTATAACTCATGTTTAGTCTTTGGTGACAAATGTCTTATTTCTTGCTTCGTTTGTGGCTTTGGGGTAGGGTCATAAGCAGTGGTGAGATTCAGCCGGTTTGTACCACTTCGGCAGAACCGGTAGCTAATTTTTTTGTTGCCCAGGCCCAGAATGGACTTCCAGAAGCGGCATCCACACAGAGAACCGGTTGTTCACATATTTGAATCCCACCACTAGTCATAAATATCCTCAGGAGAGGTTTTTGCTTAATTCAAATACAATCATTCATTTTCCTAAGAAAAGTGAAGGATATTTAGAAGCAAATGATGGATCTATTTCCCCAACTACATAGAAAGACAGGAGAGAACTTAAAGCAGATACTTTTGCCCCAGTAGATTCCAGTAGGAGAGCACAAAGGGTTTTGCTATGTTTATAAATACGTTACTTCCTTCCTTGGCACTAAGAATTGAAATAACAAGAAAAGGATTGGTTGGGTGCACCAACATTTGACTACCACAACTTTATATCCTAAAATATGACATTAATATAGATTACACTTACACCTATTGATGTATAAGTAAATGATGATGGGCAACTTCCAAAAAACCCACTATCCATGTCATCTGTAGACATATAACCACTATTCATAGCAGCATCTAAAAATAAAAGAATAATGGAATTACAATTAGAATTTAAAGCATTTGGCCAGTATGAATTTTTCTGCTTCCAATAGAAATTAGGTGTATATTGGATCATCTAGAACAGTGGTTCTCAACCTGTGGGTCGGGACCCCATTTGGGGTCGAATGATCATTTCACGGGGGTCACCAAACCATGCTGTCCGCCATTTTTTCCCTTTTCCCTAGCTGTCCTACTCCCTCTTATTGGTGGCCACACCCACTTGGGGGTCACCACAACATGGGGAACTGTATTATGGGGTCACAGCATTAGAAAGGTTGAGAATCACCGATCTAGAATTTAACTGGTAGTTGAGGAAGTCGTATAAAATTTAATTTCATTACAGCTAAATTACAACGCAATGAAATTTCATTACAATTAAATAATCTAACTAGTAATTGAGGTAGTTATATAAAATTTAATTTCATTACAATTAAATTAAATAATTGTAATTGAAATTAAATGTTCTATAACTACCTCAATTACTAGTTAAATTCTAGATGACCAAATATGGACCTAATTTCTATCAGAAGCGGAGAACTTCATGCTGGCTTTGAGTTCTACTGTAAAATCTATTACAGTTGGCTGTGTTGTCTGGCGTTTACAGAAGTTGTAATCCACAAACGTGTAAAGACCGCCAGATTGCCTTCTCTCAATCTCCTCCAAGCTATAAAGATAGACCAACCCTACAGATAAGCCAGGTTAGGAATCAGACAGCATGGAACTATATTTGATTTCTGAAATGTATAAATAATGGAGTTTTGCCTGAATCGCCCTCTATCTTCTTTTACGTGAACCAGAATCATGGCGGGGTTATTTCGACTTTCTCCCTTAAGCTTATTGATTTCCTAAGCCTGAGATGTTGTTTAGGATCTCTTGTATCTATTAGTAGCTTCTGCATTCCTTTGCTCTCTTTGCATTTGTGGGCCAGACGCCACTGAAGCATTTTTTAAAAAAAACGAACAGTTTTTGAAAAGGTAATTAGTAATAGTAGTAAAGTTGGAAGGGACCTTGGAGGTCATCTAGTCCAACCCCCTGCTCAGGCAGGAAACCCTACACCATTTCGGACAAGTGGCTGTCCAGTCTCTTCTTAAAAACTTCCAGTGTTGGAGCATTTACTGCTTCTGGAGGCAAGCTGTTCCACTGATTAATTGTTCTCACTGTCAGGAAGTTTCTCCTTAGTTCTAGGTTGCTTCTCTCCTTGATTAGTTTCCACCCGTTTCTTCTTGTCCTGCCTTCAGGTGCTTTGGAAAATAGCTTAATTCCCTCTTCTTTATGGCAGCCCCTGAGATATTGGAATACTGCTAACAGGTGAGCAATTTCATGTTTTTCAGCACCTTGGACAGAGCATGAAGTGCAAGGGAACTTGTCCAATTAGGGTTAGGCTGAAACTAAATCTACTTTATAGGACTAAGACCCAAGATTCTACCTCTTTGCTAAGAAATGGATGATCAAGCCTAGCACTAAAACAGTATTTTAAATTGTGCATGTTGAACACACTGGAGTCTGGCCCCTCAACTACCACCTGGCCTGTTGTCATTGATCCAAATCTCAGAAGACAGATCCTCAGCACTGATGATCTTACCTACTTTGGATAATGAAACATCTGCATGAAAACAAAAGCTCAGAGAGCACCAAGGACCCCTCATTTCAACTGTGAGCTACGAATATTCTCCTTTAACAGTCTCAGAAGACGGCTGCTTGTTTGGTTCAAGAGCTGCAACATCCCAACTCATGAGGCCTCATTTTTCTACTACTGTCTTATTTCAGGTTGACCCAATACACTGAATTTGGTTACAGAGGGTTGATTGATGTGAAATATTCCAGGCAATTACAGAGGTAGAGAAAGTCAGCTGACTGAGGAGATGTTATGTACACTCCAGATATACAGGAGAGTGAAATTTTGCCTGCAAAGTGGATGCAGCCCAGGTAGTGAAGAGTTCAATCTAGAGTCAAGTAATAGGAGATAGACAAGTGTAGCACAGGGTCAGGAAAAGTAGCAAAGAAGCAAAGGCCAAAAAGTTCTCTAAGCCCAGTTGAGTCAGCAAGTCAAGAGTCAAGGAGCAAGAGGAGAAATCAAAATCTCAGGGATGTAGATCCGATATGGTGTTGTTTTTAATGGCGTTCACACTCTGAGAGCTGTCCTTAAACAGGCCAACTGGTACGGCTCAGTTAAGAACAATGGGTCTTTGCTTGTTGACTAACTAAGCTAATCTGTAGTCTTTTAGTCAGTGAAGATTTTAGTCTGATCTCCCTAGTTCTGCCTCAATTCTCAATTCTCTAACCATCATACTGTACCAGCACTCAGTATATTATTGATTATTCCCCCCCCCCCGGACACATTATACAAAGACATAGCTACTTGAAGAAGGCTCTAATGCTGGGGAAAGTGGAAGGAAAGGGAAGAAGAGAAGGATTTTTTTTAAAAGAAGTTTCTGCCAATTCTGAGAGAAATGTGCTTATCTCAGTAGGGATTTCCAAGTTTCCAGACTATTACAGGCAGGCATCACTATTTCAATGTTTGTTTTTATGGCATAGCTTTAAAAAAAACCCTAGGACTTCTAAGTAATGGAAAGTGTCTAAGAAGTTCTAAGAACTAACGGAAAGTGTCAATTCCAAAGGGTGTGTCAATCAAAAGCCTGCCAAATGACTTATGTCCCTCTATGTTTCCCGTCATAAATAAAATAATAGAACACACAAACTGTTTGGAAAATGAAATGCAAACTGTCTCCATTCTTGTTGAAAGAATTTAATAAATTTAGAGTAATGATGGGCAGAAGAACTAACTGGAATATGGAATGCGAAGCAAATTCAGTAGCCCCAAAATACAGAGGTGGCCAATGATTTTTTTTTCAGGAACAAAATGATATTTTCCCACATTCAGTAGCTTTGAGGGTGGTCTGGATTCCTTGTGCCAAAGGGTAGAAATGATTGCATTATGTGGGTTTTGAAATTAGCTACTGAACTCTGGTCTAATGCATCAACAAAGATTTTCAAAAATTGAAGGAGAAATTCACACATTACATTTAAATATTAAATTAGTCACCTGCTACAATGCTACGTGAACTTTTTTAAAAAAAAACAACTGTTACTATGTAAGTAATGCACATCTTAAAACAACACCATTAGATTAGAATTAAGATAGAAATTTCAAATAATTAAGAAGACTATATCATAACTGAAATGCATAAGTTGATTCATAACTGTAAAATTCCCCTTCAAAATTATCATTCAGTTTCGCTCAACAAAATCCATGTCTTCATAGATGATAAAGTTTCTTAACAGGTTCTGAATTTTTAACAAACTGATATCCGTCATTTCATATATTGTATCAATAAGTTATACCGTTAAGACTATAGTATTTCTAATAATTTGGAGTGCCAAAGGTCTATATTTGAAATGCTATATTTCCTATATATGAAGGTCTGTATATATGTATTTCCATTTCTAGATGGTAGATAGTCTTGTTGTCACCAGCATAAATCTGAAAGCATCTTTTGTGTTTATTATTTTCATTTTATCCCTTAAATATAAAATATATAATTCTATTGTTGGCAGAACAGGACAGTTCTTACTTGTGTCCCTAAAAATGCTTTCCAAAACTATTAGATCTTTCAACATTATTCCCACCAAACATGTTAAGAGTGTCAAGACTAAAGATAACCTTTAATTTTATGCATTAACAAAATTATACTTGAAATTTTGAATTCTTCCGTTCTAAATTCCTATAGAACAGACCACGAATCCACAAATTTCCATTTTAAATTAGCATTTCTCAATCTTGGCCTTTTGAAAATGTGTGGATTTCAATCCACCCAAGATAGCAGGGGAAATATGGGAGTTGAGGTCCATGGACCTTAAAGTGACCAAGGTTGAGAAACCCACTGTTCTAATGGCTTATGCAGCTAGTCTTCACTCAAAGTTTCTTAAACCATAGATCCCTTCACAGGACACCAATCGACATATTGAACTGACCTTGCTTATCACCCAATAGTTCCCAGATCTTCACATTAACTTAGGAATAAGCTAATGATGTTTCTGAATCTCCTTCATGTCCTTCGTCTTACATGGCAGCAGCACCCCAAAACACTGGAAGATAACAACAGCAAAAAACAAATGTCTTATCAACTCTCCAATCCCTTTCAAATAGTTTGAAATGGTTTGACCTCACTAGGGGCTCCAATGATAATGTCTACGTTTGATCCTGTTGTAGTTTGCTGAGGGAATAGGAATTCTGGAATTCACTCCAGCTTGGGACACTGCTGTTCTAAATTGACTCTCTTGTAATGTCTACAACAGAACATAGCTAAAACAAGCCATGTCTTAATATGATGTGTAAGATCAGCCAAAAGCCTCTGACGTTTGTTCAATAAACTCTTATCCAGACTTTCTCTCCAAAATGTATGTTTTCACTATAGGGTTTGAGACAAATTGAAGCAAAAGCTTCAATCCATTCAGGGTAAATTTGTTTCTCTAAAGCTTATTCTCTTGTTTTTCAGCAATCCCAGCTCCTTAAAAAGGCTGGGAAACTCCTAGAACCCTAGAAAGTTATCACTGCTCAGTATAGATAGTAGTGATACTCAAAAAATAGAGTGGGTGTATCATAGCATCCTATGCTTCTGATAATCTCTATGTTATAGGGTTCCAACAGCAAAGCTGGGAAAGACTTTGGCTAAAATCCCTGAAGATGGAAAAACCTCATAGCTTAATTCATCATGTGTCAGCCTCATCCTTTCTAATTTTAATAAGAACATCAATAAATTCGCTGCATAAAGTATTGGTTCCCGTAAAACTAGGATGAATCATAATACCTTGGACTATAAAATGGTAGCCAAATATTTAAAAATTCTAGGAAATGACTAATACTTTGTAAAGCTCCACTTCTTCCTGATGTTTAATTCAGATGGAAAAGGGCACAGCTTAACTTATAGAGATGAAAAAAGGAGGAAACAGCTTGTTAACTTGACCCTGTCCACTTGCATGGTGACAAGGTTGTTAGCTGCCCAAAATAATAGGCAAATATAAATGTGGCTGCTGGATACAAAAATCCCTTTGCTTAGGAGGAAGCAAGATTTTTTTGAGACAGGTTGGAGCCAGGGAACAATTGACTAGGAAGAAAAGAGACTGTTCCCTTGAATGCCCAGCTGAGATGGTGCCTATAAGATGACATCTTCAATTTCATTATCCTAACTTTCTCACTGCCAAGAAAAGCGTCTGGTTCCCATTGCATAATGTCAAGGAAAGGCACTCTGTATATGCTTACAGTCATTTATCTGTCTCAATATTTAAAAGACGTTGAAAAGTTAGGAGTCTAGTCATTGAGTTTGTGACTCAAGTCAAATACTTGAGTCTTCACACTTTGCCAAGAGGCAACATCTGCTGTTCTCCACTGTAAGACATGTCCAATCATCACATGGAAAGTGATTGATTACGTACAATCAAATCATTATTGCTTCTCTCCATGTTGATCTGTCCCTAACCTGGCTCTTCAGCTGTTCCAATGGTGTACCCATCACCACTGTAACTGAGTCCATCCACTGGTCATTCTTTTCTTTACTCTTTCCTTCCACTTTTCCCAGCATTAGAGCCTTCTCCAAAGGGTTAGGACTTTTTATAAGGTGTCCAAAGTAGGATAATTTGCACAATTTACACACATTTGTGCTTGGAGTTTGAATTGATTTGCTTTGTTTTCTTGGCTGTCCACTAATGGAAATTCTCCATACATGGAAAGTACCCACCTGAAAAAGAGAGGACTACTTATTGTACTTCTTCATGATTTAGAACACTGATACTGCAACCTTCCAATCAGCTTCCAATCTTCCTTCCTTCCTTCCTTCCTTCCTTCCTTCCTTCCTTCCTTCCTTCCTTCCTTCCTTCCTTCCTTCTGGTGGAGACTGAAGTCAAAAATAATTACAGAATTTTCCATGAATCCTACATGAATTTTAGCTTGCTCCCTAGCTATCAAAAAGTTGTATCTAAATTTGGGATTAACAGATCAATATATTTCACTATACTCAAAACTTATGCCAATTAATTTAAATCTTGTATAATAGGGTCTTTTATTGTAAAATCATGAATTTCTATACATTCTTAGTATTTACTTTTTAAATACCAGCAGCTATTGTTCTGATAGTCATAGTTCTATGCGAGGCGTCTTATAAATTGCAAACAGCATGCTGTCTTGCTTCATTACCAAAAACATACTTTGGTTAATTTATATATAAATAGTATGAATTTCCTTTTTCTAAAAAAAAGTAGCAAATTTGTTCTCTACTATGAAAATTGCAAACACATCGGATCTTTGACCTTGCTGAGCCTAATGGGAACACAAATAGTTTATAATATTCTACCAGTTGTGTTATTTTCAGCCATCAATGAGAATTTATATAAAAATAAACATCATTTAAGAAATAAGGGGAAATTGGATCAAGCCAAAACTTAATGGCCTCAAGAAACACCACAGCATTGATTTAGCTGAATAGCAAAATATGAGATGTCTTAGGTAACTGTGCTATATTCATACATAAATATATTTCCTTTAAGTTTACTGGGCCACATGATAAAATTCAGGGTCTCTATATTTCAACTGCAAAGTTCAAATGACTGCTTCTAGCTTTAATTTTGTTTTTGTTTTTTTTAAAGGAAACTTTCTGGAAAAAATTAACTGAAAGTCAAGACAGCTCTGTTGCACAGACAAAAACAATACTTAGTAACCAATATTACTAAACCATCATAGTGTACACTAAATGTCAAAAGCATATTTTGGATATAGAACCGAGGAATGGCTTATGTTAAGAACATTATTACAAAGAACATTATTATTTTTCTTTCTTTTTTTTAGCAAATAAGAACCTTACCTTGAAAATTCATACTAGGTAAGTAGATAGGAAGGAAGGAAGGAAGGAAGGAAGGAAGGAAGGAAGGAAGGAAGGAAGGAAGGAAGGAAGGAAGGAAGGAAGGGAGGGAGGGAGGGAGGGAGGGAGGGAGGGAGGGTTTTAGAGATACCTTAAAATAAACGATTTCCTATGAAACAAGTACTATTTCAGTTTTATGAGAAATCTGATAGAGACCCAAAATCTAGCAGGAATCAAGGCCATAGACTATCTATCCTTCACCTAAAGAAATGCACAGATATGGTTGGTTTGGGGCAAGATGCTTTATATTGGCATTTTTGGAAAAGGGTCTTTTATTTACTAAGGCTACTGTAGGGGGTTACAGTGGGCTTAATAAATAAAGTAATAAATGTTATATAAAATATTTATTATAAAAATAAATGATTTTCCTTTATTTCCAGCCTCAGAAGCAAGGAAAGCCAACTGTCCATTTTCAGCTGTTCTGGGTGGAGATGCTGAGGACCCCAGAAAGGATATTCAGGGATATTCAAGGCCACAGAGCAATCTTACAACTTGACTTCTGGAAAGTCCATTTATGGCAATTTACAAATGTGAATCACAATTCGAAAAACAGTGCTTTGAATGGGGCCAAGGTCAGGGCGATAGGGCGCAGCGTTACATTCTTGTGGCATGCTCTTGTACGATTGTTATTGCCCTTTGTGACTGTCAAAAAAGATGAAGCACTATCAGATTAACCAAAGCGGGGGAACATATGTTGAACTCAGCTCGGGAAAAGATGCGTCCCATTGTCAGAATAAACACAGCAGTAGTGAGTTTACACTGACGAGTCCCTGCCTGGCTTGGTATGAAAGTGTTCGCCTCATGGGCTATTATTCTTTGTTTTCACAGTGTACACAACCAGCCATCAATTTGAAAGGAAGATTATTCAGCTTGGCATTTCTTCCTAAAAGTTTATATCATTTGGATAATTGTCCAAGCTGGGTTTTTTCCCCCCTTTTAACTATGTTTTTTCCCTCCTTTTCATAGGGAAGGTTTTCTTTTATCGATGTTACGGGGTTTTCGGTTTCATTAATTTTTTTAAGCATCCTTAAGCCAGACTTCTATGGTAACACAAATTTAATGGCCAATGGAAAACTTCCAACCTATTGCTCAACAAAGCCACACTTCTTTTTATTCCGTAACCCTCAGTGACAACTACCAAGTAAACAAGGACTGCTTGTCCAAAGGAAAATCCTCAAAGCTTGCAGGAATAGACTCAGATCTGTCTGTGGCAAAGCATAGTTGATGAATTCACCTTTTCCAGCCGACTGAATAGTATAATATGATTTGCTATATTTGCATTGCATTACATTATCAGTGTTTTTTCTGTACCGCAAAATATACTGATAGGAATAAACAAGCATTGTAAGAGAACGGTATCGGTATACGTCAGTGTTTTTCAACCTTGGCAACTTCGAGATATGCGGATTTCAATTGTCAGAATTCCCCAGTCACCTTGTTTCCTTCTGCCACAAAGATGACTGAAGTAATAGAGAGAAACGAATTCAGATGATCTAAAAGAAAATTAAAAACCTACGTTCAGCCATAGAATTGAAAAAAATCAGTTAAAAGTGATTTAATGACAATGCTAGCTATTCATCTTAATAACAGCAGCACTGTGCTACTACAGCACGTTTGATTTTTCTTTTAAAATTAATTTAAAATTAATTGTCCTACGAGCCATGAAAGTCAGAGGGATGACTCTGGATGAATCACCAGGAGACTGTGAGTTCTATCCTACCTCAGCCATGAAAGCCAACTGGATGACTTTGGGCCAGTCCCCCTCTCTCAGCTCAACTCACAGGACTGTTGTGGGAAAAACAGGGGGGAAAAGTTGTGTTGGATATATTAGGAAGGAATATTAGTTATGTTCACCGCCTTGGGTTACTTACAGTATAAAATGATAAAGGCAGGATAGAAATAAATAAATAAATAAATAAATGTCCTTGTAAGACAGTGGTTCTCAACCTTTTTAATGCCGCGACACCCAACCGGTCGTAAGTCGAGGACTACTACTACTACTACTTCTGCAGCACCGTTTGCAGAAGGGGACTTTTGGCGGGCTCAGCAGGGCAGAGACAGCCTGGAAAATTCCTATTGGCTTTTGAAAGCCAATAGAATTAGACTCTATTCAAGAGAGTCTATTCTATTGGCTTTCAAAAGCCAATAGAATAAAAGGGAGTAGCACAGCTAAGGAAAAGGGGGAAAAAATGGCGGACTGCATTGTTTGGCAACCCCCGTGAAATGGTCGTTCGACCCCAAATGGGGTCCTGACCCACAGGTTGAGAACCGCTGCTGTAAGAGATCAACATGGCAACTGCTCTCTTTTTATGTCCAGATTAAATCAGCGAGGTTTTGGGGGTGTTTTTTTTATAGGATTTTCTTTTCTTTACCCAAAGCTATATTGTCAGGAAAAGGGTTTAGTTAAATAGAGAGAACAGCACCAATGTGACATGGATACAACCAGAATTCTCGCTTTCTACTTCCACATATGTGTACCTCGCCATACGGTACAAAAATCAGAAGGATTTCGTTCTAAGACCTGAGCATCAGCTGGAAGATCGTCCCCTTCAAATCTACTCAAGTGATTCACCAAATAATAAGCATAAAAAGATATCCTTTTATGGCTGAAATACTGTCACAGAGAAAAGGTCAGGAGATTTAGTATGCAATCGAGCCAATAAACAGATAAAAATGAGTAATTTCCTTGGTATCAAAGTTTAGCCATAGTAATATAAAATGTCCTTTAAAATGCACTCATGTGACACGGTCAGCAAGGGCTATTAATTCAGGACTGGAACAGGGTTTAATTTAATTCAACTCCGGGACTAGTCAAAATGTATTAGAAAAAAAATTAATACCAGCTAAGAGATCTTCAGCTTATGGTGAGAAGGAATCATCTTAAGATGTCTGGACTTTAAGTCCCAGAATTCCCCAGCCAGAACAGGGATACCTTCATCTTGGGAAGAGATAAGAATGCATGTTTCTGGATCCAATAACACCCAACAGAAAAATGTGCTGAAACAAATGTGTAAATAGATGGAATTTCTCAGGTATGCCTGGAAAAGTCACAAAGCAACAATAGCACTAAAGATAGGAGAGAAAGGAAACTGTTCATTGGCTGGAACAGTTTTTCCAATTGCTGGAAAAAGACATCATTTTTTTGCGAAGGGCTTTTCGTTGAGCAAATCACTTCTATAGGAAAAACAGAGATATTTTTACCAATCCTTTCAACCCATATTTTCATACTGAGTTTTTTCAGAGCATCTTCAATACAAGGCAGCCATCTCAAGCACATTAGACAATGGCCTTATTTATTTGTTTGTTTATTTCCTGCCTTTATTATTTTTACAAGTAACTCAAGGCAGCAAACATATCCACCCACCTTTGTCCTCTTATTTTTCCCCACAACAACAATCCTGTGAGGTGAGTTGGGATGAGAGACAATGATTGGCTTAAAGTCACCCAATTGGCTTTCATGGCTAAGGCGGGAATAGAATTCACAGTCTCCTGGTGATTGGCCCAAAGTCACCAGCTGACTTTCATGGCTAAGTGTAGGACTTGAACTCATGGTTTCTGGCTTTCTAGTCTTCACTTAGCTTATTCTATTTCTTTCATAACCTTCTATATGTTTCAAATGACCATGTTCCAATTAACCTCAGGGCTTGAATCATTTTGAAGGACTTCATTATATTTCTTTTTGCTAAAATCCTCAAATAAGAGCATCCAAAAGCTCCAGAAAACTTCATTAACGATTAGAAAACAGAATTCACTGTATGTCACATTACAACTATTTCACCTCTTAATGCATTAGAATTGTAACTCGCCAAAATTTCATGCCCAAAGGAATTATGAAAGCTGTCAAGTCTACACATTTGGGAACATCAAACTGGAGAAGTCTGCCATTTAGTGATGGGATGTAATGTGGAAATTTGTACATTTATAGGTTAAAATTTGGATTGGCTGGTGGAAAACCTACAGTACTCCCACAGTTTTCCCAAAAGCTTTCTGAAATATTAAGATAGACTCCTTCAGTGCTAGCCAAGGATTCTCATTTATAATTATTCACTTATTCCAAAGTCCTTGCCTTTGATTTCTCAGCTTTAATCTACATCGGCTTAACAACTGTCTTTTCATCACAAACTGAAGATTTTTGCAGCGTTTGAAGTTGAAAAGCCCGCATCCCTATGAACTGAAACAGTACAATTGTACATTATGAGATCATGTCGCAAAACAGATACACATCAGTGCAAGCCAAAATGTGTTGCATCCAAGTTAATCACTAGAGTGTGGGGTGTTCCTTTTCTTGAACCCGCCACAGCATCGGGAAAATGCTATATGAGCCAGATAAATCAAATAGTCCTTCAAAAAAATCTAAGACTCCTGTTGGATTATATCAAAAAATTGTTTAGGGTGCCTACTACACCTACAATGGACAATCAGAGGATCCTGGCAAATCTACAAGCTCCTCTGTTTCTCCCTACTTGCATTTCCTTGGAATTTGCATACAAAGCAGATTCTTTCTGATCGTGAAGCTGACAAACAGCGATCATAATTTGTAGGCAATGATAACTCTATCCCCCACTGATCCTACATGAGGTAAAGCAGACATGACCCCAGATCAGCGTTCTTTGGTCCACAACATTCCATTCCATTTTTAATTTAAGGACTGACCTCGCTATCATAAAGATATGTATTATGGTCTTCCTCTTCTCGGCATCTCTCAAGATGGTTTGGAAGCCCCAGAATTTCAAACCAAGCAGTCTCCAGATTATGAGGTGTCCTTCTCAGAATGCATAACCATTTCCCATAGATACTAGCTGTAGAATTCTTGGTCTGAAGAGTCCTAAGGTTGGAGAAGAATAAGTGAGACAGAATCTTAGGTAACTGCCTTCTTGTTGGGTCCTCTTAATTTGGTGGGATTCTCCTAGGAGGCATCACTAGTGTTCAGTGCAACGCATGCAAAGCTGGACCTGGAAGAGTTACCTTTTAATTTCTAGGTTTGCTTGACCATAGTGCATTTTGGGGGCATTCTGGGACACTGAAATAGGAGTCATCCATTTACATTCCATCAGAAGAATTCGGGGAAATTAATCTGTTAGGAACGATGCACTTTCACTTAACTTCTCCAGCGTAGAATTTGAGAATCACAAAGCAAGAGGATGAATCCATATCTCTCCTTCTTTCCCTACAAAAGCATAAACAAAAGGTGGAAGTCATTACTCTCCGTTTTTCTACAAGTCCAGGAAAACTAATCAGTGATGTCCTCACTGCAAAGTCTTGGCATGTACACTGTGAAACAAAAAAGATCAAGCGTTTGTTATTGTTTTGCCTTTTAACATTTTGCCCAAAAAGGCTTTGCAAATTGCATTACAGGAGACAACCGCTTCCATTAGCTCCAGAAATATACAAGCGAGCATTTGTTTGAGGGCTTTGCCCTTTCAGCATGAGAAACAATGTATTACTCATAGTGGGACTGAAATGAGGAAAAACCTACCTCAAGCAGAAGTGAAGAGTTTATTCTATTTTTGCCCTACAAACGTTCTGCCAACATGTCCCATTAGAGACTCCTACATAGCCATATTGGAGATGAAACGTCAACACAAGGGCAGGACCAGGTAGGAAGCAAACACAGACTAGGCATTAGGACAGTGATGGCGAACCTTTTAGAGACCGAGTGCCCAAACTGCAACCCAAAACTCACTTATGTATCGGCAGGTGCCGGGTAGGTGTGGCCCACTTGGTGGGCACAGCTACAGTGGGCGTGGCAGACTGGGTGGGTGTAGCCACTGGATGGGTGTGGCTGCAGTAGTCATGGCAGACTGGGTGGGCATGGCCGAGGTGGGTATGGCCACCTCAATGTTGCTTATGGGGAGGGACACCTGTGGGAGCCAGGCAGGGCAGGGTTGGGGGAGATCCAGGGGGTCTCTGGCAGATGGGATGGTGGGCTCCCTAATGGCGGCTCCAGGCTGGCTGGCTTTCGGCCAGTGATGGCGAACTTTTAGAGACCACGTGTGCTGGGGTGATGGCACGTGCCCACAGAGAGGGCTCCGTGTGCCGCCCCTGGCACCCGTGCCATAGTTCGCCACCACTGCATTAGGAGAAACCTCTTTGACTCTAGGAGTGGTCAGTCAGTGTAAACAGGCTTTCACACAGCATGGTGAGTTCTCCTTCTGGGAAGTCTTTAAACAGAGAATGTGGGATGTGTGGTCCAACACTGCATCATAGATCACCTTCCACTCTCTGTTTAAAGACCTCACCAACTTCGAGACTTCAACTCCAAGAATTCCCGAGCCAGCACAGATCTTAAAGTTGCTGAGGTTGAAAAACACTGCTCTAGTCGATTCTATATTGACCAGGAGGATGGAGAAGATGACAGCCAAGGCCCCCTTCTATCCTATGAGCCATGATGTAGGCAGAGAACTCCAAAATTTCAAACCTTAGAGCTAAATCCCAGCAAGGATACATGAAATCAGAAACAAAAATCAGTGAGGGATTGGGAGAGGTATTTTATGCATAGAGGGGCCCTTATATTCACAATACCCACTATTTTTATTCCAAGGAAAAATGCACGGGGAAAATCCCATTGGGATGGCAATCCACTTAGGGTTAAGGTTAGGCCCACAAAATCAAGCTAAATGCACGATGGCTTTGTGTCTTTTGTAAATTCTTAACAACTGTAAGTCTGCTTAGTTTTGTCTCCCTGGTTAGAAAACGCATTATTTTTAAGGTGGAGAGAATGCGGAATTCAACACAGCCCTGAGTCCACGGGATACCAAACACATGAAACTTATTAAGCACATCTTGTATACTAGGGCAGAGCAAAAACAAATCCAGAGCAGCCAATTGAAATCAGTATATTTGGGCTGGAAACATCCTATTGCTGCAAATCCCCATGAGAAGCAGAAGATGACACATCTCCGCACAAGTAGTCCGTGTGTCCCTGGTTTGGATCATGCCTTTTAAATTTGCACGCCCATCTGTCTTTAATCTGTGTGTCCTCGGGGTTGAAAGCTTGACCAAGCACAAATTGTAGAAGCCACACTTCATCAAACAACATTGAAATTCCAAAATTGTGGGTTGGTTAACACGTAAGGTCTAACTAATTGACTGGGCTTTGTAAACAGGAACTGGGATTCAACTTTACAAAAACAGTTATTGAGTGCGTATCTTTTTTTCTTTATTGCTAAAAAAAAAAATCTTCCTGCTGTGAATTAGCTGATGCTTTTCTACCTCTTGTATGTTTTACTTATACACTGGCCATAGGTGTGACATATGATTTATTTATTTGCTTTATTTGTTCAGTTTAGGCACCAATCGACTAACAGACTCTAGAAATCACCCTGCATATTAAATCAATAAAACAAATAGTATACAGTAATAAATAACAAACAAGTAATGCCAGAACTAAGGAATAAAGTGCCAGTATCGGCGCCCAGTCATCTAATATCCTGCCCCAAAACATTCAGACCGACTCAGCTTTTAAAATAATAGCTGAATTTGGGGGAGGGAGCATGCTTCCTACAGGGCATGTTGTCAAAAAAAACTCCACAACTCTGAAGTCCCGTAAGATGACATGATTTCAACAGGACTTGGAGCATACTAGATTTGGCTAGTCTAAAGAAAAGAAGAAACATGGGAGACATGATAGCAGTGTTCCAGTATCTGCCCCACAAGGCAGAGGGGGGGCAGGTTGTTTACCAAAGCACCAGAGGGCAGGACGAGAAACAATGGTTGGAAACTGATCAAGGAGAGAAGCCACCTGGAATTAAGGAGAAACTTCCTGACAGTGAGGACAATCAACCAGTGGAACAGCTTACCCCCATAAATTGTGGGTGCTCCATCACTGGAGATTTTCAAGAAGAGACTAGACATTCACCTGTCTAAGAAGGTATAGGTTCTCCTGCATGAGCAGGGGGCTGGACTAGAAGACCTCCAAGGTCCCTTCCAGCTCTATTCTATTCTATTCTATTCTATTCTATTCTATTCTATTCTATTCTATTCTATTCTATTCTAATGGAAGATGGTGATCCTTCAATAACTAGATCCTGAGCCATGATGACCAACATCTTGATGACCACAGGTCATGACCAACACTTGAATTCTACCTAAAGGCCAATTAGCTTTGTCACAATTTGCAGAGCAGAGACATTATGCAGTGAACTGAGATACACCCAAAGAGCATCTGAGCTGCCACATTCTATCTAGACCCTCTATAGCTTCAGAGTGGTTTTCAAGGACAGCCTGGATGGACATCATGTTGCTATAATGTAGCCATGAGGTGAGTAAGACATGTCCTGGTCAAAGAATTGACAAAACCTACAAAAGGGAACTATGCAAAGGTCCTCCTGGCCCCAGTTCCCACCTGCTCTTGGAGAAGAGTCACAAATCGAAATTATGAACTGGTTCCCTCTGGAGAAGTGCAACTCCATCATGAACTAAGTTGGGAGTTTCTGACAAATGAATCCAGGAATTCTCAGTCACTGAAGCTTTCTAGGATTCAGCTTGAACCTATTCTTCCCCTAACAGTGTCCAACAGATCCTAACAGTGTCCAGGTATTGAGTAGAAACACTTCTGTGTGGATCTTTTGGTGTTTCAATGGGTTGGGATGCCTATTTATATGAAATCCATAGCCAAGCTAAAATCAACTTATGAGAGAATAAACTCTCCAAAATACTGATCTTTCCCATACTCTACATTAACCATGGTGAAGTTCAGCACTTTGTAAAGGGATCACACTGAGGAAAGCTATTGTGGCACTCCTGTAACTGTGACATAGAACAGTTTAACTTAGCTTATGGTGCAGGGTGACTTTTAAACCAAAGTTAAACTACGGAAGAGCTATTTGACAGAGTGAATTGTAAATAGTTTAATGGATGAGGACACCTCCTAACCATCTTTTTCTAATTTTTCCATAAATATTTCACTCCATCCTCTGAACAAACATTTATGGGTAATATATAATATTTAACTTCATTTATTTATGCATTTTTAAAAAAAAAACATTTGCATATGTATACACACATCCACACACAGCCCCCCCCCCCCAACATCGCACTATGTGGAAAAAACATCATTTGCTTTGGCCAAACCAAAATGTCACTTGGACCAACTATTTCCTGGCTATTCTTCTGTCTTTAACAATCTAAATCTTCCTTGTCAGTCTGGAAGAATTCAATTTCTTCGTATAAACACTAGCTATAATAAGTATTTCTAAACCAGAAAGTTACCAAAAGTATTAATAGGTTCCAGACAGAACAGTGAAATTAGTGCATGAGACAAATGTGTTAGCTGGCCTACATAGGTTATTTCAGAAACAAAGCATGAACACAATTTCACATCAGTTTGAAGAACCTCCCATTTTCTGCCCCCATGCTTATCACAGGAACGTGGCTCCATCAAATTATCAGGGGGAAATAATCATAATAAATCACCAAATACAAAGACCTGCAAATAGAAATGGAACGACTGTGGCAAAAGAAAGCAAAGATAGCCCTAACAATCACAGGCGCCTTGGGTGCAATCCCAAAACAACTTGAGCACCTCTTGAGCACCATCGGCATTGACAAAATCATTATCAATCAATTACAAAAGGCAGCTTTACTTGGAACAGCTTACGTCCTGTGATAATATCTTTAACACCACCTAACACCATCCTCAGCCCATCCCAGGTCCTTGAAAAGGACTCAATAAGTGGATAAAATGCCAAATGCAGTCTAAACATCTGGCTGACTGTGTGACTAACTATGCAGTGATACCTCTAATACCATCAAACACCATCCTCAGCCCATCCCAGGTCCTTGGAAAAGACTCAGTCGATAGATAAAAATGCCAAATCCAATTTAAACATCTGGCTGACTGTGTACAAACCACAATAGTGACAGCTATCCAATTACATTCGCCTTTCTAAATAGGAAAAACAAGATTCTCCTAATCTAATGGAATAATATTATGCTTAACATTTATCCCAATGGTGCTGGTATTATCCACACATTTAAAAACACATTTCAAAATAATTAGATGGGCACAACAACAAAAAAAGAAAATGTCTAGTTTAATGAAAAGAAGGACTAAGGGTGACATGATAGCAGTGTTCCAGTATCTCAGGGGCTGCCACAGAGAAGAGGGAGTCAAGCTATTGTCCAAAATACCTGAAGTATTTTGATGAAATGATGGATGGAAACTGGTTAAGGAGAGAAGCAACCTACAATTAAGTAGGAATTTCCTGACAAAACAATTAATCAGTGAAACCACTTGCCTCCAGAAGTTGTGGGTGCTCCAACGCTGGAAGTTTTTCAGAAGAAATTGGACAGCCATTTGTCCAGAATGGTACAGGGTTTCGTGCTTGAGCAGGGGGCTGGATTAGAAGACCTCCAAGGTCCCTTCCAATTCTGTCATTCTGTTAAAATGGGGCATCATCCAATTTTCTTCCATAACACTGCTACAGTTCAATAATTAAACCCAACATGTGTGATCATGTGCATCACTTTTTTTTTTAAAAAAAGGACAATTTGATGTATTTTTTTTAAATCAACTTTTTTATAGGCTAGAAAGAAACCTTAAATATTTATATGACCATTAGAAATGCTTTCCATACCAGCATCCATGGATCATTTGGCTTAAATATTTGTGGGTTTTCTTCTTTAATATAAATCCAAGAACATGTGGTCTTGCAAAGTTTTCAAATGCAGCGTTTTTGTCTTGAGTCAGAATAGCTCTGGACAGTCACCATGCTTATTTTCCTCTGCCGTTTTTTTTTCTCCCTTGGCGAAGAAAAAAAATGTATCGGCAGCAGCAGAATGCAGCCTGGCTGATGCTTTTTGAAGTGCCCAAAAGGTAGGTGACATGAAGGAAACAACTTGAGAAAATAAATCTAGCCTAAGCAGTAGCTGGATGAAACCAATCACCAGCAGTCAGTCAAAAGCAATTGCCATCTTTTAAATTTGCAGGCATTTAAAAGCTTTCGGAGGAAGTGGTTGACAAAATACACTACAGTAATCCCATTGAAAGGGAAAGAAGAGAAGGGGAAAAGAAATCAGATGTATTTGGCAACTGCACTAATTAAACATCGGGAAGCACAAAGGTTTTGCGACTGCCAATGACATGTCTGGGTGTTGCACCGTTTAATTTTAGGAAACTTGTTTTTTTTACAGAGTTTTCCTTCAATACCTCTCAATGGCTGCTCTGTCATCTGAAAAGGTTGTCCAAGACTATGGATTGAGATTTTTTAAAAAAAAAATCTCTCACAGCTAATGGAAAAAGCACTTTAGGCAAGAACTCAGAATATAGAAAGGGAGAAATGACCAGGAAAATAAAGTTAAATATAATGAAATCACAACTTGACTAGTTAGAGAGAAGTGATACGCTTTTTCCAGCTGTTTGTGATATCCCTGCCCAATGATGATTACAGATATTGTTTGTATCCTCTTACATTTGTGGAATATCATTAGGCAAGTGGTATAACATTCTTCGGATGACATCATTATAACAAATTATATAAAATTATTACAAATACTGCAACTCACAAGCAAAACCCAGCTCTATTTTGCCCCATCTCTCCATCACGTGAGGCATGCCTCAACAACTCTGCTGTTGATCCTAACTATCAACTATTATCGATCCAAGAATATAGAGACTACGTGGTTTCCTTTGAAGTGAATCTAAAGTGTCTTGCAACAAGCAAAGCAGTATTATTCATAAGACTCTGGATTCTCTTCAGATTGTATAAATCTTTCTTACATTGAGGCTGTTGGAGATATGTAGAAGGAACTAGGCTACAGAACATCTACATTCTGAGCAGGAAATAATCCCGTGGCTTGCTACATAAGGGCACCAGATCCAGCCAGATGGTCTTAGATACTTTCCCGACCCTTTAATAACATTTTCTTCTGCCTGTCAAAAAAAGCCCTGACATACTAATCCAGAAATCTTCTGGGAAAACCACTAGTAAGAAATATAAAAAAGATGTTGAGACTCTGGAAAGAGTGAGGAGAAGAGCAACAAAGATGAATAGAGGGCTGGAGGCTAGAACATATGAAGAATGATTGCAGAAATTGGATATGCCTAGTCAAGTGGAAAGAAGGACTAGGGGTGACATGATAGCAATGTTCTAATATTTGAAGGGCTGCCTCAAAGAAGAGGAGGTCAACCTGTTATCCAAAGCACCAGAAGGCAAGACAAGAAGAAATGGATGGAAACTAACTAAGGAGAGAAGCCACCTAGAACTAAGGAGGAACTTCCTGACAGTGAGAACAATTAACTAGTGCTCCATCACTGGGGGTTTCCAAAAATAGACTGGACAACCATTGGTCTGAAATGGTTTAGGGCATGGGTATCAAACTTGATCGCGTCACGTGACGTATCATGACGTATGGCATCGTTTTTGCCTTTGTGGAGCCTCATGTGACCTATGCATGACGCATCCAGCCCACAGGCCACCAGTTTGACACCCCTGCTATAGGGTCTCCTGCTTGTGCAGGGGGTTGTACTAGAAGGCCTCCAAAGTCCCTTCCAACTCTATTATTCTGTTAAATATCTTCTGCTCCAGCATAAGAAAGAAAAAGGACAACCCTGGAAATCGTTCTTGATCATCTTCCAGAGTAAATCACAGATTCAAAAATGTCACTTGCATGAGGCCTAATTACAATTGTGACAACTTTAAATACTTGCACATGGACTGCTTTGCTTCATGGGTGACTTACATATGTCCCTAATAAAACCTTCATCAGATTCACCATGGCATGGAGGCCAAAGCGTTCTTGAGTTGAATTCTGACAAGAACATTGGCTGTGGTTGGCTTTGCTGTTTGCGCACACATTTTGTCCTCATATTATTCAGCCATGGGTGTGTGTAACCTGCGTCCTGAAAGCCACATGCTGATCCCCAGCTTGTTTTTGTTTGTTTTTTGCAACCAGTTCATTCCAAGATCATACGACTGAAATTCAGGAACAAAAATGCTGATCCTTGCCGTGTGCTTTGATTAGAGCAAACCAGGTATTGTGAGAGTTTGTCCTGCGATCAAGAAATGAGGAAGAAGAACAAACAACTGATGGGAGAGATTATGAGTAGCTTATCCAAGAGTTTCTTAAATCATTCTTATTCTTATTTTGAATTTAGAAAATTCTTATTCTGAATTTAGAAAAGCATCTATTTAACCAAATCAGCAAACCATGGTTACAAGGAGGAGTTACAAAGATGAATTTCTAACGTGACATCAGAAAGGGCTCTGGCCTACTGCTTATTGACTTAGTTGTCATTCCTGAATTTAATTTAGAGTAAAAAAAAACAAACTCACAATATGATGTATAGTTTTCAACCATTAGGTCCACAACAAGCATCGACTACAGTAATGTTACATATAAATGCATATCGTATAAAATAGCAATACTGCTAAAGCGTTCTTTTAGATTCTTGATTAGAACTGAAAAATAATTTACCTGAAGGGCAGGGAAAGATGTCTGACCCCTTGTTTTTATGAGTTTGTAAGAGGAGGTAAAATAAAATTAACTCACTAATTCATCAAAGATTTAATACGTTGATTTTATTTGGTTTTTTTTCCTCACTGACCCAACAATTTCCTTTGCCCAAGCCTTCTAAGGAATCTACTACTAGAGTAAATAATTCAAACTTAGAAAAATGGACAAATGACCTTGGCTAGACAACAAGTAGCAAGAATTTGCCATTCCAGCAAAAGAAACTACAAACTTCGTTAACTTACCCTTGTAATGGGTTGCCTCAAATATTTCTTAAACTATGGTAAGTCTGGAACATATCTTTTTTTCCATTTAGCATTTTCCAGATGCATTGGACTACCACTCTCATCCTCATGCTAGCTGCTGCTGATGGGGTCTGTAATCTGACACATCTGGAGAGTATCAAATAGGGGAAGCCAAAAAGTATTCAGCTACAACATGGAAGCCGCTTCAAAAAGACATGTAGACCATTGTCCCATTCAGAAACCGATTACCAGAGAAGTGATCAATCTTGTAATTAAGGAAGATTTTACAATATTAATTGTCCTGTTGCAATGTCCTAGATGGTTTGGCCAAATCTTAACAGTTGTTCCCACGTTTCTCTGATCCAGTGGAATGTAGAAAAGGAAAATGGCCTCCATCACTTTCAATTCCACGAGACTCAACCACCCAAGACCATTCATAAATATTCACAAAAACTGATGCAAACATCTTAAAAGAGTAAAATAAAGCTAATTTAACAAAATAAAATTGCCAAGTCTCTTCCTTTCCTACAGTTGTCTGAAAGTTGCCTGGCGTAGAATTAAACTAGAGAGTTTTGTTTCCACTCAATTATTTTTTATTTTTTTTACTTTTAATGGTTTCCTCTGATTCATTTCAGTTTGATGCATGTTTATGATGACATCCTCAAAGCTCAGGGGAGGGTTTACTCAGAAATCCAAGTCTCTATCATCTCTTAGGGTAGGATTGCTCAACTTCCAGGAATTCTAAGGGAAATCACACAAAAAACATCCATATTTGTGCAAAACTGCCACCCTGGACTATCAGCTTCGCTCCCCCTGCCCAAACACACACACATACACCAGAGTTTAAACTTTTTTATCAGATACCTTTGATTCTGTGTGAGTAGGGGATCTTTTCTAAAAGAGTCATGGAGCTCTAAAACATATATTTCTGGAGTCCAATTCAGTGTAGGATGTTGTCTTATCCCTATGTAGCTTTGCATCGCTGACATAAAGTAGAATCAGCTCTCCAATTCTCAGCCAGAAATCCTTTCGTGTTCTGCTTACTGACACCGAAAGCTGAACCTGGAAGATTTTGCACTTTTCCAGTGAATCCCAGACTGCCCCCCCGAAAAAAGGGAATTCTTTCTTATGGACTAGTTTTGCATGATTACAATAATGCCTAAGTGGAGCCTAGCCTGATCAAATCCAATCCTGTTTAGTTTTTCTGAGATCAGCTAGATCCTGTTCCCCCCCCCCCGTTCTAAGCTCTAATACAGGGGCGTCCAATCTTGGCAACTTGAAGGCTGGGAATTCTGGGAGTTAAAGTCCATAGTTCTTAAAGTTACCAAGGTTGGACACCTTTGTTCTAATGCCAGAAATTTGATGCACATCAAGTAGGGTATGCAGATCTTCCCTTGTAGGACAGGAAAGCTACTTCCTGTCTGGTTCCTCCTCTTTCCTAGATGCAAATTTACATTTGACTTGGGTTAGTAGACCTAATCACTCTGATAACAACATACATGAGTAGCCCAATGCTAGCCAGAGTTTTGGGCTGCAAGAGATGGGCCACAACCAGAAGAAGCTAGAACTTTGTCATGCATGCAGATGGATGTTTTTTCTGATGTTCTGGAGGGATGGATTTTAAGCTGCTTTAGGTTAATATTACAGCTTTCACGTGTTTTCCATTTCAACACAGTAAGAAACAAATTTGGCAGTACAGTCAATGGGCAATACATATGGCCCTGAGGCAGTAAGATGCACATCCTTTCCCTAAAGTATAGTGTCATTGGATTATTGTTGTTGTTGTTTCCCAGAACAAGTTTCAATACAATTTACTCACTCAGAACTATATGATCTAAGAATGACTTCTACCAGTCAGAATAGGATGGTGGTTCATATAATCTAAGAGTACAATTAGACCATTGCCAACTCAGTTTCACTGACAATGTGAGAGGTTGCTCCTTGTGCCCCACATAGCAATATCTTGACTTTACACTGCCCGACTCGCTTGGTACAGGGGGAGCAGATTTCCTGGCATACAAAGTGCAGGAACATTCTGAAGGAATAAACAGAACCATCCTGGCATGATATACCCAATCCGAGAATCTTGGACAAGACAAAGTTATGTTCTGCGTTAGATCACTTCTCCCTGATGTAGAAAGCTTGGAAGTCCATGGAGATTGTTTTCAATCCACTGCATGAAAATAGCATTGAAAACTTCACTGGAAACATGCTGCTGTCGTCGATGTGAAGTAGCCAATGGGAGGTGAAAGTCTGCTGTGCAATTTCAAAACAGAGGTGTGCATCGTGGGAAACCCAAAAAAAACAAAAAAAGGCGGAATCAAATCGCAGCAGAGTATACAGAGTGATTCGTGGCTTCTTCAAGTCCTGTAAGGAGCAATAAAATGAACGAGAGGAAACCAGAATCAGGAAGATGCCGCTTGAATCATCTGCACGCAGCCCAAGGAAAGAGGAATTATATCTCTTTCTGCTTTTATTGTAGGAGATGACCAGGCTGAGCCGGAGGGAGGGGTCAAATGCATCAGCAGTCTCGAATTCCTTTGAGCCCATGAAGATCTAAATCCAGATCCAGAGTCTTGAATTCCTTTGACTCTTATCTATCACCCATTTGCTTTGACTGTTAGTAGTTCCGTAGTTCTTGTAGAGAGTTTAAGCTTGCAATAAATCTTATACTCATTTTAACTGCCTGGATTTTCTGATTTCCTTGGGTCTTGGCATTTAGTGGCACAAGGATACCAAGAAAAACCCACAGTTTTATCTGAGGCAACATCAGACTCATTGAAGTGCCATTGTTTAATGATCAAGCGTTCAAGAGTTTAATTGCCATTATTAAAATGCGAATGTCCTTCTGTACTCAGAATCTTAGATTTCCTGGTACAAACTATAATTCGTTAATGATCTTTCTGGATGAAAATAGAGATCTTACTGGATGAAAATAGAACTAGCATACATTTTCCTTATAATTTGCTACAAGACTGGAGGGGAAACCAAATTATATCTATTGAAAAGTTATAACCCTGACAGTTAGCCTCAGTGACTAGGAAAACCCATGAAGACGTTATTCATATTTGTCTTGCCAGATCTCTTTAAAATGCTTCTTTAACTTTATGTATTGGTTTATTGTATTTTCATACCAATGGCCCCACATGAACCCTCAACAATTTACAGAGTACATATTTTTAAAAAGCCATAAAATAAATACAAGCCTAAGTTGCCCCAGTGTTTTAGCATGCAAAATCCACATTAAAAAGACTCAGAGATTGCAATTAAAAGCTCCATTTAGAGGCTTTTAGAAGAACCATCTCTAAATAGACAAATGCACTCCATGTAAATGGGTACATGTACGCATTTAGTGACGGCCTCAAATAATGATCATTCACAGTTATGTGATGAAAAAGTAACTTTATGACCAATACTTGTAAGGCAAAGGAAAGTTGAAGTAAGGTAAGTACAGACGTGGTTTCACATAGCAATTGCTTTGCTTAACAACCAAGTTGCCAGTTCTAATTGTGGTCACTAAATGAGGACTATCTTTAGTTTATTTGCAGCCTAAGATTGCAAATGCCTCCTTATTTGTAACTCAACTTCAAGGAAGTCTACAGGATTTCGTCCTAAGCAGACATTCATAAAAGCAGGGTGCGAGTCAGCACAAGCCAAAAATCTGAAGAGTTTTCATAAATACACTGTCTAAAAATCCCCAATTATTAAGATTTAATCATGGCAATAATCTAATGTACATTTTATTGATTGCAGAAGAAATTAAATTAAATTTTGCCTGGGCCAATTACATGAGGTAATTATTTGAGTATTTCCATCTGGCCACAATTCTGTGTAGGTCCAAATTTTGTAGAACGAGGGCCAAGCTAAATAACAATACCACTATACAGACTAGAATTTAATGTAAACCACAAAATGTTTGTTTAGAAAATAAAAAAGGGAGCACAAAAAAGCACATATTTCTACAATGCCTTTCTTGGGCTAACACCAAGTAGCCTTGTTCCTGAGACCGTGTTTCTTATACAATGGCTTTTACCAAATAAATGTAACGCCTAAATAAACCATGAAAAGCATCAGCCATATTCTATGGCTAATACCAAGCCACCGAACACTCAAAATGGATAAAGTCACACCAAGCCAAAACCAAATTAGATTATGCTTAGTACAATGCACAAACCTACACACACACAAAAAAAAATTAGTTTTTTTTTTTGCCTTGAACAACAAGAAGTTGCAGGATAACATTATCCAACTGTCTCCTTCTGAATACTAAAAGTTGGGGCGTTTTTCGGATGCTGCTTTTGCTTTCAAATATATAAAAGAAAAATCCATCTAAATCAGATCCAAAGCCTGTACTTCCAGCACATTGCTGCTGGTTTGGCCAACCATTATGACCCAGTTGGGAGTTCTGAAGGCAAGCCATTCATTCCACTGATTAATTGTTCTCACTGTTAGGAAATTTCTCCTTAGTTCTAGCTTGGATCTTTCCTTAATAAGTTTCCATCCCTTACTTCTTGCCCTGCCCTCAAGTGCTTTGGAGAATTTATTCCCCTCTTTTCTGTGATAGCTCCTCAAATATGGAAGACTGCTATCGTGTCATTTCTAGTCCTTCTCTTCATTAGGCTACACATACAGTATATACTAAACATGAGCAGGAATATTATTGCCTAATATTGGTCGCTAAAACACATCCTGCTGATACTAGTGCCAATAATCCAACCCACACATCAAGCTAATATGTGCTTTAAGTGTGTTCGTTGATTAACAAATGAGTTGAGTATAATTTATCCATTTCACTGGATCGGTTCTAGTTATTTCAACGCAGTTCTTCCCCTTTACTACGTGAGGGAAATAAAATATCCGGCATCTATTGTCCTTCATAATATGCCTAAATTAGTCTGTAGCTATATAGAAGAAGAGTTTAACCAGATTCAAATTCCATGCTCATTTTTCCTCACCACTGTAATCTTTCCTTTGAGAAGAATCTGAGTTGTCGTTTTTTCCAACTCTGAAACCCTCTTCAAAGTGAAGTGACCAGAATTTCAAGCGTGATCACTTGATCATTGTGTAAACACAAACATTACTCTACCAGGCGGCTATTCTGCTGTCCAACTTCAGACCCTCCAAGGAGCTCTGAAGCCATATGAGATCCTGATGTGTCACTGTAATAAGAAACAGAAAAGAGACAATTAAATGAATTCTCTAAGAAGGAAAGGCAAATCTGTTTATTAAATGACAAATTATCTCATACCTCCTCCCAAGCAAACATAATGAGGTTTAGCCAATGTGAAAAAAAGAGGCATACTATTCACTAATTAATCAATGGAAGGTCTTGATGAGTTGCTCCTAAATTGCCAGAGGTTTTAAGGCCCATAGGCCTCGCTTGATCCAATGGACAATAATAGGACAAGTCACTCAAGTTATGAATGAATGTGTTAGGAGGCATTTTTTAAACCTCGTGTTTCAGACTGTGTGGTCCAAGAAGAAAGTGTTGGGAGGAATTTGCAATGAAATTAAACTAGATTACTTCAAAAAAAGAGAACTAGTAACACCAAAATTAATTAAAAGCTTCTTTTCCCAACTTTATATATTAAAATAGTGCTCTGGTTATTTATCAAGTATCATTTTGATCAATATTGCTAACTGGGATGACAGCCTTTCCCAATACGGTACCTCACAAATGCGTTAGATCTTAATTTCAAGAATCTCCCATTGGCTGAAATGTTACCAGAGTTGACGTCCAACGCATTTGGAGGGGAAGGTGTTTAGATTATAGATAGATACTACAGAACAGGATACCATAAAACCTGGTCCTTTCATTCTGGTAGAAGAAATGCTGCTAAAATAAATATTCTGTTTATGTCACAGGTGGAAAGGAATAAATTATCCTAAACACATTAAAATTAAAATGGAAGTATGCCTGATGAAGTTACCTAGTTGGGTAATGAAACATCTCCAAATAACTAGAGTCAGGTAGCACCAAGTACTACACAATTCAACTCTGAGTTACTGATACCCTCTTTTATTTTATATAGGATATCTAAAGCATCTTTTTTGCAGATCATTGCACATCTTAATGTTGCGATGGGAGAGTCATGCCTTGTAGATATGAAACAGACCTTTTGCAATTACTGTAAGGACGACACCACAGCTCAGTGGAAATATATCTTCTTTTCAAGATTTCAGGCTCAGGCTGTGTCATCTGCAACCAGAATGACTAAGATTGGCCTTCGTTTAGCTTGTAAAACCTGAGTTGTGCCAAAAACGTGGTTTATTCAGCAATTAATTTATTAAGCAATACTTTACTCCCTTTAAAAAAATCCTACTTGTAAAATATAAGACTTTATTTATTTGGCCAAGTGTGGTTAGACTTACAAGGAATTTGTCATGTGGTTAAAGAAGTATGGAGGGGGAATATTATTTTAAAGAGAGAGAAAGAGAGAGAGAGAGAGACAGAGACAGAGGATACAGTGAATGGAATTGGAAGAGTTAAAGCCCACCCTCTCTAACAGCAGGATGAGTCAAAAGTTAAAGCAGTGGTTCTCAATCTTTTTAATGCCGCGACCCCCAACCGGTCGTAAGTCGAGGACTACTCAACCGGTCGTAAGTCGAGGACTACTCAACTGGCGCACCACCGTTTGCAGAATGGGACTTTTGGCGGGCTCAGCAAGGCAGAGACAGCCTGGACAATTTCTATTGGCTTTTGAAAGCCAATAGAATTAGACTCTATTCAAGAGAGTCTATTCTATTGGCTTTCGAAAGTCAATAGAATAAAAGGGAGGAGCACAGCTAAGGAAAAGGGGGGGAAAAATGGCGGACTGCGTGGTTTGGCGACCCCCGTTAAATGGTCGTTCGACCCCAAATGGGGTCCTGACCCACAGGTTGAGAACCGCTGTGTTAAAGGAAGATGCCAAATGGATGATTACAAGCAAAGCATTTTAAAAACAGGATTGGGTAACCTGCATACCCCCCATCAGCCATAAGTTCATCTAACATAAAGTTGAGTAGCACAACTTCTCTAGAATTTCCGGGAGGAATTTTGCTCATCCATCTCCAACGTCAGAGGCTGAATCTGGGACTTTCTGCATGCAAAACTGGTCATCTTCCAGTAATTTATACTCATTGCCACAATAGCCAAGACCTATGAATCACCATTCATTCAATGGTTAAGGCATCAAGCTAGAAGCTGGGAGACCAGGAGTTCTAGTAGCACCTTAGGCACAAAGCCGGTCACTTTCTCTCTGCCCTAGGAAGGAGGCAATGGCAAACCGTTTCTGAAAAAAACTTACCAAGAAAACTGCAGAGACTGTCCAGGCAGTCTCCGAGAATTGGATATGACCGAACGGAAGTGGGGGGAAATGAACCACCATAGAAACATGGAACTATACAATTAATTTCCAAAGGCTGGGGAGGAAATGTAGTGACTGTCCACGGTGCATACTTTCAACGCACATTTTGCAAAATGGGTTTTTGTTAGAATTGCAAGTTAACTGAGACAAATGAACAGCATCTTTTCCAGACGTCGAGAGTCTTGTTTCCTTCGTCCTATTTTGCATAGTTGGATAATTCTACCTACGGAGTCTTTCCAATTGCTCAAATTCTAAGTATGTCTATTAGGAGACTCTATTTACAGAGCCAGGATGGCACACGTTTTTCCTACACTTTCTTGAAACACAAGCATAACACCTACATGAATAGTAAACATAATTCAGTCTGGATATATATATATATACAGTACATATAGATATATTCCACATTGTCCTGATTATTATGATGCTAACCATGCACACTCAATCTTCTCGTTTAAGTAAATAGGACCACCCCCTCTGTTTTTATAGTGCTTCATAGAAATCATGTGTCTGGCCCAGGGTATAAAGAACTAGAAAAATGAAAGCCTCAGATAAAACAAGAACAGCCATTGTTAAGGCTGTCACCTTCTTTTCTGACAGGGCTGCTGTACCTTTCCCAGCTACAAAATATTTGACCAAGCTAGTCAAGCAGTGTTCAGCAGCTTACGAAAAGAAGTCACTCAGGTTAAGGTAAAATCTGGAGAAACTAACGGTCAGGACTCAACAGTCCACCTGGCTTCATTCCTTGATATTCTTTCCTTCTGAAAATATTTTTAGCTGCGTAGAGACCACCCCTAAAGCAGAACTTTAGGACACACATCATGTGCGTTTAGGCTAGGGCAAATGTTTTCCAGGCTAAAGACCACATTTGGCCTTTGGAGTATTATACACACACAAACAAAAGAAAAAAGAAAAGGAGGGAGGGAGGGAGGGAGGGAGGGAAGGAAGGAAGGAAGGAAGGAAGGAAGGAAGGAAGGAAGGAAGGAAGGAAGGAAGGAAGGAAGGAAGGAAGGAAGGAGGGAGAGGGGAAAAAAAGGAAATGCAATTCTATTTTGTTGAACTTAATACGTCAAATTAACTGTGTGCCATTACGAGCATGGTAATGTCATTAGGAATATTTGTATTTGTATTTATTTAGTAACATTCCTTGTGTGTCATCTTAGAATTTACAACTGGGCAACAATGTCTTTTGAATAGTTTTTTTGGGCTTTGTGTGGCCCTGTGGTTTCAGACTATCCACTTCTGGAGTAAAATGAAAGCTGAAGCCATCTTTAGAGAATTGCACAAGAACTGCACATAGTATTGCTCTCCCTGTCTGCATTCTCTCTCTGTGTAGAGTCTGCAGCAATGTTGGATTTAAATCTGCTTCTCCAATTAAACTTATTTTCTTAAACCTTTGCTAACTCTGAAAATAAATCCTCTGCTGCCACCTAGTGGGTATAAAGGAAAGTCTCAGTCTCAATTGATGATAGACAGACAGACAGACAGACAGATAATTTATAATCATATTATACATACACAAACACACAGAGACAAATAGAGTGATGTAACCAAGTATAGTTGATTAATTTTATATATACAGCAGCATAGATCTGAGTACTTTTTAAAGGAGTAATGCCATTGATCTAATCTAATCATATTATCTTCTGACTTAAAACTGACCATATAACAAATTATTACTATTTAGGATTCTAGCAGCAAGGGAAATAATTTTCAAGAATCAGAAATCAAATTAGAGATTTTCCGTGGCTCACCTGTGTATTCAAGTAAGGCAAATAGCAGAAGGCAAGAAACTTAACTTTATGCACAGAGACTTTACAAGTACAGGGTATTGTTTATGATGAAAAAAAACCCAAATGTGCTTAATAAATTTAATAAAAGTGCTTAACAAACTTTTAGGACTACACAGGCAGTATTTAGTATTTAGTATTTCTGAGCTCTGAAACAAGGTAGGATCAGGGATCTGTACTTGTGGACCATATGTTGAAATATCTTGTTAATGACAGAATTGTCATGCAAATCAATGTTTAAATTAGGCACTTTTCCAGGAAAAATCTCTCATATTGCTGAAGACATTAAGAATTTCTCAGTTCCCTACATAAAGATATAGTCATCCCAGGAAAATAACTTGGATGAGAGATTTCTCGCACACATAAAAATATTAAACCCTCTTGCAACAGCAATAGGCATATTTTAATATTTAATTAGCATTTTAAAGCCCTCTCTTTATGCCACCAGTATTGAATTATGAGACTTTTTAATTGGAAAATTTCAAACTCGCTTGATTGTATGTTCAGCTCTCCTCTTTGCCGGCATCCAACCACAGGAAATTCAATTTACCTTTTTTTGCATATTGGGTCCTAAATATAACTTTCCCCCCACCACCACCCACTTTAATTCGTGGAACTAACCTCTTTTTTTTAAACCAACAAAACAAAACAAAGCAAAACATAACACACATACACACACAGTATATACTCCTCTCCCCCCCTTTTTAACAGCGATTTCGTAATGGTAATCTTCTGTTATTTACATTTCCCCCCTTATTCTTCTTTAGAATATTTGTCCTTATTGCCCCGTTGTTTCTTATTTACATTTTTCTTCCTTCATATTCTACTTCTTACTAAGAATAATTCATATTATTATTATTATACATTATTATGCACATACTTTCACTTTTGACCTTTCCATATTTATTCTCCTCTATGATTTCTAGTCTCCAACCAGTCATACCACTTGAGTGGAACTAACCTCTTATTGGGGAAAAAGATATATCTTTATTGGAGATGAACACAGAGGCACTATTGTACCCTTTTTTTTCCCCCAAATCATTAAAAATAAAATATAATAGTTGAAAATAATAAAATTAAAACCAAATACACTCAAAGGACAGATTCCACGGACCCCCGGGGCCTTTTTCTGCCCTTAGTTTTCCACGTTTCTGTTATTTGCAGTTCACTTTATTCACGTGGCTTTTTATTTTATTTTTTTCCACAAGCAAAAATAATAAACTACCCTGAATTTATCCTTATGAGAGCAATTCCAGCCTCTGGCCAAATGGTTAATTTTCCAGAGCAAGATAAAACTTTCCGTTTGCACTAATCCTCTACCCAGACAGTAAATATGTAGCCGTTTCCTCAAAAACAAACAACGCTAAATCTATTTCGGAAATCCTTTTAAACGTTCAGCATCCACAAAAACAAACCGCGCAAACTTCTCCTCCTCCTCGATGACGTCACTCAGAGAGCCCCCACCTGTGTTCAATTATTAGAGCGCCCGCCCCGCCCCTCTCTCTCTCTCTCTCTCTTTTTTTTGTAATTCTGCACCGCCCATTCGAGGGCTTTATCCAATCCCCAGCCTGATTCCCCCACCCGGCTCTTTTGGAGGGGGGAGAGCCTTTTCCAATTGGACCAAGCGAGCGCGCGACCGGTCCAAGCGTTGATGGGCAGGGCGACTAGCCAATTGCAGGACTGCCTTAACTCCAGCAGGCCCTTTTGCAGCAACGCGTTTTTAATCTTTTCTTTTTTCTTTTTTTTAACCTCCCTCCCATCCTCTCTGCAAAGACGGAAGGAGGGTCCTCGCTTCCCGCCCCCCCCTCCGCGCTTTGATGAGGTCAGTATTCAAGATTGCTACTTTGTATCTGCTTATCTGTCAGTCAATGCATTGCCCTCCTTTTAGGCTAGCTAGGATTTTCCTCTGATGGGAGCTGGGAACTCTGGGAGTCGTAGTTCCAGTGCATGGGAAGGTTCACAGAGGGATGGAGCCACGTGTGTGTGTGTGTTGCATGCAGTTTATTTATGTTTATGTCCATTTGGGCATTGAGGCTTTGCAGAGCAGTACTTCCTGGATCAGTTAACTCCCTTAAGACAGTTTCTTGCATTCACACATTCCAGTATATGATGGACTTCACTCTGTTGTAGGAATGCAATCTTTGCTGCTGAAGTGCTCCAAAGCTGCTCTGTCCTGGCTGGTGTTCTTGTTCCTTCTAACCAAGCCCTATTCCTGGGGCACTACCCGGAATGTTTTATTGCAGACAGACAGACAGACAGATGCAGCAAATAGATAGATAGATAGATAGATAGATAGATAGATAGATAGATAGATAGATAGATAGATAGATAGATAGATAGATGCAACAAATGATAGATAGATAGACAGACAGACAGATAGATAGATAACCTTTATTGTCATTTATTTACTGTGGGCACAATGGCACACATTAAAAATAAAATTTAGTTGCTTGCTCTCAAAGTGTTCACATACATAACACACATTTAAACATACTCTATACAACATATGTATAGATCTACACCCTTACATATAAGTATCATATAAATATTAACCATTGTCCGTCTTGAATACATGACGGAAGGAGGAAGCTTTAGCGTTCACAAGATTAATACTGTATGAAGCGCCTAATATATCTAAATATAATTAATTAACACAGATGTGGATAGCCTCTGCCTTCCTCAAAATGTGCTTTCATCTTTCCAGTCTTGACTACAGCCCGGGGCTAAAGTCGTTGGGAGCCAGCAACATATGCATTTAATACGCAATCATAATTTCTTACAGACGTTTCACGACCCAACTAGGTAACATGATCAGTGTTAAAAGGAAGCCGGATTTCCTTTATTTTTATATACAAGTGGTTTTGCCCTGCTGTCAGTATTGGTGGAGGGTGTACTTGGTGGTTCCTTGTATAGCCTGTTGTTTACTGTTGGGTTGTTTGTCTGAGTTAGTAGTTCCTTGATTGGAGTATTGTTTACTTTTTTTTGCAGATTATTCAGGGACCTGCCCTGCTGCCTGATCCATGCCTGTCTCAGAAGATGGCTTTGTTGAAGCTGCTTCCACCGGATCCAGAAGACGAGGCCACCCAGCGGTGCAGGCTTGGCCCTGCCGCGTTCGCCTTGCTAGGCGCTAAACTGGGCTCTCTGATCAAGATCACCTTGCCAGGTGGCTGTTGCTTGTGCACGGCCTGGCCGAGGCACGATTCTGCTGATGGCTACCTGCAGTTCGACCTCAAATGCAGGACTTGGGGATTAACGGAGAGCCAGCTACGAAGGCAGACCACGAGCATGGACCAGCTGGAAGTGGTGGCCTGCCCCAAGCTCAGACATGTGACGGTCCGAGTCGTCTTTAAAAACCAGGCCTCAAAAAGAGCTCTGCCTGATACGGCGCTTCAGGAAGTGGTGCAAGAGCTTTTGCGGAAGGCCTGTGTGGCGTGTCAACACGTCGTGACTTTCCCCCCGATTCTGGGCAACCCTGTGGAGTGCATCGAAATATTGTCCATGGGGCCGTCCAGCCCGGCAGAAGCTGGCTTGATCACCCCCCACACCAACGTCAACATTAAGGAGACGATCACCTTGGACAGATACAGTCGCCTGAAGGGGGACAGCTCAAAAATCCAGGTGGCTGGCTTGGATGAAGCCAGCCAGACTTTAAAAGAAATGATTGAACTGCCCCTGCGTTTTCCAAACAGCTTCAAAAAATTAGGCCTGTCGGTCCCAAAGGGAGTTCTTTTGGTGGGCCCACCGGGGGTTGGCAAGACGCTCCTGGTTAAGGCGGTGACTGGAGAAGTCGGGGCCTGTCTAGTGACCCTGAATGGGCCTGTTGTCTATGGTTCTCGGCCCGGCGAAAGCGAGGAGAATTTACGGCGAGTCTTTGAGCAAGCCAGAGACCTCTCCAGCGAAGGGCCCACCGTCCTCTTCATTGACGAGATGGATTCGTTGTGCCCCAGGCGGGGAGCTAGCGGTCATGCCCCCGAGCATCGCCTGGTGGCTCAGTTGCTAACTCTTATAGATGGATTCAGCCAAGGAGATGGCCTGGTCATTGTAGGGGCAACAAACAGGCCAGATTCCCTGGACCCTGCGTTGAGGAGACCAGGCAGATTTGATCAGGAGGTAACTGATAGTCGTGCCTTCAGTCCTTCAGGCAACTGATTGGTGCTTCATGGAGATGGTTAGAAAAAGCCGTAGGCTGTGTACAGGTAGTCCTCAATTTACCACAGTTCGTTTAGCAATCATTCAAAGTTATAACAGTACTTTGTGGGGGGAGAGGGGAACCGGGCCATGTAAGCAGCAGGCCAGAACACATGCATATGCATGCACAGTTCAACTTCTGCAAGTTGAGCTGCATGCATACACTTGCACCAGCCTGCTACTTGTGTGAGTTGAGCTGCTGAATAGAGTAGAGTAGAGTAGAGTAGAGTAGAGTAGAATAGAATAGAATAGAATAGAATAGAATAGAATAGAATAGAATAGCATAGCATAGCATAGCATAGCATAGCATAGAATAGAATAGAATAGAATAGAATAGAATAGAATAGAATGGGACCTTGGAGGTCTTCTAGTTCAGCCCCCCACTCAAGCAGGAGAACCTATACCATCTCAGACAAGAGACTGTCTAGCCTCTTCTTAAAAACCTCCAGTGATGGAGCGCCCACAACTTCTGGAGGCAAGGAGTTCCACTGGTTGATTGTCCTCACTGTCAGGAAGTTTCTCCTTAATTCCAGGTTGCTTCTCTCTTTGATCAGTTTCCAACCATCTCCATAGAGATGCTGCCAGTTGTGTCTGTTGGAGGCCCTCACTCTGAATGAAAGTACCACTTGATATTCCATCTTAATGAGGACTATGTACAACACTTATAATGAAAGGAAGTGCAGTGATTAGCTTCTGTAATGCACATAGATTCTTGTTTTGAGACAGCCTTTATCCTCATGGGCCTTTTGACATCTGGTTCAGATTAAGCTCTGTTTTGCCCTGGGTTCAACAAACCTTTGTGCGTGCTAGAATTAACAATTTTCCATCCTTGCCTTAGATTATCATTGGGACCCCAACTCTGAAGCAAAGGAAGTCTATTCTGCAGCTGATTACCGCTGGCATGCCTGTGTCAGACAACGTTAATTTGCTAGAACTGGCAGAAATGACACCGGGTTTTGTTGGGGCCGACCTGACGTCGCTCTGCAGAGAGGCCGCCATGCAAGCCCTGTTTCGTAATTGCACAGTAAGGAGCTCTTTTGCATTTCTCCCTGTGGCCCGTTTCCTTTTCTACCAGGATCGTTCTGTTGTGAATTAACTTGGCCTTCCCAGCTGCTGATATCCAGATGTGTCGGATTTCAGTCTCTCTCTAAACTCTGGCCAACATGGCTGGTCTCATTTACAGCAGGGGTCCCCAACCCCCAGTCCATGGACCAGTACTGGGCCGTGGCATGCCAGCAACCGGGCTGCATAAACAAGCAAAGCCCCATCCATGGAATGCAGGCAGCACACAAAACAATGCATCCTCCAGTCCACAGAAAAACCTCTCTCTATGGAACCAGTACCTGGTGCCCAAAAGGTTGGGGACCTCTAATCTACAGGATACTGAATGTCTGATCTTCCCTTGGTTACTTCTACTGATGCTAAGAAGGCCAGCCCCAACTGTTTACACTGAGGATGTGTTCGTACATGGCATAAAGGCATTATTTAGTTTTGGTTTGGCATAACGGGTGAATCCTGCCATGGTGGTTTGTAAACCATGTTCCATGGCAGAGGCCCCCAACCTTTTGGGCACCAGGACCAGTTCTGTGGAGAAGGGTTTTTCCACAGATTGCAGGGGGCGTGGTTTCGCATGCTGCCTGCATCCGCTTTGCTTGTTTGCATGGACCGGTGCTGGTCCATAAACCGGGGGTTGGGGACCCCTGTTCTATGATATAGCACAGGGGTGTCAAACCCGCAACGTCACATGATGTGTCACGACGTATCACGACTATTTTTCCATTGCCAGCAATGGTGTGGGCGCAGTTTTGCTATGATGCATCTGGCCCGCAGGCCGGTAGTTTGACACCCCTGGTAGAGCATATTGGGGAAATCCAGCCTATTTTGACTTTTTCCATACAATATCGAGTCTGTCCCAAAGGTGCTTTTTTCACGAAGCAACTGGACTTTCTTGTTTTTCTTTGAAGAGTTTTCGCTTCTCATCCAAGAGATGAGATGGGATAACCATGATCTGGATGATTGAGAATCTCCATAGACAAGTAGCTAGTCTGGTTTTCTTGTTTTTCAGCTCCACCATCCTTTCCTCTCCCCATGATATTGTTGTAAGTAACAGTTAGAAATTGGCCCAATGCTTTTAGCAAGGCGGGTCTCCATGTTGTCGCAAGCTTCCATTACATCAATGGAATGGAATTTATTTTTCTGGAGGAGCAGATGTAATCGTGTGATTTCCCCAGATTGTCAACTAATTCTAGATTAATGGGATCGTTGGCAAGTTAGTAGCTTTATTCTGTTGCTCAAATTAGAATTAGATAATCCTATTTCTGTGCGCTTTTGTCTTCAGGATTCAATTCTCCCTGTTGAGATGTCAAACTTTCATGAGGCCCTGAAAAAGATCCGGCCATCATCTTTCCGAAGCGGAATTGGATTAACAGACTTCAAGCCTGTCTCTTGGGATCGGATTGGTGGCCTTGAAGATGTGAAATTGAAATTAAAACAGGTAAACTTACAGACTTACGGAGTCTGAAATGAAGAATATTCTGGCTGGTCTGCAAAGAGGCAAAGATTTCCGTATTTATTTAGTACGGATAAAGCCAACATGGCTGCTAAGTGATTCACTGCAGTTAAGTCAATCAAACGGTCATTTAGTGAATCCATGTGCCCCCCCCCTTTGATGTTTCTTATTGGAAGGTCACAGATGGTGATCCCATGACCTTGGGATGCTGCAACTGTTGTAAATACTTGTTGGTTGGCAAATGCCCAAATTTTGCTCCTGTGGCCATGCCGCAATAGTTTTTAAGTGGGGTGATCGTTTGTGAGTCTTTGTTTTAAAAATAAAATTGTTCTGCTCACAAAGTAGACCAAAATTCAGAACGACAAGAGGTTCAACACATCTTGCTAGGCCACCGTATGATGTGCGCCAGCCCAATCCCTAAAAGCCATGGTTTAGGACAGTGGTTCTCAACCTGTGGGTCGGGACCCCATTTGGGGTCGAACGACCATTTCACGGGGGTCGCCAAACAAGGCTGTCTGCCATTTTTTTCCCCCTTTGGCCACGCCTCGGGCACCCGGTGATGTATAAGTGGTTGGGGGTCACCACAATATGGGGAACTGTATTATGGGGTCGCGGCATTAGAAAGGTTGAGAACCACTGCTTTAGGATTTACCGTGATCTGTGTGACTCCAGGTAATTGCCGATTGTTCATAAAATGGGTTGGAAGGTGAATTTGCCTTGTAGGATTATGCGCCACGGGAAATTAATGGCAGGTTCTGTTCTTTTAACGATTTGTAGAGCATCGAATGGCCAATGAAATTCCCAGAAGCCTTTGTCCGGATGGGGCTGGCCCGCCCAAAGGGCATCCTTCTCTATGGACCATCCGGGTGTGCCAAGACGATGCTCGTGAAAGCAGCCGCGTCTTGCTCTCATTGTTCCTTTCTGGCTGTGAACGGTGCTGATCTCTTCTCCCCTTTGGTTGGAGAGTCGGAGAAGATTTTGTCTCAGGTGCGGTTTTTGTTCAAATGGGGGACTGAAAAGTACAGGTGGTCTTCGACTTACGACCACTATGGAGCCCAACATTTCTGTGCTTAAGTGAGACGTTTGTTTTTGGTTTTTTTATTATAAAGTTTTTATTTTCTATTTTACAATACATTACAATCTTAAAAATACTTCAGATAAAAAAATAAAACAAATTGATACACACCACTTTCGGTATTGCCCACCCATTTCCCCCCAAACCGCATCCACCCCCCACCAACTTGCCTCTTTCCCTCTTCTTCCTCTTCCTCACTCTCCACCTCTCCTCAACCTTCCTACTTACTTCAAGTGAGACATTTGTTAAGTTTGAGTTTTGACCCCTTGTCCGATCTTCCTTGCCGCAGTGAATCGCCGCAGTTATTAAGTTATAAACATGGTTGTTAAGGGGAGCTGGCTTCCTCGTTGATTTTGCTTGCCAAAAGGTCGCAAAAGGGGATCACATGACCCCGGAACACTGCAACCGTCATAAATATGAGTCAGTGGCCAAGCGTCTGAATTTTGATCACATGATCATGGGGATGCTACAAAGGTCATGTGAAAAAAAAGTCATGTCACTTTTTCCAGTGCCCTTGTACCTTTGAACAGTCACATAATGGATGGAAATTGATGAAAGAGAGAAGCAACCTAGAACTAAGAAGGAATTTCCTGACATTTAGAACAATTAATCAGTGGAACAACCTGCCTCCAGAAGTTGTGAATGTTCCAACACTGGAAGTTTTTAAGAAGAGACTGGACAGCCGTTTGTCTGAAATGGTATAGGGTTTCCTGCCTGAGCAGGGAGTTGGATTCAATGACCTCCAAGGTCCCTTCCAAGTATTATTATTATTATTATTATTATTATTATTATTATTATTATTATTTGCACAGTCAGCCAGATGTTCAGACTGGATTTGGCATTTTTGTCTATCAAGTCCTTACCAAGGACTTGGGATAGGCAAATGTGGATGTTTGATGGTATTACAGATATCGTCGCAGGATGGAAGCAGTTCCTAGTAAGGCCGCCTTTTGCAATTGACTAATGGCGAATTTGTTAATGCCAATGGCGTTCAAGTGGTGCTCCAGTTGTTTTGGGATTGCACCCAAGGCGCCTATGACTATTGGTACTACTCTTGCTTGCTTTTGCCACAGTCTTTCTATTTCTATGTCTTTGTATTTTGTTATCTTCTCCAGTTCTTTCTCCTCTATTCTGCTGTCTCCAGTCACTGCCACATCCACTATCCAGACTTTTTTGTCTTTCTTATCGACAATTGTTAAGTCCGGGGTGTTATGTTGCAAGTGTTTGTCTGTTTGAAATTATTATTAGTAGTATTAGTATTATTTTATTCTAAATGAACTGTTATAATTGAGGACTATCTGTGTGTAGTTTTGTTGTTTATTTCACAGCTGATAGACCTAATAGGCTTGCCTATTTGATTCTTTTCTGTCTGCTTTTTTTTCCTCCAAGGTATTTCGTCAAGCAAGAGCAAATTCTCCATCGATCGTTTTCCTGGATGAAATTGATGCCATCTTGGGATCCCGATCAGGAACTAAAACTGGGTGTGGAGTCCAGGAGAGAGTTCTTTCTGTCCTCCTCAATGAGTTGGACGGCATCGGAGTCAAGTTAATTGAGCGAAGAGGAAATAAAGCAAAGATGGAACATGAGAATCAAGATTCAGTTGAAAGTGATCAAGAGGTATATTTTGTTGTTGTTAATTGCGAAGTCGTGTCCGACCCATCGCAACCCCATGGACAACGTTCCTCCAGGCCTTCCTGTCCTCTACCATCTTCTGGAGTCCATTTAAGTTCACACCTACTGCTTCAGGGACTCCATCCAGCCACCTCATTCTCTGTCGTCCCCTTCTTCTATTGCCCTCAATCTTTCCCAGCATCAGGCTCTTCTCCAGTGAGTAAGAGGTATATAGAGAGGCACAATAACTGGATTTTTACTTAAGGCGATTCTGCAATTTCTCCTTTAAGGTTAGTCCTCAATTTACAACTGTTCATTTAGTGACTGTTCACAGTTACAACAGGACTGGAAAAAAGTGACCGATGACCATTTTTCACACTTTTTCACATCCCCCTCGTCACGTGATCAAAATTCAGACACTTCGCAACTGGCATGTACTTATGACAGTTGCAGTGTCCCGGGACCATGTGGTCTCCTTTTGCGACCTTCTGACAAGCAAAGTCAATGGGGAAGCCAGATTCACTTAACAACCGTGTTACTAACTTAACAACTGAAGTGATTCACATAACAATTGTGGCAGGAAAGGTCGTAAAACGGGCCAAAATTCACATAACAAGGGTCTCACTTAGCAATGGTTATTTTGAGCTCGACAAGTCAAGGACCACCTGTATAAGATCACATAATTATACCCTGTTGAATGGGACAGGATAAAGTCTTCTTTGCCTCTGTTTCCTTAGCTGAAATAAAGTATGAAGCATTGTTAGTGGGCTATCTTCAGCCAAGGAAAGGCAAAATGGTTTAAATACTGTAGCTAAATGGCTAATAGTTCTTCATTTCTATCAACTGACTAGTTAGAACTTCAGGAAGTTTTTAACAAAGATGTCATAGTTGTCGCTGCAACAAATAGACCAGACCGGCTGGATGATGCCTTGTTACGTCCGGGACGCTTAGACAAGATCATCTATGTTCCACCACCTGATGAGAAGGTATGGTATGAAACTGTAGATCAGGGGTCTTCAAACTTGGCCCTTTTGTGACGTGGACTTCAACTCCTAGAATTCCTCAGCCAGCCTCCATTTTGTTTGTTAGATTTAAGACGGGTCTTCAAACTTGGCCCTTTTATGACTTGTGGACTTCAACTCCCAGAATGCCTCAGCCAGCATGCCTGGTTGAGGAATTCTGAGAGTTGAAACCCACAAGTCATAAAAGGGCCAAGTTTGAAGACCCCTGCTGTAGATGAATTTGAAATCAAAGTCATTATGCCCAAATATTCTGTTTTTAGTGTTTTAATGACATATTGGAATAGTGTCGCTCATTTCAGACATCATTACTTAAGAATTATGAATATATGCTAAACATATACATACAGCTTTCCCTTGAAAGATATTGGCTGGGCTTGCACATCATCCTAAACTGTAGTTTATTTAATTGTACTTATTGGAGTCAATACTAGCTAGATTGACATAACCAGATAAGCTGTAATAGACACTAGTTTACAGAACATAGTGACTAAAGCCACTAAGCAACAACAAAACAAACACATTTGGCTTACTGAGATGTGTGACCCTCTCATCCTTTCAACAGACCATCATTAAGGAAAATACAGGTTTTGTACACTGTAATCTAGGTCTAATCCACGCAACCCATATGCTTGACGAACACTGCGTGAATAGTTACTTTTTTAACTAGTGGGCGGAGGGGGGACTTTGCTTTTAAGAGTGTGTAGATCACAGCCTATAAAGCAGGGGTCTGCACCCTTGACAACTTTAAGACTTGTGGACTTCAGCATAGTTGGCTGAGGAATTCCGGGAGCTGAAGTCCACAGATCTTTAAGTTGTCAAGGTTGCAGACCCCTGCTGTAAAGTTATTTTAAAAAAATCTCTGCCTCTTTCTTGCTGTTTTAAAATAGGGAAGGCTTTCAATTTTGAAAATCTGCACGGACAAAATTCCAGTCGATTCTGACGTCTCCCTAGCCGACATAGCAAGCCAAACTAATATGTTCTGTGGAGCTGATCTTCAGAATCTCTGTAAGGAAGTAAGTCGTTTTTAATTGATAATGCCTCAGTGACAAGATTTAAAGAAAGTGGGGGACAGACTAGTAAGTCGTGGAGTCGTGTGATCCCCTTTTGCAAAGTCGGTGGGGAAGCAAGTCAAGGACTACCTATATATGCATATATATTTATGTATGAGGATGCTTTATTTTTCATTTATAACAAGTGTCTTTCCTATTTTTCTTTTTTGTTTTCTCTTAGGCTGCTTTGCTAGCATTGCAAGAGAACCAAGTGGAAGCCACAGCTGTGAAATATAAACATTTTGAAAAATCCCTGGAGACTATAAAGCCCTCATTAACTCCCAAAGAATTGCAATTTTATGAAAATCTATTTAGAATTCAGTAATATAATTGGCACAATGACTATATACCAATGTGCAGATACGTTCACCTTGAAAAATAAGTTGAAAGATATGTAAAAAGATGATGGAATAATGAAGGGAGGCTAGCCTGAATGGCTGAAGGTATTTATTTTGAATATTTTATCCAGCTTCTCCAGAATTATTCAATGTATGCACCACTGCTTCTCTTCGACTGAAATTTGATTGCCCTGTTTTTCACTGTCAAGAATGGACAGACTGAATTACCACTTACTTTACACCTGAAGGGAAGTTTATTAAAGTCACTGACTAGATTCTTATCTTGAGCTGGCATAAATGTTATATTTTGGCTTAGCATGTAATGGAATGCAGCCATGGTGGCTTGTAAGCTATAGCTCATAGTTCCATATTAAACCATAAAAAGTTAAACCAGGCAATAAACATACTGACAGTTTGCATTACATATTAGACTAGAAATCATGATTTACGTATCAAGGTTATATTTTGTTCACAGAGTGCTGAACCAAACTTAGGCAAATACTGTAGTGACCTTCAGTATTGTGGGAATTATTAGGCACTGAATGGACTCTCACAATTCTTGGGTTTAGGTAATTCTCTGTTCACCCAATATTTCTAAATGCCATTCAGATTTCGATTTGGAACAAATCATGGATATTGAAAAAAGCCAGAATTTGCTGACTCCCTACAACATGCTAAATATAAGCTGATCTACAAACAGTAATGGCTGAGTTCAGACAACATATTAAGCCCTAACAAAATAAACTATATTCGTGTTTAGTGTGATGGATAAGTCTCGTTATATTAAAAAAAACACAACCTGACTCTATTTTAATATTTTTGTAACTTCGTATGACTGAGTTCTGTTATTCAATAAAATAAGTTACTGAATGAAAGGTCTTATATCTTTTTGAGAGATTCTTAGCTAGTTCATCAATTTTGCGGTTAAGATGAAATTGATTAGCCAGGCAAAACGCCTTGTTTATAGACAATTGTTATTGTGATATGTGAAAGAAAAGAGATGAAGAGGGTGACCAGCAAGAAGATGGAGAGATTCAGTTACCATGGCGATCGGTGCACCATTGAAAGATCTGAAGGACGAAGTTAGGGACAGATTCACCAATACGGTCAACAACAACTTGATGGTACACAAGGATTAGAGTATGAACAAAAAATGGAGTTTGAGACAAGAGAAGGGGGTTAATCCCAGAAAGGATTCACAGCCCGTAGAATTTCAGTTCTTCATCGCTGTCATCTATTTACTATGATGTGCTAGGGCTAATTTAAAAATAAAACTGCCCCAACAAATAGGCCCTATATTCTCAAGCCAGACTTGGGGGAAGCTGGGATGGATGGATGGATGGATGGAAGGAAGGAAGGAAGGACCAACTGCTTCTAACGGACTTTCCCCTTTGTATTCAAACTGCTGCCTTCTTCCTCTCATTCTCTGGGGCCTGACTTGGGGGGAGAAGAGGCATCTCTTCGCTAGAAGCTAGCAAAGCAAGACAGACAAGTGAGAGGTCACCCTCCTTGTCCTCCATCTCACGGGCCACACCAAGAAAGGCCTTAACAGTAACAGAAACGGGTGAGAAGGGGTCTTGGCCAACTGGGTGGGCAACAAAATGGAGCCAAGAGGGCTAAGGAAACTTGTGACCCACCAGTCATGGCTGGGCAAGGAGGCTATGCAAGAAAAGGCACTGGTGAAGGAAAGAAAGGAAAGGAAAGGGAAAGAATAGAATAGAATAGAATAGAATAGAATAGAATAGAATAGAATAGAATAGAATAGAATAGAATAGAATAGAATAATAAGTTGGAAAGGACCCTGTAGATCATCTCGTAGTCCAATCCCATGCTCAAGCAGGAGACCCTACACCATTTCAGACAAGGGTCTGTCAAAAAAGAAGGGAAGGGAAGGAGGAAGAAAGGAAGGGAAGGGAAGATTTAAGCTTAGCATGTAATATGAATGCAACCACTAGGTTCCAGGTGACTAGAAAAGTGTGTTGTGTGAACAGGATGTGGAAATGCAACTGAAACAGGATGCACACAAATCTGGGGCAGGGTGGGAGGTGCATTCATTCCACTTGTTGGGCCTTGTGGGCTTCCCCTTGCAACCAGGCAACAGGTGAGAGAGGGGACCTCCTCCCCACCTCCCCGCCTCACGGTATCGTTTTTCCTGGTCCACGGCTGAGGGTCCCCTCCAGCATCGTTCAAAGAGAGGGGCCTTCTTTGGCCATATTGCAGCCCAGGCACGCAGGCCCCGACTAGAGGCCGCTTAACTTGGTTGCGGCCTTGCAAATATTTTGCCCTTCGCTGTTTGCCAAGTTCTGGGAAGGGATAGGTTATGTTGCATGCAATAAACCACAGTTCAGCAAACTGTGGTTTGAGGACTTTGGACAAACCTGATCCTCTCTGCTGCCAGAGGCCGGTTCCAAAATGGTGCCCTTCTTGTCCCATGATTGCATTTGTACAACCAGCTAACCCTGATCTGTTATGACCCCTCTCTCAGGCGATGCAGCCTTTTTCTAACAACCAAATTTTAGAGCCTTTTTTTGAACATCTGAAAATGCAGGAGGTTTTCTGTCAACGTTCTATCAATTTTACAGGAGTCTGAACCTCCTTTTCATTGTCTGCTCTTTCCTTTCCCAATTGTTTGTTTGTTTGTTATATTTTGATGCTGCCCATATCCCTTACCAGGGGAGTCTAGGCAGTTCACAAGTTATAACACTGTCCCCAAAATTGATTCTACATTTTCTTAATACAGTGTGATGTTAGGGCAGTGGAGGTTGTGTATTGAAGCAATTCCTTGCAACTACCATCTTTGTAGATCCGACAGGCCTTTCCTCCTTCCATTTTCTCATTTAGAAGTTTTATGCAGCTGCCCATGTTCCATACATAAGGGATGTATGGATACATGCGTAAGGGGTACCTCTTACGCATCGGATATACAGTAGTATCTTTATTTAGATGTAATTAGCAAGGGAAGGGCTCTAGCAATAGATATTCCTGAGATAGGATTTGAAAATAAACCTACTAATAAGTACTTCGTAACAGCCACAATCTTTCCTTAGCTCATCTAATACTCACCTTCTCCAAGGTGAGCATGGATCTCCCGGAAAAATCAACTCTTCTTGCAGTACAAATTTAATCAATTGCTTTTATTTGTGTAAATTGTGTAAATACGGTTGGTGGCTCAGTCAGCCGGGTGTTTAGATTGGATTTGGTCTATTTATCCACCTATTGAGTCCTTCATCCTGACCTGAGATAAGCAGATATTGTTGTTTGTTGGCATAACAGGTACCATTGTAAGATGTAAGCCGTTCCAAGTAAAGCTGCCTTTTACAATTGACTGGTGAGGATTTTGTTGAGGCCGATGGTGTTCAAGTGGTGCTCCAGTTGTTTTGGGATTGCACCCAAGGTGGCTATTGCTATTTTATTTATGCATTTGTGGCCTGCCTTTATTATTTTTTTACAAATAACTCAAGGCTACGAACATATCCAACACACTCCTTCTATTTTCCTCACAAAAACAAGCCTGTGAAGTGAGTCAGGCTGAGAGAACTTGCTCAAAGTCACCCAGCTGGCTTTCATGGCTAAGGCAGGACTTGAATTCACAATCTCCCATTTTCTAGCCTGGTACCTTAGCCACTACTGGCTCTTTTAGACCAAACAATTGGGACTACCTTTGCTTTCTTTTGCCACAGTCATTCTCCTTCTATTTGCAGGTCTTTGTATTTTACTACTACTACTATTATTATTACTATTATTACTATTACTGTTGTTGTTGTTATCCTGGTGCCTTAATCCCTACACTAAAGTGACTCTTACATCCAGACTCCATCGCCACAACCTCACTTTATCTAACTAACCCAACATACTGACCGTTGCTACATATGCCCAGCAGGGAGCACCCTCATTCTGTGCAATGCTCCTATAACATCCGTAGGTGGCTGAATTGCCCATCCGAGCTACGTGACTTGGGACACATCCAGCACCCTTGGGCGTTAACGGGTATATAAAGGGAGAAGTGCGTATCACTGAAATTTTCTGCAGATCTACTCCACCAGGTTGTTGTGATGGGGGAGAAAGGGGACTCTTTCATTTATTCCAGGGAGGGATGGTAAATTGGAAGGAAGAAGGGAACATCTGCCCAGAGTGGTACCCAACGGATGCTTCCCGAAGATAACTTGGGAACTTTATTTTATTTTTTTTTCCTAGTCTCAGAGTTGCACCTGCTTCCACCATGTCAATCTTCCGGTATTTGAACAAGCATAGAGAGGTAAGTTTTGGGCTTTGGCATTAGACAAATCAGAGGATCAAATTGTCTGTGCACAGACAAGGTACAAAGCATCCTTGGATGGGAAGTTGCTGTCCCTGTAAATCCTCCAGGGACAAGGAAATATCGGGGAAAGATGTTGGGGAAGAAATGTCCTTCACAAGTCCCGTTTTCTCCTGAAGTAGAAAGGTAGTTTGATGCTTTGTGTCTTCCAGCTGATTCCTCTGGCTATGATTATGACCACCACACTGAGCGGGATGGTGTACACCGGCTTGAGAGCCTTGAGGAGATCAGATATAATGTAAGCAGCACTTGTTTCTTTACAGTCACCCCCCCAAAATGTTCTTCTCTTTGCTTCAGATCTGGTTCTTTGCTTTGTTGCTTTTTTTAAAAAAAATCTAAGACAAATGGGGTATGAGAGACAACAGGCAAAGGAATAGCATTTCCCCCCACCCCAGGACTGAAGATGCACAACACGAGCATGAAATTGTGCAACAAGGAATAAAATCAGACAGGGTTGGGGGAAATAAATGTTTCACCCTTTTTGCTTTATTTCTCAAGGAGGAAGTGGGATTTTGACAAGAGTCTTTCTCAAGAAAAGTTCAAAAAGTCTCTCATGCAGAAATTGAAAGCATTCCTTCTCATTTAAAAAATGTTTTCTGTTTCAATCGGGGTGTGCTAGTATCTGTGTTTATTTATTTTTTAGTGGAACATTAAGAATAAAGCTCAGCAAGAACTGAGTTTAGGTTTTAAAACCCACAAGGTTTAAAAATGCTTTGCCTTTAGTTTGGATGCTGAACTTTTTCATCATGCAGCTAAAGAAGAATCAGGTTACTATAAAAGAAAATTGTTTTTCTGTATCTTAGCAGCCTATAAGCAGATTTTCCGTATTACGCTCTCGAGGAATTGTTTTCCTGCATTGACCTTTAAATCAGTAGCTTTCCTGAGTTTTAGATTACTCAACTGAAGTAAGGTCAGTGGATGTCCATGATGCTAACTTCAAAATAAATCAGATGGTGCTGTTGAGTCTTTTTTTTTTCTTAACAGCTAAAATACAGTTTTATTAAGCTGACAATAAGCCAGAGGTTATTTTTATTTCATCCATAATAAATGCTGCATTTTGCTTTTAGTATTGATAGGTGGCACAACCCTGAACCATGGGAAAAAGTGGATCCTACCCAACCCCAAAAGGTAATGAACTTGATAGGGTAACAAGTCCTGGATTGTATTATTAAGAATCTAGAGTCAAGACGTAAGAAACATACAGATATGTAAAAGATAACTAAATTAACTTTTTAGTGCTATTAATACTTCATAACATTGGCTAATATATAACTAGAAGTGTAGATTGTCATTAAGTTGTGATCAGCGTTGTTAAAAGGTCCCAACTGAAATTGACACTGGGCAATAGCATAAAATAAAATGTATATTTACTAAACGCCGACAATGCACCATCTTTCCATTGTGAAAATGTATCTAGTCATCAGATCTCAAAGTCAGAGCTTCACTTTCGTCTTTCTCAAGCGGAAAGTCCAAAATTGGTGCCCACGTCAAAAGAAAAGCCATCAAATTGTTCTCTCAAATCAAAAGCAGTCCATTTTGCCATCTCGGCCGGAATAAAAATCTTATTTTACATAGGCTCTTCTGTAATGTGAAAGGCTAATAGGAGTGATATCTGGGGAAGGGGAGGGGGAGGAATCCCTAATACCGCTAAGCTTGTTAATCTTTTGTCTTTTTCAATCTTTTCTCTTATACGGCAGCTGTTTACAATCCGCCAGAAATGGGAGCCCATCCAAGAACTGGAGGAGGTCCGAAAGGTCTTCAAGGGGTGAGGCCCCAGCCCTGCCAAACGACACTCTCTGAATCTAGTGGAATCATTTCTGCACAAACTAGAGGATCGAAACCAGTGTGCGGAAATGCTTCTGCTACATTTTTAGAGTCTCTCTCCATTATGTTTTGGACTCTGGAGGAGGTTACTGTTGGTTTTCGAAACCACCCAATCTAGAACCCTATCGTGAGGGAAAAAGAAAAACGTGTTAGAAAGAGCGGCTTGTTGTACTGGTTTTGAGTTCTGCCCTGTTTCTTGTAGAAAGACAAAGCAGCATTTCTCCATGTGTGAGCTTTAAAAAGAGTTGGATTGTTGGGGGGGGGGGAACATATGCTGTCGTTTATGTTTTTAATAAACTTGGAATTGATCAACTAGTTTATCAGGTCTCAGACTGATTGCGATTCTTATTTAGTTGGGAGCGATAAAAAGACTACCGTATGTTCCGGTGTATAAGACAACTTTCTAAAGCATGCAAATCATCTCCGAAGTCAGGGGTCGTCTTATACACCGAATCGTCTTATACGCTGGAAAATACAGTATCATTGCATCATCTTCAAAGAAGGATCTGGGTTGCCCGCTACTTTTCTTTGTATCCTTCTGTTCACACAACATCCTAAGATGGTTTGCTCATTTATTAATAAGCCACAATATGTTAAGCCACCTCTAACATTCTTGGTTTTCCTCCTTCATCTTGACCAACTTTCTGTATGTATTTGCTTTGCAATTCTATCTTCATTTCGTTTTCTTTGGATCACTAAACCACATCAAGATGCTTTTTTTGTAGGGGGTCACTCACTTTAGTGTTTAATCCCCATTCATGCTAATTTCTACACTTGCTTCCCCTTGGTTACAACTATCATCTGACATAGTTTACCCAGCCGCTTACCGTAGACATTCCTGATTTTACAAGGATAAGATTTCTAGGAAAAATTAGGTGGGGGAAATAAAGTCTCCCTTATCAAGAAACATTTTCTTTAAATTATAAATTGGGCTTCTGAAAATCTAAAGGGTACAGGCTTATAAAATATTTTAAAAGCAAATATTATTTGAAAAAAGAAGGATGTTGAGAAAGAGAGAGAGAGGAAGAGAGAGAAGATGCAACATTTGTTTTTATTTAATTATTCTTGAGTACAAGACTGACTTGACAGAATGCAGATAACTGCTACCCTTCCAGATTTCTTTTTTATTAAATAATTCTATTGAAATTTTTAATAAACATAGTAAAAAACTAAACTTTAAAAAGGAAAAAAATACAGAAGGAAAAAGAAAAAAAATCAAAGAAAAGTAGACAAGAAAAGAAAAAGACAATAATGACAATAACAAATATTTACCAATCAGAATCACAGCAAATGTCAGCTGACATACAGTTTATTTCTTTGTTTAAAACATTTATATAGCTGCCCACTGTTCAACCAACTCTGGACCGTTCTCAATCAAAATTTAAAAGACATATATTAACTATTCACCCTCTTTTAAAGTTGCAAATGAAAAGGCCCTCTTCTTCCCATATTTTTTATCATCTATATGCAACCCAGAAATCATATCTTTTCAGTCCTACTTTTACTGAACATTCATTAGGAATTATCAGAAATATCAGGCAAATAGTTTATCCCTGATCAGAAGGTCCAGCTTTATATTCCTTCTTTTTTGCACTGCACAATCTTGACTTTTAAATCATTCCTATGTTGAGGCAGGATTTGAGCTTTTCTCACTCTTTGATCCTTAAAAGGAATATTCTAATATACTGTAGAATAGATCTGGAAGGGACCTTGGAGGTCTTCTAGTCGAGCCCCCTTCTCAAGCAGGAGAACCTATACCATCTCAGGCAAGTGACTGTGTAGTCTCTTCTTAAAAATCTCCAGTAATGGAGCTCCCACGATTTCTGGAGGCAAGGAGTTCCACTGTCAGGAAGTTTCTCCTTAATTTCAGGTTGCTCCTCTCTTTGGTCAGTTTCTAACCGTTGTTTCTTGTCTTGCCTTCTGGTGTTTAGAGAATAATTTGATGCCCTCTTCTTTGTGGCAGCTCCTCAAATACTGAAACACTGCTATCATGTCTCCCCTATTTCTTCTTTTTTTTAGACTAGCCAAACCCAAGTCCCACAGCCGTTCTTCATATGTTTTAGTCTCCAGGCCTTTCATCATCTTAGTTGCTCTTCTCTGAACTTTTTCCAAAATCTCAACATCTTTTTGGAGGTATGGTGACCACAATTGGTCACAATATTCCAGGTGTGGTCTCACTAGTGGTCTTCAAAGTTTTCAGCAGCCTACTTTGTAAACTCCATAAAAAGACATTGTCCAGGATTATTTTTTTTTGTCGCAATCCTTCCAGATTTCTAAACAGTTTCCTTTGCACGACATTGGCTTACAAACAATTTCACAAACTAGTTTCGGTAGGATGATTTTTGAAAGGACATGTGGCAGTTATTTTGAGCAAGCCCACACTTGCGGCTTCGTTGACATTTGTCTCCAGCTGAAAGGAGGAAATAAGTAAATCAATTTTGTCAACATCAGAAAACCCAAGCTAAAAGGCCATGGATCCCTGATTAAATTCAAAGACTGCACAATGCTGAGACTGAAATGCCACTTCAAAAAAAACGATCTGGTGAAACAGAAATCTGGCATCCAGAGTTACGAGATGCATCACCTCAACACCTTTTTCTTCCAAAAGGCAATTGGACTTTCTTGGGGTTTTTTTTCTTTGAAAACATTTTACTTCTCTTCCAAGAAACTTCTTCAGAACTGATGAGAAGTGAAACGTTTTCAAAGAAAAAAAAAACTAAGAAAGTCCAATTGCCTTTTTTTTTTTTTTGGGAAAAAAAGCACTTTTGGGACAACCATCACCTGGATGATTGAGAATCTCCATAGACACCTCAATACCTGTTTCCATGACATGCTCAACCCATTTGTTGTCTGCCTGGCACAATCACACTAAGTCAAAAGACACCACAAAGACCCTTTCTGCTTTCTCTGACATTCCATGTGCTCTTACGACATATTTGGGGTATGTGCTGCCCAATCTTGGCAGTCAGAATTGTAATTAAAAAATTGGCTTCCCCAGCTTCTTGTGCTTTGTAGTTCTTTTTCTTGGGGTGTCCAATGCAGGCCAATTGACTCGGTACAGGTGCTCCCCCAACGCAACCGACTGGATGAAATTTGCTTAACCCTGTTTAGATTTTCTGAATTAATTTAGTCATACTTAGGACTCCTGTATGGAGAACCAGTGCAGGGAAAGCGCCCCAGAAGGAGACCTGAGGATAAGAATATCTGCAAGAGGGATCTGAAGGCCTTGGGAATGGACATTAACAGCTGGGAATCCTTGACCTCTGATCGTTCAGCCTGGAGGCTAAAGATGCAGCATGGCCTTCTCCAATTCGAAGAGACCCTTGTGCGGCAGGCTGAGGCAAAGACACAGTCCCGGAACCAGCGAAATCTGGGAGCTGGACAGGGGACAGATTGTATCAGTGTGGAAAGGACTGCCATTCTTGAATTGGCTTTTTTAGCCACACCAGATGTTGCTTTAGGACCTCTTTCCAGAGCACGATACCCTAGTCTCTCGAGACTGAAGGATGCCAATGATGATGATGACTTAGGACTAAGTTAAACTTCTAGCAGGTTCCTTAATGGTGCAATTTGCCCTTTTTTTTTGCCCTTCCAAAAAGACAATAATTCTCATGGATTCAGTGAAGTGTATTATGAGACAAAGCCAATGGGAAACATCTTCATTGTGTAGGATTCCTAGATTTGATTTGTAAATAGATGAGCAGCCGTTGAAGGACAGCAAAGAATTGGGATTTCCTATATCACTCTGCAGGCCTTCTGGAGGTTTGCAGATCAGGTAACTCTGCTCTTTTTCAGTATTCAAAAATGATGGATCAATGGCAGTAGCCAAAGCTAAGTCAATGGATCAACCAGGGCTCCTTATGACTATGCAGAAGTCCTTTAGGAATTGATGCCTGCTGTTGAGACCACTGAGGAAAAGCAAGTTGATTTTTCAGGAGAACTATTTTCTTCTTTCTGCAGCCTCATGTGCTTTTAGGACCTATATAGAAGCAAGAACGTTGGGGGGGGAAGGGCAAGGGAATATGGATGCAGTTGTATTTAATAGATAGACCAAGTTTTGTTTTGCTCCTGAAGAGTTTTACACCCATTCCTACTTTGGGATCTGCAACTATAACACAGTTGGTGTTTTTTCATGTGTTGTACAGTTAAGTATCTTCTTGGTGTTTAGGCTTGAAAAGGTAGCAAGAAACCAAGATTTCATTTCCTTCTTTGGGTGGTGAAAGGAGTGATTGTCTGTCACATAGCTGACTCATTTGCGTACGTGCTGCAGAAGAACAGAAGGAAGGAACCATAAGTATATGTTTAACTATGAGTAAACACCACGCTATATGGTGTTTCTATTTCCTTGAAATTTGGTTGCCTGAATGCCAAGGTGGACAACCTATGATCCTCAACATTATCCTTTCTTATTTTCATATCTTTGACTATGCCTTTAGGCAGCTATTTGGGTTGGGCCCAAAGGCTGAGGATAACAGCAATCCGTCTTAAAGGGCTTCTAGTTAATTGTCTACTCCTAGACAAGCTTGGTTGATTTGTAGACAAGAAGAAGGGCCTCACAAGAGCTCCTTACTCAAAACCTATCCTCCTCACACAGCTTCTCCTAGATCTTGGAGAAGCAAAAGGTTGTAAATCAGAAAGTCCCTTGCTTCTTGTCAGAGAAGGACAACTCCATCTTATGTTGAATTCTTAGCAAGAGATCAGCTATTTTTTGCCTTGACATTGTCTCCATTTCTCCATAGTGGGTATGACTGTGCAATTTGCACTACTAAAGTAGGCTCATTGCAACCACAATAACCTGTGCCCACATTGTTAAGTGTTGTGTTCCCCAAATAGTTAAGAGTGGGCCATTTTTAGAAGTGTCAAGGATTGATTGCTTCCCTTGCAAACTTCTGGGAGCTTCGGATGCATCTTCTTGTGAGGGTCTTTAATGCAAGCCATAAATGCCTTTGTATTTTTCCATCAAAAGCACTTTAGAAAGAAAATAATCATGGCAGCCCAAACCCATTAACTATGGGATAGTCTCTGGATTAGAGGCCCTAATAATAGACTTGGCTTCTTACCACTGAAACAATATGCTGTAATTAATTTTGAAGCAATAATGCCCATCAGTTGACTAGCTATTTTAAGTTGAAGGTGGTGGAGAAGCTTCAAAGAAGGACACTGATGTCTTTGGTATCATCCACTCCAGTTCTTCTTTCCATTATGGTCTCAACTTGCTCAGTTTTATTCCTTTGAGATCACAGGTCAGTGGGAAGTAATATGTAAGAAGTCCCCAGATTTTTGCCCTCTCCAGTTAAAATGATCTGAAGTAACCAACAAAGGAGATCTGCCTTATTCTTTGTCATCCCACTAGAACTTTCTGGAATTCATGTCCAGCTGAAAACTGTGATGTGATAAGTCCAAATATTAGACAGACCATGAGAAGGTTGATATTTTCAGATTAGCTTTTTCTTTCCTGCTGATGACCATGTTCATTTCAAGTCAACATGTCCTTTTGGACACGTAAACTTTACTGTGTCATTCCCACATACCATTCCACAGACAATAAGCGATAAGTTATTTCTTTACTGAACTTAAAAATGAACTGTACATGCAAAAATCTACTTACAGAAATCCGAACCTATGTAGACATCTATCTCCCAGGCATTAAATAGTAGAAGTTTTCCTCCTGGCCCTTTGAGAGATCTAGCCATCTTTTCACGTCCTTGTAAGGTGTCTGCTCAGTCCTGACATAACAGTTCTGTCTGATCTGGGAACCATTCTTACATGACGGGTTCTCTTCAGTTCCCATTCATTGCTCCAAGTTGGAGAGTGCCAACAACAATGATAAAAATAATTCATTGATTCTGGCAAAGATCAGCTTTTGGAGAAAGTCCAGTAAAGCTTTCACATTAGATGAACATCACCTCCCTCTTGCCTTGCTGCTATCAATTTGATTTATATCCCAGGGGAGACTTCCCCTACAGCTTTTGTCATCTGCATCAGGCATAGAAGTCACCAGCAAACAACACAATCTTTCTACACACTTTACAAAAAGGGAATGAACTCTGAACTGCATAGAGAATTACAAGGTGCATCTGGTGCATCTCTGGAAGGTTTAGAAGTTCATGAGAAGTCCCTTACCTTAGCTATTGTTGCTTTTGTATTGAGCCTAAGCAGCTGAGGGTTTTCCAAACCAAAGACTGGTCTGACTTAGCACCCTATTGTGTAAAGTAAAGCCATTTGCCAATCCTGGGTCCCAGGGGAAGGAGGGTGGGAGGTGTAGAGAGTAAGGAAGGTGATTGTCAAAGCAAGAACATCCGATGTTAACTCTCTTTGAAGAGTTTCCTCTGTCAGAACCATGACAGTGATCTTGATGGAGATAGGCAAGAACTGTTGCACCATATTTTAAGCCCAGAACAATGAGATAATGTTTGGAAGATGCCTACTAGAGTGTAACCTGGGAAAGGGTATCTATCTATCTATGTATCTATGTATCTATCTATCTATCTATCTATCTATCTATCTATCTATCTATCTATCTGTCAATATATCTATCATCTGTCAATATATCTATCATCTGTCAATATATCATATCTATCATCTGTCAATATCATATATCATATCATATCTATCTATCTATCTATCTATCTATTTATCTATCTATCTATCTATCTATCTATCTATCTATCTATCTATCTATCTATCTATCTCTATGTATCTATCATCTCTCTCTCTCTCTCTCACTTGTATCCTGCTCATCCAACTCAAGGCAAACCTAGGCAGCTTACACATAGGTGTAACACAATCAGACTTTCAAGATTTGATTATTACAGCCAATCTCAACAAAAGTAATTTTAGTTTTTCTGTGGAGTTAGTTTCCTGGTCTAGTCTACCAAGTGAAGCTGACAGGAGGTAACTACGGAGGTGTACTACCAAACTGCCACTTAATTTTAGCAGTATAAGGAAGTCTGGGGAGACTTAAGAGTAGTTATGAAAGTATTGCCCCCAGATTCCCATCTGTAAATCTCCTCCCGCCCAAACAACAACTGGGGAAGCTCAGACATACTTCTTGCTATGATGTTACCACATCCATATTTCTGAATACATTCCTGCAGGCAGCCTAAACTGGAAAATAGGGAGCCTGAACTGTGAATATTTATCCTGGTGAGATAGACAGTCACCAAACTTTCACCCTTGGAAAAAACAACTCTAACCAAAACTGGTTGCCTTCCACGTTTTCTACACAAGCACAGCTCTGATGGTGCTTGTGGCAATGTTCTTTTAAAGGGGCACCCTGTTTATGAAATGTTATTCCCTCTAGACTAGAGATAAGGAATGTGAGCTCCTTTCTGCAATTTAGAAGATAAGCAAAGGCTCCTGCTTGCTATTTTTTCCCCCACAGACTTTGAGGAATTGGTTCCATAAGGTTCCTTCAAGTCAAGCATCGCTACTGGTGACTTGAGGACACATGTCGTCTCTGGATCAGCAGCATGGAAGTAGTTTGCCTTTATCTTTCTTCACAATGTTTTCTTGGTTGCCCAGTCTAAGCAACAGTCTGACACATTCTGAAAACCTCTTCTTCAAGCGTTCACCAGGCCTGCTTTGCTTCTGACTCTAAAGAAGATCAGCCAAGTGCTGCCATGTGCTAAGAGCTTGGTAGCTTTTCGACTTTTTAAATTGTTGGTTTGACATCCTCTCAAGGAATCCAAGGTGGCAAACACAGGCTGAAACCTTGAGATAAGAAGAAGTAGAAGTAGAAGTAGAAGTAGAAGTAGAAGTAGAAGTAGAAGAAGAAGAAGAAGAAGAAGAAGAAGAAGAAGAAGAAGAAGAAGAAGAAGAAGAAGAAGAAGAAGAAGAAGAAGAAGAAGAAGAAGAAGAAGAAGTTGTTGTTGGAAGGGACTCTACTCCAACCCATTGCTCAGGCAGGAAACCCTATACCATTTCAGACAAATGGCTGTCCAGTCTCTTCTTAAAAACTTCCAGTGTTGCAGCATTCACCGCTCCTGGAGGCAGGTTGTTCCACTGGTTAATTGTTCTAACTGTCAGGAAGTTTCTCCTTCATTCTAGGTTGCTTCTCTCCTTGATGAGTTTCCATCCGTTGCTTCTTGTCCTGCCTTCAGGCGCTTTGGAAAATAGCTTGACTCCCTCTTCTTTGGGGCAGCCCCTGAGATATTGGAACATGGCTGAAGATGGGTTTGAACCCAATTTTCCCCAACTGCTGTTCAACACCCTTGTGTCCAGTAGAGCTCACTTTATAGCTCTGTGGTTCTCTATGTACTGTTGATAAGTAATTTTACGAGCAATAAACATCCGCAGAAGTGGAGTCTAAATGAATGTAGACATCACAAAAGGCATCCACTGTGATGTGCCCATGGTAAACGCAGGGAAATAAGAAACATCATAAAGTCTCCTTTGAGTCAAAAGTGTTCAAAGGTCCAATCATCGGTTTCATCAGATATAAACTCATACCTAAAGAGGTGTAATCAAGCACACAAACACACACATCCACACATAAATCTTTTTCTTTATGCCATGGATTCAAAGGAACAAATAAACATTTAACTACCGTCCTTTGTGAGATGGAGAGCCCATGTTTCATTCTTGGAACCTGTGACCAGGACAATAAAGTGCTAAAGGATAAATATCTTTTATCGCAGGCCCCTTCCGCCATCAGATAAGACCAGCAGGCCAGAGGCAACTTGCCAAATCATTACCTGAAAGCTGTTTAATCAACTGGGGAAGTTTGCAGCTAGGACAGGTGTTCAATTGATATTAAGATGATGAATGGCTGGGCCACTGCAGAATTCTCGTCTCATAATCCCAGTTTGGACATTTAATGAGTTGCATTTAGAAACGAATGGAGGAGAAAACCGTCCCAATGGGGGTAGGGGGGGGAAATAATTCAAATTTAAGGAAGGTAAATCTAAAAAGTAAACTGCTAAACAAGTCGTAAGAGGAACTGAAGGAGAAATTACTCATAAAGCCATAAGAAATTGCATCATAATGATGCTACTTTGCATAGCATTTGAATAGCAAAAAAAAAAAAAAGCTTTCTGAAAATCCCAGGCTTCTCCCTGCTCCCTGAAATCTGGTTATTATATAATACTATGAAATACGAGGATATCCACACCCAGCAAGAGCTGTTTATCAAGTCAACATCATCCATAAATGTCCAGAATACTTGGTCCACCCAGGTCAAAGGGAAAAATCTCTCCATCCCCTTTTTTCAATAGCCAATCCCTTTACACAGATTGGGCAATTCAATTTGCCTATGGTAGATTCTTCTTATAACCGCCTTGGGGCTTTTATATTATAGGGCGGTAAAACTCAGGGTTGACCTTAAAGCAAGGAAATGAGCTGAACTCTTTCGGGAAGGAAGCTACAGTTGTTGTATCTGTTCGATGTTTAAAAATAAGAACCTTTTTTGTGTGTGTGTGCAAATGTCTGTACCCATCCTCCTTAAGGATAATTCAACCTTTGCAAAGGATGAAATACACACCTCAAATATTTATTGATAATCTATTTGTGTATATCCGGTCTATTATTTTGACAAATAACTCAAGGCAACGCGCATCCCTAATATTCTTTCTTCTTCCTATTTCCCCCCACAACTACTACTCCATGAAGTGGGTTGGGCTGAAAGAGAATGCATAATATGGAAATAACTCTTACTTAAATGATTAGTTTCCCCTTGCTCAGATTGAAAAAATAATCATCCATTCGATCATTTCAAAGGCTAATAATATACTATGGAACAGGACAATTGCTTGTGAAATCTCCCTCCTTTAAAACGGTTGTGCGCTAGGTTTATTTCGAGAAAATATTTTCTCCCGAAAGTAGCACAGGACCAGCAACAAATCTTTTGCGAGTGTTCATTGAGGAAATACTGGAGGGAAGCTAAGAGAAACCTCAAGGATGTTGTCAAACATCCGTTTCAAGAAAGAAGCGCACATTTTTGCTGTGGAATAATTAAAAAAAAATTCTCCCAGTTTAGAAGCTGTCTAGAACCACTGACTGGTTTAGAAGAAGACTTCTTCAAAAGAGGTTCCTTTCCCATGTCAATCAACACAAAAAGGTGATTCAACCTGGTAGAAAATTTAGCAGAAAGATGGATGTACGACATGACTGGTAGAAGAGTGCACAGGAAAAAGAGGGAGCAAGATGGAAAAATATCTTTAAATAAGTGTTCATAAATAGACTCCTGGGTATCGCTCTTAATTTCCCTTTCAGCCTCTTTTCTTAACCCACTAATGCACTTTGGAGAGTATTGTATGTCTTTGAAGCAAATGGAGAGGGCATAAAGCAAGGGAAATGTTACTATTTATAATAACTCTATTATTTTCTCTGCTGAAGATTTTGCAAATACATCACAAGGAACGCCTCCGTGGTTGCACATGACCTGCCAACGTAAAACCCCTAATCTCCGTTCTCTTTTAAACGATGCATTTATTTGTTTGCTCTTAGAAGAAAAAAGCAATGTGCAGATACTATTCTAACTGAAAACCTGCTTATCATGCTGTCCCAATGTATTATTTCCTGCCTTATTTACAAAAAGAAGAGGGGGGGAAGATAACAAAATGAATATATATTCAAGGGATTAGGGTATATTGTATAACGCTTTACACAGTCTTAATAAAGAATGCCTTATTTCTATCATCCATAAATCATATTTATTATATGCAGGGCAGGGTTGATCAACTTGCCTTCTAATGTGCTCAGGGTGCAATATTATTCAACATGAACTGAACTTTTTATCAACTTGGAACTGAAAATGAAACAAGAGTTTTTTGTTGGAAAGATATTTTTTTTAATGGTTAGTGAGACATCTAGCGGCTAACACGGGAAACATTCCAGGTTTTAGTTTTTTTTAAGATTTCATCTTTTAATATATTTTTAAACATCGAACAAATAGCTTCCTTCCCGAAAGAGTTCAGCTCATTTCCTTGCTTTAAGGTCAACCCTGAGTTTTACCGCCCTATAATATAAAAGCCCCAATGCGGTTATAAGAAGAATCTACCATAGGCAAATTGAATTGCCCAATCTGTGTAAAGGGATTGGCTATTGAAAAAAGGGGATGGAGAGATTTTTCCCTTTGACCTGGGTGGACCAAGTATTCTGGACATTTATGGATGATGTTGACTTGATAAACAGCTCTTGCTGGGTGTGGATATGCAGCATTCACCCTTGTAGAAGCATTGAACTATAATATAGTTGGATTGGTTTGGTTTTGGTCTAGAGCAATGTTTCTCAACCTTGAGCATTTTAAGCTGTGTGGACGTCAACTCCCAGAATTCCCTATTCAGCATCAATTACAGCTTAAGTTCGTGGGTGAAAGCCCCTTGATCAATTGTTGGAGAACACTTTTCAGTGTTATTCTATTCACCTTGAAATAAACTCAACACAGAGATTATGTCTTGGCACCAGGTCTGAGCCCCACTCATTGTGGCTTGTTCAGAAAAGTGGGGTTCACCGAAGTCTGCTGTCCACACAATCCACACGCCATTCTACATCTCAGGTAAGCTATGCATGTTTTCTATCTTAGCCATTTGCAAAGGTTTACGATTAAATGCTACACCTTAAAAACTCAAGAAAAAACAAAACCATGGCAGATGTTTGTTTGTTTTTTTCTCCTGCCCATGCAGGAACTAACAATCGTGTTGAGAAACTGCTGCTAATCTACTGTTGCTCAGATAAAAGCAATCACCTCCATTTGCATGTACACACCTGGCAGGCCACCCATCTGCCATGGAGAAGACATTTTCCTGGAACAATAAGGATTAACTTGGAAACACGGCTGCTTTGCTGTCATCAGCAGTTCCATTAAATAAGCTCCTACCACAACAGCCACAGATAGAGAGGTTGGTCTTTTACCCCAGGGGTCCCCAACCCCTGGTCCATGGACTTGTACCAGGCCGCGGCATGCCAGCAACTGGTCCACACAAACAAGCAAAGCCCCATCCGTGGGATGCAGGCAGCACACAAAACCTTGCACTCTCCGGTCCGTGGAAAAACCTTTCTCCATGGAACTGGTCCCTGGTGCCCAAAAGGTTGGGGACCTGTTTTATCCCTCTGTTATTGCAACTTCATAATTATTGTGCTCTTTCCTACAACTATACAGATAGTCCTCAACTTAAATTGATCCCAAATTTTCACTGCTAAGCAAGACAGCTGTTCAGTGAAATTTTCCATGTTGTTGTTGTTAGTTGTGGAGTTATATCCGACTCATCGCGACCCCATGGGCAACGTTCTTCCAGGCCTTCCTGTCCTCTACCATCTTCTGGAGTCCATTTAAGCTCACACCTCCTGCTTCAGTGACTCCATTCATCCACTTCATTCCCTGTCGTCCCTTTCTTCTATTGCCCTTCATCTTTCCCAGCCTAATCCTTCCTTCTCATTAAGTGGCCAAAGTACTTGAGTTTCAACTTCAGGATCTGGCCTTCTAAAGAGCAGTTGTTGATCTCTTCTAGGACTGACCGTTTTGATGGCCTTGCAGTCCAGGAGACTCGCAAGAATCTTCTCCAGCACCATAGTTCAAAGGCCTCCATTCTTTGGCGCTCAGCCTTTCTTATGCTCCAACTTTCACAGCCATACATTGCAACTGGGAAAACCATGGCCTTGACTATACGTACTTTTGTTGGCAGGGTGATGTCTCTGCTTTTTAGTATGCTGTCTAGATTTGCCATAGCTTTCCTCCCCAGGAGCGTCTTCTAATTTCTTGGCTGCAGTCCCCATCTGCAGTGATCTTGGAGCCCAGGAAGATAAAGAAGAATTTTCCATATATATGTATGCAAATATAGGTCACTGCTTTTCTCTGAGCAACATTTTAAGACCCTTCTTGGCATGGCTGTTAAGCAGATCGCTGCAGTTGTTAAGTTAGCAACATGGTTGTTAAGCGACTCGAGCTTCCCCATTGACTTTGCTTGTCAGGTGGTCATGAATGCGGATCACATGACCCCGGGACACTGCAACCGTCATAAATACCAATCAGTTGCCAATTCTGATCACGTGACCACGAGGATGCTGCAACAGTTGTTAAGTGTGAAAAACGGCCATAAGTCGCTTTTTTTCAGAGCTGCTGTAATTTCGAACAATCACTAAGCAAATGGTTGTTAAATCAAGGGCTACCTCTATGCACACATAGAATTCAGATATTAACCTTTGTTTATTAAATAAGCCACAATTATCTGCATTCCCACAGCATACCAAACCAACAACACTGTAGCTTAACTTGTTAAAAGTTTTAAATGCTGGGTCTCAAAAATTATCAGCTGCGAGAGCAGAGTAGATAAATGACAATTTCGCATATCCACTTCCTTTAAAACTACGCACGGGAGAGAAATTAACTGAACTTGGTTACTGCCTTTTCTGTAATTACACAGAGATGGCACCAGATTGCTTAATTTTCTGCTTATCTCTGAAATCTGGTACTTGCTGACATAAGCTTGACTAAGCAGATTATATGCACTATACAGTACTTATCTCCATTCAGTTAAAAGTCCACTGCAGATGAAAGTCAAAAACGCAAATGCCAAGGATTTCCATGCCACAAAAGAATAGCAGAAGAAGATATATGTGGACAGTTTAATAACCAACAGTAATAAATTCACAGGAACGTTAACAGATTGGTTTCATTAAACAAACTGTATGTTATGTAATTACAGCTTTTTATAAAAACTCTAAATTACAATACAGATCTAACAAAACCCGTTTCTAACAAATTGGTACTGTAAACCAAATTGAAATATGCCACTATAAATATTTTGTGTGTAGAGAAATATCTGACTTATAGATAAGTATACTTTTTTTTTTTTTTTTTAAAGTGATATGGCTTTGTGTTACATCACAACGTAGCAACCCAGATTTCTCCCATTGGTCTCTAGGTGAAACATAAAATTTTCTACCACAGGGTTTCTGTTTTGCTTTTGCATATATGTATGAATGGATGATTTGTGTGTATATATGTAATTTTCATACATACAGAGTTTGTCTTGGGGTGGGTAGACATATTGAAAGTCCCAATTACATGCAACGTCAGAAAGCCAAAAAGAGAACTTTAAGATAGTTTAATCAAGGTACAACACCAACTTCAAGTAGGTAACTCATCAACCAGAAGATCCTAAAATTATTATACTGTTTGCCTGAAATATGGGATTTATTCTCCATAGTGATATATTCTGAATAGTTATTAAAATTTTATGAAATTGTCCAATAAAAAGGAACTTTCTTCATCAGAAGATAAATATTCTTCCTAAAAATTATAGGTCACTTAACTGATTTTCCACTATGCCACATTTCCACTAATGCACCAAAATTTACTGGCAGATTCTTATTTCAGTCATGCTCAAACCAATTCTTCATTTGCAGCAAATTATAAAAATCCATTATGTTTATGGCTGGTTGTCCCAGATTTCAAAGCCAAAAATCTAAAGCATCCAATCTCAGCCGTAGACTTTACTATGTAACATCAAAATATTAATTTTGGTTTCTAGTTCTTCAGAAGAAATAAAGAGATACAAAGGCAAAGAAATTGTGGCTTAAATCTAGTTTTTAATACTGTACCTTTTGTGATGACTTTTACCCACATCAAAGATAGGTGCCTTCCAGATGTTTTTGGTTTCATAGTCTATCAGTCCCAATTGCCATCGACAAGAAATTTATGAATACAGGTCCCAGATTAATATTACAGGATCCAATTTGGGTAAGATCACCGGGACCAGAAGTTTAGTCTTCCAAGCTTTCTGACCCCATCCTCAGGGAACTTTTGTCTCACCAAAATGAAGTTGGGTTCTAGCACACGTCTGAAAGCTCAGAAGACCGTTGGTCCTGGTGATCGAACCAGATTGGAACCAGAAATTTATAAGGTGTTCAGACACTTGGGAAACAAGTTGTCTATCTCTCTCCTTCATTTAATCCAGGTTTTATACGCCTAGGAACTGACCACAAGATCTCACGTATTGCTAGTTTCTCCTTAACCTAGTTTTACCTTTCTCCACAATTCAAAACATCCCATCAACAAGTTTTGTACCTGTGAAGCAGCACAGATTACAAAGGCTAGTTTTATACCAACAACAAAATTCCCCCATTGGATTGTACGTTTGATTGTATCTTTCATAACCACAAGTATTTCACTGGGACATTGTGAAAAAGCCATATATGTATCAGGAAAATACGTCAGGATGAAACCAAAACCAGATCCTCACCATTTTAAGATCTGGGAATTGCAAATCTTTGTTTTCTTTTTCTCATAAATATCTACCCTGATGTCTACTGAGTTGATTTCTTTTTTTTTCTTTTTTTTTTTTTTTTTTTGAGTTTTCTATAAGCCCTTTCTCTTTCAGCAAAGCAAAGCAATCACAAAGAAGTTTCTACAGGACATTTATTTAGTAGAGTTAAGATTCAGGTTAATCAAACAGCCTTTTGAAGCCGGCAACACGTTACTTGAGATACTCAGGAGGACCAATAGAAAAGCTTCCAAAATCAGTCACATAGCCTCGAAGAAATTAAATATACACTTCCACAATACAGGACCTATATCAAAGCATATGAAAGTTGACCAATCTTTGCAAACACAGGTGGGTCCTGCCCCAAAGTCTTCAGTTAAACAAATGGTGGTTCATCCTGGATAAAATCCTTCTATCTCGGAGTACTATTTAAAGCTAAATGTCCAAAAACTGGTTACGCGTAAGAGCCAATACCAATTCAAGTTTGTATTAAGAGACAAATTATTAAAAAAAAGTTCTGTTATCCCTGCAGCATTTTTTTTTTTTAAGATAAGGAATTAAAAACCTGGAAAGGGGAAAGGGTTGAATACTAAGGTAACCATTTCAGGGATCATTAACTTTACAAATTGTGAACATGATCGTGTTTTTTTGTTTGTTTTTTTAATTCTTTTGAAAACTCAAGTAGATAAATTTCCTGATGCTCCTTTGGGAGTGTCAGTCAGGACAGTTAAGAAACGGCATTGTGGATGCTACGTTCAGTGAGGAACCTGCCCAACCATCAAGGGATCTGTAAACAACTCCTTGGAGATATCTTGGCGAGAAAAACCCTAGCGGAAACAAAACAGTGATAGAAGAATCCAAGTTTGTCTTCATGAAAAGAGCCGTGCCAAAGCTGACCCCAACAGCTCCAATAACCGATACTGCATTAAATGCAGATGTTACACGTCGGAGCTCAAAGCCCTCCGTTCCGTTTATATCTTACGTTTATTGCTTTGTGGCCTTTGGGCTGCAAGATTAAAAAGGATAAGGCAGTGAGTCTTCCCGAAGGGTGGAAAAATTAGGCACTCTGACAATTTACACAGGGTTTGTTCTCCTCCCGCCTGTAGCTTTGGAGCTGGATGGAGCATTGATAGATGCCAAAGGTAGTTAGCAGCAATTGCCTGGCCTTGGATTGGACTTCCTCCCACTTGGGTGAACTACCAGGAACTGAAAAAGAAGAAAGCCACAAAAAAAAACCCAAAACATTAAAGCAACTGTTTGTCGATTTCTTGAAATGCCTCTATGGAAGACAGCTCTTCAGATGAATAACCAAAACTATCATATTTTGACTCTAATAGCCCAGTACAAGGATTACTTGAATGTCACCACATTTCCTTCCAGAAGGATGATCAAGAAGAACTACTTCTTCTCCAAGTTGTTCAGGACCCCCCCAAATAAAACATCTGTTGAAGGCAGCAAACCAGAAATCTCCAGCCCTACCAGCAATGTATTGTGAATTACAGTCTGGGTGCATTCCTGACCCTAGCTGGAGATCTAATTAGTAGATCATTTGGGTATACAGATGTATGCATGCCTCAGATGCCTTAATAGCTCGGCTATTATCTTGACAAATGCTTTAGACTGAGGAAAGCAGCTTAAATGGGAATTGATTGTGGTTATAAGCAAACCTGAGGGAGTCCCCAGTGGGTTGATCTGTTGGGAATACACAAGCAAATTTCCAACAGTTTATTGATTTGTCTGCTAGGATTGTCTCGGCAGTTGATTTTAGAGTTTCTACCTTGAATATCCTCTATTTAATGAACCAATTGAGGAGCTTTTCAAGTTCAGAACTGTTCTCCAATTGCTCTCTCCTATTCTTGAGAATGTTGGGGAAAAATGGAAATATTCTAGATAGATAGATAGATAGATAGATAGATAGATAGATAGATAGATAGATAGATAGATAGGTAGATAGGTAGATAGGTAGATAGATGATGGATGGATGGATGACAGGTAGGTAGGATAGATAGATAACAGAAGATAGATAGATAGATAGATAGATAGATAGATAGATAGGTAGGTAGGTAGATAGGTAGATAGATGATGGATGGATGGATGACAGGTAGGTAGGATAGATAGATAACATAGAAGATAGATAGATAGATAGATAGATAGATAGATAGATAGATAGATAGGTAGATAGGTAGATAGATGATGGATGGATGGATGACAGGTAGGTAGGATAGATAGATAACATAGAAGATAGATAGATAGATAGATAGATAGATAGATAGATAGATAGGTAGGTAGATAGGTAGATAGATGATGGATGGATGGATGACAGGTAGGTAGGATAGATAGATAACAGAAGATAGATAGATAGATAGATAGATAGATAGATAGATAGATAGGTAGTAGATAGGTAGATAGGTAGATAGATGATGGATGGATGGATGACAGGTAGGTAGGATAGATAGATAACATAGAAGATAGATAGATAGATAGATAGATAGATAGATAGATAGGTAGATAGGTAGATAGATGATGGATGGATGGATGACAGGTAGGTAGGATAGATAGATAACATAGAAGATAGATAGATAGATAGATAGATAGATAGATAGATAGATAGATAGATAGATAATAGATAGATGGATGGATGGATGGATGGATGGATGGATGGCAGGTAGGTAGGATAGATAGATAAGATAGATGATAGACAGACAGACAACCTTTGTCATTTTTTACTGTGGGCACAATGGCACACATTAAAAATGAAATTTAATTGCTTGCTCTCAACGTGTACATCACACATACATAACACACATTTAAACATACTATATACAACATAAGCATAGACCTACACCCTTACATATAAGTAACATATAAATATTAATAAATATTAATCACTGTCCATCTTGAATACATAATGGAAGGAAGAAGCTTTAGAGTTCACAAGGTTAATACTGTATGGAACGAAACAGTGACTGAATCTGGATGTTCTGCTTCGGATACCACGAAGCCCCCTCCTCCCAGAAGGGAACAAGGTTGTGAAGAGGATGTGTAGCGTCCCAGATAATCTTGCAGACCCTGCTCAAGCAGCGCTTCTATGCCCTGTCCTGGATGGGAGGGAGGGAACTGCCGATGATCTTTTCAGCCATCCTCACCACTCTCTGCACCGCCTTCCTGTCTGAAGCAGGGATGCTTCTAAATCTACGTTTTTCCCATAGATGCATTCTCTATGGGGCTTGTTGTGATATAGTAGCAATTGATAGCTTGTAGAACTTTCACAAAGCCAAGGATTGAAGGATCATTCATAAGGAAACTCTCTTTAGCCCTGCATTCTTACTAGAAGAGGATTTAGTTTCAACCTGTCAGCTCCATCAAGAGACCAAGAACTGCAGAGCCCAATCACAGTCAAGCCATCAATCATTGCCAATCAATATCAGTTCACAGGCTAACTTCCTACAGAAGCAAACATCACCTTGTCCAATCACTCAGGTGTCACTCTGACCCATGAGTTGCCAAATCTTCATCTCTGTATCCCAGTGGGGGGGGGGAGAGAAATACAATTCAATCTAAATGTTTCTTTAAAAATTAATTTTTGACTTGGGACAATCAGTTAATTTATTTCTTCCCATCCCTTGCCTGATTTTTTGTTTTTGGATTGTGAGCTTTTCATTAAAGCCGTTATCTTTTATTTTACTTTACAGATATTATCTAATAACCAGGTACTGCCTGAAGCAAGTATTGTAGAAGCAATGGATCAACATATTTTACCTAGTTGTAGGTGGACAATGGCAATTGTTTTTCCTGAAGTTAGAGACCAGACATACAGGTTTTCCACTGAAAATACATCTTCAATTTTCATCAACTCTTCTTTAATAAGGTCCACATTTAAATGTCTTGGAACTCCTACAAGTGAAACAAAGAACCAGGAACAGAGTTTTCTGTTTAAACTTGAAAAAATATATGCCATACATGAACAAGCTGTAAAACGATTAAAAATGAAACAAATGTTTTTGAGCATTTGAGCATCAGCAAAGTTTTGGAATATCTTGTGACTGAGCAAGTGTCTTGCTTAGCAACAGAAATTTTGGGCTCAGTTGTGGTTGTAAATTGAGGATAAACTGTACTCGGTAGCACGTGCCCTTCTAAATCATCAAGTTATTGATGAAAATTAGTAAGTGTGTGTGTCTCATTTTAAAAAGCCCCCTGAATTCTACCTCTTCCCAATCATCAACAGCTCTTACCTTCAAGTACAATTATTCCGGTGTCCCATATGATCCGAAAGGTTGTAAAAGCCACAAGAACTGAAAATATGTAGGTACATATGGGATCAGCAATCTTATATTCTGGCTGAAAACGAAAAAGATGAAAACCTCGTAACAAAGTCCCTGGCTATAAATATTTTGAAGGCTTAGAAATGGGGGCGTGGGAAGAATGCCATCAGTCAATATTTTAAGGATGGATGCAAGAATCGGTGCCAAGTCAACAAGATTGCCATCGTTATTTGTTTCCTACCCTATCCGTTCAATTTTTCACTAAATCAGGTGTCTGTTTTTCACAACCAACTAAACAACCACAGTTAATTTGGGGAATATACAATATGCGTTTGCAATGTGCGGTTTTCCACACAGCTTATTTAAATAAGCTATACTTACAAGAACCAGTTTTGTGGAGGAGGGCTAATTGGTATGTGCTTTTCCCCACACATAAGATGATGCCGGCCCACTCCATTTATTTACAATTGTACAATAGGACCGAGTCTTCCCAAACTTTCCCATGAATAATATTCTTTAACGCAACTTCATTGCAACTATAATTTGGACCACGACAGATAACGGGTATGCAACTGTAGAACAAAGACTGTTTTGTATGCAGGATATTAGATGCCTTTGGGAGGGGGGGAAAAACAGCTTCAGAGGATCACTGAACTACTGATTTATTTAACTACCTGGATTAATCATCTTCAGCTGCAATATGCAATTTGAAATACAGTTAACCTTTGTACTGTAAATGTTTTTGCAAATGGGCACAGTAGCACAATAGGTCTTGGTATACAAAACACCCAAGTTTCGAACCCAACATTTATACACCAACTACTATCTACAAGGAGACCTTTCAAAGAGTCCTTGAAAGCTCAGTATAGATGATGTAAAACAGTCCAATGGTATAACTCCACGTACTGTATTTATTTAATTTTAAAATGTATTAGGGTAACTTCGTATGGCTTTTTTTTTTCACCTGCTCCCCACCAACACGATAGATTATTCAGAAAATAATCTGTTAATTCAAATAGCTGCACACAACCTTTCTGTAAAGTGTAAGTAGGGTTTGCAAAGTGTTAAAAAGTACCAACAGAATCAAAAAGTGTAATTTCTTTTAAAATAGGTCAAAATCTTTGAGAGGGGAAATAACATGATATTTACAAACACATGCTAACAAGAAAAGGAGGTCACATGCATTGCAACTGTTTGAGGATATCTGTCTAGATCTATCTATCTACTGTATCTATCTATCTATGATTATCTACTGTATCTATCTATCTATCTATCTACCTACCTATCTATCTATGATTATCTATCTATGATTATCTATCTATTTATCTATCTATGATTATCTATGATTATCTATCTATCATTATCTATAGCTAGCTAGCTAGCTATGATTATATCTATCTATCTATCTACCTATCTATCTATCTATGATTATCTATGATTATCTATCTATTTATCTATCTATCATTATCTATCTATCTATGATCATCTATGATTATCTATGATTATCTATATCTAGCTAGCTAGCTACATAGTTAGCTAGATAGCTATGATTGTCTGTCTGTCTGTCTGTCTGTCTGTCTATCTATCTATCTATGACTGTCTATCTATCTATCTATCTATCTATCTATCTATCTATCTATCTATCTATCTATCTATCTATCTATTTCAGAAATGTCCCACTGAAATGAGCTGGGGGTCAAAGCAGTAAAGACACTATTTTTCCAATTTCCCTCCTCTTAACTAGTAGCAAACAAGTCTCTAAAAGTCCTGCTTGGTAGTATTTATTAGAAGAAAGGTTAAGAATTCCAGCACAAGAATTCCAACAGGTAGTGTTACTTTGAAATGTGGCAAGTATATATAAGCAATTTTATGGCAGTAGAACTTTTGGTTCATTTTTGGGGGGGCATGTTTATAATAAAGGGAGCAGGAAGCCTGTCTCTTTAACAAAACAGGGGATAAAATTCAACTGCTGATTGTTTTCAGTCACTGCTAGTCTTATCATCAGTCTGAGAATTAGCGAATTCAGGGAGAAGGAAGAGGAGGAGGAGGAGGAAATTATGGAGCTCTTGGTGCTCTTTGAGCTTGGTTGTTTTCTTGCAGACATTTCATTACCCAAAGTAGATAACATCATCAGTGCCAGTAGGCAGTGGGGTTTGCTCTCATTTTATATTGTAGTGGCTACTGCCTACTAGCCCGGACGATGTTACCTAATTTGGCAATGAAACATCTGCAAGAAAACAACCAAGCTCAGAGAGCACAAAGGACCCATAGTCCTCCTCCTCTTCTACTCCACAAACCCCACTCCCTTCTAGCACTGATGATGTTCCCCAGTTGAGCAATGAAACATCTGCAAGAAAACAAGCAAGCTCAGAGAGCACCCACAGTCCCACCCTGAGCTACAAAACCTTCTTCTCTATGGGTAAGACATTTGAACATGAGCAAACCACCATCACTGTTACAACCTCCCAAGGCCGAACAATCCCAGATCTGAGAGGTCCACAAGTCTAGTGAAGAAACCCCGTCCACCTTGAATCGAATGATGTACGCAGCCACAAGCACGCCGATACTTTGCACCAAGTCTCCCAGGGCGTGGACGAAGGCAGCTCTCACAGCCAAGCTGCCGTGACCCTGACTCTGAGAGTGGCTGGGGGCTGCTGCGGAAGAGCCGGGCGGAGGAAGAGGTGAAGGCATGTGCGAATGGGAGTGTAGGTGACCAGACTGGCTCAACAGGAAGCCCATTCTGAAATGAAAAGCAGAGGAGAAGAAAGATGCTTTAAGCAGGAAAAGGGCCACTTCGCTTTGGAAACACAAACGGGGAAAACAACATCGGTTACAGGATTCTGATTTTTTCTAGTAAGGCTATGCAGTGCATCACGATCAAAGCCAAAATGGTGTTCTGGTACGTAAAAGGTAAAGAGTTTCCCCTGTCCAAATGTGTCCGACTCTACGGGGTAGTGTTCATTTTCCTTTGTTAGCCAAGGGAGCCAGCGTTGTCCAAAGATGTGGCCAGTATAACTACATATACCAAAGTTGCATGGAACGCAGTTACCTTCCCACCAAAGTGGTACCTATTTATGTACTCGCATTTGCAAGCTTTCAAACTGCTAGGCTGGCAGGAGCTGGGGCAAGGAACAGGAGCTCACCCCGTCATGCAATGCTTGGGTGTTGAACCGCCAACCTTCCCAGCATCTTAACCACATACCGAGGCACCATTCCTTGCACAGTGGCTCCTTGAACCCCAGGAAAGTCACACTGGATTTGTTGACAGCTGCGAGATTTGTGGCCCTGTAGGTTCTGAAGCAAATGTATTTATTGATTTATTTTTTTGGATCCAAAGGGTTTTCAGCACAAAGTCTGAAAAATAATCAGTTACTTGTTCACGGGAGTTAATGAGAGTCAGCAGTGCTTTCTAATGCTGTTCTGCAAAGCCACTGTAAATGTATATATGCTCACGGATCAGCTGCTGGCCAGGCAGCCTATCTGAACATCGTTCTCCAGAGTTGCTTTTATCTATTATATTTCACTCTTCCTGCTAATCTGCTGTGCCTGGCCTCCTGCCCATCTTCAAGGAGAAAAATCACTCCAGGCCTACGCTTGCCAAGAAGAATAGCGGGACAGAAATCCCCTCATCTTCCTTATGCCCCATTACTCAAATATGCTTTGATCTAAACAGAGTAGCAAGAAAAAAAATTTTTGTCCTCTCATAGGTAGAGCCTTCTGCTCCCCGAATCCTTTCTTTCTGCTTTTCTTGTACTGCAGTGAGTCTTGGGACTCTTCACGTACGGCAGGAGAGAAAGCTGAACACCTTTCATATGCGCTGTTCTCGGCATCACCTGGCATGACAAAGTCCCAAATAGCGCAGTCCTGGAATGTGCTGGAATCTCTAGCAGGTATACACTATTGAATCAGCGACGTCTATGCTGGCTTGGGCATGTCTTGAGAATGGCTGATGGTCGGATCCCGAAAGATCTCCTGTATGGAGAACTAGTGCAGGGAAAGTGCCCCAGAGGGAGACTTGAGCTGCGATATAAGGATATCTGCAAGAGGGACCTAAAGGCCTTGGGAATGGACATTAACAGCTGGGAATCCTTGACCTCTGATCGTTCAGCCTGGAGGCTAAAGACGCAGCATGGCCTTCTCCAATTCGAAGAGACACTTGTGCGGCAGGCTGAGACAAAGACAGTCCCAGAACCAGCGAAATCTGGGGGCTGGACAGGGGACAGATTGTATCTGTCCTCAGTGTGGAAGGGACTGCCATTCTCAAATTGGCCTTTTTAGCCACACCAGATGCTGCCTTAGGACCTCTTTCCAGAGCACGATACCATAGTCTCTTGAGACTGAAGGATGCCAATGATGATGCTTTCTTGAGAGGAGAGGAAATTACAGGTGCCCGGGCACTGGACTATCAAGCCAGCATAATTGGTCAATTAACCTATGGCTGGTACAAATTCAGCCCAGGCTAATCGATGCTTGTCTGTAGCTACTTGCCGTTTGCTTTGTGACTGAGAAGCATTTTATCGTCAATAGCAGGGGTGGGCAGCCGTAGCCCTTTTACAACCCGTGGACTTCAACTCCCAGAATTCCTAAGCCAGCATTGCCAAGGTTGGACAGCCCTACTATGCAACATGGCTCTACTGTTTTGCCTTCTCATTGCTTCCACTTCCTACCCCGGCGTAGCAGTAACCATGCCATTAATAACAAGTCCTTCCGGAGAAAATTTCAAGTGCTGTGCAAATGGTCTGAGAGTCCCTGTGGAAAGAGACTGGACAACCCAATGGTGTCCAACATCAGACCTATCCAGATGAGATTGACAGCTACAGCTAGCAGATGCCATCAAGATCAATATATCAGTCTTAAGGAGAAGGAAAACAACAACTTACACGAGGTTTACTGCTACTCCAATAGCTGCGGTGATAAGCATCACATCCCCGTTAATTTCATAGTCCATGTGGATAGTTCGCTGAACGGCTTCGTATAAGAGGAAGACCATCAGGATATAAATCAACAATACACTGAAGATGGCAGACAAAACCTCTGGGAGAAAAACAGCAAAACAGCAGCACTTGAAAAGGAGACTTTTAAGCCCAACAACAACATTTAAACCTTAAAAATGTCTTCATTCAACGCTGTTAAAAAAGAGTGAGCGTTGCCTTGATAAAGCAGCTACTTCCAAATGACTAAATATCTAAAACAAGGGTCTTCAAACGTGGCCCTTTTATGACTTGTGGACTTCAACTCCCAGAATTCCTCAGCCAGGCACGCTGGGAGTTGAAGTCCACAAGTCATAAAAGGGCCAAGTTGGAAGACCCCTGATCTAAAATGAGATGCAGTACAGGGAGTCCTTGACTTACAACAGTTCGTTTAGTGGCCGTTCGAAGTTACAACGGTACTGGAAAAAGTGACTGAAAACCATTTTTCACATTTAGGACCATTGCAGCACCCCCAGGGTCCTGTGATTTACATCCGGATGCTTGGCAACAGGCTCATATTTACGACTGGTTGCAGCGTCCCGGGGTGGTAGTGTCCTGTGATCCCCTTTGGTGACCTTCTGACAAGCCAAGTCCACTGGGGAAAGCAAGATTCACTTAACAACCTTGTGACTAACTTAACAGCTGCAGTGGTTCACTTCAACCAAATGCGGCGAGAAAAGTCATAAAACGGGGCAAAACTCACTTAACCAATGTCTCACTTAGCAAGATAAATTTTGGGCTCAGTTGCCGATGGTAAGTTGAGGACTACCTGTACCGTGATGGGACATAAGCAGAAGCTGGTCTGCTACAAATAAAAAAGAAGTCCTTCCAAAACAGAGGCCCCCAACCTTTTGGGCACCAGGGACCGGTTTATTTATTTATTTATTTATTTATTTATGAGATTTATATACCGCTTTAAGTGCAAGCACTCTCTAAGCGGTGTACACCAGTAAGCAATGTATATATATATTTACATTGCCCCCAACAATCTGGGTCCTCATTTTACCTACCTCGGAAGGATGGAAGGCTGAGTCAACCTTGAGCCGGTGAGATTTGAACCGCTGACCTGCTGAACACAGTCAGCTAAAGTGGCCTGCAATACTGCACTCTAACTGCTGCGCCACCTCCGGTTCCGTGGAGAGGCTTTTCTCGCGGACCGGAGGGTGTGTGGTTTTGTGTGCTGCCTGCATCCCGTGGATGGGACTTTGCTTGTTTGTGCGGACTGGTTGCTGGCATGCTACGGCCCAGTACTAGTCCACGGATCGGGGGTTGGGGACCCCTGCTCTAAAATAAGAGTCCTCAGACTCATCAGGACACTGATCACTTCCTGAAGTTTACAGTCAGTTATTGACCTGCAAAAATCTATCGTGCCAAGTCCAATTGCATCTCTCATTATGTTTGAACAAGATGTGTTATTCAATCGGCGTGAAAGCCCTATGACACACAATCTGGGGTGTCCCATTATAATGACACTACAGAGTTTGCCACATTGGTTTCCCAGCACTGTATAATAAACTAGTGTTACTATTGTAGGTTTTTTGAGCTGTTTTGGCTGGGAGGATTATTTAGAACTACAGACAATAGAAACCCTCTGTCAAGACAGCATAAATTCAATTTTTGTAGCGAGTAAAGGCATTAAAATGAAAGGTAAGATAATACGTACAAAGTCTCTTTTTAGCCTGTACGAGAGAGTTGTATTTCATAAACTTGGACTGCCAAGTTTTCAACTCTCCAGTTGAGATATTTTCCTCCACTGCGGTAACATCATCATCAATTTACTTATTAAAGCCATACTGTACTTTACTGTAGAGCGTAAATCATCCTGGATCTCAAACAACACAGCGTTTGGCAGTTGTGAAACTTTTCTTTCAAGAGTTCTTAATTTTGTTGAATGAATATCCTTATGACTGAAATACAAGCCACTGGAGCTAAAAAGCTGTTTTCAAAGGCATTTGAATGCACACCAGTTACTTGACTTTTATTATACAGCTCCTACTGGACATTAAAGAATGGGGGCGGGGGGGGAGAAATGCTGAAAAATCTAATTACAGCTTTGGAAATAAGAATCTTATGAACAGTGGGTTGAATAATGTGAGCCTAAACTAACCTAGCGGAGGCCTGAAGGAGCAAAACTGAATCAGCACATCTAATTGAAAAATACTTCTCTTCTTTCTCTTTGGCTGAATGACTTCTCTTTCTAAGAACTAAGCTAAATATATTTTTAGAAACTTCTTGTGAGGACTAATGTGGTTTTCATAGGGGAACTGCGACCAACGAATGTCTCATTCGTTCATCCTCTGGGACAGGAAGAACAGACAGGAACGTGCAATTTTTTTTGGTACTGTTTTGGACTGCGATTCCAAACAATCCTTTATTCACAGCCATTTTGACTGAGCCTGGTAAGACCAGAACATTCAGAACAGCTCAATCCTCCTGTACACATTTTTGGGCATGTTAGTCCCACCGAAATGTATGAGTTAAAGACAATTATTTGTTGTAGCAGTTAAGGCACCAGCTAAAAACTGGGAGACTGTGAGTTCTAGTGGTGCCTTAGACGTAAAGCCAGCTGAGTCATCTTGAGCCAATCACTCTCTCTCAGCCCTAAGAAGGAGGCAATGACAAGCCATTTCCAAAAAATTTGTCAAGAAAACTGCAGGGACTGGTCCAGGCAGTCTCTAGGAATCAAAATGGACTTGATTCAAGTTGTTTGTAAGGTTTTCTATCCATCTCCCTCCTTCTATGATTTCTCCACATCAGCCCTATGAGGTGGGTTGGACTGAGAGAGTCTGATGGTTCAAATTCATATAGGCAGCTTCCAGGGTGAAGGAAAACTTTTTACCTAGTCTCTGTTACTAGTCCCAAACCTTAATGTAGAGGTGTAGACAATCTTTATCTCTGCCTCCCAATTGTCTCCCATGTATCTCAGAAGTGCCACGTTGGGAGAAGGGTGACTAGTCTAATCACATTGAACTTATCAAAAGGGGCCTAGTTTTGTGCTAGATCTGAGACAGGAGAACTTCCCTCAAGGCAGGGATGTTGACAAGAGCCATGGTGGCGTAAAGGTTAGAATGCAGTTATTGCAGGCTAACTCTGCTCACTGCCAGGAGTTTGATCCTGACCAGCTCAAGGTTGTCTCAGCCTTCCATCCTTCCAAAGTCGGTAAAATGAGGACCCAGATTGTTAGGATGACTAGGCTGACTCTATAAACCACTTAGAGAGGGCTGTAAAGCCCTATCAAATGATATATAAGTCTACGTGCTATTGCTATTACTGTGATTCCACACTGCAAATGCAAGTCACTTAGCCAACATTTCAAAAGTAGGGCTACTTTTCCTTTCAATCAGATGCAACTGAACCTGAACTGCAAGACCAGGCAAAAATAAGCCGCAGAAATTAGAGAAATCAACCTCAAACAGATGCCCACTCAGGATCTTTCCCTCTGCCTCTTTTATCTAAAATCATAAACTTCGAGTTGAGAAAACAAAGTATACATATGGTCCACAGTACGGGACCTAAGACATCATTAAACATGATGATGATCTAAATGTATTGCATATCTTCAACATTTCAACATCTGCTAGTTTCCATTGGGTAAACAAATACCAAATTGCTATTGGCACTGAATCTTATCTCATTGTGAAAGATATCCCTATAGAAACTGATGTCACAATAAATCTCTTTTGGCCGCAACTGATATGCCCAAGGTGTGGACTTATGTTGAGAAAGAGTTATGAGGGAATACACAGAACAGGCATAAAAGCACCGGAACTAGAGGGTATGAATATGGTGACTTTTCCCCAGCTGTCTGCCTGTACTGAGTCCTTAAGTCAACAGCTCAAAAGAGATCTTGCAAATTACTTTTATAGATATGTAATGTTGTTATTTATCTACCATTTTCTTACCAAATTGAGCAGCTGTCTTTCCCTGGCACCTTGTTAGATCATGGATTTTTTTGGGGTTTTTTTTTTTTTTTTTTTTTTGTCAGTGCAATTGGCTTGGTATGGATAGAAGGCACCCATTTGGAGAAGATAAATCAAAGAGAGACACTTCACTGCCAATTGGCAAAGGCAATGGTAGCGGACTAATTTAAAAGGCCGCCTTACCTAATCGATGGAATCCAAAGGTGAATTTTTTGGTGGGAGCTTTTGCAGAGAGCCACAAAGCGAGAATTGTCAAAATAATGCTGCTGAGATCTGTTAACATGTGAAGCGCGTCCGTCATGACAGCTAGACTGTTGGCAATGTATCCACCTTAATGCACAAGTTTAAAAGGGGGAGGGAAATGTTAGATATATTCACATGTTACACACACAAAAACCCCAACCCACATATATGTGTGCTGCAGCTGCCAAAAAGGCCAACACAGGGCTAGGCTGCATTAACAGAAGGATAGAATCAAGATCACGTGAAGTATTAATACCACTTTACAATGCCTTGATAAGGCCACACTTGGAATACTACATGCAGTTTTGGTCACCACGATATAAAAAAGATCTTGGGACTCTAGAAAGAGTACAGAGAAGAGCAACAAAGAAGATTAGGGGACTGGAGGCTAAAGCATATAAGGAACGGCTGCTGGAATTGGGTATGTCTAGTTTAATGAAAAGAAGGATGAGGGGGGACATGATAGCAGTGTTCTAATATCTCAGGGGTTGCTACAAAGAAGAGGGAGTCAGCCTATTCTCCAAAGCACCTGAAGGCAGGACAAGACGCTACGGATGGAAACTAATCAAGGAGAGAAGCAACCTAGAATTAAGGAGAAACTTCCTGACAGTTAGAACAATTAACCAGTGGAACAACCTGCCTCCAGAAGTGGTGAATGCTCCAACACTGGAAGTTTTTAAGAAGAGGCTGGACAGCCATTTGGTATAGGATTTCCTGCCTGAGCAGGGGGTTGGACTCGATGACCTCCAAGGTCCCTTCCAACTTTATTATTATTATTATATTCAGCAAGGAGTTGCATCAATCACAGCTCCCCAAAACATCTGGCGATGGTGATGTTATCCATTCAGTGGCGTCCAATTTGTGGCAGTTCTATGGTAGGTCTCTTCCACATCCTCCAAACTTCCAAAGCATCTATTGTGCCACAAATCGCTGCCACATTTACAAATATTTTAACGTACACATTGGAGACTGAGGCATGGACAATGGTCACAATAGCTCCAGTCAAATATATTTTTGGCGGTTATAACCGTATTTTATATCCTCAGCAGGAAATCACCACAGGTAGCAATCCCCACGCACTACATTTATTTCATAACTTATTTCTCAGTACGCGCCAATGTTCGTCAAAGGACTCGATTCTTTAAACACTAAGAATTCAGAACCTGTCTTTAAACTAGCAACTTAATAACAAGATTTGCATCCTGTTATTAAACGGCTCTAGCTACAGGTTTTAATTCTTAAGCTCATTTTATTTGCAGGAAGGATTTGAAAGAAACTTGCCCCTTTTTTTTCTGCTTCAACTTACAAAAATATTTTTTAAAAAACAAAGAGTACTTTTAAGACACCACCTCAACTTGGCAGAAGTGGGCTTAAGAGACACTTCTTAATATTCCCGGCATTGGGAATATTCTGCCTAATATTTTAAGGATTGCTCTAAAGTAAGCAAAGCGGTCCAGCCGATTCACAAAGCAAGCCAAAGTGGGAACGCAGAGAAACTTTGATAAATGATTTATTTTCCTCTGAGCTCAATCTCTTACACCAGCCATGCAAGACGAGGTGGTGTGTAGGATTTAATAGGTGTATCCGGTTTCTATGTTTAAAGGCCTGAAACTGGAAAAGGAGAAGCAGAAGTAACTGTGCATTTGCATTCTTGGTGCACAGAGGAACACGCTGATCCGCAGCGGTCCCAGATTTTGAGAATAACAACTCGTACCATCTGCCAGGTCTGGGATTCAGTTTGGAGAAATGTCTGCCTCTGCTACTGCCTCCCTTAAAGAGTTCAAAGAGGCTTGTGAACATCCCCGTCTCACGGCTGCCTTCAACGAGCCATGAAGGACAAGAACCCATCTTACGGGTAGCAGATCTTCACAAGCAGTTCAGGAGAGGCAGACAGCGAAAATGAACAGGGATGAGGGGGAAAAAAAGCAGGCGGAGACACCGGTGTGGAGGTGGAGCACTCCAAAATGGTTATCTAGCAGGCCTCAGAAAGTTCATCAAATTAATCCATCCTTGGTTTCTTGCAATGAAGGACTTTAACCGCACCGAGCCTTTAGTCTACTTTAATCTAGTTACTTGAATTGTCGACTGGAGGGATACAAAGAATGACCTACAGCTGACGAAAGACTAGGGTGCAACCTCCAGAAGCAATTTTTAATACAGCAAAGGGAAAGTTGATGAAATTCTGAAAGACTATTAATGATTTCTAATTAAAAATGGATGGAATGAGATCAAATTTGGTCTGTCTTGGTCTCACCTTTTGGGACTTTTGTTAGTTTACGGTAGCAAAAATCAGTATGGGCTAGTAGCATCTTTTTCAACCAACAAGTTTTACCAAAGCCATAAGCTAATGTTTTTTAAGGGTCATCAGAAAAGACACCCCCAAATTCCTCCTTATTGGACTGTAAGTCCTTCTAGTGAAAGGCCAGACACCAGAAACCTGGATCCAGGATTAGGTTATCTTCTTAAGACTATTGTATTAAACCATAATTGTTGCTTTAGGCTCAACATTTTGTATGAACCTCTGTTATGTGACTCCAGCTAATTGGAGTTAGCAAATGGAAAAACAAATCATGAGTTAACATAAGATACGAATACAATCTTAGGGTATCTATGCTCCGAAACCGTCAAGACCAAGCTATGTACCAGGGTTGTACTGTCCGTGAATGTAGATAATCAAAGACCCACGCAAAACTGTTCAACCAAATCAGTCCACACAAGGGCAGATCAAAAGATTGACACAATCCATCCTCTCTTTTCCCATTGGCTGCAGGCAGTTTTTGCTTACTTAAGACGTTCTGTCAACCTATTGTCCTGTTGCAATGCAAGCGTGCCAACTGAACAGTGGCCCTTATCCTCCAGCCTGAGAAAATAATTAAACAGCTATTCCACCACACTCCCACCTTACAACGCAACCTCTCCTCTCCCCCCCCCCTGCCACCCCCAGTCCGGTGACTGCAAGGCACTCTTACCTACAAGCTCGCCCGTCATAAAGAGAAGATAGAGAATTGCAGCTAAAGCCAGCCGCCTCTTCACCTTCCTTTGCTTTAACAGTTCCCTTTGCTGGGTACAATTGTTACAAGGATCCGTCGGGGGTCCGGCCACAGCATTTCGCAAGGCTATGTCCCTGTCCAGCAAGGACTCATCATCGGAGTGAGGTCCCACATAGGCCCCATTGGCAGAAGTGTCGGCTGCATCATCCGAAACCACCACTTGGAGTTTCTTGAACCGTGGAAAATCTTCCTCCCCGATCTCGTCCGAAAAATCAAAAGCATTGCAGTCGTTCAGAAACAAGGAATCATTGTTCTTTCTCAGGACCGACTTGAGGCTGTTCCAGATGCTGGGGCCAGCCATGGCAGGCTGTCAGTTCTAGAAACACAGCTGGATGCCGCTGGTACCAAGGGACAGCTGTCTGCCTCGGGGGACTATACCTCTAGCATGCCTTGGCTATTTTCGCCCACCGTTTCTCATCTAGGCCAGAGGCGTCCAACATGGGCAGCTTCATTGCGGAATTAAAGCTGGGAAAGGCAAGGACAGGCAAGTTAGGCAGTCAATGAAAAAGTTTCACCCTCCACCAAGTCCAGGCCATGCCACCTTGCCAAGACGAAGAGGTCCCATCCCCAAACCTAGAAAGGAACATTTTGATACCGTGTGATTGACAGATTAACAACCGGTTCCACTTTCCCCCCTTCACATCCTACTCCCTCCCTCCCTCCCCCTCTTTTCATTGGGGCTTAGTCATTGGACCTTTAAAGTATTTTATTTCAGTATTTATTAAATACATTAAATATTATTTAACAGCTTAGCTCTTGTATAAATTTTATCTTTTTCTTTTCAAGATTGCTAAGCCGCCCAGAGTTACCCAGCCAATGAAATTTTCAAATAAACAAACAAATAAATAAGGCATTCTAGCTTTGCGTATAGTCCAGGCCGTGGTTTTCCCAGCTGCAATGTATGGCTGTGAAAGTTGGACCATAAGAAAGGCTGAGCGCCAAAGAATGGAGGCCTTTGAACTATGGTGCTGGAGAAGACTCCTGCAAGTCCCCTGGACTGCAAGGCCTTCAAACTGATCAGTGCTAGAAGAGATCAACCCTGACTGCTCTTTAGAAGGCCAGATCCTGAAGTTGAAACTCAAGTACTTTGGCCACCTAATGAGAAGGAAGGACTCACTGGAGAAGAGCCTGATGCTGGGAAAGATTGAGGGCAATAGAAGAACGGGACGACAGAGAATGAGGTGGCTGGATGGAGTCCCTGAAGCAGGAGGTGTGAGCTTAAATGGACTCCAGAAGATGGTAGAGGACAGGAAGGCCTGGAGGAACATTGTCCATAGGGTCGCGATGGGTCGGACACGACTTCGCAATTAACAACAACAACAAAGCTTTGCCTTGGGCCCACTCTAGACCCCTCCCGACAAAGCCAGGCAGATGGCTCCATACCCTCTGAACACCTCCATAGCCTTGCACAGCCAGGTAGCAACAGCAACAGCACTTAGACTTATATACCGCTTCCAGGTGCCTTTACAGCCCTCCCTTTTAAGGGCTTTACAGAGTCGGCCTCTTGCCCCCCTCCAACCATCTGGGTCCTCAGTTTACCGACCTCGGAAGGATGGAAGGCTGAGCAATCAATCCCCAGCAATGAATAGGCCACCGCCTTTGACCCAGATGGTGCCTGGAGGGAAATAAGGCGGGGGGGGGGGGCTTCTCCTCCGCAGCTAGAAGGCAGGCAGCAGACGGGGTGGGGGGGGGGAGTGGGAATCCCGCCCTGGAGAGAACCAGGTGTTTCACCCGGGCATCCTCCCAGGCCGGTTGAACGACTCCAACGTCAACCCGGCCAAGAACAACTCATCTGGGCGCGGAGGCTGCACAGAAACGCCCCTCAAGGGCTACCGGGGCTTGCAGAGGGCCCGGGGGGAGACTGTGTGTGTGTGTGTGTGTGTGTGTGTGTGTGTGTGTGTGTGTATAGAGGGGGGGAAGCCCGACGACCCTCCTCTACCGGGGCTTGCAGAGGGCCCGGAGAGAGGTGGTGTGTGTTATGTGTGTTTATTAGAGGGGGTAAGCCCGACGTACCTCCTTCTACCGGGGCTTTGCAGGGAGGAGCCGCGGAGAGACTGTGTGTGTGTTGTGTGTGTGTGTGTGTGTGTGTGTGTGTGTGTAGAGGAAGGGTGAAGCCCGACGACTCCTCCTCTACGGGGCTTGCAGGGGCTCTTGGAGAGACTGTGTGTGTGTGTGTGTGTGTGTGTGTGTGTGTGTGTGTGTGTGTGTGTGTGTGTAGAGGGGGGGGAAGCCCGACGACCCTCCTCTACCGGGGCTTGCAGAGGGCCCGGGAGAGAGGTAGGTGTGTGTGTGTGTGTGTGTGTGTGTGTGTGTGTGTGTGTGTGTGTGTGTGTGTGTGTGTGTGTGTGTCTAGAGGGGGGGGAAGCCCGACGACCCTCCTCTACCTGCAAGCGGAGAAGGAGGCGGCCGCCGCGGGGACGAGCCGCGTTCCTCCGGGCCATCCCCTCCTGGAGCGCGCCGGGCCAGCAATTCCTCCTGCGCTTTCCTGCCGCGCCGAGAAGCGTCGACTGGCGCTGGGGCAGAGCCCGGCTGCCCGGAGATTAGCCAGCGAGGAGGAGGAGGAGGAGGAGGAGGGTGTGGGCTGCACGAGAAAAAGAGGCATGCCGGAATATTTATTCAGGCAGTCATTTGCCGCTCCGGCGGCGGCTGCTGCTGCTGCTGCCGCCTCGCGTGACCGGATCGCTCCATCTCTAGCAGCTCTCGGTGCCAGCCCAGCCAGGGCTTCAGGCTGGGTGGCGCTGCCCACAACCACGCGTGGGCTCGCTGCATGCACGCACGCACGCGTGCATATGCACACGCGCGCGCACACACGCACACACACACACACACCCGAGAGGCACAAGCAGGCGAGCCTTGGTGGGAAGGGGGCCAGGAAATCAATCAATCCATCCATCCATCCATCCATCCATCCATCCATCCATCCATCAATCAATAAAATCCTGCTTCGGCTGCTTCCTCAGCTCCGCGCTTTTGAAATGCCAGCCTGGCAGCCCCGTCCTAATTTTGCCAAAAAAAAGAAAAAAGAAAAAAAAAGGCAAGCCTCTCCGGCCCCTCCCTCCCTTTTGCAAGAGAGGCTCTCGTTCCCGAAAAAAAAATAAAAATAAAATTAAAAAATAAATCTGCCTGGCCGCCCCCGGCTTGGGGGGAATCCGCCAGCTGGCCAGGAGGCAGAGCCCCGTCGGGCGTTTTTCAAGGGGGAGGAGAGCCGCCTCTTCCCCTCCCTCCCTCCCTCCCCCGCCCGCCTCTTTCCACGTGCGCCGATCCTCTGGATGGAGCGCTCGACCCAGCCGCGACTTGCAGGGGACGGCGCCGAAAGGGTTAAGCGTGGGCGCGGGCGCGGTGTAGGGTGGGAACTGTAGGCGGGAGGGAATTCGGGGGGGGGGAGGGCGACCAGTGGCTTCCCGTGCAAGAATGGAAAATCCTTATGGGAGTGAAAGGGAGGGAGTGGGGCAAGGGGTCTTCCAACTTGGCCCTTTGATGACTGGTGGACTTTCAACTCCCAGAATTCCTCAGCCAGGCACGCTGGCTGAGGAATTCTGGGAGTTGATGTCCACCAGTCATCAAAGGGCCAAGTTTGAAGACCCCCCCTGGAGTGGGGTTACCTGCTTGCATTGAGGGATGAGTGCGTAATGTTTTTACCCTGCAGAAAGGCAGCTTTGCTCATTGTTATTCTCGCCCTACCCCAGTGGTGGTGAACCTATGGCATGCGTGCCACAGGTGGCACACAGAGCCCTCTCTGTGGGCATGCGCGCCGTCGCCCCAGTCCTAGGCCTTCAGCTGTGTTTTATAAAACCTTTTCGCTTTAGGCCTCCGCCGCCGTGTGCAAAAAAAAAAAAAGATAAGATGGTTCAATCAGTCAATTTCAACTTCTCGCGGGGGGGGGGGGAAGGTCTTGCAAAGTTGGAATTGATTGAACTTTTTAGTCCCACCCAGTCTGCCGTTACCATTGCAGCCACGTCCACCCAATGGGCCACACCCACCCGGCACTCGATGATGCATAAGTTCATTTTGGGTTGCAGTTTGGGCACTCAATCTCTAAAAGGTTCGCCATCACTGCCCTACCCTATAAGCTGATACAAGGTTGTGTCAGGCAAATGTTAAGCCTGGATATCTGGGGGGTCTTCAAACGTGGCCCTTTTGAGACTTGTGGACTTCAACTCCCAGAATTCCTCAGCCAGCGTGCCTGGCTGAAGGATTCTGGGAGTTGAAGTCCACAAGTCACAAAAGGGCCACGTTTGAAGACCCCTGCTGTATATACATGGGTTGTCCTTGATTGACAACCATTCATTTAGTGCAGGGGTGTCAAACTGCCGGCCCACGGGCCGGATGCATCACGAAGAAACCGTGCTCACCCCATCGCTGGCAATGGGGAAAAAGCTCTGATACATCACGCCACGTGGTAAGTTTGACATGTCTGATTTAGTGGGTGTTTGAGGTTACAACAGCATTGAAGAAAAGTTAATTACGACTGGGCTTCGCACTTACAAAAGTCACAGTGTCCCCACAGTCGGGTGATCAAGGTTTGGGTGCTTGGCATCTGGCATGTACTTGCAGCACCCCATGATCATGTGATCACCATTTCAACCTTGTCAATTGGCTTCCAACAAGTCAAGTCAAAGGGGGGGGGGGGAGCTGGATTCGCTTAATCACCAGTTGATTCCCTTAACAACTATAGCAATTTTATGAACCCTGGCAAAAAAACCTTATAAAATCAAGGGCTAGTCATGTTAACCACCTTGATTAACAAATTCTGGTCTCTGTCTTGGTTATAAGTTGAGGATTACTTGTAATTGGTCTGAGTTTGATTTAATGTGCCATCTGAATTGAGCAATTGCGGTCTGTAACCATAACTTAAGAGGGAGGGAGTTGTGCAAATTCAGTAATTAGGAGCTGCAGGCAAGGTTTGTTAAGTGTCTGCTGGGGTTTTTTTTCCCCAATGAAATGAAAAGTGATAGAAGTGAGTTTTCCCTTATAAATTAGGGTTTGATTAGCTTCCTGTTCAGCTGCAAAATGTTTGCAGTGCAAGGATTGTGGAACATGTGGAAAGGTTTTAAATGTCACACTTAACAAAATACAGTCATTTCTCAAGAAAAGCAAGGTCACGCCTCTTGCAAATACTGGAACAACTTTCCCTTATGTTTGTAACACCAGATAACCACGTTCTGTATACACTTTTGCCACTATGTTATCTTTCAGTTAGAAAAATAAAAAAAAAAGTCCTTTCTTGTGTTTTCTGTAGCCATCAGCAAAGGTGCAAATTTTGCAACCTTTTAGAGACAGTTGAAAACACAAGTCTCAGAAAAGTAGATTAACCATTTATTTTCTCCCCTATTCGTTTTCAGTCTTTCTCCCTCTTTGATATGAAAGCAATGAAATAATTCTCCTAAACTTTAATGTACTTTTAAGGAATATTGAATGCAATGGACCCATTAAAAGATTTTTTAAAAAGATAAAGGTTTCCCTGCTCAATCATGTCCAATTCTAGGGTGCTGGTATCTGTTGTCTGAAGACAATTTCTCTGATCATGCGGTCACGACTATATGTCAAAGATGCACAGAATGCTATTACCTTCCCACCAAAGTGGCACTTATTTATCTACTCACATTTGCATACTTTCAAACTACCAGGCGGGCAGGAGCTGGAGCAAGGAACGGGAGCTCACCCGTCACATGGAACTCAAACCCGCTAAGCCATCACACCTCCATATTAAAAGATAATTAACAATTATCCTTACCATCTTTATCTAAGCATACGATAGGAAAGGCCTCCATTTTTAATAGTGCATCCTTAAGCAGCTGAGAGTCAGGCCTGGGGGTCTGTTCCTCCCCCCACGAGATTGACAAAAGTCATCTTTCAGCCTTAAGAATATTGTAGGTAAAAATGTCACAGGGCACATTTTTACCATTTCCACTCCCACCTGACCTACGGAGTTGAGAGTTTTCACTGTCTGGTTTCAAATCCTTTGGATATTTGCTAAAGAGCTTCCTACTGACTACAGCCACTCAGAGATCTTTTTAACTTGTCTTTCCTGCCTTTTAAATATCTCAGCTTTCATAACTATAGGCAATATTAACCAAAACTGAAAAAACCTGTTTGCAGTGTGTGCTCTGGTTCCTTTGAGCAATGATTGGCATCTTCAGTCTGCCTTTGGCATTTCTTCTTTCATCCTGCCAGGGAGATTTTTAGATCCTGATCCAAGCTTCTGTCCCTAAAAACAAAAGGGGGGGGGGAGAGAGAAAAGTATGAGAAGCAATGTGGCTTATTCTATAAATCACTGTTAGAAGAAACCACAGCTTGTATGAACCTGGTCTAACCCTGTACTAAAACCCACTGCTATTTTTTTTTTAACCTTGGTCCTTTCTAGAGAAGCCTGCAATCCTGAGTCCATTTTCAATCTAAATGTATGTTTGTTCAGTTTAAGCTTAGAACAAAAGTTTACAAACTCATAAGCTTCCTTTAAACCCTACTGAATCATAAGACTGCTTAATAAATTCTGTTCAATGCACAGGAATGTACCTCAGAATAAGTATGCGTACGATTGGCCTTCTAATCCAGTACATACAGTCCATACCATACTATTAAGTCACCAGCGGTTATAAATATTTTGAAAATGCTTCGTTTGTTTTAATGAAGCTTGCCACTTTTGATGAAAAGTTTGTTTCATCTGGACATTTATTTTGGCTGAATAATCTTTCTTCCCCCTCCTGGTTGTGAACATTTTGTTTCTTGTATGAATGAATGCAAGAACACTCTAATCCTTTTATTTTTAGCCTTCTGAAATAGTCCATAGTTCACTATAATCTATTTGAAGGCATATATCATATATTTAAAACGTTGCAGATCAACGTCCTGCAAATAAGTTGAGACTGGCTGCTGTAGATGGTCTCATTTTAGAAGGATGATTCTCCCTCATTTTCTCACATAAGGAAATGCTCATTCTAGGAGGCATAATAAGATCATAAACTATTTTTAAAAAGTGACCAATGACTAGTCCTAACATTTATGACCATTTATCCCCCTGGGTTATGTCATCAAAATTCAGGCCCTTGGCCAGTGGCATGTATTTACAATAGTAGTGGGGTCATGTGATTGCCATATGTGATCTCCCCTGCTGGCTTCCAATAAGCGAAGTCACATAATTGCACATCCACTTAACAACTGCAGTGATTTGCCTAATTGTGGCAAAAAGGTTGCAAAATCAGATGTGATTCATTTAACTGCCCTGTTCAGCAATGGAAATTCTGGTCCCGATTCTGATTGTAAGTTGAAAACGATCTGTATGCAAATTCTGCCAGTAATAATTTGTGTCAATGTTCTATGATGTCCTTATGGCAGATATGTCAAACTCGCAACATCACGTGATGTTGCGCAACATATTGGAGCTTTTTTCCCATTCTTGGCAATGGGGTGGGCGCGATTTCCTGGTGATACGTCCGACCCACGGGCTGGCAGTTTGACACTCCTGCCTTATGGTTTTCACTAAACACCTTTGCATATTAGAAGAGATTTTTCAGCTCTGTAGTTTCCAGACTGACAAAGAGTACTCTCCCTCCCTTCTAAATATGGCTTTGTTTATATAAAACTGTAAGCCATGATTTGCTTAATTATGTCTTATTCAATAAGCTACAAGTAACTAGGCTCATACAACATGCTGATGCATAAGCCAAGATTTACCAACCACAATTGTTGGGTTTACACAGTAAGCTAAGTCATAAGCAAACCACAGTATAGTTTCACATCTTGTAATAATCAGCCTGTGTGAATCAAGGAGATCTATAACTGGGACAGTTGTTCTTGGAGGATGAAGCTGGAAATAGAAACTTTGAAGGCCCTCTGTTATTTTAAGCAATTCTATTCAAGCTTTTAGGCCCTGTATTAAGGATAAAGCTTTGTTTTGATAACTAAAGCAAACCTCTCAATCATCTACATGCACAGGCAATTTTTCTGGCTTTGTCAGAACTGTAATCTTCCTGCTTATAAATAAACACACTTTATTTCCCTGTTTTTATTCTCTCTCACCTGTTAACTAATTACATACCTGGATATATTTGCACTTGATCCAGTATACAAATGCAATTCTGGGGTATAAAGCATTTTCAAAATGTTTGAAGTCCAGGTCCCCCACAAATGTTTTTTTTAAGGATTTTGAATCCTAGTCCTCTAAGCTGAGCCAAGATTTATCCACTGCTAGAAAACAAGGAGTTGTAATACTCTGTTGTAATTCTTAGGGTGGCGAGAAGCAAATCCACACACAAAGATGTTCAAGCTATAATACACCACTTGATATTTTGATGGTGCTGGTTCTCTCACCATTCAAAGGGCAAATAGACAAATATCAGCAATGCAATTTAGTTACAACTACACTCAAACATTGATATCCCCTAGATCAGTGGTTCTCAACCTGTGGGTCTGGACCCCATTTGGGGTCAAATGACCATTTCACAGGGGTCGCCAGACAAGGCTGTCCGCCATTTTTCCCTTTTCTTTGGCCACGCCCCTGGCACCCGGTGATGTATAAGTGGTTGGGGGTCACCACAACATGGGGAACTGTATTATGGGGTCCCGGCATTAGAAAGGTTGAGAACCACTGCCCTAGATATTCACAGACTGAGCCAGAAAGAGTTTAACAATTATATGCAGCATCTGAAGGGAAATAGACAACTATATCTTGTTCATGTTAGGAATTAAGAGGCAAAAGCCTTTTAGCTGACCTCAATATCTGAGCATCCTTCAAAACCTAAAAGGGTGGTGCACTGCATAGGATAACAGACTCCTCTTATCCACCATGCAGTTCTAGAAAATCAATTTCCCAACCAATTACCATAACTCAACCTTAAGGATTATTTTGAAAAACCTGCTATCCACCCCTGGGCACTCAGAATTAACAGGGAGGCATAAGCTGCCCTGCAGATACTAACAGAGGGGCTGGAACTGACAAGAGCATCCCCAATGGAAAGGGCCCAGGGCGTTCTCTGAACAGCTGGTGTTGCTATGGCAACCCACCCACTCTGCCTAGCAGCCAGGTACTTCGGCGCCCCAGCATTAAGGTTCTATTTAGAGAGATAGAGATAAAAAGGGGGGGGGGGAAGGATAGAGCAACCAATCACATAGAGCAACCAATCACAAAAATCTCGGGGTTAAAAAAAAAAAAGGAAAACCGCTGATTTCTGCACGTAAGGAAGAAATAGTTGCGTTTGTTTGTGTGTGTATTTGCACATTTGTCTCAGAAACATTATATAGTTACAGCTAATGGATACAGTTGTATAGACGTATGTTATGTAGATATGTGTGAAGTATTTATATATAGTTAAGTAACTGTATATAACTGTAACTATACAGTTATATAGATGTATGCTAAGTATTTTGTTAAGTATTTGTATCTAAGTATTACCTAAACTTTTTGCTTTAGAGTCAACTCTTTCCCACTTTTAAAACTATTGCAGGAAACCCTCTCCCCGAGATTTTATTGGCACAGGTGACATTGATCGACATTTACCATATTATAAAAGTGACATATTGATATACATACATACATATAAAACAGTGTTAAAGCTATGAGATATAGATGGGAATATGGGAAACCTATACATTTTTAACAAATGGAAAAATAATGAGAGAAGAGCAGCATTGTTGTAAAGTTTGGCAAATGGCTTTAATAGCTAACAAATAATCCCCTTTTTACGAAAGATGATCTGATGGCACAGTATGACCCCTCTTTCCTCTAATGCGAATTTCCTTCGTCTCCCTGATTTTCAAAGGGCAGCTCACTTTTTCCAAATCATTTGGGAATTATTGGGGGGGGGGGAATACAATTTACATAATGAACCCGGAAGTTCACTTTTGACGCTCGGGCGCCGTGGCTACTCTTACTTTCGTATCTCTAGCTTCCTCCGGGCGTTTCTCGCCCGTGCATCGACGGAAGGCCTACTCTCCTGCGAGGTTGAGGCCTGCTGCTCTCGTACTTCACGCTCCCTACGCCCCGGAGGGGATCCCGGCGACTCGGGAGTCCGGTGAAGCCGCCTCGAGGGCCCTTTCCCTGACATCGCCGCCTGGAGGAGCTTCGGCCGGGCTCGCTACGCCTCGGTCAGGCCGGGAGACTTAGCAGCGACGGCGGCGGCTTTCCTGCGGGGTTAGTCCAGCCGCGGCCCTCGAGCGTAGGCGATGAGTTTGGCGGAGGCGCCGGAGGTGGAGGCGGGATGGCCGCCCGGAGCCCTGAACAACCCCGCCTTAGGTAGGTGGACTTGAAACGCGAGGTAGGCCGAAGCCCGCTGGGGGTGATGGGACTTGAAGTCCAAGGAGCCAAGCTCCTCTGTGTGTGTGTGTGTGTGTGTGTGTGTGTGTGTGTATAGTGTGTATATATCTCCTATCTCTATATGTATATACACACAAAATCTTACATATGTGTGTGTTTATGTATGTGTGTATATGTGTGTGCAAGATTTTGTGTATGTGTGTATATATGTGTGTAAAGTTTTGCATGTGTATGTATACACACACATATGTGTGTGTGTGTTTATATATATATATATAGGTTTCGGCAAAACCGTTTATATGTATATGTGTATATGTACACACACACACACACATATACATATACACATAAAAGGTTTTGCCAAATCCCTATATGTATATATAGACACAGACGCTCTTTCTCTCTCTCTCTCTCTCTCTCTCTCACACACACACACACACACTTACATAGCCACCCATCATGTACAGTTTTATACACATACACGAATATATAACATTTATAAAAACATTCACACCTAAATATTTTTCACGTTGTGTATATATTTACATGGGTGTGTATAGTGCTTAATGTAATTAACCTATACAACCTGTAGTTTTGCTTTGGGCAGGGCTCTTTGGCAATCCTTTGGCAAGGAACTCAGCGATCAATGCACAGTAGTTTATGCATGCTAGTAAACACACTTTGTTGCCTCTCTCCAAATTGCTTTGGTTATTAACTTAATTGCAGTATTATCCCCACAACAGTAGGAAATTCCTCTGGGCAATAAATCACTTAAGAAGTAGAAGAAACACGCTGTTAGTTCAGCTTCTTTCTCCATCTGTCCATGTTATTGAGAATTAGTAAGATAAACAGCAAATCCTAAGCACAGGTAGTCCCTGACTTATAACCATTTATTTAGTGACTATTAGGAATTACAGCAGGGCTGAAAAAAGTAACTTATGGCCAGTCTTCACACTTATGGCCCTATTACCCTCTCAGCATTGCCGTGCTTAATGATTGCCTGATTCATTTAACAACTGCTGTGGTTCACTGAAAAAACATAGCAACAAAAAAGCATAAAATCAGGCATAATTCACTTAACAACCACTTTGCTTAGCAATGGGAATTATGATCCCAATTGTGGTTATATGTCCAGAATGACCTGTATCAAAACTAAAACTGCAGTAGTATATGTGGTCCTTCTTGCTAATGAGCTCTGAGCTAAGAATACAGGATAAATAATTATACTATTAGCACTTAATCAAACAGAGTAGCATGCAGTTGTAGATCTTTCATTTTTTAGTATGAAAAATGGTGTTATAGTTCAGTTCTTGTTACTAGCCTCACATCTATGAAACATTTTAAAATGAAGTAAGGTTTCTTGCTACAGAGTTCTCTAACCAGTGAAGTCTCTGTTTATTTAATGATTTTCCATTTAAAGATAACTCATTTTTAAGAGGCACTAATAACATCAGGCTGCCAGTAGGATAACTGGAAATTAAAAACAGTGCAATCATTCTGAGAGTTCTTGGTTCAGAAATTTTCTGTTAACAGTTTTTTTTATCAACCCCTTTGTTTTAGATCTTAATGATAATTCTCCTGATGAAGCCCTAGTAGATGACTTTCCTGTCGTAGATAAGAAAGCTGTGGAGCAATTAACAGAAGGGCTGATTTCACATTATTTGCCTGACCTACAACGATCAAAACTAGCCTTAAAAGAACTCACGTAGGTAACTTTTAAAAAATAGTCTTTTATATATGGTACAAACCCCAGACCCATAGCTTGGTATTAGAATTAATCTTCTTCTTAACTGAGTTTCGTGTTGAAAGATCAAAAATATTTCCATGTTTATTACAGGGATATACAGCACTGTTTGCACTTCTTTGTCTACCATATCAAGCTGAGATGTTTATAGAAGTGGGTGGTATAATTCATTTGGAAAAGCTACTGAATCTCGAGGGAGATAGCATTCAGCATTTCTAAAATGGAAATTTTCATATCAGTACTTTATTTTTCTTAACACTGATTTCAAAATGCATTTTAAATTGTTCTATTCTTTCAGACAGAACCAGGAAGTACTATTAGAAACCATACAACAGGAAATTTCAAAATTTAAAGAATGTAATTCAGTTCTTGATATCAACATGCTGGTAAGTGTGTTTTTGTTAGATTTGACTTAATTGGAAGACTGTGGCTGTTGATCTTCCCATTTCTGCAGAAATACATGAAGTATTTTGTTTATATAACAGTACAATGGTATCTTGTACTAATTGCAAACATCCGGCAATGAGTGTATATGTTTTCATGTACTAAAACGGAAGCCGTTTGATCTTGAATTGATTTAGGCATGTAGAAGCACTCTGACTGTGCATATGGTTCAGGAGATAATAGACTTCGCTTCTAACGATGAAAATTATTATCGATGGATGGAGCTAAGTTCAGTAAATCATGGAAAACACAATATATTGCTCTGAAGGGCTTCAGAAGTAGCTTTTGGTATTCTGTAGCCTTTCAGAGTTCATGAAAAGATTCTATATTTTGTTTTTAGTGAACTCTAGCCTCACTGTACTGACTTTACATTGTAGTATTTTTTTATGGAGATTGATTTAGTTATCAAACATTTATCAAATTTATACACTACCCATCTCACTATCCAAGTGACTCTGAGCAGTTTACAGATAGATACCTCTAACTGCATTAAGCCTTCTTTTAAGGAACTGTACCTAGAATATCTGGATTCTCAGTCATCCAGATCATGGTTGTCCCAAAGGTGCTTTTTCAAGAGGCAACTAGATTTTCTTTGTGGAAAACAAAGAAAGTCCAGTTGCCTCTTGAAAAGCACCTTTGGGTGTACCTAGAATAGTTTTTACGTATATTTTAATATCTTCAAAAAACAAGTTACTGTTTTTTTAAGGTACTCAGATTTGTTTTAGACACACTATAAGTTTCTATTTCCACTAAGTGTTGTCTTCTTTTTAAGTTTTCAGAAGCAAAATACTATCACAATAAATTGGTAAACATTAGGAAAGAGATGTTGATGCTGCACGAGAAGACATCAAAATTGAAAGTGAGTTTTATTTCACTTAGCTAGTGGACAAATGTACATTGTTGATACACATTTTGACTCTTTAGTCTTGCAGATCAAATCAAAAGTCCTATGTTTTCTAAATAACTCCATTCTAAATTATTATTTTCATGCGTGTTTAGTTTTTAAAATGTTGCCATTCCTTCAAATTCAAATTTCATCTTTTAATATCAGGTTTAATTTAATCCATTACCAGCGAAGCCCGTTCTCTGCCTTCAGCAAAATTTCTCGGTAAAATAATTCAGTAATTGCATATGAGGCCTGTCATGGATTAAAGATGTAATCCTATGTATTGTTACATCCACTAATACAAAGTGAAACTTATTTCTCAGTAAATATTCATAAGCTTGGACTGGGGGATATTTGCTTATAAATGATATCTGAGGAAATAGGTTTCTCTTATAAATTCTAGCAAAAAGACGAAAACAAAATACTGGATTGTCACGTGACCTAGCGAACCAGGTCACGAAAATTTTGTAAGGCTCTGTAATTTTTTTTAAAAAACTATTGTTTAGAATTTAGAATTGCAGTTCATGGACATTGTGTACAGTGTTTCCTCTTGAGGAAATCAGCTCTTCTCAGAATAGTGAACCTGGCACAGTTCAGAGGACACAAAGTGTGCATAAATGCAAAAAGTAAAATGCAGATCTACAACAATTTTTCTTTAAGGTTTATAAAAGGGCTTTGAATCTTTTCAACTGTACAATTGGAAAATCAAAATGTGTTTTAAAGATCAGGGAAAGAGACTAGAAAGACCTGTTTGGAAGGACTGGCTATAACCTTGAAACCGATGTACCTTTATAGAATGAAACTAAGCTCTTTTTCAGGATCCCTTTTAATACTATATGAAGAGGAGGAAATAAAAGCTAAGAGACCTGTGAAAAACAATAGCAGAATAGTGAGGACAGTGAGGACAATCAGCCAGTGGAACAGCTTACCCCCCAGAGATCGTGGGCGCTCCATCACTGGAAATTTTTAAGAAGAGACTGGACATTCACCTGTCTGAGAGGCTATAGGTTCTCCTGCCTGAGCAGGGGGCTGGACTAGAAGACCTCCAAGGTCCCTTCCAGCTCTATTCTACTCTAATATCAAAGCTGTGATATCCTCCCGTATAACCCTTTGGCTTTCTGATGCTTCCTTCTTTCAGAGAAGAGCACTCAAACTCCAGCAGAAACGACAGAAGGACGAACTAGAGCGAGAACAGCAGCGGGAGAAGGAGCTGGAAAGAGAAAAACAATTAACTGCCAAACCAGCAAAAAGGACATGAAAGCCCAACACGTTTTGACTTGTTGTGCTAATTATAACCACCTTTGGACTTTCTGGGGATACAATGACCTCCTTGCACTCTTCTGTTCTGTTTTGCCAAGGAAAGTATTACTACAGTCTTTACGTTTCTATCTTGCCGTTAAGCAAGGAGCTAGGAACGGAAAGTGTACTACATTAGCTACTCTTAACCCCTTTTTGATTAATGCTTTGCTAATATTGCTGGGTCAGGTTATGTTTTGAAGAAATAGGATACTCTGTGGTAGGGTGTCCAACTTCGGCCACTTTAAGGCCTGTGGACTTCAACTCCCAGAATTCCCCAGCCAGCATGGCTGGCTGAGGAATCCTGGGAATTGAAGTCCACAAGTCTTTAAAGTGGCCAAGATTGGAATCTCCTTCTCTGCGGCATTAATTGCAACATCTCACAAGGCCTCCATTGGTGTGCACCTGTCCCAAACCCAGATGTGTTCCTTAATGGTTAACTCTACCTCATTAAACGTACTCTACAGCACACTTCAGGGTGGTTATCACCCATCTATCCATATCCCCTTGCTGAGGGAGGAAGCTTTGCAACTGCAGGGAGCACGGGCAGAAATCCTTATGGCAGCCTTCTGAGTTCAGATTCTCCAAAGACAGGCAAGTAGAATATCTTAGCTAGGACCTCATTGCTTCTATAGGATCTTGCTGGGTTAAGAAATGATGGGACAACAGAAGAAACATCCATTCAGAAACGGTGTAAGGTAGAGGCATGTCTTGCCCAACATCTAATTTCAGGAAATAAACACATTCTTGGGAAATGCCAGGAAGTTCGCGCCCATCAGTTCGATTCAACTTTGAAGGAGACATTTGGTAACAAGCAGCATTAGAATTCTGGATGTGCAGCCTCAATATCAAACACACAGGTAGCACGACAAGAAAAGAACAGTGTCAACACTGGATTGCCCAGTTGAATGCTGGTGGCAGTCTGAAGGCTCCCTCTTGTGTTCTCAGCAGTTGTTGCTTTTATGTCAGTCGCCACAAATATTTCTCGGTTTAAAATCCAGTCTGTTTTGGTGACTGTAATTTGGGGGTCCATCAAGCATGATCTGTAATACTGTAGCCAGGCAACAAAATGCGTGATTAAAAAAAGTCTGCTTGCCTCTGGGGAGAAATTGGTGTGATTGTATTATTCTCAACCAGCAAACAGAACTGAGATGTAGGAAGAAAGAAAGAAAGAAAGAAAGAAAGAAAGAAAGAAAGAAAGAAAGAAAGAAAGAAAGAAAGAAAGAAAGAAGAAAAATAGAGAAAGAAAAAGAAAGAAAAACAAAAGAAAAATAGAGAAAGAAAGGGAAAAAAGGAAAGAAAGAAAGAAGAAAAAGAAGAGGGGTAGGTCAGCGTTTCTCAACCTCGGCAATTTTATGACGTATGGACTTTAACTTTCATACATTTTAAAGTTGCTACGGATAAGAAACAGAGGTATAGAGACATTGTAATAAACCTAGCATCAAACTCATTTTTATAATCAATTATAAATACAATTAGATTATGTGGTTTGATTAAAATAGAAGATCAGCAAACGATAATACAACAAAAGCCGAGTTTTATGTTTTATGTGAGTTTTATGTTATCCTACACAATGGAGATCCTTCCTTCACTGGGGTTTAAAAGCATGATTCACGGACTCAGGTCTCAGCTCAACTTCCCTGTTGGTGTTTTCAGCTATGTTTCCACCCCTGCTTTGTCGTCATTTTAATGGTGGACTCCCTCTACACAACCATGTTGGGAAATTGAATCAACATCTTCAGAACACTAGGCTGTTTGATAGTTAAAGGAACAAGAAAACCATGTCTGGGCACAGAAGGTGTCTGGGAGCCTTCAGATCAGTCACTGGTTTGGAAATAGACTTGAGCAGGTCCTGGCAAAACCCTTTTACAAATCTTGCCAAAGACTTCGGTGCTCATAATTGTGTGAACCCTTGGAACAACTCCTAGTGTCAAGCAGCTCTAAGTATAAAAGCATTCATGGTCGCAGCCAGATCTGTTCCGGCTATGTCTGTTTATATCCTACTTTTTCTCGCTATCAAATGCCGCAACAAAGATCTTTATCTTTCCTGTTTATGGGGACATTACTGCTCAAGAGTGATACGTTGTTATCGGTCTGTAACAGGCGCTCACAGTTCCTTTCCATAAGTTTTGGGAGTTTCCTCAAACTCCTCTCCATGTCTCCAGAATCAACCACAACCTACTTTTGGTGTCAAATCTACAAATAGCAACTAGTTTGATGCCGGATGCAGATACTATAAGGAGAAAAATTACAACTGCCTTCCTCCTGCCCGCAAGAATGTCAAGTAACTGGAAGAGTTTCTGAGGCAGCTTGTCAGGGATCAGGAGTTGAGTTGTGCTTTGATGCGGATGCAGATACTGTAAGGAGAAAAATTACAACTGCCTTCCTCCTGCCCGCAAGAATGTCAAGTCGGAAGAGTTTCTGAGGCAGCTTGTCAGGGATCAGGAGTTGTGCCATCATGTTCAGCGTGGTAATGTTTGCCATTGAGGTTTTAGAGCAGAGGTCCTCAACCTTGGCAACTTTAAGACTTGTGGACTTCAACTCCCAGAATTCCCCAGCCAACTGGGACTTGAAGTCCACAAGTCTTAAAGTCGCCAAGGTTGAGGACCCCTGTTTTAGAGCGTCCACGTGCAATAGCTGGGAGGATGTTGGATCAGCATCAGGGAAGGCCACGTTGAAGTCCACCTTCCACCATGAAAGGCCTTAGGGTGAATTTAGGTCAATCCCCCTTTTTCAGCACAAGGTGAGAAAGGATGGCGATTGTGCGGGGGGGGGGGGGAGACAGGCAAGAAGACCCGTAGGTATAACTTCTGGAGCTCCTGGAGCATGCAGCCTAGGCAATTCTAGCCAGCACATCTGGAGGGCTCTGAATTGGAGGAAGAATAACCTACCAGGAACAGATGTTCCCAAAGCCCCTTTCTTCCAAGCCTCTGGAGTGGACTCCAACCCCCCCCCCCCCATCTCCAGCCAACACTTCTAAAAAAAACCCCAAGCGCTCCAGACTGTCGGCAGCCGTCAAGGATTGCAGGATATGCTGGGGCGGGGGGCGCAAAACTTGGCAAGGCGAAAGCACTTAACGAGGAAAGCCGCTTGACCTCGCGGCCGCGCAGGCTTTGCGGAGCAGCGCAATCCCGAGTCGGGCAGGTAAGAAAAAAGGTGCCGGGGGTTCAAACACCTGATTTCCATCCCACCCCCGCCCACCAGACAATGCACCCCCTCCCCTCCCCAAGGTTTAAAGCCAGCCGCAGACGCGCGGGGCGATTGCAGCCGAGGCGCTGCAGTTCCAGAACTTGGCACGAAAAAGAGCGAGCGCTCTGCGTGCGCTCCGGAACCCTCGGCTTGCCAGCTCCGCGCCTGACCTCCGGTTGCTCTCTTCCTGCTCCGCGGCTCCTCCCCGACCCGAGGCAGCGGCTGAAAGGAGCGGCTTTTATTTGTCTCCAGCGGTGGCCTCTCCCCGGGCGGGACGGGGGGGCGTAGCGGGTCTTGCGCAACCGGGCAGCGGCTGGGGCGCAGAGCAACAGGCGGGCGCAGCGCTTTGGGCGAAGCTCTTCCTGGCAGGTGAGTGCGCGTGGCCTTCGTTTCGGAGGAGGTTCAGGTTCGGGCGCAGAGGTCCTTCCCCGCACCCCGAATTTCCTTGACTGCCTTAGATTGGGTGCCCATCATCCTGGGGATAAGTGGTCCAAGCAGCCGGGACCAGCCCCGCTTCCCTCCTTGTCAAAACTTCGCCGAGTTCCGCGGTCGTTGCAGGAAAAAGGCTGCGCAATTTGCACCCGGCTAGAGTTGAATCTGAGCTAGGGATCGGAATTTTGTTTTCTGCTGTCAGTCGCAAGCTCCATTTCCTGTCCCTGAGCTTGCGCAGACTAATCTACCGGGGGTTATAGCAGTTGAGGGATCTTGGTTTACTTCCTAACCAAGTTTATGGAAAAGCGAAGAGACTCTTTTATTCAAGGGAGGTGGTCCAGTGGGACATTTATTCGGGGTGGGGGTGAGGGTGTATCTCCCCAGACAGACTTTCCAGCCTCACCTTTCTGCGGACTGTGTCTCAATTTAAAACTCGCCCTCCCTTGTGAAATGTAACATGGATGGATTGATGTCAGAAACTTGTCAGATTCAGTTTAAAGGCCTGCTTAATCCAGCAAAGAGTTGCTATGAGGCGCATCTGAAAGTTCCATAAGTTGAATGAGGAAAAAGTTGGGGTTTCTCTTGGATCGGCCTCCGATGGTGATATTTGATGGTAGACTGCTCCTGCACATGAAAGCTTCACAGATCCAAGGGTCACAAGTCACATGTTGCTTATTGAAACCTCTCCAGTTAACAGCCTGAATATACCGATAGTCCTCAACTACGATCACAATTGGGATTGGAATTTCCATCCCTCGTTAACTGAGTCGTCCCCAACTTTAGGACCATTTTTTTGCCTCAGTTGTTAAGCAAATCACTGCAGTTGTTAATTGAATCTGACTTCCCCATTGATTTTGCGTGTCATAAGCCGGCTTGGAAGATGGCAAAGGGTGATCATGTGACCTTGGGACGCAGCAACCTTCATTTATCAGATGGTTTCCTTTTTAAGCGGACGCTTTAAAATCTCATACCGAATAGGAAGGATAGGAAAGGCTCAAGGGAAGAACAGAAAGCACAATCTGAATAGGAAAGGAAATTGGGGCAGGGAGAGGAGAAACAGTCTGGTCTCCAAAATTTGCAAAGAGACAAGGCTGAAGTCCACTTTTTGATTGGAATTTAGCCGCCAAATATTTGAATTCAGGGGCCACTTGCTTCAGAGTTGTGCATCACAGGCTTCCTGCAAGAAATTGGCATTTAGAATGTGTGTGTGAGAGAGAGATACAAGCAGAGAGAAAGGGTCAATAGCCTAGTTCTGCTTTGGCTTTTGGCCATTTTACTATGGCCTGTAGCAAGCCTCGGCCTGCTTAACTTTGGTTTGGATAAAGTCCTTTGTGATGAAGGAGGCTTTGGGGCCGTTTAATATTCCCCGAGCAAACACCCTTGCTACCGAGACGGGTTTGATTTGCTTTCCAGGCCATGTTTAGCTGAAGTTTGGCATCTCACGGCCATCATTTTTCTAACTTTAAACAAGTCAGAGCTACCTCTCTATGGGAATTTTCTACATTTCACAACTTGCTTGACAAAGTTAACTGTCTGTTCTACAGTGGTATTTATGGCTGGTTGCATCACAAACCTCGGGGGCCTCTCTTAACTTTTATTCCGGTTTCAGGAGAGTCAAATCTCCACCCTGGTAGGCAGGGCCCCCAAGCGGGCAAATAAATCAATCCCGAAAAAAATGTGTGATCAGCAAAAGCGGGTAATGTGCGTAGGTTACCTTAAATTAAAATGTCATTGTAGGGAAAGACACATGGTGCAAGCTGCCAGAACCAAGGAGATTCAAGAGATGATTTGCTATGGATCCTTTATGCCTAGAGAATGCTATCAGTGGGGCTCTGAAGCCAGATAGCTTTAGGGTGTGGGCTCTCTTCTGGAAAAGCTCCCCTCCCCATTTATAACCCTACCTCTCCCAAAGGTGCCTTTTCAAGAGACAACTGGACTTTGTTTCTTCTCTGAAGACGTTTCGCTTCTCATCCAAGAAGCTTCTTCAGCTCTGACTGGATGGTGGGGAACGGAAGGATTTATACTCCTTGCAGACAGCTGGTCATTTGTCTTTTTTTAGAGCAGTGGTTCTCAACCTGTGGGTCAGGACCCCATTTGGGGTCGAACGACCATTTCACGGGGGTCGCCAAACAACGCAGTCTGCCATTTTTTTCCCCCTTTTCCTTAGCTGTGCTACTCCCTTTTATTCTATTGGCTTTGAAAGCCAATAGAATAGACTCTCTTTCAAAAGCCAATAGGAATTGTCCAGGCTGTCTCTGCCCTGCTGAGCCCACCAAAAGTCCCACTCTGCAAACGGTGCTGCACCAGTTGAGTGGTCCTCGACTTACGACGGGTTGAGTAGTCCTTGACTTACCACCGGTTGGGGGTCGCAACATTAAAAAGGTTGAGAACCACTGTTTTAGAGGGTCGTTGAGACCACTTGGAGGTTTGTCTGTGTCCTCAGGGTCACCTGAGTGGTGCAAACGGGTGTGCTGAAAGCAATTCCAAGAAGGCTCTCACCTGTTTGCATCACTCAGGTGACCTTGAGAACACAGGTAAACCTCCAAGTGGCCTCAACGGCTCTCTAAAAGAAGGCAACTGACCAGCTGTCTGCAAGGAGTATAAATCCTTCTGTTCCCCACCATCCGGTCAGAACTGAAGAAGCTTCTTGTTTCTCAATGTGTTGACCCATTATGTTGCGTGGACTGTGAGGAGAAGTTAGATCTTTGCTAGGTGCTATTTTTTCCATTGGAAGGATATGGCTGTTTAATCATTAAGCCATAGTCCTTCATCAAGTGGAAAGGTGATGCTTTCCATCGCAATCTTGATAACCCAAAAGCTATTTACAAGGCAGGAGTGGTGATCTGGAGTGAACAGGGCTGGCATACAGATATCGGTGGCCACCGTTCAGTTGGCGCACAGGTTGTCCTTCTTTGTCTTCAAGACTAGGACAAGGTTGCATAAAACCCACCCTTGGTCTTCAAGCAGTATATGGGGGTCATAAGGAGGATAGCCTTGGAGGCTGCTCATTTACTCTGCAAGAGGCAGACCTTTGCCACTATAAATAAAGGAGTGAATATTTGCTTTCTGGGTTGAAAGATACAGCAAGAAAACGTATTTATTCTACCCTGCTAGGTCACAATGTACCTCACCAAGTGCAAGGTGTGAAAACTGGAAGACTGTCCCCTTTGCAGGGCTTTAATCTCCATAATTGTGCATTATGAAATCCATATGTGTCTGTGGCTACACATACATGGAGAGAAAGAGAGAAGACATCAGCCTAACTTGCTTCACAGGCTGTTGGGGGGGGGGGAAGGAGGAAGAAGGAACATGGTGTAGGTTCGCTGCCTTGAGTTACTTATAAAGCAATAAAGGTGGGATAAAAATCTAATAAATAAATTTACATTAATTTATATTTATGTCCCACCTTTCCTCTATGGGGGTCCTAGTTCACTTCAAACCAATAATCTTGCATTTGGGTAGAAGGGAAAAAAAACTGACATCGGGACTTTCCATAGGCGAGCACAGACTTGAACTTTTGACTTCCCTATGAATTATCTTACATCTGCTAATTCTAATAAGAGCCGAGGTGGCGCAGCAGTTAGAGTGCAGTACTGCAGGCCACTTTAGCTGACTGTGTTCAGCAGGTCAGCGGTTCAAATCTCACTGGCTCAAGGTTGACTTAGCCTTCCATCCTTCCGGGGTAGGTAAAATGAGGACCCAGATTGTTGGGGGCAATGTAAATATATATATATACATTGCTTACTGGTGTACACCACTTAGAGAGTGCTTGCACTTAAAGCGGTATATAAGTCTCATAAATAAATAAATAATAACTCTCTGGATTTATCTCCTCCTACTCCTTGTCCATACATTATTCTTGCCAGCAACAGGGAAGTGATTTTTCTCCTGGAATGTGTATGTGTTTAATCTTCAGCCTATAAGATTAAACTTTCTAATTTCTACTTTCTAATTCTCGAGTGGTCTCCCAGTCAAGCCTTACTAGTCAGATCCGATTCTGCTTAGCTTCCAAGCAAAGACAAGATTATCCAGGCCCTCTTACCAGCTGAGACTTTCTAGGTGTGTTAAAACCAAAACCAAAAGAACTCTAGATGTCCTGTTTGGAAACTGATTGCCAGGATTTTAATCTTGCCCTCAGAAGGCAAAGATTTTCAGAAGTTGCCTCTTTCCCAGGAAGGGAAATTGATCAATCTTCCTTAAGCTGGAACTCTGCAGTCCAGTTCATAAATTAGTTTGAAATGTATCACCCCCCATTACAAAACTCCAGCCGTTGCCAACTTGCAGGAGTTGCTTTTCACCTCTCCTAACTTAGTTTTCTTCCTAAATTAGCTTCCCTTCCCACTTCTTTGACCAGCTGTTGAGGGGTTAAAAGAAATTAAGCTGAATGTGTGGGAGGAAAAAATATTTCTGAGTGTCATAATATACTTGGTTGCATACCATTCCCTTCTTCTGCACTTGGGGGGAATGGAAAAAGCTTTACAAAATTGGAATTGCCCTCTTATAATTGCTCTGCCTAGGCTTCAGCCTCTGTTGGGAGGGTAATCTAGCAAACTGTGTTTCTTAAAAAGAAATTGTGACATGGATCAGATCTGCAAGACAAAGATGCTTCAGTGTTTGTTGTCAGAATTAGCAATCGGTTTAGCTTTACTCCCAAGCTGACCTCACATGGATTCTGTCAAGGGTCATGGAGCTGTCGAGCCAGCATCCGTTTTAAAAACCTTGCCAGCTGTTTAAACACCAGTACAAGCCATATGGATATTTTTTATTAGCCAACAGTGAAATCATTGTACACACCACACAGTCACGTTTTGGGGACGGAGGAGTCCATTTTAAATAGCAGTCAATTTAACTGGGAGAGCTTGAACTCTCAATAGAAAGTTCAGTTATCAGTTGATGTCCTTAGTGTCTCAATATTTAAAAAAATCCATTTGCGTCAGTTAAAATTAGCATAAGTTTCAGGGAGTAAAAAAAAGTGAAAAGGTTAAAATTGAGCATGGACAACAGTTGAGAGTAGAATTAAAAAAAATTAAAGCATCTTTCATAGGACAAAACACTGCTGAATTTGACATAGTGCAGAATCTGCATGAGGCTCATAAATCACATCTTGCAAGACAATCAATTACCCATCTAAAAAAAAATGTAAGAACATTTGTATTTTGCCAAAAGCAGCAAACATACACCATATTCTTTTATAACGTTCTTTTATGTTTGCTCAAAACATAAAAACGGCCTTCCCAGACCAGATTAATGTTGTTTCTGAGCTATGACATGCAGATGGAACAAAAGTAATTTCTTACGTGTCAAAAGAAGGTTTTTATCATTTTTTAAATAGCATATCGAGTATCGGAATAGCATAGTAAAATTTCTGAGTGCTGCCTCTCATATAAAAACTGCCTTTTCCATCTGGATTTAAACTGCTATAATTGTCAGAGGAAGATCAATTAAAAACAACGACAGCAATGACCAAGTCACACTTTGGAGCCAAAGTATTGCTATCACATTTTGAACGTTAGACCAAATCTTTGAGGACCTTCTTTCAGATTCTTTATTCAGATACTTATAAAGCATTTTAGTAGAATAAGATAATGAAGATGACATTTGGGAAAAAAAATCACCTTTTTGATATTCCACCTCTTTCTCTAGAATTTCACAAGTTGATGCTCACCAAAGATGGCTACTGTTGGGTTGATGTCTTCCTGCATGTGTGCCCGTTCCCTGGTACCTTTACTTAGGTTGGGGATCCCCAAAACATGCTCGTCCCAGTTACACACGACAGCTGCGTCTGCTTCAAAAGATTACTACGAGGTGCTGGTGCTTGGTGGAGGCTCCGGGGGGATCACGATGAGTGCCCGGATGAAACGGAAAGTGGGAGCGGATAACGTGGCTGTGGTGGAACCCCAGGAGGTAAATGCTGAATTCTGAAATGCTGGAATTTGGAGGCGTTGTGCAAAATACATAAAGGAGAATATTTGTAGTTCAGGGTTGAAACGAGGGGTCCTTGGTACTCTCTGAGCTTGGTTGTTTTCTTGCAGATGTTTCATTACCCAAACTAGGTAGCATCATCAGTGCTAGAAGGTAGAGGAGGAGGAGGAGGGGGGGGGGAGAGCTGTGGGGTCCTTGGTGCTCTCTGAGCTTGCTTGTTTTCTTGCAGACGTTTCATTATCCAAACTAGCTAACATCATCAATGCTAGTCACTAGCAATATATAAAGTATAGTATTCCAAATCCTTCAGAGTGGAACAGTCATGTTCTCTTTATATCTTTATGTTCTCTTTATATCTGGATTTTTTGCTTATAGCTTAGCATAATGTTTTAATCTACTGGTTCTTTCTCTAGGTCAGTTTTCTTCAATCTGTGCCTTCCAGATGTGCTGAAATTATAACTCTTGAAATTTCTAGTCCAGGCAGGAAATATGATTTGAGGATTTGTGGGACTTTAGCTAGTTTAATCATATGGCCCCATTGATTGTATTTTTGTAATTGTTTTGAGCTCTGGAAAATAGGTATTTTCTACTGTATTAAGCCTAAAAGGTGAAATGTAGCTCTATTTAAATAAAATCAGCCAACAAGAGATAAATTACTTAACTAAATTAAATTAATGAAAACATTCCCCCATATCTGTACATGTAACTATATCTGGGAAAACTTCTTTCCAGATCTGTACAACTAAAATGGACTTAGAACTTTATTTGTTGACCAATAATAAAACACACTTTTTAAGACATCTAAAAAGCAGTTTGTGAGATGTTATTTTCATGGACAAGGGTAATGACCCACTAGGTGTAGTATACCGTTGGACACACCTAATGTAATAATATGGGCGTGAATGGATATAATATCAAAGTACTTTTATAGCATCCTTGAAGCTTCTCCGTTCTGGATCCATGATGGCATAAAACAATAGATTATAATTTTTACCACTGATGAACAGAATGCTCATGAGTATCACTTAATTTGCTCCTGCATGTATCTGTGACCAGTGTGCATTTTTGGTAAGCCTCAACAGTTGCATCCATTGATTGTTTAAGTCATACAAACCAGGAATCTGGAACTTGACAACTATCTGGGTTTGTTAGCTGTGTCCCTTGGCAGGACAAACCAGCAAGAACGATTGGGGGTTTGATCAGTCATTAACCAAAAATCTGATTTGCTGTTTTTTAAGTCAGTGAATTAGCAGGCATTTAATTTAAGCAGGGTCAGCCAATCAAAACGATTCATAGTAGTGCTACCCATCGTGCTAAGAAGTTGCTTGGTTTCATTTCGTATGTTGTAATGAAACCCAGGCATTTTGTTTTGTCAATCTGTTTACAGTTTAAGCATATTGCAGGAGTCTAACTAATTATGATTTATTCATAAAGCAGTTAAGAAAACAATCTTGAGCAAAACCAATTGGTCTTTAAAAAAACCCACATAGTTTGTAGAAGCCATTGGTAGAAAAATCAGGTGAAGGTCACTCATTTAAATAAGCATTATAAAGCAGTGGTTCTCAATCCTTTCTTCACCATTGACCCCTTTTAAATACCTTTTGTGGCCATGCACCATGGCCACGGACCCCCAAGACTTAACTCAAGATTTAAATCATAACATTTCTTCAAGCCTTTATGGACCCCCTGTGACATTATGGACCCCCAGGGATCTGTGGACCACAGGTGGAGGACATCTGTTCCAAAGGATTTTCCTCCCTTTGGCAGCCTTTTCCCAACACAGAAGTGTCCAGATATGTTGAATTTCTGTCTCTCAAAATTCTCACTTAGTATAATCAAGGGAATTTCTTGAATCTGGTTGACCAGATACTCTCTAGAAGTATCAGCGGTCTGATTTCATACGTTCATTTCTATTCTTCTGCTCTGCTGGCAACTTTTATCCCCCAATTATTTCTTTCAGAAACACTATTATCAGCCCCTCTGGACTTTAGTTGGAGCTGGGGCAAAGCAGCTGGCCACTTCAGGACGTTCAACAGCAAGTGTCATTCCTTCGGGGGTAAAGTGGATCCAATCCAAGGTGGAAAAGTTGGATCCTGACAACAACTGTGTCTATCTGGGGAACAACCAAAAGGTAGGCAGCCCATTTAAACTTGCAGATTTATCTTATCTGCATAAACCAGGGGTAGGCAACCTTGACTCTTTTATGATTCGTGGACTTCAACTCCCAGAATTCCCAAGCCAGCCATGCTGAGGGGAAAGGGAGAAATTTCCATGCTGAGCCATGCTGGTTCAGGAATTCTGGGAGTTGAAATCCACGAGTCATAAAAGAGCCAAGGTTGCCTACCCCTGGCATAAACCATTGACAGAGCTTGAATACACAAGATTTAGCCTTTGCTTCAAATAGGCTACTCATCTATATGAGTAATATTTAATACCTAAGTTGAATTATTTCTGCCATCTCTTATCAATGTTTATTTGAACTTCTAAAAAAACCTATCTGATGTGAGTTACTTATTTTTGCATTATTCTTGCCTGTAATACAGGCGAAACATTTGTTAAGTGAGGTTTGTCCCATTTTATGACCTTTCTTGCCACAGCCGTTAAGTGAATCACTGCAGTTGTTAAGTCAGGGACACAGTTGTTAAGGGAATCTGACTTCCCCATGGACTTTGCTTGTCCAAAGGTCGCAAGCAAATGTATGACCCCAGGACACTGCATCGGTCATAAATCTGAGTCAGTGGCCAGGTGTATGAATTTTGATCACGTGACTGTGGGGATGCTGCAACGGCCATAAGTATGAAAAACGGTCGTAAGTCACTTTTTCCAGTGCCTTTGTAACTTTGAACGGTCACTAAATGAATAAACGTATGAAATGTTGTAAGTCGAGGACTGCCTGTATTCCATGCATATAGGAGAGACTGCGCTTCCAGGTTTTGAGAAAAAACAGTCTGTTGTATAAATCCTTGGTTCCTGTTTAAGATATTCTTTTCTTTCTTTTACAGGTATCTTACAAGTATTTGATTGTTGCTCTCGGACTGCAGCTGAATTTTGAAAAGGTATTTTATTTAAGATCCGGTGGGGTAAATGGCTCTGTTAGCATTTTCTTGGCAGTTTTCTCTGTTAGGAAGCAAGGCTCGGTGACTCGCGTGCTCCTTGTATGGAAGTCCCCACGTTCTGAGCAGGACGGGAGAAATAGCATTGCGTCTTTCCCACAAGGAAGCCCTCGATGGAAATTGTGCAACTGAGGTTGCGCAACCCATACAAGAGATAAATCCAGTGGAAGAAACCCATGAGAGACCTCTAGTGCTTTATCAGGAAATTGAATGCATCCAGGGACACCTAACCATTCTTCTTCGTCTTGTGCCGTATCCGTTATCGGACGTTGGCGATCCTGTTTGTATCAGCAGCCGCACGAAAAAGTGCTGCTGAGTTTTGTCCAAACCAGTCCCTTAGATTTTGAAGCCACGATGTTCTTCTTCTGCCTGGACCTCATTTGCCTTCCATCTTTCCCTGGAGGATTAAATGGAGTATGCCGTGTTTTTGTGGGTGTCCGAAATATTCTAATTTTCGTTTTTTAATTGTTTTGATGATTTCCCTTGGCTTTCCCAGGCGGCTGATCACCTCCTCATTTCTGATCTTGTCAACCCAGCTTATTATACGTAACAGCCGCCTGTCAATCCACATTTCAAATGCTTCTAGTCTCTTCAGGTGGCCTTTTGTCAGAGACCAACTCTCTACTCCATAGAGCAGGATAGAAAAAAATATAACACCTAACCATGTTAATGGAAAATGAGCTTGTTTGAATGGTGGACACACAAAGGGAACACAAAGAGAATCACTAATTGGGGATTTGAGGACGCTGTGTGAGTATAGTATTTTTTTCCCTTAAGGATGCTAGGTTATAATTCAGCAACTGGAAATGAGTTTATTTATCTTTATTCTGGGTTCATCTATTAAAATAAAGAAGATAGATAAAGAAGATGGATGAAGGAGATGAAACCCATAGGCGAACTTTTTGAATTCATGTATTTATCCAAACCATGCTTCCTCTAAGTTGGAATACATGAAAGCTAAGGGAACTTCTTAATCTCTCTTTGCCATGCATCTCTCCTGTTAATTCAACCAACGGTTTACAGTAGATATAAGTCAGTGCCAGTTTTACCCTTTATATTATCCAGTGGAGATGTGATGATTTAATCTGAGTATTTTGCAAATATTTTACACATTCAGGATAATATTCACAAATCAAGTTCAATGTGAATGGAGTATCTCTGGGATATGAACTTGGCTCTAGGGAAGTCTGAGCAGATGTATGACCCCACCACAATATGCTAAACTTTAAGTTGAGCTTATTCTGGATGTAGTAGGTTGTGTGAGGTCTGCTGTTGTGGTTGGTAGATGATGTATATGTTGTGTGAACGGAATCCATTATTCCATAAAGCACCGCTAAAGGAACCATGGCTTAGCATGTTTAATCCAGTGAAATACTATACTGCTGATTTTATCTCATTACAGATCAAAGGCTTGCCTGAGGGGTTTAAATTTCCTAAAATTGGTTCCAATTATTCCATTCACACAGTGGAGAAAACATGGAAAGCTCTGCAGGATTTCCAGGAAGGAAATGCCATTTTCACCTTTCCAAATACTCCAGTGAAATGCGCAGGGGCGCCACAAAAGATCATGTACCTGACAGAGGCGTACTTGAGAAAGGTATGTACCAGCCACTGCCAACTAATGTTGTTGCCTAAACAGGTAACAAAAACGTAATCCCAAAGACCAAGGCTATTGAAAATGCACTTATTCTAGTTTAAACTGCGAGAATATAAGCGTAAGGTTATGGGTAGTTTTCGAATGCTCCTCCAATTGGAAAAAAATACAAGCAATTTTGATTAGCAATTAGGACCCAACTAGTTAAATCAGCATAAATTTGCACATAGGGCTAAAAGTATAGTATTAGTTAAGCATATCCAATGTATTGATGCAGACGTCAAATTGAGACATTTGGATTCAGTTTAGTTTTGTATGTATCATGAATCCCATTACTGCAAGTGTAAACTCTGTTTTATTAGGCGCCGTTCACCCGATAGGTTGGGTGAATCATTTACTGTGGTTTCTTCAAAAACCGTTAGCTTAAATCATTTTGGGCAGACTATATAAACCCAGTTATGGATGATAAGAAATAAGGACTTTGCAGGGAGCTGGTCTAGGAGATCTCCAGCCCTTTGAGTCTATGATTATTTGACTGATCAAATATAAAAGTACAGATAAGAACAAGAATTGTGAATTCAGGGATTTTCAAGAAGGCATCACTTTTTCTTCTCATTTTTCCCTAGACTGGAAAACGGTCCAAAGCCAAGATCATATTCAACACTTCCCTCGGAGTGATATTTGGTGTTAAGAAGTATGCTGATGCTCTACTAGAGATTATCAAAGAAAGAGATATCGCCGTGAATTACAGATGGAACCTTGTGGAAGTCCGAGCAGATAAGCAGGAAGCTGTCTTTGAAAACCTGGACAAAGCTGGGGAAACGCAAGTTTATCGGGTGAGCAAATGGAATTTTTCAGGGGTTTCTAGATAAATTTTTTTGACTAGTAATTTCTTGTTTATGGTTGCTTGTCTCTTTAGAAGTGGCAGGGGAAAAACAACAACAGGTGGATGGAGAATAGGATGGGCCTTTCCGAAACATACCCACGCAGCACTATCCGTCCTTATGATATGGAAGTTAGAGGCAGCAAGATTACGGGTAGTTCTTGGTGGATAGTTTTAATTCAATGCAGCCATTAGATTGGGGGTCCCCAACCCCCGGTCTGTGGACTGGCATCAGTCCGTGGCATGCCAAAAATCAGTCCTCCACACAAGCAAAGCCCCATCCATGGGATGCAGACAGTACATGAAACCACGCCCCCTCCGGTCCGCGGAAAAACCTCTCCACGGAACCGGCCCCTGGTGCCCAAAAGACTGGGGACCTCTGCATTAGATGAAATTGTCAACGCTGCAAATACTGTATATTCTTGCTTTGACAATATGCAGAACTGTCTGGTATTTTTAGAGTTATTGCAGAGCATAAGAGAGAGGAAGGAAACCTTTGCCCTTCACACTAATTGGATAAGGTGATATATGACAGCCAATTTAGGGAGGGAACATGCTGATAATTTAACTGCTCAGAGGAAGAGAACTTAGATCTTAGCATAGCCTTCGTTATGCCTGTGCCGACATTTTGAAGCAATAAAAGACTTCTAGGGAAATCAATGCCTGGAAGTTCTTTGAAGTGTTTCATTAGTCGGAACCATAACAGAAACATCACACGACTTCACCACTTAGCAATAGCAGTTTCAGCTGTTAGTTCAAAGGCATCACTCTTCTCCTTTCCTGCCCCGCTCACCTCTTTTAACGTCCCCGCGCTCTTCCTCTCATTTTTGCTCTTTTCTTCAAGTTGCTACTTTGCCGTCCCCAACTGACCTTCGCCATCTTTTTTCCTTCCATTGCTGACCACGCCTGGTCCTGTACAAGGCAGCTGCTGGCTGCATATAGCAGCGGTTCTCAACCTGTGGGTCGGGACCCCATTTGGGGTTGAACGATCATTTCACGGGGGTCGCCAAACAACGCAGTCTGCCATTTTTTCCCCCCTTTTCCTTAGCTGTGCTACTCCCTTTTATTCTATTGGCTTTTGAAAGCCAATAGAATAGACTCTCTTGAATAGAGTCTAATTCTATTGGCTTTCAAAAGCCAATAGGAATTGTCCAGGCTGTCTCTGCCCTGCTGAGCCCACCAAAAGTCCCATTCTGCAAACAGTGCTGCACCAATTGAGTAATCCTCGACTTACGACCGGTTGGGGCTCGCGGCATTAAAAAGGTTGAGAACCACTGGCGTATAGCCTTCTCTAAAAGCCGTGGTGACCTAGTGGTTAGAATGCAGTATTGCAGGCTAATTCACTGTTCACTGCCAGGAGTTCGATCCTGACCGGCTCAAGGTTGACTCAGCCTTCCATCCTTCTGAGGTCAATAAAATGAGGACCCAGATTGTTGGGGGCATTAGGCCAACTCTGTAAACCGCTTAGAGGGGGCTGTAAAGCACTGTGAAGCAGTACATAAGTCTAAGTGCTATTGCTATTGTTTCTGCGGTTAGGGTGCCAAGTGCCCTAATTGATCACCTAAAGACCTGAAGAAATGGCTGTTAAGCAACGATTACCCATAAGCTGTTATAGAAGAAAGGGCCAAACCTGGAAGTTCTCCACTTTAGTTTTCTCAGTTTCTTACAGTCAAGGAACCCTCATCTCAGTTGGGGAATTTGGCGACTGTCCAACCTGAGATTGCAAATCAGTCTCATTGGTGAGGAGTCCTGTGCTTGGTGACTTTCCTGCAGACATTTCATGACCAAATTAGGTAAGAACTTCAGGCACTGTTGACGTTACCTAGTTGGGTCATGAAACGTCTGCAAGAAAACCACCATGCTTGGAGAGCACCAAAGACCTCTCAGTTCAACCCTGGGCTACAAATATTCTCTTCTATTGGAATCTCTCTTTTTTTTTTTTTAACTCTGCTCCAGTATGAAATGCTTCACGTCACTCCTCCCATGGGTCCCCCTGACGTACTGCTAAACAGTCCAGTTTCAGACGTCGCTGGCTGGGTGGATGTAAACAAGGAGACACTGCAACATGTGAAGTACCCCAATGTTTTTGGGATTGGAGACTGCACCAACCTCCCTACCTCCAAGACTGCTGCAGCTATAGGTGAGATTAATTTTTAGGCACTGTATTTTGCATTTTGGTCTCCTTGACGCAAGGCCAAAAACCAGTTTTATATGTTGAATCGAATCTTGTTTGTCCGAGAGTATTTGACCAATTCGATCAGCAGAGAGGTCCCCAATAGGATTCAATATAAGAGAGTTTTCTATGGAATAGGGGAGAAAAAGAGAGGGCCTCAAAGCCTATGTCAGGTCACTAAAGTCACCAATTCATATAAATGGCTGTTATTATGCTTATCCACAATTTGGCTGCTACTGGGACCATTCCCAGCATGATCCTAAAAATCTCCTACCTGCCACCGAGTTTAAGAGTTAAACTACCTTTAAAAAGTTGTAACTCTATTCTCCTTTCAGCAGAAATATGGGTCAAAATAAAACATTTGATTATCTTCCACAGCTGGCCAGTGTGGTGTACTTGATAAAACAATTTCATGTATCATGAAGGGCAAAACTCCCACTAAGAAGGTAACTATTCCTGAAAAGGAACAATCTATTTGCTTCTCATTGGAACAATGGGTTTTTTATTATTTGGGGGAAATATTCGTATTTGCAATGCAACGTGATCATTTTTTAAACTCATCTAGAAGGCTCCTTGGATTGAAGTTTTATATACATCTCCAAACAGTACCAGTAAAGCTGGTAGTGAAACAATGGCTTCTAATTTTGGCAACTGGATTCATCCAATGACAGTGAATTCTGAGATTAAAGCGAAAAAGAATTTCTTCACACAGTACATTAAACTCCGCAATCCGTTAAATTTAACAAGGGCTACCAGTTTGAATGACTTTAAAAGGGGATTAAGACAAATTCATGGAGCATGAAGTTCTTACAGCATAATATGCAAGACACCGTTGTTTTTCCTGTCCTAAAAGGCATATATATTTTTGATGTTTTGTAGTATGACGGATATACTTCCTGTCCTTTGATAACCAACTACAACCGAGCAATCCTGGCTGAGTTTGATTACAACGCTCAGCCTTTAGAAACATTTCCCTTTGATCAAAGCAAAGAGAGACTGATAAGTTTTCATCTGAAGGCTAATATGATGCCCTATCTGTACTGGTATGGACTTCTGAAGTAAGTATTCTAGTGTACCGCAGTTCATACTATGTATGAGTTAAGGGGAACTGACTCCCAGGAAGACAGTTAATTATCTATTAATTGCATAGAAAGGTAGGCTTAATTTGAGCAGTGCCATTTATTTTTTAAAAAATCTGAATGGTAAAGAAAATATGAATTAGATTGAGCTGTAAACTCTGTCTGTCTGTCTGTCTATCTCTACCTACCTACCTACCTGTCTGTCTATCTATCTAGCTACATTCATCTATCCACTCACTCATCCATTCGTTATCTATCTATCTATCTATCTATCTATCTATCTATCTATCTTGCCAAAGCAAACTTGAATTATTAATGTCATATCTCTTCCTGTGTGCCAATTTTAACTTTAGCCACTTCCTGCAGGAGTGTACCCTAGTTTTTTATACATAAATATCAACTGAATCTCCAGAGGTTATTGTCTTAGCCTGTTCCACCAAACTAGCTTGTAGTACTTCTTTACTTTAGTGTAGGAAAAAAAAATATCACATTTTAACGGTTAATTTCCACGCAACGCCTGCTTCCTTTGTTTCCGTTATAAAGAGCAGCAATGTTTACTCTTGACTTAGTGCTACATGTAATTTCAGGAAATATTTAACAAGTCTACTTCTGTGAAGGTGTAAGTCCTTTTTTCCCTTCCTTTCTCACAGGGGATATTGGGGTGGTCCAGGTCTAGTGAGGAAAATATTTCACCTTGGGTTGAAGTAATCGTTGGATCCATCTTCTGCCAACTTCAAATCATGTAAACACTTTTTTAAAAAAAGCATCCAGAGATTCTCCACCGAAATTAATAAAATAACTTCTCTGTAGGAATCAACCTCCAGAGTCCTCTGCACCTTAAAACACAGGTACAGTTTTTCCTTATTTCTGCACTTAACAAGTAGCGAAGTACTGCCTGGCAAGCACAGCCAGCAGCTGTTATTTTTAGCAATGCCAGGTTGACAGAATTAGCTTCTGTTTCGGTTAACTGCCGCTGTGGCTGTGTAACCTAAAATGACCCTTATTAACTCATCTCACCTCGTTCATGAACTTTACATGGCTTTTTTTTTTTTAAATCCATTGACCGAATGTTTTAAGTGCGAACTGTTTTTTCACTGACACATCAAGAACCCCTTGCTTTGTTTTTAAACAGAAGGAATGGATCTCTTGATCACTAAAGAGAAAACACTCTGACCTGTTCCATTTGAATACCACAATGCTTATTCTGTTGTGAGCATGAATAGGAGGATTTGCATGACTAAATTAGCTTTCCATGTTGTTTTAAGTCAAGGTTTCCTATGCAAGACCTTTTTCGGCTACCGTGTCCCTGCTCAATTATAGCACTGTTTCTCAATGGTTGGTGAAGTGTCCTAGCTTGGTAGACAGTTAAGAACTTTGCAAAGAGAAGGGGCAGCTTCAGTATCCAACAGAATAGCTGTGAAAAAGTCAGGTAGCTGGAGACCTCAAAAAAAAAAACAAAACCCTCTTTTCCTGACTTGGCACCTGTCAAAGGAACCTACCTATTCATGTGAATAAAAAGATGCCTGTCCTGATATAAAGCAGCTTTCTGAAGACTGCATTAAGCAAAAAGCACAATTCCACAAAGATACAATTTAAAAAAGTAATAGACGTGTTTTAATCAAGGCCAGATTTTAGACCCTTACAATCAGGATTTATACAAATCAACTGTACCGCCAAGTCAGCACACACACACATTAAAACACAGCTACCGAAGAAATATCTTCTCAGGAGTGTCCCAGCTCTTTCTTTAATGCTGTGGAAGAAAAAAAAAAGTATGGGGAATGGCTGTTGCACATCTTGGTAAATACAGCAAAGCTATCATCCTAGTCTAATAGACCCCAAAGTTCCATTGAAATAAATAACCCTGTGTTCCAGTAGTTTAGGAATTCACGGTAAAGAGAAAATAATTTTATTACAAGTTTCACTTCTAATGGTCCCTGCACAACCAGTTGGTAAACGAGGATTACTTTTATCATAACAATTCTATCATGTCTGTTAAGTACAAACCAGAAAATCTATTTTGAAAATCCGAATAAGCCACTGTACTGTGGAGGTTCTGTAGAACCATTTCAAATTAGCTACAGCTTGATAAAGCAAAAACCCAGAATATTTTTAGTTGCTCCAGGTTTCAAATGAAACAAAAGCAGAGGGAACCTAAACTGATTTTATAGGACGAGCAGGGAAAGGCTGCTGTCATCCTCTGTCCAATTCTCCCCTCGGCAAATTTGCAAGCACACGGTATCCCATAAGCTAAAGTTTCCTGACCTACCCCCCATGTCCCAGTATGGCACATTCCACCAGCTCCCCAGGCCATCCTTTCTGTGCCTCCTCTAGGATGCAACCACCAAAAACGCCTGTTAACTCGTTGTATACTTAAACAGTTTCATCAGTAGGCAGCAAATGCAACTTATTCGCCCCTCCCAATCCTAGCACCTTCCCGATCTTCCTCAGTCACTGACGTCCTTGAACTTTGCCAAATTCTGTACCAAACCACAGTTTGGAACAACCACTTTTTGACCTATGTCCAGAACCATTCCATCTTTATCAGGAATCAATACTAAAAAAAAAATACGTTGCTAGGATTTCTTTGCACGTAATAATCTGCACATGATTTGCTCCCAATCTTTTAAGTAAAACACATACCTCCATCTGAATCAGTTCTTCTAAATTGTTTTGGATGTGATTGTAAACGATGTCAAAAAGTTCCTCCCTCGATTTTGTCCCATCCAAATGAACTGGAATATAAAGCAGCACCATTTGAAAACAACAATTTTGCTGCGCTCAGTATTCTTATTTTTCATTGGGCAAAATAAGATATATATATTTCAGCTTTTTTGTTTACAAATTTAGCAAATGATGGCTTATTCAAACTATCCTTTAAAAAAAAAACCATGGCTATTACAGTCCAGACAACTAAGCAAAACTATTCTGACTTCCTGACCCAAGCAATCCTTCATTTTCAGCCTGTGAGTAGAGCTAAAAGTAAATGATAACAACAGAACTAACTATATAAACTGTTGCAGTCTAAGTAAAACTATTATTTTTTTTGTAATGGTAACATATTTGCAAACAACCCTGGGAATGTTATTGAAAGACCTGCGTTTTGAAACACAATTATCCAACTTAGTGACACAAGAAAATCAAATTCAAAAGGGGCTTCCAAAATCCAGCTGAACTTACCAACGTCAACATTAAGGCTCTCCATCACCTTCTTATGTCTGATGTACATGGGCCAGACGTGACCGTCGAATAATCCAGGTGGATCTGGGACGGTGTAATTCCTTGAACTAGAGAAACAAACAAACAAAAAAAATCCATCTGCATTTGGGTTGTTATGTAGATCTTTTAAAGCCATCCAGTCCTCCTACATATCCACCTGTAAAGGTTAGCTTCTCATGGCCTTACCTTCTCCTCCTCTTACATTCTTCATAAGGAATAGAAAGAAAATACCGGATGTCAAAAATATCAATCAGGGGTCTGAAAAGAAGGAAAATTTCTCAGGTTTTGTTACGTAACAAACGTAAAAGTCCCATCTTGTGCACCATCCTATTTTTAACAACATCTGAAAGCTTCTGGGAAGCTCACCACCAGAAAATGAAGCCCTCCCCATAAGAGAAACATACTGACTTTGGTGCAGCTCAAACTATTTAAATATCAAATTTTCTTACAAAACATTGAATGCTTTTTCTAAAAACAGCTTAAGTCAGTGTCCGGTTCTGATGATCACAGCTGCATCTACGTAGCGTGTGAAATCACTTATTAGTTGTTTTTGCATTCTGGCTGGGGAATTCTGGGAATTGAAGTCCACACATCCTAAAGTTGTCCAGTTTGAGAAACACTAGCCTATCTGCTCCCCAAAGAATTTTGGAATATTTTGGGTTGCACTTATATTACTTCAGAGGTACATCATTTGCTTTTTTTACTTTTTTATTCAAGTAAGCTGCTAGGAATTTCCTACCTACCTAAAACTCTTCTTCCTGGTTTATGCCCTGTAATAGATAGGTTATCAGCTGTGGGTTAAATGCAAAGAATCCCTCAAGAAAGTGCTCCTCCTTCATGCTTCTTTCTATATATAATCTGAGAGCCCTGGATCAAGTAAAATTTATTTAATTGCCACCTGCTCTCATGTACAATCAAAACGGTTCGCACCACGCCTGTTGCATTATCTGTCAAAGACTTGCTAAGAATAAACAAGTGTCAGCAGAACGCGTAGAAAGTTCTATAAGAAGTCATTACCTTGACTTCAGTTACCTGTAAGTATAAAGTAAAAATCCTTCCACAATAAGAATATGAATGGTATCATCATTTTCCTCTATGATTCTGGTATCAAGTGTATTAATGCCATGAGATCGCTCAAACTTAATTGGATTTTTTTTCCAGGCACTGATGGTATTCATCACTGCATCCATATCCAAAGCACTAATAACTAAGGCAAAAGAACAGAAATGTTAGCTCCGGAGAGACAAGCAGTATAATGAGATATAAAATGCCCCAATCTCCGTTGGTGATCAAGCTTGCATTCTTATTCTTTCTTCTGTTCACTCACTAGTTCTGCGATAGAACTAACGGGTCTTTTAAAATAATGAGTCACTGCTCATTATGAATAGAACTTACCATCGTACTGTTTAAATCCATCTTCAACCTGTATTTCATCTTGGGGCTGAAACAGAATAAAAACTGTCTGCAGAGCTCGTCACAGATGTCCTAAGGCTAATTTTAAGAAGAGCAAGATGGATAAAACCGTGTTCAAACTGACTCCCTGGTAATTCAAAGCTCAAAGACAATAGCTAGAGTTTCAATAACTTTACATAATGTAGAGTCATAAGGCAACGACAAATGAGATTCTCCTTTATCTCATCGCTAACAAATAGCCAGCTATCCTATTTTCAAAACAGGAGAGGCATGCCAACTGTATATTAGGATCTTATCCAGTAACTACAGAAAAACCTTTATGTCCCAACCCTCCAGAAGTAAACCGATATATGACAAGACAAACACATTAAAGGGAACACCGATGCTTAAGACTTAGAAGAACATTAAACTCCGTGGGAAAACAAAAGTCTGCTACACATGGAATTCAGTGTACTGATATGATGGGAAAGGATTGGAGAAAAGTATGAAAAGATCGAAACAATCTGCAAAGATGGACAAAAACGTAGGCTGAAGATGTTCATTTAGAGGCAAATTATTGTATAGCTTGCGATGCATTTAAAAAAGCAAGAGGGTTTAGTACACAGTGAGCAAAAAAAGGGTGTTTCTTAATGTGCCATCTGCCTTCTTCTCTGTTGTCTTTTCTTCCAAGCCAGTGGTTCTCAACCTTTTTAATGCCGCGACCCCCAACCGGTCATAAGTTGAGGACTACTCAACCGGTCGTAAGTCGAGGACTACTCAACTGGTGCAGCACCGTTTGCAGAATGGGACTTTTGGTGGGCTCAGCAGGGCAGAGACAGCCTGGACAATTCCTATTGTCTTTTGAAAGCCAATAGAATTAGACTCTATTCAAGAGAGTCTATTCTATTGGCTTTCAAAAGCCAATAGAATAAAAGGGAGTAGCACAGGTAAGGAAAAGGGGGAAAAAATGGCGGACTGCGTTGTTTGGCGACCCCCGTGAAATGGTCGTTCGACCCCAAATGGGGTCCCGACCCACAGGTTGAGAACCACTGTTCTAAGCTAAGTGTAAGCAAACCAATATGCATTTGAAAGGAGCAAGCAATCAGAATCCTTAGTCTCCTGCTGTTAAAACTGAATGTACTGCTTCTGTATCTATTTATTCAGTAGATACTCCAAAAAGTGCAGGAACACCGATTCTGCCTATATCATTCCTCAGCTGTCTGTTGCAAATGTCATTTGCCATTCCCATTAAGTACATGGGCAGAATGTTAGACTTTAATTGTCTTGAGACCGTCACAAAGTCTAAGCTCACATGTTAGCAATCGGCGTACTTCCAAAGGTATCCTTTATCCACATATTCTAGCCAGGAAGAGGAAATTACATAATGGCTTTTGGATGCCTGGCAAAGCAAAACCAAACAGGAGAAAAAGCAAAAGCAAAATTTTCCCAACCCACCTTAAAGAAGTCGTCTTGATGGACCACACTGCAGTTGGGCAGCAACTGTGTGAGTTTGTTAGTCAAAGTGGTCTTCCCGCCATTAGTGATCCTATAATGGGAATGTCACACAATGGGCATCAACAAATGCAGCAAGTCAAAACCTCTGTAGATTACAGAAACTCGTCTCAGGGTAGAGAATTTTGAAGACGGATGGAAATGAGAGGGATTGGACCATCTAGCTTCCAGGACTGAAGGCAGACCAGAATCGACTCTCCCCCATTCCTGATTCACACCCACACTGGCTCTCATACCTTCTCTCTAATTCAGTGGTCATCAACCTTTTTTATGCCGCGACCCCCAACCGGTCATCTATCTATCTATCTATCTATCTATCTATCTATCTATCTATCTATCTATCTATCTATCTATCTATGATTTCTGAAGGGAAGCTGTTCTATCTATCTATGATTTCTGAAGGGAAGCTGTTCTATCTATCTATCTATCTATCTATCTATCTATCTATGATTTCTGAAGGGAAGCTGTTCTATCTATCTATCTATCTATCTATGATTTCTGAAGGGAAGCTGTTCTATCTATCTATCTAGGAAAAGAGAAAGAAAGAAAGAAAGAGAAAGAGAAAGAAAAAGGAAGGAAGAAAAGACAGAAAGAAAGAAAGACTGGAGGCAGCGGGAGAGGACCCACCAAAGGCACCCAGGAATATCACGGCACCTGCCCGGAAAAGCAGCAGCTGCGGCAACAGCTGCAGCGCGGAATGGGGGGGGGGCTCGCACTTGAAGGACCTAGGTCCACCTTCTCCCCACTGCGCAGGCGCCGGAGCACCCCGCGCCCAAGCCCCCCTCCCCCCTCTCTTCGTCCTTCCTCTCACCCGCCGATGCCGATGATGACTTTCATGGTGCCGCGAGCGCGCTGGCTTCACGGAGAGCCCGAAAATGGAAGAGGAGGAGAAGAACCGGGAGGAAAAGAAAGAGCCACGAGCGTCAACTGCCGAGGGAAGCCATCGCGGCGGAGACAACGGCGACAACGAGGGAAGCCGACTGCGCTCCCGCCAAGCCCTGAGACGAAAGAAGGCGCCGCGACCGCCGCGCGGGCCTTCCCCCCGCACCCATCGCCCGCCCTCGAGCGCGCTCATTGGCGCAGGGTGCCGCCAATCGACGGCCTCAAAGCGCCGGCTTTTTTTTTTCCGCGCCTCCATTCTCCTCCTTAAGTCTTGGCATCCAATAAAGGACCGGAAACGAGGGTAGGCTCGCTCCGATTGGTCGGTTTAGTTGTTGGCCCGGCCTCCCTGTCTGGTACCGGCGTGTGGCGTTTCCGCCCCTCGCCAGTTGCAGTCTGAGGCGGATGAGGGACGGGTGGCGTCGCCTGGTCCTTTTTAAATACGAATTTTGAGGGAATTTTCCACAAAAAATATATATAGAAAAAAGCCAACCCTGGAGCATTAGTTATCGACCCCGTCGAAAATATGATTACATATTCCTTTTTGAGGGGAAAAACGTCTAGGTTCGTGTATCAAGCTCATCCATACAACATGGTATTGCTAGCCCCATTTCCACAATTTACTGGTCATAAAACATAGTTAACTGCCGTAGCAGATATTTCACACGAAGAAACAAATTAGATTTCGGCCTAACGTAGGAATGCCAGAATGCTATACTTCGAGCAGCCACTAGGTGGGAGCAAAGATACAGGAATTTTTTGTAATGCTTTGCTATTAGTGGATTCAGGTGTTCAGTAGGTCTTTGGGAAATAATGACATAATTTGGTCAGGATTGTCTGTAACTGCTTGTTTTGAGTTCTTGAATCTTCATCGTGGTTTTGCCCGTCTTAATGTTTGATTTTTTTCCAAGCATCAGCATCTTCTCCAATTAGTCTTGTGTTTGCGTTATGTGTCCAAAATACTGGCTTCAATATTGTTTCTTGTGCTTCCTGTGGACAGTCTGGTTTTACTTAAGCAGTTTAGTATATGTCCATGAACCAGCCAAAGACTGGTGTGCAAAATAAGCACGCAAAAGCTTATCAAGTCAGATTATCTTCTAGATTTGTTCTGTGTCTTTTTTAGAACTACATAATACTTGTTCAACTATTTATTTGTAAACTACAAATGTGATTGAATAAACATGAACCAAAAGATGCCTGCAGTAACTTGGGATATTGATGTATTTATCGGTCTACTAGGTTTTCATGGATCAGAGTCAGTACAGTACAGCGCTGTACTGTATTCTTGATGTTACAAAACAAAACATTTGGAAATTAAAATAGCTCAATCCAAATTAGTTTGTGATCTATATATGAACTTATTGGTTCCTCCTTCATAGAAAATACATCTTTTAAATGATTCTTCTGACTAAGGTTGTGATGAATACTGGTACCAAAAAGACAGCAGCAAATAACCTGAAAAAGACAAAGAAAAAAATACTGTTTATAAAAGAAAGATTTAATAAAACAGGGTATCCTACAATGTATAACAGGCCTGCATAGATGACTAGAATTTCAGTGATTGCAACATCTTGATCTGCCAAGTTCTGGCTTGCAGGTTGCTCATAAAAGCAAAAGGAAATCATATAGTGTTCCTAAAACAGTCTTTAGAGTAGAAAATATTTATATATTTTCAAAACTGATGATAGGCAGGCTGTAGGAAGGATTCACCAGAATCACAGTGATATCCAAACACAAGGTTAGGAATGAGTCTTGAAGCGAAAATTATCAGCTGTGAAAATGGCTCCACCCAGAGAACAGTTGTGTTAAACGGGAAGATGTAAGAGTGGTAATTGGATAATTTGGGGCTTGTATAAGAGCAGAGATTGCTTAGTCGTCTTTGTTTTAAGAAAGTTAAAGTTTAGAGAAGCATTGTGGTTGTGAGTTCTTAATCTCCCATTGTGTGTGTGTGTTGTAGTACGTGTTATTGTATTATATAAAATAGAGGTAGTAATAGGCTGTGGATATAAAATGTAGATGTGTCTTTGGGGTTAATACCGGTAGTACAAAAACAGCTTCTGAAAAAAGTTACAATGTTTTTATGTTATGTTTAACTGTTACAACTGTGGCTTAGTATAGTTTGGTTGAAAAGACTTGTATTATTGTTTCAAAATAATTAGGTACTAGAATCAGGTCTGAACCTTTATCCAAGAGAGGCTTTAATAGCTACATATTTATACAATCAGATGTCAGGATAAGAGAATTTATATCTGTTTTGAATAACTATGCAAAGAATAGTTTAATAAGTATTTAATAGAATATTCTAAGTTACTATGAAACATGACTACCTTTATAGTACTCTAAGGTATAGTTTGCTTTATTGTATTTGAATAAGTTATAAAGCTAGTTCATCTGCTTAACCATAATTCATGGTTTATCTACAAAGGTTGATTGTATGAGGGGTCTAAGCCACAAACTATATGTTACATGAACTAGTATAGTCACTAGCTTTAGTAAGAATCTTTAGAAGTGACCTATTTTGCTACATTTAGTAGCTGGTAGATGGCAATTAAGACTACAGTCATGACATTTAAAAATATTCAAGTTTTGCTTTGTGTCTTCAGAGAGCTAATTGTAGCTAGTGTCTTTTATCTTACTTTCATACAGCTATAGTTGATACTGATATTTATAGGTTTTTTACGTGGCATGTGAATACTGCAGCTGTTGTAGCTGTATTTTTCTTTCATTTGTTCAGGCACACAGAGGTAGGAAAAAAATTAAAGGACATAGGCAAAATCAAGTATGATGGTTTTTTTGTATAGGTCAGTGGGCTAAGAAGTAACAAGGTTCAACCATTCTAACATTGCAAAAAATATATAGCATGTTCCCTAACTATGGCAATTGCTTTAATTTGTAATTCTAGAAGCTATTACCGTGTGTTATAATGACAGAGTTCCTGGTTTGTTTTAGCTGTTGCATTGGAGATCAGCCTCAAACAGTGAGTTGCTTTATTTTAAAATGCATATGCTGTATTTCAGAGAGCAATCCTAGGCAGCATACTCAAACCATCATATAGAATACAGGTTTTTTAAAAAATACAATTTAATTTTTAAATATATTAAAACAGCTAGAAGACTGACCAGTTAAGCTCCAGTCATTTTATATCAATATTAAATCCAAGACCTGTTTTATGGCAGACTTTGTAATACAAAGCTTGGCTATAGAGGAAAAAAAACCCAAAATTATTGAATAGGAAATCTGAAATAAAATTCTATTATAAGATAAGATAACCTTTATTGTCATTTTTATACTGTGGGCACAATGGCACACATCAACAATGAAATTTAGTTGCCCACTCTCAAAGTGACAAACATAAAAATCAAGGACTTGGTATATTTTTCCCCCTAGTCATATATCACTGGTTTTTATGGTAATTGTTTCGAGGAACCTAAAATAGTTGTTTCTCTGTTCTCTTAAGAAGAGACTGGACAGAAGAATGATAGGCGAACCAAAGAACTTTGTTCATATCACTCATTTTGGAGCAAAAGAGATGGCCAGCAACCCCCCACCAGTAAGTATGTCGGGGAGAGAAGCAACAAAGTGTTACCTTTGGTTTCTTTATCAATGTTTAGATATGACTTAGATATTTAGATATAATCATAGATGATTAGGGGACTGGAGGCTAAAACATATAAGGAACGGTTGCTAGAATTGGGTATGTCTAGTTTAACGAAGAGAAGGACAAGGGGGGACATGATAGCAGTATTCCAATATCTCAGGGGCTGCCATAAAGAAGAGGGAATTAAGCTATTTTCCAAAGCACCTGAAGGCAGGACAAGAAGCAACGGGTGGAAACTAATCAAGGAGAGAAGCAACCTAGAACTAAGGAGAAACTTCCTGACAGTGAGAACAATTAATCAGTGGAACAACCTGCCTCCAGAAGCAGTAAATGCTCCAACACTGGAAGTTTTTAAGAAGAGACTGGACAGCCATTTGTCCGAAATGGTGTAGGGTTTCCTGCCCGAGCAGGGGGTTGGACTAGATGACCTCCAAGGTCCCTTCCAACTTTACTACTATTATTATTATTACTATCAAGACATAGTAAACCTATGAAATGTAAGTTACTTTATTGCAGCTTCAGCATACTACTTATATCCAAAAGTAGATTGGAACTACATTAAAAATACTGAATATATGAGTAGAATAAGTGACTGATATTGGGGGTAAGGGGGACGGGATGAAAAACCATTTTTCTTACATTAACCTCTTTTAAATAATTGTGTGATGCATCCATGTTTCCAAAAACCTCACCTGGCTTAAAGGTTGCGAATTCCTTTGCAAATTTATTCTTTGAATACATTCCTGCTAACAGTTTTCTGGGTATACATTCATTAAAGGAAATGCATGGTTGTCATAAACCATTATTTATAACTAAAATGTGTAATGAAACCTATATCTGAGACTTTAGAGTTGGAGAAAATTATGTAAAAATATTAGACCCATTACTAATTACAAAAACACGCTGAAATAATTTTGAAGTGCAAAATATACTATAGTATATTAGTAGCACTAATTAGCCTTTTATAATCTTATGCTTTTTCCAGGTTGGGCATATTCAGGAACAGATGAATTCCAAAGGAGGCTACAGCAACAATTCTATGAGTTCGCAGATTTAGAAGGTGTTCAAATTACGTGTCCAAGTAATTAACCAATTTCCTCAGATAGAAAGCTGTATATTTAAGTTTATTAATTATTTGTTTACTGGTTGTTAACTGCTAAAATAACCACGTTATTCTGTGACAATCTGTACATACTGGGGATCTGATTACAAAACTATAAAGCTGTGTTAATGTTAATGGATAGCACCATGTTTGAAATCTGTGCTAAATACAGTATTTAAAGTACTACATTTAGCTACAGGTTTAATTCATGGCTCTTTCCCATCTATAAATCTTGGGATTTTAAATTCTGTGAGGATGATGAAGAAGTAAGGTTAATACTCTGTTCAGTTTTGGCTTCTATAAAACTAACACCTACAGAGAATTCTACCTATCTTGGGAAAATGGTCTTCAGTCTGACCTTGGGCATAGATTATTTAACCTGGTGTAATTTTTCTAAAAAAAAATGCTTGAGAAGACATTTAAGAACTTTAGAGCTTATTTTGATTTTCAGATTAAATAGCCCTTTGCTAACTCTCAACAAAATGAGAATAAAAGGTTTGTTTTGTTTGGCTAATATATTTTTTTCGGCTACGAGCGGGAGCCCATGCTATGCCTTAAGCTCTTCTTTGTTGTGGCAAAAACTAAATATTTGAAAGAGGGTTTGCATCACAGCCATGCTAGATGCTAAAAAGCTTTACGAATGTGTTGCCAGATAAAAGGATTGGGTGAAGAAGAAGGATGTAAGAATTGACAATACTGTATTATTGATGAGCTTTTGAAGTAGGACTGTGAGATAGGATTCTTGCTATTAGGAATTGCAGAATGTGTAAGGTGTGTGATGAAAGTCTTTTAACAGTGGTGGCTTCTGTTCTAAAATTCAAGACTTGTTATACACAGTGTTGCTTAGCTGTATTTTCTCTTCTACCATTGGAAGATGGGTGAACACTCTGAATTTACTGAGTTCTGACCCAAATGAATCCAGACACATTTGCCTGAGTCAAATTCAATCAGTTTTCTTGTACTATTAATTCTTGCCTGAAACTGTAGTCTAGTATCTGAACTATAATTTAAATAGTGGTCAAATTTTAGTTCATGAGACAAAAGGTGTTTGCAGAACAGAAGCGTTTTGCTGATGTACCCAAATGTGTATATAAGCTATCTCAAGTCCATTTCAGCTGCATGAAGTGAAACGGAGGGTTGAAGTCTTAGATTTAGTGGACCTTCTATTACTGGAAAATAAATTTGCTTTAAATAGGTGGTTGTCATTAATTTTACTCTGAAAATCAAACGAGTGCTTCAAGTTTTAAAATAGGCATTTTTAACAAGTGACCTGTCTACAGTTTTAATTAACTCGCTCTTACTAAAATGTTTGTGTGTTTGTGTGAATATTATTCAGGATAGCATATCTTCTGCAGAAAGCGTCTATACTCTTGCGATCAAGTATTTGACAGTTTTATGATGTTCATCCTTGTTCTTGACTATTAACATGTCAAACTATTGAGTGCAAAAGTCTAAGGTTTGCATTACAGACTGGAAGGTGCTGTAGCAGTCAGTGTAATACATGTGGAATTAAATAATATAGATCAGGTACTGGAGAATGAATTAAACACTTTTGAAAACCCAGTTTTGCCTTGAATTTTAAGGCTGCTTTAAAATGAGGCGCAATGCGAGCGCTGCTCCTTTGTTCTTTACCAACTGTCTCAATATTGTTTCTTATAAAGGATTCAATGTTATTGACTGAATTGCAAAATAAGCCTGAAACTGGCAAAGTGCTCTGGAGAGAATAGGACCACATGGCGAACACTACAAGGCGAGAGCCAATTGGGTTTTATTAGAATATGCCAAAAGTGGTAACTTTCCTATAAACATTGCCCCCAAAAAAGAAATTAAGCACATGCTATTTAAGCAGGTCAAGAGTTGCTCTGTTGTGGCTTAATCATTTGACCTGCACTGTGCTCTCCAGCTATCACAAGTCCCATCGGTTCCACTTGTGTCTGAATGTTATCTAACGCCTCTGAATGACTGCCTTAAATGTCATAATTTAGTCCACTCTCAGGAGCAGGCTAGTCATGTGCTCACTTCCTACAGCTGACAATTTCCTACCAAAAATAAATCCGGCAGCATGAGGTTCCTCCCTGTAGCAGCCGGGGGCCTTGTTGGGCAGTGAGTCAGGTCTTGCACAAAAGGAGAGCTGTTGTCGTTGCCTGTCAGAGCGGGCAGTGAATTCAACAACCTCCGAGTGGCAACGAGCTAAAACACTGGGCAGCCCAGCCAGCCCTTCATGGTTCAGAGATCTGAATTGCAGCCACAGTCTGGCTTTGCTTGGGGAAAGGCCAATGAAAGCATCTCTGTCGGGAGAATTAATACCGTATCTTAGACCAGAGAATGTCTAGTAACAATTCTGGGGAGCTTTAAGCGAAGATCTTGCCCAAGTGCTTCTAAGGCAGCATTGTACAGGCAGTCCTCAACTTACAATGCTTCATTTAGTGACCGTTCAAAGTTACAACGGCACTGAAAGAAGGGACTTCTGATCATTTTTCACACTTACGACGGTCACAACATCCCCGTGGTCACGTGATTTCCATCCGGATGCTTGACAACCGGTTTCCATTTATGACGGTCACAGCCTCCCGGGGTCCTTTTTGTGACTTTAGGACAAGCAAAGTCCACGAAGGAGCCAGACTCGCTTAATAACCGGGCTACTAATTAGAGAGCCGAGATGGCGCAGCAGTTAAGAGTGCCGTACTGCAGGCCACTTTAGCTGACTCTGTTCAGCAGGTCAGCGGTTCAAATCTCACCGGCTCAAGGTGGACTCAGCCTTCCATCCTTCCGGGGTAGGTAAAATGAGGACCCAGATTGTTGGGGGCGATGTAAATATATATATATATTGCTTACTGGTGTACACCGCTTAGAGAGTGCTTGCACTTAAAGCGGTATATAAAGTCTCATAAAATAAAATAAATAAACCGGGGCAGTGATTCCCTTAACCAACCGTATAACGGGGCGAAACTCACTGAACAAATGTTTCGCTTACCGACATAAACGTTGGGCTCAATGACGGTTGTAAGTCGAGGACTGCCTACGGTGTAGCATCCCTTTAGGATTCCCCCCCCCCCCAGATCCGACCTAAGGTACCATGTGGTGGATCCTTGGCAGGTTTCCTGCCCTGCAAGAGATTTGATTGATTGACTGATTGATTGATTGGCTTTCTGCTGGTGCTCAGCACCGTCGCTCAGGGTGGGCAGGAAGCCCCCGGGACCCTTTGCGGAGCGTTTTGGCCCGGGGGAAGCGCTCGCCGCCGCCGCTTCCTCCTCCTCCTCTTCCCCTCCTCCGGGCCGGCTTTTTCCGCCGGCCTCTGTGCCGCCTCTGCCCCGGAGGAAAGCCCGCCCAGAAGAGGAGGCGAAGTCCTGGCCGTGCCGAAGCGCCGGCAGCCGCCCCGGAAAAGAGACGGGCTCGGCGGAAGCGGCGGCAGCAGCAGCAGCAGCAGCAGCCGGAACCGGCGGGGAGACGGTTGACTGCGGGCCGGCGGGCCGCGGGGGCGGCGTGGAAGCCAGGCGCGGGAGGGGGCAGCATGGGGGCCGCCCGGCTGCTGCGGGCCGCGCTGTGGGCCCTGCTCCTGCCGCTGGTAAGGGCTCCGGGGGGGGGAGAGACGGGGGGCTCGGGAGGCGGAGGAACAAGGTCGCCGGGAGGGGGGCCGCGCGCCGATCGCCCCACCAAAGGCTCCCGGGTTTTCCAGCGCTGGAAGCGAAAGCTCCGGGAGCCTCTCTGCAGGGCCGGGCCCCGGCGGCTTCTCTCTCTCTCCGCCCTTTCCCCCTGGTCGGGAGACCCCTGGGTGGAAGCTCACCCCGAGCCCCGAACCGGACTAGAACTCCTGCGCACCTGGCCTCTTGAGCGTAGGACTGGGATAGGCAACCTTGGCTCTTTTATGACTCGTGGACTTCAACTCCCAGAATTCCTGAGCCAGCTATGCTATATGCTATGCTGGCTCAGGAATTCTGGGAGTTGAAGTCCACGAGTCATAAAAGAGCCAAGGTTGCCTATCCCTTGGCACAGGGCAAGGGGAGGGATCGATCCTGAGTGGCCCTCCCTGCCCCCTCCAGACCGGAGGCTTTGGGGCCCCTAGCTGGGACCCTGGGGCCGGCCAGCCGGCTGTCTGGCTGTGGCCAGGGACGGGCATGCCGCGCCTCCCCGTTGGCGGCTCTTTCCGAACGGTAAAACACCTGCCCGGTAGGCTGCTGCTGCTGCTGCTGCTGCTGCTGCTCCGGGTCTTGCTCGTCTGCGCGTGCGCGCCGGTCTCAGCCATGACACTCGGGTTTGCCCCAGGATGAGCGGGCGCTGGTTGAAGTTCAGGGAGGAGAAGAAGCAGGTCCCGGAAGTTGACAGCGTTGGGTGCTGGACTTTTGACTTTGCTTCTGCCAGCTTGGGGGAATGGGGAAGCTGTCTCTTCACGGGCTGCTGGCCCTAGACCGTTGCTTCCCTTCCCAGGTGCTGGAAAAGTGGGTCTTGATGGCCATGGGGATCTGCCCTGCCTTCTTCATTGCCCCGGCTAGGAGATGGTCAAGTGGTGGCTTCAATCAGAAATGATCAGTGATGAATGACAACAAAGCCATCTTGTGGGACACGAAGCATGGACGTGCTGTGTTGACATAAGCCGGGTCGCAGGGTTACTTTGTGCTTTTTGGTGTCCTACTCATTCTGCCTTGAGTGATACGAACAGTAGCAAGGTGGGAATATGGCAGAGGTAGGCAGGCTGCTGACTCCCAAATATTTTTGAATCCTGGTTTCTATTAGTCCTTTGAAAGGAAACCTGCGTGTGAGGCTTTCATTCTGTGCTGGAACAGACCCCTGCAGTATTGAATAGTTTGGCAAACACACGCGTGGGCTCCTAAGGAAGATTGTTTTTATAAATATGTTGTAAATAAGTGTATTATTATAAATTAAGATCTGTAGTAGAGTCTCTTGGGAGGTTGAAATCCTCGGACACTATTTTGTTTTCGAGTCCTGATGTCAAACTTTGCCCCAAGTTTCTCCTATTTGTCAACAGATGCTGGCATATATCATCTGAGAAGACCATGTGAAGGCACCTCTTATCTTGGGTACAAAGTTGTGGTGGCCTGTGTTGGTGCTGTAGGTGTAGATGTGGGGGCAAAATAGACCTCTGCCTTTACTGCAGGGTCTCCAGGTTGGCATCGTTGTTTCCTTGTGGCTTGTGAAAGTCTGCTTCAGGTTCAGTGGTTTTCTGTAATCAGTTACGGGCTTGCCACCCAGTGCCTGAGAAAGTATAATGTAGATTGTCCAGTGTGGGCTGTAGATTGTACTTGAATGATTTGAGTTGTGAGCTCTAGTCTAGGTGACAACTGGTGGGGTTTCTGTTTTTGTGGTCTTTTAGTAGGTCTGTTTTGGGAATCGATCTGACTCTTATTGATTTATCAGTTCGTTTCATTGGTGGGTATTTCAGTCTCTCGAATGCCTGGCTTAGTTCCATCCATGGAGCAGTTTGGTCTAGGACAGGGGTAGGCAACCTTAGCTCTTTTATGACTCGTGGACTTCAACTCCCAGAATCCCTGAGCCAGCCTGGCTCAGCTTGGAAACCTCTCCCTTTCCCCTCAGCATGGCTGGCTCAGGAATTCTGGGAGTTCATAAAAGAGCCAAGGTTGCCTACCCCTGATCTAGAGTTAAGGCACCACACTAGAAAGTAGGGAGACCGTGAGTTCTAGTCTTACTTTAGGCATGAAAGCCGGCTGGGTGACTTTGGACCAGTCACTCACTCTCAGCCCAATCCACCTCACAGGGTTGTCATTATGGAGAAAATAGAAGGTGGAAGGTGTGTTGGGTATGTTTGCTACCTTGAGTTATTTGTAAAAACAAAGGCAGGATACAAATAACAAATAAATGAATTAGAACAAATGCAGTTGTAGCCAGCATAGATTGGTGATGTTTTTTAGATAGCATGAGACTTGTGAATTGTTACACATATCTAAATGTTTTCAATTTCTATTCACAGTGCACCAAATCTTTGCAGTAGTTGACAGTTCCTGGTTTGTTTGTTTTTTTAAAAAGCAAAATTAACAGACACAAGCTTGCCCCATAACATTTTTCTAGAGGTTTAATAGCTGCTTACCCAGTATTGTGGCCATGAGTAAGTGGATAGTCCTTAAACAACAACATACAATCAGGAGAACTAAATTTACAGGGTGTTTCATTCATCAGCTTTGATGCCAGGAAAAAAGGAGTTAGGATACAGAGTATTGCAAACTGCATAAACAAAGCTCCAGCCGTCATTTCATAGTCAAGTCACTAAGTTTCTCTGAATTGCTTGAATATCTTTCCCTTTAATGTAATGGTTAAAATAATGTATAATAATCACATCTTAATAGGCAACAACTTTGGGCTAACCTAATCTGGACTCAGAAAGTAAAATGGTCAGGTTAATAAATTAGAGTAAGATATTGGAGCTATAGTCCAGAACCCAGAAAACAGAAGCAAACTTTGTGTCCCTGAGAATCATCATAAGTCAAGCTCAGTTTCAAGGATGGACAGAAAAAACAGGCTGACATGTGGTTAAATCCCTCTGAGTCACTCTCGGGATTCTGTTGACTCAGCCAATCAGCATCTGATCTCTGAAGGGTGTTTTTGATTACATATTTCCAAGGCAGTGAACAACAGGAACAGATCAACAAAATGGACATTACATTATTAGTAAACAGTGAAGTGGTAACAGCAACAAAATTTACAGAAATGGTTAATTCTAAATTTTTCTGGATGAAGAACGATCCCAGTTAAAGTTAAGTTAAATCCTGGGCCATCCATTAAATGGTTTTGCAACTTTTGCTTAATCTTAAAATTAGTTAAGGGAAATCACATCGTGTGAAAATGTCAAGCAGTTCAGCCTACAATCTTGTTGAATTCTTCGAATGAAAGTGTTTGAAGAATTGAAAGATTATTATTTTTTGGGCAGTTTTAATTTTGGCTGAGAAAGGGTTTGAGAAACTCAAAAACCCAAAACTGTTGCAGAGTTTTGGTTGGCTTAACAAAGAATGACTTGTATTATAATAATAATAATAATAATTGAGTTCATTGCATAAATCAGTTTTGGAACGGAGGTGGTCTTGTTGAAGTCAGCTTTCTTAGTTCCAACCTTAAACAATACTCCATTTTTTAAAGTCTGTGAGATGTATTGATTGCCTTGTGTGATTCTTGTTAGTTCATAACAATTAGTAATAGTAATAGTAGTAAAGTTGGAAGGGACCTCGGAGGTCATCTAGTCCAACCCCCTGCTCAGGCAGGAAACCCTATACCATTTCGGACAAATGGCTGTCCAGTCTCTTCTTAAAAACTTCCAGGGTTGGAGCATTTACTGCTTCTGGAGGCAGGCTGTTCCACTGATTAATTGTTCTCGCTGTCAGGAAGTTTCTCCTTAGTTCTAGGTTGCTTCTCTCCTTGGTTAATTTCCACCCGTTGCTTCTTGTCCTGCCTTCAGGTGCTTTGGAGAATAGCTTGACTCCCTCTTCTTTGGGGCAGCCCCTGAGATATTGGAAGGCTGCTATCATGTCCCCCCTCGTCCTTCTCTTTGTTAAACTAGACAGACCCAATTCTAGCAACAATTACAAAATATAACAATAATACTTTTTAAATCTGTTTTTTTTCTTTTTCTAATAATAGATAAGTGCCCAGGGAGGGGTTCTGCATGCAGTTCAAATTGACAGTCCCTATTTAACAAAGGATTATTGCATCTATTACAATTCTACCTGGACGTCCCTTCCTGATAGTTTATCTACCATTGTAAGTATTTATACACTGTTAAGAACTGAATGAATTTCAGGTGGGGACTGTTGTCAAGTTTCACACATTGTGCCAAGCTGTCTTTATTTTTCTTTAACCCATTGTGACTGGATCGATGTGTAATACTAAGCCACAAGGCCGGGATTCCTACATTACTTGTTTATTTTATTAAGCAAATTTATATAGCTGCCCAACTCACACTTTGATGACTCCGGCCAGTTTATAAATTTTTTAAAAATCTCCCATATAATAAAAAACTTTTTAAAAAAGAACATCTCCCACTCTCTATGGCAGCAACTACAGAATCAAACCAGCCATTTGACTGTCTCTTATTTCCATTTGTGGTCCCACCCTCCTAATAAAACCATGTTTTCAGGGGCTTTCAGACAAAACAACAGGGTGGGGTCCAACCGTAGCTTAACAGGAAGGATGTTCCATAAAGACCCTGGAGAAGGCCTTTTTTGTTGTCACACCAGGATTACATGCTTAATTGACAGGACCTGTAACATGCCCTGTCTTCCTGTCCTGGTGGTTGGGTGACTCTAATAGGGGAGAGGCCATCCATCAAATAGCCTAGTCCCCAACCATGTAGGGCAGGGGTGTCAGCTGGCCCATGGGTCGGATGCGCCACGCCGAAATAGGGAAAAAGTTCCAATACGTCACGCAACGTCACGTGACATTGCGAGTTTGACATGTCTGATGTAGAGCTTTAAAGGTGATAACCAGGACCTTGAATTATGATAAGCAATAAGCCAGCAAATCATGTTAGTATAATGTAGGAACATAGTCAGAAGCATTTGGCATCCCTTTAAAAGATCTCATTGGCCAAACTACAGTGTGGTATAGTAGAATTGTAAGGAAACAACGCAGGTAAGTCTGGATTCATACATGTAGTAGAAGGATGTGGGAGTGAAATATTTGAAAGTGATAAGATTGGGCTGGGTGTAGGGACGCTGGGAATACCATCCTTGTTACGTTTCTGTAAGCAGAAAGCTAGCACCGTAGGAAAATGTTGGATTTCAGTTTTACTTGCCTTTCAGATGCAAAGGCAGAAAGTCAGTTCAGGAAACAGGGACACTCAGATAGGACCTGGCTGCAGCTCTTTAAAGCAGCTGCGTCTTTCCCCAGAAACAGTTGCCCTGCACAGCTCTAGCCTCAGAGACCTTTGGAAAAGAGTATGTCCTCTTTGCATTCTCACAAAACGCATTTACTAATCTGTGTTTCGGACCCAGGATTTTAATTCTGGTTCCTGTAAATAATAGGAAGTGAGAAAAAAGTTTTTTTTTTTAAAAAAAAACTGTTCCAGTTACGTTGCGGAAAATCTCTTTGCATGTTTGCTCTTTAATTTTTGGTACCCTTTTTCAAATGACTTATTTTTATGGTCTTTCAGGCCTATGCAAGACTGGAGTTTTTGACCCCCAGGATGCTCTGCAGCCCATCTGAGGTTACGCAAGACATCAGGAACAAAGCAATCGTAGTGAAGAGGGGAAATTGTACTTTTCTAGAGAAGGCGGAGATTGCTCAGCGGTTCGGTGCTAAGTTACTGCTGGTGGCTAGCGAAACTTCCATTGTAAGGTCCAGTTTTTGCACAGTTGATTGCTTTCTGTCGGTCTTTTGGCACTTGGAAACTGATTTGTCCATTTTTTTCAATTGTTATTAGCAGATCCATGTGATTTGGGTCAATGTTCACTGATTATTCTAGTAGGTTAGGCCTACTAGAATCTGAATCTATGGTATCCTATGTAACTTTTAAGCAGTATGTTGTTTAAACACACTAGACCAGGTCTTTTCAACCTTTTCACCCATTGTACCACTTTTAGGATATGGCAACATCCGAGTACCACCAGTCGCCTAGCAAGGTGTCAAAAACTTGATGACCCCCCCCCCCCAAAAAAGGAAAAAAGGGATGAAGTACAGGTAGTCCTCGACTTACAACAGTTCGCTTAGTGACTGTTCGAAGTTACAATGGCACTGAAAAAAGTGCCCCCCAAGCCACAGCCGAGCAAGACACCTGCCTGCCCACCCGGTGGCGCTCTTCCTCCTGTGCGAGGTTTTCATTGTTGTGAGCATTTCTGTTGAGGATTGGCAGCAGGGGTGGGAGGGGTGTTTGGTTTTTATTCCCCCCTCCCCGTCAGCTGGATGGCTGCAGCAGGTTTTGGTCACCTCACATGACCCTGCGACACTGTGACCATCATAAATATGAATCAGTTGCCAAGCATCTGAATGCAAATCACAAGACCCTGGAGAGGCTGCAACATTCCAGCTGATCGGTGCTTCTTCTGGACTCAGCAAGATCAGCGCCAAGCTCCAGCTGGAACCTGACAGCCCTGCAGCTCCAGCCATCTCTCGCTCAGGCTTGTGTGTGCTGCCACTGGTTCAGCTCATTCCCCTCCTACCACTTTTCTAGGATGGTCGCGTACCACTTGCCAGGTGCCAATGTACCACAGGTGATACCCGTACCACTAGCTGAAAAGCCCTGCACTAGACAAATTCTACGATTTTCTTTATCTTTTATTAAGTAAAATTATCATTCCTGGATTTTCAGCTAACAGGGACCCCCTGAATGACCGTAAATTAAAAAAAAAATAGTAATCATAGGTAGTCCTTGATTTGCAACCGTTCGTTTAGGAGTTTAGTTTTCCATTTATCCAGGTAGGTTTAACTTAAGCCTCGTGGAGTCTTTTCAAGAGCTAATAAAGGCAAAGAATGAAGGCCAAATTATATATGATATATGAAAAGCCAAAATGTCTACATAATGGATAGTGGTGGAATTTAGGGGGGGGGGCTCTGTTAATAATGGTATCTAGAAAAGATGGGAGGAGCTGGGAGCCTTTTTCTTGAGAAATGTCTGTGATTTAATAAGTCTTGACTTGGGTAAGGAGAGATAAATTTATTTCCCATTTTTTTAGCGTTCTCCTGGAGGAAACAAGACCCAGAATCTGACCATTCCTATTGCGCTCGTCAGAGACACAGACATAAAGGATTTGGAACAGGTACCTCCTTTTCACCATGGCTTTTTGGGTGTGTGAGCAAGAAAAACAAATGGACTTCTGTGGGAAATTAATAGATTTTTGGTACACCCCTGAGGCTTTTTTTTTCTTGGTCTGCTTCCATCTTTAAATATTTAGTGACGCACCCCGCAGGTGGTATCTTTGTGTTATTTTGTGTTTCTGATTAATACTTTGGAGTTGCGGGTTAGTTAACTTTATTTTGAGAAGGAGTGCTTTACCAAGAAATCCTTTCTTTTGCTGATCTATCGTAGTTTGGTATTTTTCACCCCTTGGTGGGTTCCTTAAAGAGACACTGAATAAAGCAATTACATTTCCTTCCTGAAACGAGCATTATACATACCACTTCAATGAGATTTTTGCAGCATTTGTCTAGATGAGATTCTCAAGCGTCTTCTTTTATTTGCTTTTCACCCTTGTTCTCTTTGCCTCCGTTTCTGATTCCTCCTCAGAATCATAGAGGTTCTCTAGACCAGTGGTTCTCAACCTGTGGGTCGGGACCCCATTTGGGGTTGAACGACCATTTCACGGGGGTTGCCAAACAATGCAGTCCGCCATTTTTTTCCCCTTTTCCTTAGCTGTGCTACTCCTTTTTATTCTATTGGCTTTTGAAAGCCAATAGAACAGACTCTCTTGAATAGAGTCTAATTCTATTGGCTTTCAAAAGCCAATAGGAGTTGTCCAGGCTGTTTCTGCCCTGCTGAGCCCGCCAAAAGTCCCATTCTGCAAATGGTGCTGCACCAGTTGAGTAGTCCTCGATTTACGACTGATTGAGTAGTCCTCGACTTACGACCGGTTGGGGGTCGCGGCATTAAAAAGGTTGAGAACCACTGCTCTAGACTTAGCGCTAGCTTTTCTCAGGATCCTCTTGAGCAGTGTATTTCAACCTTAGCATTTTTAAAATTTGGATTTCAGCACTCAGAATGGCTGAGAACACCATACTAAGAACATCTTGATTAGTTTTCCTCTAAGTCTTTCAGCAGAGGACAATTTACCTCTAAACTTTTCTGTGTATATTATTAAATAGCCAACACTTTATTTGTAACTAAGAACCATCTCATATTTAGCTCTTTTCTCTCACGGCTTTTTGCACGTCTTCTTTATAAAGCTTGCAGAGCTCATTTTTTAATCATGTTTGTCGACTGGATTCTCTGATTCTAAGTAGGCTTAAATTGGTTGGCCAACTTTATTCAGGATGACAATGAGGGTACTGACCGCCAGGAGGTAGAGGTTTGGTGAACTGATGCAACAAAAACAGCCTCATTTTAAACGTAGGAAAAATGAAAGAGATCATTGTCAATTTCAGAAAAGGCAGGCACAGCCACACACCTCTGTGTATTAATGATTCGCCTGTGGAGGTGGTTAACAGCATCAAGTTTCTGGGTGTGCAGCTGACGAGTAGGCGAACTTGGTCACTCAACAGTGAGACACACTGATAAAGCAGGCACAGCAGCGCCTGAATTTTCTGCGTTGCATGAGAAAAGTACATCTTCTTTCCCCTGTCCTTGCCACTTTCTACAGAGGGACAGTCAAGAGCGTCTTGTCATATGGCATTACTGTCTAGTTTGGAAGCATTATTGCTTCGGACAGGAAGACGGTGCAGAGAGTGGTGAGGACAGCAGAAAAGTTTATTAGTAGTTCAGTCCCTTCTATCTAGGACAGTGATGGCGAACCTTTTAGAGACCGAGTGGCCAAAAACCACCCCATCACCCACCTCCGTCCACCCATAGGGCCACCCACTGCCTCCACAGACCGTTGCAGCAGATCACCCAGGTGGCCCTGCAGTGCCATGATGGCCACGCCCTCCATCCACACTCTGCAGCAGCATCTGCATGCGACGGGGCACGAGGGTGGAGTCTTGTCCCTGCTGCCCAGCTGCCATGTCCTTGGCTGCGTTGCTCTGCATAGTCTGCGCCTGTGGGCAACTTTCCTCCGGGGGGGACCTGCTGGTGAGGGGGCCATGGGGGGAGGCGGGGCTAGGTCGAGGGTGTGCGTGCCCACAGAGAGGGCTCCGAGTGCCACCTCTGGCACGCGTGCCATAGGTTCGCCACCACTGATCTAGGACATGGCATATAATGGCAATAAAGGTTATCTTTATGTTAACAAAGGCAAGGTGACCATGGATGGGTTATTCAGATGCAGGGACGATGTCTAATATTCAACCAAAATTTCTAACTGATGTGTTTCTAATTTTTAGAGTCTTGGAAGAAATGTTAACGTGGGACTATATTCACCACCTCAGCCATTCTTTGATTATAGTATGGTGATCATTTTCCTAATCGCGATGTTCTGTGTGTCTCTTGGAGGCTACTGGAGTGGTAGGGCAGAGCTGTGAGTTTAATTTTTACTGTAATACGAAAAACATGTCTAAAGCTGACTGTTAGCATAGAGTTGCATCCGTTGGGCTTCCATTCACCCTGCAAATTCCTTGCACGCTGTTTCAGTCCTTTTAAGTAAATGGAACAACAGAAGAATGGGTATTGCCCGGGGTTGTTTCAATCTGAGATGGGCAGCAAATAAATTTAATAAATCTGCTAGATGGGGTCCAAAAAGCTAGAGGCATTGTGATACCTATACCACCCTTGAAGTATCTGTGCAATGTGCACTATCTGTTCACACACAGCCAAGAAGTAAATATCAAAAAAAAAAAAAAGTGTCTTTGAAGAACAGAGACTGAGAGGGTGCGTTTTTCTCAAGAATTATAAGCGCACTAGGGCAAAGCTGCCCAGATAAAGAAGTTATCATCTGTGGCAATTTCCTAAGTGCTTATTTTTGTCCACCCAGTGAGAAGCTGAAACGAGGCCCCAACCCCGGAAGCAATGACTCATTATCGGACGAAGAAACGCTTACTCTAACCCCTTTGACAGTTGTCATATTTGTGTCCTTCTGCTGCATTATGCTGGTCTTGATGTATTTCTTCTACAAATGGCTCGGTAAAAAAAATACGAATTTATTTAGCCCGGGATTGGAAGGGTAAACTTGTGGCCGGATTGCTAGATCTCTATCCAAGGACTAGACAGGGTGCTGCATACCTGAAGGCCTTCGTTATTTTAAAATAAGTGCTGGAGAGATGGATTTTGGCCTCTGTTACTTCCTGAGACAGCTTTGCATGCCCAAAGTATTATGGACATTTAAAACAGCCAATCTTCCCAATGCAGTTTAGGCAGATGGTTCGTGACCCCAAAGTGCTTTTACAAGCATGTTTTGAGTAACTTGTACAACAGTCCTGCGTGGCGGCAGTTGTTACAATTCCCCTATTGTTAGGCTAGCTATAAGCCCTGGAGGGAGAAATCCATGGTTTGCCTAAATATTGTGTCTGAATGTGATACAGGATACTTCCTCAAGAAAATGGATATATGCAGCTCAAAATCAGGAAGAATAAAGGATACCTCTGTGTAGGCCAGGGGTGGGCAACCTTGGCTCTTTGATGACTCGTGGACTTCAACTCCCAAAATTCCTGAGCCAGCAACACTGAGGGGAAAGGGAGAGGTTTCCAAGCTGAGCCATGCTGGCTTAGGAATTCTGGGAGTTGAAGTCCATGAGTCATGAAGGGGCCAAGGTTGCCTACCCTTGTCCTATTCCAAACTTTTAGGCATTCGGACAGCCCTCAACTTACAACTATAATTTTATCCTGGAATTACACTCATAAGTCAAAGTGGTCGTTAAGGAGGTCACCATGTGACTGCCCCCAACTGTACGACCTATTTTGCAGTAAATGAATGCCACAGTCATTAAGCAAAGCCATTATACCCCCAGGGTGTTTTTGTTGGGAACCGAGTCATAAAAGAGCCAAGGTTGCTTAGCCCTGGGATAGGTAGTCCTTATTTAGTGACTGCCTTGGACAACGGTTCCCAATTAATGGCGGTGATGAAAAAATTAAGTTTGTGAACAATCCTCACATTTATGACCTTCGCTGTTCTGTAAAGAAAAGGAACACTGAAGTAATATCATCAGCATACTGGTGGTTTCACTTAGCGAGCACTTTGCTTAATGACTAAGTAGCCGATGTATGGTTGCTAAATGAGGACTACCTGTATCCTCTTTTATATGAATTTCTCTTTCTCTTACTGAAAGATTGATAGTCAGTTGGTTCTAGCCAGTTTGTTTGTAACCATGTCCTCTTGCTTGTTCTCCTTTCTTGTCTAGTGTATGTTGTCATTTCCATATTCTGCATAGCATCTGTTTCAAGCATGTACTGCTGTCTCTCTGCCCTATTGAAAAAAGTACCTTATGGACAATGCAGGTAAAGTGCTCTGGTTATATATGACTTTTTTAAAAAAAAGAAGGCAAAAATCATTCCTTTTGCAGATGAAAATTAAATCACGGTGACCTCTCGGTTTGGCCTCCAGCTGGTCAGTCTTTGGCTGCAGCAGATGGGTTATTTAGTGATGGATAGGGAAAGTGTATCCGCTGGCACCTTGGGGTCTTCAGATCACTTCCAGGTCCACAAGAGATAAACTGATGTGCCTGTCGGCCAATTAAAATGGCACGTTCCAGGGATCTTATGGATCCAGAAGAAACCTGATTGAGGAACGTCTGGCGGACAGGTCCACTGACTGCCTACTTAACAACTGGCAACAAGTGATCTGGGCTTTTGACCTAATAGCTCCTACGTGGCTGATCTCGGTTTGCTCCTTAACTTAACAATAGAAGAGAATTTCTGTAGCTCGGGGTTGGACTGTGGGGTCCTTGGTGCTCTCTGAGCTTGGCTGTTTTCTTGCAGACGTTTCATTGCCAATTAGGTGACTCTTCCAGCATTGATGATGTTACCTACTTGGGCAATGAAACATCTGCAAGAAAACAACCCAGCTCAGAGATCACCAAGGATCTCCTTAGTTTACAGAGGAACTTCAAGAGATTGAGAAAAACAGCTCCTGGTGGAGAAAGAGTAATTCGAGCCCAAGTAGGAGCTAAGCCAGTGGTTCTCAACCTTTTTAATGCTGCGACCCCCAAACAGGTCGTAAGTCGAGGACTACTCAACCGGTCGTAAGTCGAGGACTACTCAACTGGTGCAGCACCGTTTGCAGAATGGGACTTTTGGCGGGCTCAGCAGGGCAGAGACAGCCTGGACAATTCCTATTGGCTTTTGAAAGCCAATAGAATTAGACTCTATTCAAGAGAGTCTATTCTATTGGCTTTCAAAAGCCAAGAGAATAAAAGGGAGTAGCACAGCTAAGGAAAAGGGGGAAAAAAAGGGCGGACTGCGTTGTTTGGCGACCCCCGTGAAATGGTCGTTCGACCCCAAATGGGGTCCTGACCCACAAGTGGAGAACCACTGAGCTAAAGGGATCAGAAAGCCGACAAGGAAAAATAAATCTTGAGAAGACATTTTGCAAAGGTAGATAGGATCAACTATTAGTTTATAGAAAGATGTGAACAGAATGACTCAGAATTAGTCACGGAGCTACCTGGGGATCACAGGTATCTGCAGGCATTTATTTATTTTTTTGTTTAGTCAATGTAGAAGCCACATGCCAGGATATCTGTAGGCAGCTCACCCTTAACTTGAGGAAACAATAAAGAAAATTGTCCAGACAAATGAAACAACAAGCAACCCACTCAGGGCTCTGCAACCTCCCTATACCAAGACCTGGGAGAACTCTGTTTTTTTTTTTAAAAAAAAAAAAAAGAAAAAAATATATATAATAAAATCAATGTGGATGCTAAATAGATACCTGGGGAATCTCCACATCCACACCGACAAGGAAATAGTGACATGTGCCCTGTGACATCACAGTGCAAAGCCAGTCTCTTCGTTTTTATTTATTTATTAAATATATACGCCCGCCGTCTTCCAGTTGAAGTGAGCGTGCGCTAATATTCTTGCGCTTTGTTTCGGTATACGGTAACTTATATCTCAGGTGGAAATGGGGAAAAAAAAAAAATCCCTGAAATTTGTTGAGTGTGATACTGAATTTGCAGGGCTGCCTTTGTTGCTGGAAAATGTACACTTGCATCCCGCATTTGCCATGCTGATCTGGTGTTGTAACTGTGTTGTTTTAGGTTTCCCTGCTGGAACCGCGCCCTTGAAGTGAGACTTGTTTTCCTCTTTCTGTTTTGCATAGCACTCTCCGTTACCTGGGCTGTGTTTCGGAACGAGGAAAGGTAAGTGAAGAGTAGAGTAGAGTAGAATAGAATAGAATAGAATAGAATAGAATAGAATAGAATAGAATAGAATAGAATAGAATAGAATAGAAAATATGGAATGGAATGGAATAGAATGGAATAGAATAGAATAGAATAGAATAGAATAGAATAGAATAGAATAGAATAGAAAATATGGAATGGAATGGAATGGAATAGAATGGAATAGAATAGAATAGAATAGAATAGAATAGAATAGAATAGAATAGAATAGAAAATATGGAATGGAATAGAATAGAATAGAATAGAATAGAATAGAATAGAATAGAATAGAATAGAATAGAGCTGGAAGGGACCTTCGAGGTCTTCTAGTCCAGCCCCCCACTCAAGCAGGAGATTAAGCTTTGAGAAGCCAGCAAAAGTGAAACCGAGCAACAGATGACAGATGGAGAGACATCCCTTGTCCCTGGCTGAACCCAGACAAGTCCCAGGTGCGCCTGCATTTTATGGCCCTGTTTATACCTGGGATCCAGCACGGGCTCACCTAAAAGTTCACCATCCCCAGCCTTCTGGGGGGGGCAAGGGTGGTATCCCGAGCGCTTCTTGGGCTGTTGGGGCTGCTTGGAAGGCAGAATAATAATGATGATGATGATCATCAAAGGGGCCTTGGAGGTTATGTAGTCCAACACACTGCTTAAGCAGGAGACCCCTACAGAACAGCAGAGTTAATATAGAATAGAACAGAACAGAACAGAACAATAACTTTATTGTCACTTTGAATGTACACTAATAGGCATACATGAAAAGGAAATTTCATTGCATATAGCTCTCATGAGAGCTAGTTTGGTCTAGTGGTTAAAGCAGCAGGCTAGAAAGCAGGAGACTGTGAGTGCTAGTCCTGCCTTAGCCATGAAAGCTGGCTGCGTGACTTTGGGCCACTTACTAGGCGACCGTGAGTTCTAGTTCCACCTTAAGCATGAAAACCGACAGGGTGACTTTCGGCCAATCGCCAGGAGATCGTGGGTTCTAGTCCTGCCTTAGCCATATGAAAGCCAGTTAGGTGACTTTGGACCAAGTCCCTCTCTCTCAATCCAGCCCACCTCACAGGGTTATTGTTGTGGGGAAAATAAGAAGGTGTGTTGGCTATGTTTGCCCCCTTTCTTTGTAAAAATTATAAAGGCGGGTCCCAAATAAATAACAAAGTGAAGTGAAGAATTTTAGGTTTTTTCCATGTTGAAATAAGCACTGCTAGCGAAAAAAAATCATGTCTTCTGCTGTAGAAGAGATTCGGCAAAGAGGCACCAGAGTGTATGGGCGATTGTGCAACTGAAATCTCTCTCACACAGGTGTACCCACTAATTTGGATCTCCCACTCTCCCCTGTGGAAGTCTCTGCCAGGATAGCTCTTCCTCCCCCCCCCCTCTTTAAAACAGCTAAAATCGTGTGCATTTTTGGTATCCATGTCTGTATTTTAAATTTTCAAAGGGCTGAAAAGGGAAATTTTGTTTTAGGCCAGGAGCTCAAGCCCGTAAAATTGGCTGTTAATTCACCAGGGACAAGGATCAAGGTTTCTCTTTTTTGATAACACAGTTTTAGATGAGATGGAGGCCTTCACTTGCCCAAACCTTCTGTGTGCGTATTTATTCAGAAGCCTCAGAGGAAGCTTATCTTTTATTGAGTGTGTTGAGGATTACAGCCGAAATTTAAACAAGCATGTGCAGTGTTCTTGTTCCTGTGCTTAAACGTAATCTTTTTTTTTTTTTTTTTAATTTTAGCTGGGCTTGGATTTTACAAAATATCCTGGGAATTTCTTTCTGTCTGAACTTTATTAAAACGCTCAAAATGCCCAACTTTAAGGTACAGTAACTTATTTAGCTAAACTATATGGGCACAGTAAATAATAGAGTGAAGGAAAGGGGGTGTTTTAATTTGCCTCCAACTGTAGCCTTGCGTTTTGTCTTTAGAGCAGCTCGCGAAGATTTTCCCCATTACAGTTTGATTTCTTTGCAAAAAATTGTTAACGGAGGTGCTGGATTTCAGCTGCCCTTACACCAGTGGTTCTCAACCTTTTTAATGCCGCGACCCCCAACCGGTTGTAAGTCGAGGACTACTCCACCGGTCGTAAGTCGAGGACTACTCAACTGGTGCAGCACCGTTTGCAGAATGGGACTTTTGGCGGGCTCAGCAGGGCAGAGACAGCCTGGACAATTCCTATTGGCTTTTGAAAGCCAATAGAATTAGACTCTATTCAAGAGAGTCTATTCTATTGGCTTTCAAAAACCAATAGAATAAAAGGGAGGAGCACAGCTAAGGAAAAGGGGGAAAAAATGGCGGGACTGTGTTGTGTGGCGACCCCCGTGAAATGGTCGTTCGACCCCAAATGGGGTCCCAACCCACAGGTGGAGAACCACTGCCTTACATGGGCAGCAAGGCTGAGGAAGGAAATAGATGTCAAAGAGAGAGGGATACAATCATTGGGTTATATTGAAATAAAAAATACAGCACTTGTAAGGGCAAAAATAAAATTTCTACTGTTGACTTGAAGACCTGAACATACATTTGAAAGTGATAACAGGAATGGTTTTTTTTTTTTTTAAAAAAAGCAAAACAAAAATAGATTAATATATATTAATAGATTACAGTTTCCTTTTCTAAAAATCAATTGGCTATGTACTCTGTTTTTTTACTGAACCACAACCTTTGGGCTAAATGTAGAGTAAATCATACTTGGAGTTAACTCACTGAAAACTTTGGACAAGATAATCTTTACTGAATGCCCAGGAAAACTAGTCTGTTTATTCTGTGGCCAAAGAATTTGTATTTATGCAATGTTTATGGCCACTACTAGAAAGACCGTAGAAAAGAAAACGAATCTCAAATGTGGAATGGATGTCTTTAAGTTTGAAAGGCTTTTGCAGTACATTTTGTTTGTTTTTTTAAATAAACATCTGTTCTTTGTTCTCTAGTCATGTGTGATTCTTCTAGGTCTCCTTCTTTTATATGATGTATTTTTTGTCTTCATCACACCTTACATTACAAAAGTAAGTATGCAGATTTTATAACGATTATTTTCCTCATGCAGAGGGGATTCAATTTTTGATGTAGTGTTTTAATGAAAAATATACTCCAGTTCAGCGAACGTTTTAAGTGTACAAGTCCAACATTTTGATTTAATCTGACCCATACCTGGTGTAGAATAGGAAGACTTAAAATTATTTGTTTAACGACCGTTTGGAGTTATAACAACACTGAAAAAAACTGACTTACAACAGGTCCTCACAACCATCACAACATCTCCACAATCACATCATCAAATCATTTTGACAACTGGGATATATTTATCAGGATTGCAGCATTCCAGGATCTTGTGATCACCATTTGTGATCTTTCCAGCCAACATCTGGCAAGCAAAGTCAATGGGCAAACCTGAGATTTGGTTAAGGACCACATGATTTACTTAAGAACTCTTTTAACAACCATGGGGGGAAAAGGTCGTAAAATTGTGCGTGACTCGCTTAACAATCTCTGCTCAGCAACAGAAATGTTGGTTCCAATTGAGGTCTTAAGTCAAGGACTACCTGTAGAATATTGGCTGTTGTTCAATGCCACCAGTTGCCTTTGTGTGGCACTGTGATGCCATTAAATTAGAATAAGGTCTAGATAAAGGGAACTACATAATATCCCAGACTCTTAATTCCAGGACTTTTAAATATTCCAAACAATGTATTTCAGGTCTAGTAGTCCAATTCTCAAAACACAGAGACTAAAAGTCCATTATTTATTTATTGTATAAACATTTGCATATCTACTATATTTATCTTCTGCTTATTTTATTTTGAAATGTGTTTAGGCTTCATGTCCGTTTTGGTGTTTTGTTTATGTGTTTTAAGTGTCCTGTCCTGATGGAAATTGCATTAAATCAGCCTGGTTTGATGCTCGTTTCTAAGAAATTCATGAAATATACTTGCAGCTAGCATTTCCTATAAATCATATAGAACCCAACTGTGTTATCAAGTTTGTTCTGATTTTGCTTTTTTTAATGTCATCATCTCACGTTAATCTTTATTGGATTATGAACAATCCTGGTTCCTAATTCATTCCGTTTTATATGACTTTGCCAGGGAGTGTCCTGGCCAAACATCTACTAAAAAAAAATGCATTGAGTTTTAAATGCCTAATATTTAAGTATTTCCAGAATGAATGATTCAGCATCCATATTCTTTTTCAAATTTTCAGAGTGGAGAAAGTATCATGGTTGAAGTGGCACTCGGACCGCTTGAAAGCAGTGAAAAGGTAGGCACATTATCTTTTGAAAAACCAGTCGCTTCTGTTTTGACAGGTTGGGTTATATTATAGTATTGCACTTGTTTTTCATAAATAGGCAATCCTGGCTAAAATCATCTTAGAGACCTCTTAAACCAACGTTGCTCAGCTTGGCAACTTGAAAATGTGCGGACTTCAACTTCCAGAATTTCTGGCTGGAGAACATCTTTAAGTTGCCAAGGTTGAGAAACATTGTCTTAAACTTTTGGGGAGAGAGAAAATGAATGCAGGACTGGTCCTTTTCCTCCTCCCATGTAAAGTGTGCTTGGATATTGCCCTTAATATTCCAATATAAACTGCTTACAAAATGTAGCCATTTTTAAAAATCTTTTTTTTTCCAAGTATTAAATGCTTGTTGACTTGGGTTTGATCCTAGAATGATGGAAACTTGATGGAAGCCTCTGCTGAACAGTCAGCTCCTCATGAGAAAGTAAGGATTGTGTTTAAGATACATTCCATTGATTTTCAATGGCCTCCTTTGAAAAAAAACAAAACACAACAATATTCTTTGGGGCAGGGGAAAAAAAACACCTCGATTCTCTGTTCTCTCCATGTTAATTTCTTCAGGATTTGGATCTAAGTGTTGCCCAATCAATTTTGATCAAGCTAAAAATCTTTTCTATCGTGTCCTGGGGTGCATTTTATTAATCATTTGTCAGTGATGTCTTGTCTGCTATATAAGATGTTTCCTCTGTGGCATTTGTGTTTGATTATCCTTTTCACACTCTGCATCTTGGTTACTGTTTTCTGAATGTAGGTCCTCCATAACATGTTCTATGTGAACTAGATGAGTAAATGATTCTGATAAGATGTTATTGTTTGTGAAAAATTCCTTTGGATTGGTCTCCAGAGGTGTTAAAAACAACTGTCTTTCAGTTGCCAGTGGTTTTCAAGGTGCCCAGGTTGGACTTATCGCCAGCAGTGTTGTGTATGAGACCATTTTCATTACTTGGATTTGGTGATGTTGTTATTCCAGGTAAGCGTCTCTTTCAGTTGTGGTGTCTTCTTCACCATCCTAACATGGTGCTTGGGGCAACACAGCGAAAGAATTCTTCATATAATGACCGTGTGGGACATTTTAGGTCTATTTAAATCATCATCATCATCATCATCATCATCATCATATAAAGTCAAAATTGAGAAGACAGCAACAGACAGTAAGTGCCGCCTATGCAAAGAAGCTGAAGAAACAGTGGACCACCTGGTAAGCTGCTGCAAGAAGATCGCACAGACTGACTACAAGCAGCGGCATGACAAAGTAGCAACAATGGTGCATTGGAAGATCTGCAAGAAATATCACTTGCCTGTAAGCAAAAACTGGTGGGATCATAAAATAGAGAAAGTCATAGAAAATGATAAAATTAAACTGCTCTGGGACTTCAGAATTCAAACCGACAAGCACCTGCAACATAACATCCCGGACTTAACAATTGTCGATAAGAAAGACAAAAAAGTCTGGATGGTGGACGTGGCAGTGCCTGGAGACAGCAGAATAGACGAGAAAGAACTGGAGAAGGTAACAAAATACAAAGACCTACAAATAGAAATAGAAAGACTGTGGCAAAAGCAAGCAAGGGTAGTACCAATAGTAATAGGCACCTTGGGTGCAATCCCAAAAACAACTGGAGCACCACTTGAACACCATTGGCATTGACAAATTCGCCATTAGTCAATTGCAAAAGGCGGCCTTACTAGGAACTGCTTCCATCCTACGACAATATCTGTAATACCATCCACGTCTGCCTATCCCAGGTCCTTGGTAAGGACTCGATGGGTAGGTAAAATGCCAAATCCAGTCTGAACATCTGGCTGACTGTGCAATGATGATGATGATGATGATGATAACAATAATAATGATTACCGCCTGTAGTCCTGTTGTTTTGATGACTTTGTTTTCTTCCCGACAAAATCTCTCTGACCTGTCTTTGTTTCTTTCTTTTTTTAAGGTCTCCTGGTTGCGTACTGCAACAGATTTGATGTGCAAACCAGCTCTTCCTCTGTGTATTTCATTTTCTGCACCATAGGTAATCTATCCCAATAATTATTTTGAAAAACAGTGTTGGGAATGCCCCAGAAGGGAGATCCGATCCTACACTCTTGGCCTTTTAGGAGAAGCCTTAAAACCTGGCTCTGCCGATTGGCCTGATGGAGGCGTTCCCTGTTGTAGGTGTTTAGTGGATTAAGAGATTATTTCACCTCTACCCTGCTGTATGTTGCTCTTTCCTAGCTATCTTTGTTAGTTTTAATGATGTTGGAGAGCCACATCCCGGATGGGAGGGCTGAAGTGCAGAATACACCTGGACTCTCTATGTAAACACAAGAGAGCTGGGTCTGGCCCTCTCTGAATGCTTAAAGCAGGGATCTTCAAACTTGGCTGTTTTATGACTTGTGGACTTCAACTCCCAGAATTCCTCAGCCAGGCACGTGTGCCTGGCTGAGGAATTCTGGGAGTTGAAGTCCACAAGTCATAAAACGGCCAAGTTTGAAGACCCCCAGCTTAGGGCCTTATCTAGTAGTTTCCATATGAAAGCTGTCAGTCTGGCGAGATTCCTGTATAAGAGGCAGAAAACAATAAAGTAGTCGGCTCAAACCTTATATACGTGGGTCTGGTTGTTTGTGCCTGATGAATACTCATTATACTCATTATTTTAATGTTTTAATGTTGCCATTTTGGCTTGTTGTGTAAGCCGTCTAGAACCGCCTGATGGTGAGTTGGATCAACATACAAATTTAATAAATAAAAATAAATTACCACGCCTATCCTAAACCAAGGAGTCGAAAAATCTGCGACATTCAGTGACATTTTTTTTTAACGTTTGCCTTGTTCTGCAGCTTATGGTGTCGGCATGGTGCTCACCTTCGTGTGTCTAGTATTGATGAGGAAGGCTCAGCCAGCTCTTCTCTATTTAGTGCCCTGCACACTCATCCCTTGTGTCCTGATTGCTTTGTACCGCAAGGAGATGAAAAAATTCTGGAATGGTAACAGCTACCAGGTAAGGAGAGACTATCCAGGTACCTGTGAGTAGAAGCTGCTTGTTCTTCTTCTTTATACAGAGGGCGCAGCTTGTGAGATCCAGAGGGACCATATCTGTTGGGTTAGGATTGGCGAGTTAATAATAATTTTTATTTTACAGCCACAGACCAAAATGCAAGTGCAACAAAAGAAAACCACAAGAAAAATACAATCACAAACAGTTAACACCAGAAGCCTTGGCTAAAGGGAATTACAACCTTCTTCTCTAATAGTTACAGCTCTTAAAAGAAATTTAGAAACCTGAGAAGTAATATAGGAAGAGTCATCTCCTAGTCATCCCCTAGATTGGCGAATTCAGGGACAAGGTCGCTCTTGGTTGTGATCATTCTCTGCCCGATGTTGAGCCACTCCATGCCCTTTAGTCCAACATACCTCACAAGACGGTTGTGACTGTCAAAATAATGTTGAGGCTGGATTGCTACCCATGCTGCCTTGAGCTCTGGAGAAAAAGGGAGATAATCAGTCTAGTACAGGGGTTCTCAACCTTGGCAACTTTAAGACTTGTGGACTTCAACTCCCAGAATTCCTCAGCCAGCAAAGCAAAGCTGGCTGAGGAATTCTGGGAATTGAAGTCCACAAGTCTTAAAGTTGCCAAGGTTGAGAACCCCTGGTCTAGTAGTATGTGTGCCTTCAAGTAGTCACTCTTGACTCCTTGGGACCACCTGGAAAAGTCCCTGCAGTTCACTTGGCAACATTTTTGGAAGCCATTTTTGCTGTTGTCTTCCTCTTGGGGTCGAGAGAGGATGACTGGCTCCAAGCCGTCCAGCTGGTTTTGTGCCTATGGGAGGATTAACGCTCACAGTCTCCCTGTTCTTAGCCTGGTAACTTAATCCGCTCTCTCGTAATCTAAGAGCAAATAGAGTAAATCTTCCCAAAATGCCTTGCTGAAAGAGAATCTCTTTTGAAGGAGACAGGGCAGAAAATGGGTCTGAGAGGGTCAGAGCCAGTTTGCAATGCCCTCTGCCCCCTTCCCTCAGCCCTCTCCCACATCCACTTCCTGGCTGGGCTCTGCTTTATTTTTTGCCTGCCTACATTGCTTTTCTGTGCATCTGACTCTATTCTCCTTTTGGTTTGTGCCTCTTCTTTTCATGTCCTCGACTGCTTTGCTTCTGTGCTATCTGCCTATTGGCTTGGCTGTTCTGTAGTTTCCCCATTCCAGATGTTGCTGTTTTTTTGCCAGCACTCTACTCCCTAATCTCTGCCCAGTGGTTCTCCATCTCATTTGCCGTTCCCCAGCCTTCCTCTGCATTTGCAGCCTTCCGGAAACTCTGCTCAATCCTGTCCAATCCGTTTTCATCTTCTTCTCCAGCTCCTTACCACCTTGTGTGGTCTCTACCTCCTCCCATGCCCCACCCACTTACAGGGCACGGATGGGATCCTCAAACTGATCAACGGTGTGTATCCTTAATGTGGGTCAATTACCTAGGTATAGCGGTTAAGACCTGTGAAATCCTTCTCTTCCTATTTTCAAACAATCCGGTTAAAGACTGACAAGTTGATTCCAGTGTAAGCTTTTGTGGGTCATAGTCCATTTTGACCAAGGTCCGGGATATAATTTATATATCTGGGGCATGTGAAATCTATCCAGCTGTAGTGAATGGGTGGAGAGAAGAAAAAAGGGAAACGGTGAAAAAAAGAGGAAATAGAGACAGAATTATGTTCTGTCTTGACCCAAACCTACTCAGCAATAAGATGTGACACCAAAGACTTGAAGGCTACCTGATGATTGGTCCTGTTTTTGATATTACCATGGATATCAGAGATTTTCTTTTTAGCCTGCTTCCTGTGAACTAGTGAACTCACAGCTCTGTTCATTGATAATGGAGGATGGTGCAACTGGATGTTTACACAGTGGTCTTCTGAACCTTTATCAACTTGGGAAGCAACCATTGCTGTAGGGACCAAAGCAGTGTCGCTTAGTTCAATATGTACTTTGTGCCTCTTTCTCTGGTCTCTCATATGGGCTCAGCCGGGCCTGGGAAATTAAAGAGGAAAAGAAAATGCAACACAATGCATATTTCCAATCGGAGGTCCCCGGCCCTACTGCTTCGGTCCCACTTCTAAACTAACAACTGACTACTCGTATCTTGAATTGCAGGTTTCATTATTTAGAAGTCCTTAAGTTGCCATAGTGATAGTTTCATGTGCTTTTCTCAGCAAGCAAGGATTTAAATTGCTTTGAACTTTGGATCTTTGTGTCAGCATGACTTAGTCTGGAATGAAAATTCTAACTCACCGTATGAGAATTGGAAGGCAGTTCAAACAGGGCTCAGTTCAATGAGACCTTTAATCTAGCCGGTAAGTTCTCAGCGGCAAGACATCTTTTCATCTGGCGTGATCCTATCTACCTTGCACTTTTTCAAAGCAAAAAGTCCACACTTTTCTTTCCTGCAAGTTCAGGCTGTGTGATTCAACCAGCTATTAACATTCAGCACCAACGAGGGGAAAAACCACCAGAATTGATAAACTGTCAGGTAAACTGTCATCCAAATTTTCTGAGTGGATTCATACTTTGGAGGCAGTTCTACTTCCAAGTTACCTGCACTCAAATTAATGCTTGTTTTGCCAGAGAAGTTTTTTAAAAGGAGTGCTCCCTCCGGGGAAAACTGCGTTGTTTTGTTCTCATTGTATTTGAGATGTAAACAAGTCTTCGCTGGAAAGTGTAGTGAGCGATCTTGCGATGCCGTTTCTGAATAAATTTCCCAGCCAACCAGATTTTGGCAAAAACACCCAACGTGTTTATTAACTAAGTGGTGATTTGATGAATATAATTCCTTGTTAAATCTTTTTGGAGATCTTAAAACGGCACTGATCTTGATACTTGAACCGATATACTCCTGCCTTTTCGTTGTTGCATTCTCATTGTCCTAAATCAGTGGTTCTCAACCTTTTTAATGCCGCGACCCCCAACCGGTCGTAAGTCGAGGACTACTGAACTGGTGCAGCACCGTTTGCAGAATGGGACTTTTGGCGGGCTCAGCAGGGCAGAGACAGCCTGGACAATTCCTATTGGCTTTTGAAAGCCAATAGAATTAGACTCTATTCAAGAGAGTCTATTCTATTGGCTTTCAAAAGCCAATAGAATAAAAGGGAGTAGCACAGCTAAGGAAAAGGGGGGAAAAATGGCGGACTGCGTTGTTTGGCGACCCCCGTGAAATGGTCGTTCGACCCCAAATGGGGTCCCGACCCACAGGTGGAGAACTACTGTCCTAAATTATAGTGGCACAACGTGATGTTATTTGGAGCTTACTCTTTGGTAAGGTGACCAACTTTTTTACAACGAAAAGGAGGACACAAATAAATTGAAGAAAAAAATATCGTAAATAAAAGAAATATTTTATTCATTGCAATAATAATACAGACAACTTGCACGTGCAAAGTTTGCCGGCCGGGTGTTTTGGCGCGCTCAGCAGCAATTCCTATCGGCTTTCGAAGTAGCACAGCTCATGCAAAAGTTGAAAAAAAAACATCAAAAAAAGGTGCTGGAACGCCGTTCTGAGCTTTCTATGAGAGAAAAAAAAGCCCTGCAGATTAGTCTTCAAATATCAAAAAGGAGGACATGAAGGAGGACACTTTTCGAGGGAGGACAGAACTTAAAAAAGGAGGACTGTCCTCCCTAAAGGAGGACGGTTGGTCACCTTATCTTTGGTCCTATTTCTAGTGAGGCATGTGGCTAAATCTGAATAGAATCTTTGCGGGGTTTCCTGAAATCTGCTTTCAGATCTTTGGAACCTGTTGCACAGTTCAAGCTGAATAATCACCAGGTTTTGCCTACTTGTGTTTTTCCATCCAGCCCTTTTAGGCTAACTTAACCAGGATGATAAATGCTGAAAATGTTACAAAAATAATCTGCAATGTTATGGGCTCGGTTCTTAAATGGAAGCAGGTACACCAGATATTTTTCTCTCCCTCTGGAAACTTCCGTTCAGCTCTGCATCACAATACATTCTGCAGCTTTCATGTTTGTACGCTGCCTTAAGTACACCTGGGGTAGAAAGGCAGGGGATAAACGGAAGGAATAAGTATATTTTGTCTTTATTTTTATTTCTGCTGGTCGTGGAAAAGGATAGCGAAATCCTAGCTAGCTTCCTCTGGCCTCTTTGGAGTGTCAGGTGTTATTTCCCGACATATCTCCAGACCCGTCTTTGCCTGTCAGCCATAATGACTGTAACAGGTTCCTGGAGGCTGATTTTTACCATTCACAAATTGCACTGGATGCTTTTACAACTTGTGGCATTCACACATTCCAAACTCTGAGGTTGCTGAGCTGGCTTCCTCTCCACCCCACTCTCCGCAACAGCGTGCCTCTGTTTTTGAGTTGATGGAGCCAGCTAGCAAATAAAAATTAGCTTGAAGGTTTTAACAGTTGCCTCGTCCACTTCCCGCCTCCCCATGTTTACTTTTGGCCTGAGTTGGCAGCATGTGGTTTTTCAGTCTGCACCTGGTTTGCTTCTTGACATGGAAAGAATTGGACACCAGCGTTCTGTCCATGAACGAGATCAGTGCCACATTTGTCAGGCTGGGTCTGCTTGCCCTGTCCTTCAGCTTAGTGTAGGGGTTACGTGATTTTCTTTCTTTCCTGGATCTTTTTCTGGGTTGGGATGTTATTTTTGCAAAGAGAGCCTTCATTGCTTTTCCAGCCACATTTTTGAGAGACTTCTTGTGTCGGATGTGTTAAGGGGCAGATGTTTGGGCATTTGAATGAGTAGAACTATATTTTTCTAGCAGCATCTGCTTAGATTGGGGGGGGGGGTCAGCAAAGTGGCAACTTGTGGACTTCAACTCCCAGAATGCCTTAGCCAGCCATGTTGGCTGGGGAATTCTGGGAGTTGAAGTCCGCAAGGCTTAAAGTTAGGGGTGCTTGGTGCTCTCTGAGCTCAGTTGCAGATGTTTCATTACCCAAACTAGGTAACATCATCAGAGCTAATCATCACGAACATCAACATCCTCACCAGCGCTGATGACATTACCTAGTGTGAGTAATGAAACATCTGCAAGAAAACAACCGAGCTCAGAGAGCATCAAAGACCCCTCATTTCAATCCTGAGCTATAAATATTCTCTTTTATTAGTCTTAAACTTGCCAAATTTGGAGACCTCTGGTTTAGACGCCCAGTTTTCTGCAATAGGTGAGCTGCAGGCTACCCAAGCCTCATGTCTTGAGCCAGTTTAAGGTGAAAAATTTATCCCAGCTCTACCATGCAACAGATTCAGATTTATTTGCCGTCTGTCCCTGTTTAAGAAAGCCGTAGGAATTAACTCAGACAGGTAAGTATTTGACTCATTAAAACAGAAGCAAAGGAGGCATGTTCATCCCTCTGGTTTTCTGCTTGCATTTTTTTTTTTAAAAAAAATCACCCTCTTTGGCTTCACAGATTTTTTGGCAAAAATACATTGCAGAAAAACCCTCCCCCCTCCCCCATTAGCGTTTAGAAAATATTGATTAACTTCAAGAGAAGTAATGACTTACCTATTTGTTGGTTCTTAGCTTCCTGGGGAGTTATGCGTATTTCTTGTTTTGTTTTTTAAGTCCCCAGGTTTTTTCTCCAACACTAAGATATCAGCTGCTGATTTTGTGAGTGATGACAGCTTTCTTTCTCTCATAGTTGGATAGTAAGAGTATATATTTAGTAAGAGTGAAGATACTTTAGGAATATGTAGACCAGGTTCACGTTTGCTTACTCGTGATTTATTGACTAAATATTAATTCAAACGCTTTGCTGTGTCCCAAACTAACCCCTTTTTTTGACTCCTGCAGTTATCTGAAACCAACCATTGTGTTTTATAATTATATAATCCAATGGATGCTTCAGTTTTCTTCTTATTTCTGGCTTTAAGCAGAAATGGATTTTTGTCCTCTTCCCATGAATCAATTTGTTTTTAGAATCTCCCAGCAGTTTTTAATTATAGCTTCTCTACCATAATATAATTTTTAATGCTTTTTTAAACATTTCCATAAATGTGCTATGTGTATGAAGTACAACAAATTGTTTCTGGCTGAGAACATCTAATGTTTTCGCTCAGTTTATTTTCCAGGGATTCCTTAAAAGAAGAAGCAATCATTTTTAATTTTCAGGTGCAAATTGTTCTACTCACACTTTCCAAATATATGAATTTGTAAACTGATAGTAAAACTTTAGTGTTTGTTTTGTTGCTTCGGAACAGAGGCTCTGATTATTCACTTAGAGTTAGACAAACCTCTTTATCTTTGGTTCTGGCTGAATACCATCATATTTATTATATTATGATCCTTGTAATTGCCTAGCAGAAATACAAATCCAGCGATTTGATCACTAACATACCATTTCTTTTACACCCAGGTGATGAATTCTGCTTCTAATGAAGAAAATGCCACACAAGCCACCCAACACCATGAGGGACAATAACGCATCACCAAAAATAATGTACTATGATTTTCTACTCAAATAATAGAGACAGTTTAATTTTTAAACTGGAATATTTCATACACTTTATTATGAAAAGAATCACCTTTTTTTACACTTGCACATATATTTTTGTGAAACGTTTACTATTGATATTCTCAGAATTGCTAGAACATGTTATCTCTTGAGGTACCGAAACATATTCAATAAACCTGTGCCTTGCTTCAATTCAAAAGTTTGTGGCCTATGAGATAGATAGTATTTCTAATCAATCGTCCAATTTCCTCCTGGATCCCCAGGCTTTTCACCTAAATCTTTATTTGAAGCATTTAGGAGCAGACCCAAAGTGTCTTATCAGAGGTCCAGCTAGCAGAAAACGCCATAGGTTACTATGCAAATACAAGAAAGTAACAATGGGCAACTAAGAGTTTCATGCAACCATGTAATCCCATGAGTGCAGTTCCCAGAAGTCCAGGTTGATGCCAGTATTCTGTAGCAAAATATATATTTCATTGCATCCAATGATTGTTCCCCAAAAGAGAAGAACAGTGGCACTGAAGCCTCAACATTCCCCCTTTTTAAGCTTATAAAATCCTAAAAGAACCCAAAACCTGAAATGGTCAGCCCTGCCCTTTCCATTTTATAGCAAAGTCACTGTCACAAATCTCTTTATCTTCAGTGGCTGAAAGAAAAAAGATACACAGCGTGTGGCCTCAAAATGGGTCCTCACCCATATAATAATAATAATAATTTATAATGTATGATAATAAGACGGAGGAGTTAGGAAGTCATAAAATGAGTAAGATGGACAAAAAATCAGCTGGGATGAGCCCATCAACTCATTATTATTATAATTAGGAGTTCCTGTACTTAATCCATCATGAGATCATGAATATTATTTTTAAAAAATACTTAAGATAAAAACAGGAAGAAATACACAAAAACCAGAAACTTATTTTTCCTCTTTAAACATAAGCACAAAGTCTAAGTTTCAAAATCAGAGGTTCATTTTTAGTTCTCCCTAACTCACCTTTTATTGCCATTACTGTAACACATCCATCACTTGAATTTTTATTTCAACCTACGCCTTAATGCAAAGCTTTTACAACGGTCATAATATTAATAAAATAAATTCAGCTCTAGCATTTTGATTTGAAAGATTTCCTACTTTTAGCATCTCCTGGAAGTGCTAATGAACAGAAGTTTAGTAACTTTGAGCACCAACATAGTTTTAAACCAAAGATACTTGGAGGAATGTGGATAAGAAAAAAAAAAGGGAAAAAAGACTTTACTTGTAATATAAGAACAACAGTATAACATTAACTTCCTCATTTGGTGTCTTCCAAATATCTTAGGACTGCAGCTACAGAATATTGTTAAGAATTCTGGGAATTGTATTCTACGCATGTTTAAAAGCCATCGAGTTAGGAAAAGCTGGAATAATTAGGTAGCATAGATCTTGTAGCTCAAGCGAAAAGACCGGAAGCTTTTGAAATAACTGTTTTTCATGATGTTTTCACTCAGGAGAAATAGGCTTCATTTAAATGAAATGTCATTTAAGCTAATGAGAACAAGTCTAAAAAGCAATTTAAAAGCACACTCTGTTCTTTCTTAATAGTTGCATATTTGTAAGTCATCCCCATACGAGACGGCAGATCCGTAAAGCAAGAATTTCCTCTGAACATGTAGGCTGTCTCACAACAATCTAAAATTTTGATTTTGTGTGGGCTTCTGATTTGAGGTGACACCTGCATGATGAAGGTTGTCTTCCTCCCATGCCCCAAGATGTAGGCAATGAAGGGGAAAAGTAGATTGAGGTACCATAGCTATAATTCCTTAATCCATGTATCAGATAATATGTTCAGGGACTTTCCTGGACCATGGCATGAAAGAGTTTCCATTCACTGTTGAGCAGAATATAGAAATGGAAAATGGCCTACATTTTCTTGATACACCATTGGGGTCTTCTGTATACGTTTTCTTGTAAGGGACAGGAAGCACACGGCTGGGATATTTTGTGGTGTGTTTTTTTTTCCAGTTATAATTGATGAACCTTTAATTATTACCTGAGTCCTTTCTGTCAAAGGGCTTACTGATCATATGAGACACATTTAAAACAACCAGGGGTGCAGAGCAGGGATTCAATTGGTGACTGACCATCAGGTTTACAGATCTAAGAAACTTGAAACAATTAATACTAAGCTTTATTATCCCATCCCAACATGACCCATCTTTCATTTTCTGTATTCCTTTTAATTATTCTTTAGTCAACAATAATTCAAGTAGACTTCTCATTTTAACACCGGTTGTAATATATCAAGGGAACCTGAAACTTATATTTGCGTGATGGACAGAAAACAGATCCTTTTCTTTAAAATGTCTTTTGATAAGAGGCGAGTTTTTTAAATTGTAGATAAAAGGTTAGTTTTAGTTTTAATTTTGCTGTGTTTGGAAGAGCGAAAGACAGCCAGAAATGAATAGACTTTTTGAACTGACTTTGTTTATTTTTTTACATTATATTGTTTGCTACTTTGGCAAATTAAGTTCAATAAATTTAATTTGTAGAGGAATGTCAAATTTAATTTTGTTTTAATGTCTAAGGTTCATTGAATTGCATTTCTAAGGAATAGAATTGACAAATCATATAATATTGTCCACTGAACATGCATTTGCTTTTTTGGGATAACGAGTAGAATAAGTATGATTCAAATTATGACAAATGTTCCAAGTTTCTCATTTTGAAATGTCAAATTAACAGTGTCTGTATGGACTATTTAACAATAATCTTAAAGTTGGGTGCTTTAACTATTGGCTACTGAATAACATGCTAGGGGTCACATTGAAATTTACTAAAAGAGCTTAAAAATCAAGTTGTCCATTTTCACTTTAACAGCTTTAGTAATAAGTTTAATTAATAGTATTAATCATAGTACTGTTAAAAGCAATAATCCAGTCTGATGATCATCTTCTTTGCTGCTTTATTTTTGAAACATTGTGTATTTTTGTTTTCTAAGATTATTATAATTTGGAGAAACATTTTGTATCAAATAAACTTTCAGCAATAATTGGGATATTGTGTTATTATTTCCTGTGTAGCCTTGTTTGGCATCAATATGGCTGTTAATCATTTTCATTTACTTTCCAGGGAAGAAAACTCCAAAAAAAAATATGTCTTCTCAGATTTTAAAGATGTATGTTTGAAGATGTTGGTGGAAGCTTTACATATTTTTTTGTCTGTTTTAATTCACCTTTTAAGATTTGATTTTTATACACTTAGTAATTTTTGTTTCAGTCCATTGTACCTTTTTATTTTCTATGTTGGAAGCTGCCTTGAATTTTCAGTGTTGTATGGAACATCCGTTCTGTTTCTGGCCAAACTGCCCTTTGTGCCTGTAGCATATTTACATTTCTTTGAAAGCCTCTTTGCTGTTCGTGCTAATTTTATTGCTACAAGAACAAGTTCAGGCTGGTTTGGTGAGATATCAAGCTGCGAGATAAGAGGTAGTCAGCCTTAGGGCACCTTGGCTGAGACCCAAATGATCCTTTATGCAGGATTGTTAGTCATATATACGATTCCAGAGCTTTGTGCTCCAGCCACTAGGTAGTCCCTGATTTTTTGTTTAGTGACTGAAGTTATAACTGCACTCATCATTTTTCACCCTTACCATTGCAGCAACCCCATGGGCACTTGATTAAAACTTGGTGCTTGGCAACTGGTTCATATTTATGACGGTTTCAGTGTCCAAGTGATCACCTTTTGTGACCTGGCAAGCAAAGTCAAGGGGGAAGCCAGATTAATTTAACAACAACGTCATAGGCAGATGACGGCGTGCAAAAGACAGCTTGAGCCCGTTCATATTTAACAACGGGTTTATTGCAGAGAGATAGAGGATAGTTTAGTATTAGAACTGTTAACCTGGAGAGCAGACAAAAGTGACATTAAACAGTGGCACTTTATGATAATTGTATTTGCAAGAGTGATATGCCAAGTTGATAGTAATTATGACAGTTAAGAGGACAAGTAAAATGTTGGACTTAGCTTTGTATCTTAAGGAGGTCACGCTGACATTTCTTGCTGATTATATGACGAGCAGAAGAAGCAAGATTACAAAAGAACTGTCTTTGTAAGGTGGTTTCCTTTTCTGTCTTTAGGCAACATTTGTCATCAATTTCATCCGTCTCACTTCAATATTCACAGATATTGTCTCCAGAAAATACAATAGAATAATTATATATTATTACAAAAGCCAAGTACTGGTCCTTCAGAGAGGCTTCAAGCATGTTCTTGAGAGGGTATCTGGGAAGACGTTGAACCTGTTAGCTCTGAGGAAAAGGACAGGGACCTTGGAAGTGTTAGTTAGGAATAGCAATAGCACTTAGGACTTATATACCGCTTCATAGTGCTTTACAACCCTCTCTAAGCAGTTTACAGAGTCAGCATATTATCCCCAACAATCTGGGTCCTCATTTGATCAACCTTGGAAGGATGGGAGACTCAGTCGACCTTGAGCCGATGAGAATCGAACTGCTGATAGTCAGTATTATTAGCCTGCAGTACTGCATTTTAACCACTGCGCCACCACCACCACGGCTCATCTAGTTTGGCCATCTATGATTTAGATTAGAATCATACTCTTAGTTGGTCAAGCTCTCCCAAGAGGTGAAAATCCATTTTACCTTTAATATCACTGCCAGGTTGGGTGATCTCCTGGTGAATATGAAAATTGTTCATAAAATATATACTTGAAACAGAATATTAAAAATATACTTTGCATTTTCAGACCCCTCCAGGGTGCTTTTCATGTGTCAATCTTCTTCCACTGGGCTTTTAAAAAATATTCTCTATCTCTTGGATTCAAAAGTGGTATACAGTATTTTAACTGGAAAATAATTTATCCACACATATTTTTTCCAGAGAAGTGAATCCTGAGTGCTCACAACATCAAATAGGAGTTCACTGAAGATTTTTCTTTTCTGTACGTGCCTAGTTCCGTTTTTATGAAACTGACAGCATCTTGAAATTTGTAGCATTAATGTACCTATAGGTACTGCATATATTCTTCCTCATCTCCCAAAATGGCCTACAAAAGACAAAACAATAACAACAGAGCAAGCATGATAAAGATCTCTATGATAATTCAAAACCATTTATGTTCACTTAAAAATAACAAGAGAGACAGCCCTCTGTATAATAGCATTTTGAGCTGGAAGAATATTTTTCTTGGAAATGCTTAGATTAACAAGCATTGAGAGCATTTAAATTAAACCAGCAGGGTATATACTTTCTCTGGGAAAGAATTTCATAATGAAGGCGCTAATATTTTGCAGTTGATATATAAGAATTTTGGAATGCTTTTACTTGATGTAACGTTTGCTTAGATGGACAAAATAGCTTGAAAACACAGCTCTGTTCCAATAACGCCCAAAGGCATATTGTCTTCGTTATTTGGATTATACAACGCAAGTGTTAAGTAATGCTAAATAAAAATTCACCAACAAGAGAACTTGTGAAGCGATAGCATCGTTCCTTCCAGCAACTTTAATTTGAATAAATGGTAACCTGTTCAGTCTAAAAAGACTGGAAAGCCATTTGTTTGAAATGGTATAGGGTTTCCTGCCTGAGCAAGGGGTTGGACTAGATGACCTCCAAGACCCCTTCCACCATTATTATTATTATTATTATTATTATTATTATTATTATTATTATTAGTAGTAGTAGTAGTAGTAGTAGTATGAATGAGGATTGAAAGTGAATTGGGCATGTTTACTGGTGAAAGGCAGCTGAAATTCGAAGGGATTGTGCGGGATCGGTAGAACAGAGAAGTTACAAAGCTATTGCTACCTCTTTCTTTGTTTTTATCTGAATAGATTTATAACTTGCTTTTCCACTAAAAATCTTTTTTTTTTCTTTTTTTTCTTCTTCTCAACCACATCACTGTTATTAGGGCTGGGAGAAAGGTTTGACAGTTTGTAACTCATCCTTGTTTATGTCTGGCGCCCATGTTTTGAAAATGCACTTCTACAAAACAGAAAAAAAGACCCAAATGTAAAACAACCACATACAAGGCAAAAACAAAACGATTCCAAAACGTGAACGTGGAAAAGGAAAGCCATTCAAAACCGACAAGGGGACAAAAAAAAAAACGGGGCTTGTGAGAAACGAGACACCCCCGGGGACGAAAAGTGCACGGGGCACGTGTGCATGGCAGAGGCTCTGTGTGTGTTTGCGTGTGGGAGGGGAAGACAGACACATGTGCGTGCCTCACACAGCCTTCTGTCGTGTGTATAAAGCAACGCAAGCCCCCCCCCCCACAGCTACACAACAGCTTCAACACACAACACCCCCTCCCGCTTCAGCCGGGGTTCGGCCAGGCCGCGCGGCCTACTCCCCCTCAGCAGCGGCGGCGGGAGGGCGGGCGGAGGGCGGCGCGAGCTGACGCGCCAGGCCGCGGCGCTGTTGCTGCCGCCGGCCCAGTCGCACAATTATGAGAAGGAGCCGCCAGGCCGCTCCTGCCCTCCTCGCCGCTGCCGCTGCCGCCGCCGCTCTGGAGCCCCAGCCGGAGCCTGCCGCGAGCCGTGCCCGCTGCCTCGGCGGCCGCCCCCTCCACAGCCTCCCGCCACGGCGGCGGCCTTCTGGCGGGGAGACGCCGCCGCCCGCGCCCGGCCGCCCCGGCCTCGCGCCGCTGCCGGGCTCGGCGCCCATAGATGGAGACAGGCCCCGCCGCCGCCGGAGCCGAAGCCCGAGCCGGAGCCGCCCGGCGTGAGCAAAGCCAGAGCCGCCAGCCACCAGACAGCCCCGCCGCCGCCGCCCGACGCCCCTGAGGAGGATGGTGAGGCCTCCAGGCCGGCCTCGATCCGCGGCAGCAGCATTAGCAACCGGGCGGGGGCGGGTTGAAATTGAGGAGACCCGTGTTTGGGATGGGGAACGTGGGAACGGCGCCCCGCGTGCACGCCGCCGCGGTTGCCCAACTTGCCTCCTTCCGCTCCCCTCGGACTTCCCCGTCCCGCAGATTGGGCCCCATATGGGAACTGTAGTCCAGGAAGGGAGAGGTGGGCGATGGGGGGAATGGGATGCATTGGGGTCTGTTAGCAGTTAATGAATTCATTTTGTTTTAAAACAGCATCTGTTTCTATATAACGCACCACTAAATAACGCATCTATTAAGGTTGCTCCTTCCCTTGGAAAGAGCAGGGGGAAAGAGGTAGCAGCCCCCTTTTCCAAGGCATCAGGTCTCCCCTTGCCCTTTTTTACTGCTTGAATTGGGCTTGGCAGGCTGGGCCAACCTTGGCAATGGGGTTACCTGCAGGAAATAGGGTTTAATTTGCAATGTGCCGGTGCCTCCAGGGAATAGTCCTGGATGCCACCTGGTCCTGGGGTTGGGTGGCCACATGAGCAGTGGAACCGATTGGGAGCTCTGGGTGCCGATCATGTTAGATTAGGTAGATGTGTGGTCTAATATATCCAGGTTTTCCTGATGTCAACAATTCAGAAACCCATTATTATTATTATTATTATTATTATTATTTTATTTATTTATTTATTATTGTGGATCATCGCACAGTCAGCCAGATGTTCAGACTGGATTTGGCATTTTGTCTACCTATCCAGTCCTTACCCAGGACCTGGGATAGGCAGATGTGGATGTTTGATGGTATTACAGGTATCGTTGCAGGATGCAAGCAGTTCCTAGTAAGGCCGCCTTTTGCAATTGACTAATAGCGAATTTGTCAATGCCAGTGGTGTTCAAGTGGTGCTCCAGTTGTTTTGGGATTGCACCCAAGGAGTCTATGACTATTGGTACTACCCTTGCTTGCTTTTGCCACAGTCTTTCTATTTCTATTTGTAGGTCTTTGTATTTTGTTATCTTCTCCAGTTCTTTCTCGTCTATTCTGCTGTCTCCAGGCACTGCCACGTCCACTATCCAGACTTTTTTGTTTTTCTTATCGACAATTGTTAAGTTGTTGTTGTTGTTGTTGTTATTTTAAATAGAACATTCCCATTGCGAAACACACTGCGAAACACAACTTGGTCCTTGGTGTCATCTGAGCCCTGCTAACACTTAACTTTCATTTTACGATAAGGACCTCAAGAAATGCCTCTTAAAATAAACCTGGAAATGTCTTCTTGTATCTGTAAGGCAGGTTTAGCAGATGTTTGATTTTATTGGGGTAGATGTCTGTACGGTTTCGTTGAAACAAAGAGAGCTTTGGATATCCAGCAGAAACCTTTTTTTGGGGGGGGGGAGACAAGGCTGAGAGCTGAGTTTCAGCACATATTCAGAACATTGTTTGGGATCACATTATGCTCAGCAAGGTTTGCTTATCCTGTCGTTTGTGGAATAAATCACAATAGGTTGGCTTCACACTCTCTCATGTTCAGATGGAACAATTTGTATTACTCTTTGGGGTGACACATTTATCCGCCTTCTAGGCCTAATTTTCTAGACCCACTATGTGGTGGATCTGTTTAAAGAAATGACATGATGCCTTGAATTCTTCTCACTTTAGGCCAGTGGGGTAGAATTCTCTCAGTTCTTTGCGTATAGAAAAAGTAGTGTGATCCCCATAAATGGCAGTTTAATGATCTTATCTTTTTCGTCAAGGACTGAATTTCCCCCCTCCCCATGGGAAAGGGGTAAAAACTGACAGCCTGCATGCCAGAAAAGACGCTAAATAGGTTTTCTTCTACCAAGTTCTTGAGTAACTGTCCAACTTTGCAGTAGCATATTTGAAAGCATTAGGTTCTCATCTGAGGTGAACTTTGAAGAAGCAGACTCGGCCGGTTGATTGTGGCCCAGTTAGCTGACCTGCCCTTTCAAATGTGCTCAAGCTAAGGTCATTTTCTAGCTGACAAGGCTTTCAAAAGCACCTGTGTTCAGCTTCCTGTTGAAGGGAGCTTCAAAGGTATGGCTTAGTCTGGCTGTTAGTGGGATGTGACTGGTTGAATTTGTTTGCCATATGTATTTTTTAACTACTGTTATAACTGCCAATACCCACCTCTTACCCAATTTGATAGCTCCAACTTCTCAGAAGCAAACTTTCCCACATTAAGTAAATAATTTATCGTAAGGGACAGGAAAGATTATTTGAAGTAACTGTTAACCTTGCCTCTGTGTATTCTAAATTGACTTTATAGTGGAGAGATTCATAAAAAAAAAGACAACAGCTGAGTGTATCTCTTGACAGTATTTCTTATCCCTACAGAATACCTTGAATGTTTTGTTGAGAAGAATTGAAAGATAATCAGATTTAATTGTCATATGCCTATACCGGTGTCAAAATAACTAACTTGTATGGATTATAGGAATCACTAGACTAGAGCTTCCCCGTTCTAACAGCAAATACTCAGTTCTAGAATTCACCCAACAAGAAACTTTGAGAGCTTGTAGCATCCTGATAAAATCTTCAAATAACCCCCTCAAACTTATCTACTTAAAAGAGGTGCTGTAGAGAAAAAAAAAAAAAAACATCAACCCCTTCTTCATGCAGTTTAAGACATACAAGACAATAGTGGAGATATATTTATTTCAGTTCTAGTAGCCCTTCAGTCCTTTAAAAGAGGTATACATCATTTTGAAAGCTATTAAGGAATTGTAGAGTATTCTCAAAACATGTGAAGATTCCACATGTCATTTAGACTTCCAAGTCGTGCTAAGTCATAATGAGGTTTAATTTTGTTTACCTTAATTTTTTTTGTGTGAAGTTAACTGTTGTGATTGGTAAACTGTGGTTTAAGGTTGATGGTGCAAAACCAACCAGTGGTGGTTTATTCAGTAAATCCTTGTTAAGCAATCCCTGGTTTGCAAAATGGGGCAGAATAGACAATGCAAGCAGGGCAAGGTAGTCTTCTGTCTAATGTGATCTGAACAAATTTTATTGGCACACCATTATTCCTTTTCCCTGGAGTTTTTTTTTAAATAAACATGCTTAATAACAAACTATGTTGACTGCAGATACGAGATTTTATACTTTAAGGGAAAGCAAAAATGTTTAAACTGAACTTAAAGATAATTTTGGAAATAATCACTTTTGGTTAATTATAGATCTCTTTATATCTGTCAGAGCCTTGTTTTCCCCAAGTTAGAAGTGGTTGTGTTTTCTTGACCAAAAACCAAAAGTGATTTGCCGTTCTCTTTCTTCAGTTTCTTTTTAGTTTCCAGTTTAGCCTACAAGTGTTAACCAGAGTTATCTTTTAAGTTGAAGCACGGTGGGCCAGGTACTGTCACTTCTTGAGATATGTGAACAAATCCTCCAGTTATTATTAATTAATATTTTTCCTGAGGCCCATTTGTTTCCCTGATATTGAATATTCAACACAATTCTGTGTTATAAAACCTACCTTTGAGCTATATAAATATTTGGTGTCTATATACTGCAGTTTAAGACATTAGCAATATATGTTATTTTTATCTAGTCATTTTTTATTGGTACTTCATCAATAAGTCTTGCAATCTGAGAAATTGTGCCTAGAACCAACATCTGGGGATTCAGAAAGATTCAGATATTAGGATTGTGTTAAGCTGAATGCTACCGTTCTTATTATCTTGAATAATGAAAGTTTTAAAAGAGAAGTATGGGAATTTGGTTTCTTGAATGTATCCTTAAATCTTAGTAGAGAAAAACTAGAGCTTGACGATCAAGTGCAATTACATATATTAGTAAGTTCCATCCTGAGAACCATTATAACATCACTGCAGCTATTCCATAAATGAAGCTGCATCTGTAGAAGTATGATTAATGCATCATTTGTGTAGATGATTAGAACAACATCAAAGTTAGGTTATAAATATCAAGCAGCAGATCTTTTTCATTGTTTTTATAACTATTCTTCTGTGTAGAATAGTTGTTGTTGGGCTTCAAATAGACAATTGCTTTAACTTCAGTTCTTAACAGTTTACATTGGGATAGTTCATTAAATTTTCTCTTTGGTTTGGTGGTGAGTCACCACTTGTTTATGTAAAGAAAAAAGTAATTACAAAGTAGGTAGATTTTTAAAACAATCAACAAAACAAAGAATTAACCAGATACATTCTGAAGTGTAACATTCCTACATTTTCAGTGGTAATAGTTTCTAAATGTTTCTACTAAAATATGTCAATAGATTTGGCAACTGCTATATGACTCAAAAGTGCTTCCCCCCCCTTTTGGAAATATAGAGCATTATTATTTTATATAGGCTTCAGAGTAGGCATTGCAGGATCTATATTTAACACTCCCAAACAATGTGTCATGGTTCCGACCCATGTAAAATGTGCTTTCCTTTAAGTGGTTATGAGTGTTTAATTGAATTTACTTTGAAGGAGAATTGAACTGAAGTCATATTTTGCAGTTAGTTTGCAAGTAGTTATTTTTGACAAGCCGAATAGATGTGACTTGTTTCACTATCTCCTTAATGTTATTTTGTCAGCAGCCATGAGTACTTGCATTCAACAGTAGGCAGATTCAATACATACATACATGCAGTTAGAAGGGAAAAGTAAACAGCATGTGTCTGGGTGACCTAATCAAATAGATCCAAGCAGAATAAGAAACTTTTTGCCACAGAGAATTTTACACTTAGCCCTTTGGACCTATTTCTGTCCAGTTTGTTTGCTATTTATCTATCTTCCTAACCAAACAAATCTGAATATGGGCTGTTGGTTTGTTCTCAGAGCTTGGTGATTTGGCTGCAAATGTTTTCATCTCCATTGTGGGATGACATCACGCAAAAAGGTATTTAAAAGGCCAGTGCTCTGGCAGATGAGCACAATTCAAAGCACACTAAAGATGCCCCCCCCCATGGAGACAAAATGTTTGCAGCCAAATCGCCAAGCTCACTGATCAAACCAATAGCCTGCCTACCATCCCGAGCTACTGATAATCAAACACCTTTCAAATCTGAATATGCTGTAATTTTGCAATTCCTAATTACTTTGGCTGTTGAGTAAGAACTCCATTTTTCTTTCCTAATAATCTTTTTATTTATTAGTCATACGCAAAGATTTAATCATGGAAGTTGGCAGTGAAACTGGGTTTTGCATACTTCTCAGAATCAGTTATTGTCTTTCAGATCAAATATCCTTGTTGAGCAACTCCGTTTGCAAGAGATTTGAGCAAAGAGGGACATTTGAGTAAAAGGGTAAAAAACAGACTCCAAGCAGTACAATTTTAAGAATTTTCAGTTTGTAGCATAAGAAAAGGGCATAATTATAGCGAATCATCTCCTTTAGACTAGCTTAGCAGTTTCTAATATGCAGTATTAAGAAAAGAAGCTTTTTGGGTATTGCATATCTATACTACAGAGAAAAACTTTGCCCCGACACATTTTTTTTAATGAATCAGCATGAAGCCATCCTTCTCTTCCAATTTCTCTTTTGCTTTATTTTCTCTTCCCAATTTTTACTCAAGAAGATCTTGAATAATAATAATACACGTGCTGAGGCAAGAGGGACAGTAATTTTATTTGCTTTGATCCCAAGGATTGCTAATGCTTCTGGAATCAGCCCTCCGAACTAAATGTTCCATTGATCTTTTTTTTTTAGCAAAGGTTAAGAAGTTTTACTCTGATGTTACTACAATCATATTCCGAGGTTTTTGGTAATCTGATCAGCACCACACCCTTTGTAGATTCCTCCTGCAGGGTTATCACACCTAGCAGAAATACTGTGGTCCATGTTAACTTTTTCCTCAAAACTTTTTCTCCCCCCCCCAATCAAGGTTTTTGTGAGATAATTATAAATATACTTACTTTGTATCTTTGCCTTAACTTGTGAAAATCCTGTGGGTTATAAGCACATTGGCTTTCTTATCGTTCGATTAGATATGCCTTTAACTTGCCCATTATAACAACTTCTGTATTTCCCTCCCTTATTTTTGACTAAATGCTATGTATCCCTTTTAATTTTTGTTGGATTATATTTGTGGATCTCTTAAGGCACAATACATTTTGTTAGGATAGATGGAAATTGTGGAAGAATTTACGGGGCAAAGCTGTTAGAAGGAACTATTCTGGATATATCAGTTTCAATTAATCTTCATTCTGCCTTTTCCACATGATGAATCACTGGTCTTTTGGAATAACACTGGAGATTAGAATGAAGAACAAAGCTCAGTTATTCCAATGGGAGTATATAAAGATTTTTTTTTTAATCTGTGGATATTTTTTTTTTAGTAATACACAATGCCCCCTGCTATTCTTAAATATTTCTGGCTTTAGAACTGTTTAGGTGGCAAATCCAAAATTTCTGAGTTGAGCTTTGCTCTTTTATACCATTGTAGAACTAAATCTTGAAACTCAAATACTTTGGCCACTTAATGAGAAGGAAGGACTCAACTGGAGAAGAGCCTGATGCTGGGAAAGATGGAAGGCAAGAGAAGAAGGGGACGACAGAGAATGAGGTGGCTGGATGGAGTCACTGAAGCAGGAGGCGTGAGCTTAAAGGGACTCCAGAAGATGGTAGAGGACAGGAAGGCCTGGAGGAACATTGTCCATGGGGTTGCGATGGGTCGGGCATGACTTCGCAACTAACAACAACAAGAACTAAATCTTTTCCAGGCATAATGTGATCCCCTGTGACCCGTCTCACCATAGTTAAAAATTTCCACTCCTTCCTTCTGATGCTTAGCTTTAACCACAGTACAGGTAGTCCTCGACTTAACGATCACAGTTGAGTCCAACATTTCTGTTGAGAAGCAAGACATTTGTTAAGTGAGTTTTGCCCCATTTTACGGCCACAGTTGTTAATTGAGTAACATGGTTGTTACGTGAATCTGGCTTCCCCATTGACTTTGATTGTCGGAAGGTTGCAAAAGGCGATGACTTGAGCCCAGGACCCTGCGACCGTCCTAAATATGAGTCGGTTGCCAAGCGTCTGAGTTTTGCTCACTTTTAGTGCCGTTGTAGCTTGGAACGGTCACTAAATGAACCGTTGTCAGTTGAGGACTACCTGTAGACGATTTCATTTTGTATTGCTTATTGTGCTTACTAGGTTTTGCAATCGAGCCTTTCTTTCTGCTTTAAAATCCGGTTGTGAAAGCCGCACGCACTGTACAGTACTTAATTATAGTGGAAGAAATGTTCACGTTGAAGGGAGGAGGCCTACACTTGTGCACCACAATGCACATCCACAGCAGAGCTCATGTTGTATCAGCTCATGCTGATACTGTGCCTATTGCAGCTTAAGATTAGACGTAGAGGTTCTCAACCTTGGCAACTTTAAGACTCGTGGACTTCAATTCTCAGAATTCCTCAGCCAGCTTTGCTGGCTGAGGAATTCTGGGAGTTGAAGTCCACGAGTCTTAAAGTTGCCAAGGTTGAGAACCCCTGGATTAGAGAAAGGCACGAGTGGAGTCAGTGTAAACGGTTTTAATTGAGATAATCCCAAATTCATCGTTAGCAATCCAGGTCCACACTCTAGCTTTATGGTGTTTTGAGTCACTAAAATTCTTCCTCACTGGGTAGCTAAGGAGCAGTTTCTAGGTGTACATACCCAGAGGGAAGTAAAAGATACGTATGAAGTAATCTGAGATGCATGCTCAGAATATACTCACTTGCTGTGCTCTGATCTGATAGTTCAGGCAAGGTAATAAAAGGGGGGGGGGAATCCTTGGCAGATAGAAGTGTAAGTTTAGTATCCAACCCATAACTTCTCCTTAACAAGTTTCACTTTTTGCCTTGTGTAAAAACTTTGGAATCTAAAACTCCCCAGGCAAATTACCTCGATTGTAAATTTGTAATGCTGTTGCCTGTGAGCAGTTCCTTAAAGGCGTTACATTTGAGAGTTGCGTAGCTTTTGAGCATGATTCAATTATATACCTGCCCAGTAAGATACGGGATCGTTTGGAAATACGTACCGTATTCAGTTAGTCATATAACGATAGATCACCACCTGCATTTGATAAAAACTGGGAGCTGCTGGTTGGAAAACAGAAACTTCAGCCAATGTGGTTGGTACTGACCAGTTGCAACCAGTGTACAGGCCAGCTGACTTCTCTTGCAGATGTTAAAGTCTAAGAGGAGATGGTACATGATTCCTCCTCTTCTGCCTCTAACTTGTAGTCCATGTAGGTGTTTGTTTTTGCGGGAGATGCTAAGCCAATTTAGATTACTTTATATTTGTTTCTCATGGCGTTCCGTATCCTGTTCTATGCTACGCTTCTTAAGGTAAAAAGGTAAAGACGTCCCTGCGGATTTTACTCGGCTAGTTGTTGCCAAACAGTTGGTGGGCCATGCTCATCTCTGTTTTAGCATCATTGAGCCAGCGCTCTCCGAAGACATGGTCATGTGGCCAGAATGACATCACGGAGCGCTGTTTCCTTCCTACCAAAATGGTACCTATTTATCTACACTCATTTGCATGCTTTCGAACGGCCCGGTTGGCAGAATTACGGGAGAACGTAAAAACAGATATCATTGGATGCTTGCTTTATGCGTTCTTTGTAGTTGAAGGAGAGTTTCATATTTCATTCGCGTCAATTCTTATCTTTTTATGTATTCAAAACTTCAGAAGCTACTGTGCTTGGTATTAGGATGCCTTTTCATTGTTTAATCATAAAAACGGTACCACTTGCGCACTGTTAAAAATCTGGCGTGGTTGTCTAGTATCTGTCAAAGACGGAAATGTGACATGAGCCTTTTTATGATCTTTCTGGAGATTGGGAAATAAGGAAGCATTTTTAAAAATCAACAAGGATTGACCTTAACCAACCCTCATCGTTCTGCTTGTAGTTGGCGGTTTGTGGCCATTAAAATTAGTATCTTTTTTCAATATATACTAATTTACCTGTCATTTGCCTCCAGTAACACAGTTACCGTATATGCCAGCGTATAAGGCGACTTCCACGAGCGCTAAAATCGGCGCCAAAGACAGGGGTCGTCTTATACGCCGAGTCGTCTTATACACCGGAAATACTGGTAGTTTCAGGCGTATAAGACGACGTTCTAGGAATGCGGCTCGGCGATAAAGACGGTCGTCTTATACGTCGGGTCGCCTTGTACGCCGGCATTTACGGTAACAATTGTGCAGCTTTTATTGTAGCAAATTATGCTCGTAGAAACGGACACTTTTAGTTCCTTATATTTAGTTTTTGTACTTAATTAAAAATTAATGTAATTATTTGAAATGCTTATTTCGGGGCAATACATACAGTTCTAGTATTTACTTTATCCTGATTAAAAAAATCTTATAAAAGGTAGCAGGTTAAGAGAGAAGTGTGATCTAAGAGATCAGGATTTGAACTCACTGAAGTAAGTTTGATTTCATATTAAAATAGTTGGGTAATAAAATATAAGGCTTCCGTTCAGCTAGTAATGTTGTCTAATTTGTTTTTTGTAGGTGAGAGTTTAGCGTGCAACTGTTTAACTACCCAGAGAAATGGAAAAGGAATATATTTTTATCTCTGCTACTGTTGTTTCTTCCACGCTGAGATTAGGTGTCATGCTCTCTGATAATTTGGAAATATGTGGAACAATTGAAAGATTCCATTGCTGCTTGTTTTCCTTTAGCACAGATACCAGGTGCTTTTTACAGTTTGTTTGTTTGTTTATTTATTTATTTATGAGACTTATATACCGCTTTAAGTGCAAGCACTCTCTAAGCGGTGTACACCAGTAAGCAATGTATATATATATTTACATTGCCCCCAACAATCTGGGTCCTCATTTTACCTGCCCCGGAAGGAGGGAAGGCTGAGTCAACCTTGAGCCGGTGAGATTTGAACCGCTGACCTGCTGAACGCAGTCAGCTAAAGTGGCCTGCAGTACTGCACTCTAACTGCTGCGCCACCTCGGCTCAGTTTTGATCGGAACCAAAATTGAGAGGCGTTTCCATATATAGTAGTCCTCAACGGACGACGACAATTGACCTCCGAATTTATGTTGCTAAGTGAGAAATTTGTTAAGTGAGTTTTGCCCCATTTTACGACTTTTCTGGTCACATTTGTTAACTGAATCACTGCCGTTGTTAAATTAGTAACACGGTTGTTAAGTGAATCTGGCTTCCCCATTGAGTTTGCTTATCAGAAGATGGCAAAAGGTGATCACGTGACCCCAGGATGCTGCAACGGTCATAAATGTGAGTCAGTTGTCAAGCATCCTCATACTTGTATCCAAATACAAGTCACATGACCATGGGGATGCTGCAGTGGTCATTAGTGTGAAAAATGCTCGTAAGTCACATCTCCAGTGTCTTAACTTCGAACAGTCATTAAATCAGTGGTTCTCAACCTTTTTAATGCCGCGACCCCCAACCGGTCGTAAGTCGAGGACTACTCAACCGGTCGTAAGTCGAGGACTACTCAACTGGTGCAGCACCGTATGCAGAAGGGGACTTTTGGCGGGCTCAGCAGGGCAGAGACAGCCTGGACAATTCCTATTGGTTTTTGAAAGCCAATAGAATTAGACTCTATTCAAGAGAGTCTATTCTATTGGCTTTCAAAAGCCAATAGAATAAAAGGGAGTAGCACAGCTAAGGAAAAGGGGGGGGGGAAATGGCGGACTGCATTGTCTGGCGACCCCCATGAAATGGTCGTTCGACCCCAAATGGGGTCCCGACCCACAGGTGGAGAACCACTGCATTAAATGAACTATTGTTAAGTCAAGGACTACCTATATTTGATTTTGTGTAAAGCTGCTAGACAAAAATGGTTGAAAGGACCAAAACAAAGAATGATGCAACTTTAAAACCTGTTGAATTTATAAGTCAGGAGATTTCTAAGTATTGCTTCTGGCTTGGGAAAACAATATTATTGGAGATCATAAATCATCTTACGAAGATTGTTACATTCTCATAGTAGTGGAAAAATAAACACGCTTAAAAGTGTCCCTAATGGGGATTATTCTAGTTGAAAAGTAATTATAGTGGGTAAGGTTTAGAGTTAAAAAATTAAAACAGATTATTTTTTTTAAATTGTGCTTACATATATAGCCTGAATGATGAGCACCATTCTGATACAAACCCAAATATTTGTTAGGCAATGGATACTTTTGGTAACTAGCAAAGTTTTTATATTATCTGTTTTTGAAGATGGATACAATATAGAGAGAGCTCTGTATTTATTTATTTGTCTCCAAATGCTGCCTTGCCAAGTTGTAGAAGAGAGAAGTTACACTCCTTCAGTAATGTGTATCTTTGGCTGTTTGGCGACTGGAGGGCTGATTCATGCAATTTAACCAACTTGTGCAAATAAGATATACTAACATTTTAGAACAATTTAATCAATGAGGTTGGAGGAGATCAATTGTCATTACCTTATTACAGTGCGGCGAACCTATGGCACGGGTGCCAGAGGCGGCACTCAGAGCCCTCTTTGTGGGCACGCGTGCTGTCACCCCAGTCCTAGGCCTTCAGCTGGGTTTTATAAAACCTTTTCACTTTAGGCCTCTGCCGCCGTGTACAAAAAAAAAAGGTTCAATCAATCAGTCAATTTCAACCTCGCGGGAAAAAAAAAGATCTTGCAAAGTTGTAATTGACTGAACTTTTTAGTCCCACCCACAGTCTGCTGTTACCACTGTCACCACGCCCACCCAATGGGCCAAACCCACCCGGCACCCGACCATGCATAAGTAGGTTTTGGGTTGCAGTTTGGGCACTCGGTCTCTAAAAGGTTCGCCATCACTGCCCTATTAAATCAGCCTCTATATTTAAGTTCATGTTTTTTAGCATAACCACTTAAACCAGGGGTACTTGGCCCTTTTATGACTTGTGGACTTCAACTCCCAGAATTCCTCAGCCAGGCATGCTGGCTGAGGAATTCTGGGAGTTGAAGTCCACAAGTCATAAAAGGGCCATGTTTGAAGACCCCTGACTTCAACTATGCCAGGATCAACAACAGAACCTCTTCTTCTGGTTCCTGAAAAGTGAGGAAAACGGATAGTGTATTGTTTCTTCTGTCTATAACGAGATTTATGGCACACTGCAAAGGCTCACTCTTCAATAGTTATAATCAAGATTGAATTCTAAAAAAAAATGTGTTTAAGTGTTTGTGCATGTGCTTTTTAGTGCATCATCATAATAAAAGATAAGGGCTTCTGAGCAATAATAACATAGCTTTCTATCTAAGTGGTAAGCATGTTAAGGAGCAGCCGGTTTTAAACACTTCCTTATTTAGGTTTTGAATTATAGAGATTTGCACCCAAGGACACCTTTCGTACCTCAAAAATAAGCCTTTTCATTTTCTGTGTTTTGAAAATGTGGGTATTTTGGGTTGCTTGCATAATCTTAAAGGCCTGTAGCGAATAAAATAATGGAGAAATGTATATTCTAGACTGGAAGCAATCTGCTCTTGCTTAATGTAGGTAGTTATCAACTTACGACCACAGTGGAGCGAGACAGTTGTTAAGTGAATTTTGCCCCATTTTATGACCTTTCCTGCCACCGTTTTTAAGTGAATCACTGCAAGGATGAGGTTAATAACCTGGTTATTTTGATGAATCTGGCTTCCCCATTGACTTTGCTTGTCAAGGTCACAAAAGGGGGTCACATGATCCCGGGGCACTGCAACCGTTATAAAAGCTAGTCAATTGCCAAGCCTCTGGATTCTGATCACATGACCAGGTGGGATGCTGCAACCGTCATAAGTGTGAAAAGTGGTCGTAAGTCACTTTTTTCCATGCTGTTGTAACTTTAACTGTACCGGTTGCTAAACGAAGTGTTGTAAGTAGTGCAAATATAAGTTTGCAATATTGGTTCATAAGGAAATTGATGCTTAGCAAGTCTCCAGGATGAGAAGGTGACCTAACAATGACACAGCAGCCTCTACAAGTGGATTAGTTTATGTTCCTTATTTTACACCTGAGAATCAGCATATGGTTCTTACAGATACTTTCATAAACCCGGTGCTAGAATTTCCTAGAATGAACAAGTGGTTTCACATAGATAAGCAGTTGTTCTTATTTGGCTCCTGATGGCATCACTGGTTAAGCAAACTAGGAAGAGATTGTCCAAGTTAAGATTCCTGATTGGAGTCTCTACTAATTCTGCATTGCAAGGCTTGAACATTTTTTTACAGTTGATAATACAGATAGTCCTCAACTTATAACCACAACTGAGCCCAACATTTCTGTTGTTAAGTGAGACATTTGTTAAGCGAGTTTTGCTCCATTTCATGACTTTTTTTGCCACAATTGTTGATAAGTTAGTAACCTGTTTTTCAGTGAGTCTGACTTCCCCGTTGACTTTGCTCATGAGAAGGTCACAAACAACGATCCCGTGACTTTGGGACATAGCAACGGTTATAAAGATGAACCTGTTGCCGAGCATCTGGATTTCGATCCCAGGATCATGGGAGGTTGCAAAGGTCCTAACTCAGCGGTTCTCAACCTACGGGTCGCGACCCCATTTGGGATCGATCGACCATTTCTCGGGGGTCGCCAAACAAGGCGATCCGCCATTTTCCCCCCTCGGGGGGGCGGCACCGCGCATGGGGGCGGCGCCGCGCAGGCGCGGCACGTTTGTGTGACGGGGGTCGCCGTCATACAAACTTTGAGAAGCACTGTCCTAACTGGTGAAAAATGATCATAAGCCACATTTTTCAGTGCCGTTGTAACTTTGAATGGTCGTTAAACGAATTGTTGTAAGTCAAGGACTACCTGTTGAGGAGCAAACCAAAGATCCTAACTTGGATATAATGTTTTAAAAGTGGATGAAAGTTCCTAAATTATTTGACTGCTCTTACCCCTGAAACAAGCCAGGTTAGAGCAGTTGCTTCAGGTTGTGCTTGATCTAAACTCAGTTTTATTTCCTAACTTCTGTCCTCCGTAGGTTTCACAATTAATAAGAATTCTTGAAATCGCGTATCTGACAGTGCAAATCATATTTTAGTAACTTCTTGGATCTTGCTGTTTGGAAGATCGCTTTAAATATAGCTTGGTACAGGAGCTAGCTAGCTGGTACTTCTTTGTCCTGCTTAAGACTTAGTAATTACAGGAATAGGTAACCTTGCATTTGCCATGGCACTGAGGCGTCTGTTGGGGTTTGTTGGAGCCTAGATGTTTAAACAACTGTAGGAAATACATAACTTGATGTTTATCCTTCTGCTATTTTCTCTGGTCCCAAATGAAACAAAATTGTTTTGAAAATGCAACCGATTTGGAGTATGTATATTTTTTAAAAAAAGCTTGAGATGTTGGGGCATTTAAAAATAAAATAAAATGGGCTTTCTTAGTAGATTGTTTCCAAATGCACAAGCAACTCAGTGTAGTTTTTACACGCAGTGTTCCTTGAGGTAGCACCTTGAAAAGGTTTTCCCAATTAAGAGGGATCTCAAAAAAGTAAGATTTTGCATCACAAAACAATCAAACTTCCCTTTCCATTTGTACCATCGGATGCTAAATTCTCACAATAAAAGCGGTGATTGCAAAGTAGCATGAAACGTTATACGTCAGGCATTCTAATACCTTCATAAACAATATTCTATTAATTTAATTAATATATTAATTGTTTTTATAAACGGAAGGTAGAGGTGTACTAAAATCATTTGGACTTCCAAATGTCCCATTCTAGTATGCGAAGGGCTGTTCCAGCCTTCTTGGAAACCTGACCTGGAAATGAGCCATTACGATCTCCGTTGTGCAATTAACATGGTCTGTTTCTACACCAGATGGCTTCTGACATGGCTGTTCCAACATGTGAACATTCTGATAAGATTGGAACAAGATGTTTTGGGGTCAGGACATTTCAGCCTTGAAACCTTTTCTAAAGCACTTTGAAGGGATGAAGGATAATATCTGACTATGGGCAACTTCCTGCATCCTCTTCCTGCATATTTCCTTGCAACAAAAAACTCCACCCGGAAAACTCTATTCCAGACGAGGTCCACAAACTCTTATATCTTTTAGGATAAGATGGGCAACAAAGTTAGATGATTCCGTTCTGTATATTGGTATTCATACTTTAAGCCAGTGAGCTATGGTTAGTTTAGCATAACACACACACAAAAAGTACAAATATGACAACACCTTTTCAGCTAAATACCATTGCTAGGTGAGCTTACAATGGGTATTACAGACCACCATGTCTGGAATTAGCACATTGCAAAAAGCTAGACTTCCATGGGTGTTCAGAGTTTTCACAAACTAAATTAAGCTAGTGTTGATTGTATGTGTGTAAAGCCAGGATGAGACTATTTGAAGGACAAAAACATGGAAAATTTTGCTTTGCTAATATATATGGTTTGAATATTCCTGAGAAAGGGTCTTTTTGAAATAAGAGTTATTTATCGCAAGGAAAATATCTGTTAGGAAGAGAATGCATAATACCGTTCTGGGACATTTCTGGAAAAAATGTAACTTCCTAGATCAGTGGTTCTCAACCTGTGGGTGGGGACCCCATTTGGGGTCGAACGACCATTTCACGGGGGTCGCCAAACAACGCAGTCCGCCATTTTTTCCCCCTTTTCCTTAGCTGTGCTACTCCCTTTTATTCTTTTGGCTTTAGACTCTTGAATAGAGTCTAATTCTATTGGCTTTCAAAAGCCAATAGGAATTGTCCAGGCTGTCTCTGCCCTGCTGAGTCCGCCAAAAGTCCCATTCTGCAAACGGGGCTGCACCAGTTGAGTAGTCCTCGACTTATGCCCGGTTGGGGGTCGCGGCATTAAAAAGCTTGAGAACCACTGCCCTAGATATTACACAGGTCTCCTTGGGAAGAAATTCCTTGCAAAGTACCAAGTGTACATTCTTTTAAAGCGATGTGTAATCTCTGCTAAATTGTTCTGTTTGGACTATTGAGCAAACGAGAAATGCTCCTAACCGCCTACTTTATATGTGTGAACTTAGTTTCTCCCCAGGTGCTCAGTTTGTAAATGAGATTCAGGATGATGGGAAAGCCAAGTCTGGAATGTTTGCCTTGCAGCTATTGCTCTAGAAGCCTCTTGTAAAATGAGGTGTTACAACCAACTAGCTATGGGTCACAGCTCTCTCCCATGATCACCATGTGTTTGGTTAATCAAGTATTTTTGTTCAGTTAGGCCTTTTGCAAATTGGAGAAATTCATGGTTTTATTAATGTGCCCTTGTTTAGTGTGGCGATCTTTTTTTGAGATAACCTCTATGCAGTGTGTGATTTTACATAAATCATTGCAAGAAAACGCACTGTTTGTCCTAATACGTTTTCCTAATTGAAAAATTAATGTCAGGTTTTGTTGCTTACGCTGAAGAACCTTACAATTGAAATGTACGCTTTTTTTTTTTTTTGCCTGAAAGTTGTGTGGGTATCATAAGAGGTGTACGCATCTGTTTTTAATAAACGGGGATTGTATATGGAAAAATATTTGTTAATTGAACATTATTTGAAGATTGTCCCAGTTGTATAACCCCAGTGTTCAACAAAATAGAAATTGATTGAAGCAAGCTTTACTAAGCAATATTTGTATCAAGATGAATGCCCACAATTTGGTCCCTTAGGTCCAAAAACTCCATCAAATCAAAAGACTTTGCAGAATGCAAGGAAGGAGAGTTTTAGATGTATTTCTAAGGCAGTGGTTCTCAACCTTTTTAATGCCGCGACCCCCAACCGATCGTAAGTCGAGGACTACTCATCCGGTCGTAAGTCGAGGACTACTCAACTGGTGCAGCACCATTTGCAGAATGGGACTTTTGGCAGGCTCAGCAGGGCAGAGACAGCCTGGGCAATTCCTATTGGCTTTTGAAAGCCAATAGAATTAGACTCTATTCAAGAGAGTCTATTCTATTGGCTTTCAAAAGCCAATAGAATAAAAAGGAGTAGCACAGCTAAGGAAAAAGGGGAAAAAATGGCGGACTAAGTTGTTTGGCGACCCCCGTGAAATGGTTGTTCGACCCCAAATGGTTGAGAACCACTGTTCTAAGGGAAGTTTTCACATATAGTATAAGGGGTTTCCAAATTGAGAAGGAAAATTGATGTGAGACAGAAAAATGTGGTATATGTGATTGTAAAGGTCATTCAATCTTATTGCATTTGAGGTCTACACTTATATACATGCAATATCCCGCAGCGACTTCACTTTCTTTTTCTTTGGAAAAAAAAAATCAGACAATGAAGAACGCTGGAATGTGGTCTTGGCAGAGACATGTGAAGGTTGAAAGTAGCATCTCAATTGCCCCAGTTTTACATCAGTGATGAGGACAGGGATTTTAAATCACCTTGTGATTTTGTTTGCAGTTGTGACTTTTTTCTCTCCATTAGTAAGTTGAAGACACAAACATCCCATTTGGTTTGTAAGTTCCTGTTGACAGTGCAATTTCATGCATGGTTTTTTGAGGATAAGCTGTAAGAAACTGTGGCATTTCTGAGTAAACATGTCTACAATTCCATTTAATTCAGACAGAGGAAACATTTTATCCAATGCCGCCTTTTTGCTCTTTCTCCTGATTCGAACATTGTCTTTTAGCTTGTTTCTGTTACTGATCTGACCTCTTTGCTTTTCTAGATAGATAAGGTGACCCACGGATGAATGGAGGCAGTTTGTCATAGATATCTGACTTGTAGTGCTTGCTATTACATACTCCATTACACTTAATGTAGGTTTGAATAACTGCCCAATACAAGAAAACACTCTTTAAGGCAATTTACACAGTGTGAAATGCTGCAGTCATTAATATAACTGAATAAATTGCCATGTGAAGGATTTGTCTTTTAAATAGGCTCAGTCCTTGATGATAGAATAGCAATACATGTCTGGATTTGCTGAGAACCATAAGTCAAACTTGCAGATGAATGACTGGCAGGCTGTCAAACTTTTTCTAATGTTCATTTATTTTCTCCTGTTGTTGGATGTGTCTGATTTTCAGACAACTCCATTTATGACTTGTTTCTTGTATTATATGAACTAGGAACTTAGGTCTACTGGTAATACAGTTTCTGAATCTTGTGAACAATGCACAGCCATCTTCCTAAACCTATAAATGGGAATTCCTGCTTTCTCTTCCATATAAATAGAACTATAAATAGTTGGATTATAAACAAACAGACATGTACCATAGTCTAATCTCAGAACTCTGGATTAAACATCTGTTATATTTCAGATTTTATTGGAGGGCTCAGATTGATTCATTGAATTTTTTAATTGCCGTTCTTGGATGCCAACCAGTGCTCAGTTATATTAATTAACCAAAAATTTAAATATTAGTGAATTTTAAAATGTTTTCGTATAACGAAGCATAATCATCAGTCACCAAAGAACAACTTTAATGTAGTATGGCAGAACATTCATGTTAATTTTAATATTTTCTGACAAATCCATTCTCTTACATCACAGAGTTTAATTTCTGGAGTTATAGTTAAATAATAGGGTACCTATTAAAGAGAAAACCCCTTAAAATACTAACTTCATTTAAATGCAATAATAGAACGGTCCCTATATAATGCAATGTTAAATTATTTTAAGGTCTGATCTCATCCTGCATTTTAGGCAGCAGTGCGTTGTTATAACCTGTCATCTCTAAAACCTTAAATTAGAGTAAACTTTGTGGTATAAGATTGATCCCCAAAGGAGACTGCTAGTGTTGTTGGGCATGGATTTCTGCAAAGAAAAAATAAGGTGGACCTTGTATCTTGATCAGGTATTTTTTTTAAATATTTTGCTAGCTTTATGATTTTACTTTTTTCCTTTTAATATTATACAAATACCTAAGATACCTAGAATAATAACTATATTAACAGAGTTTAACATTCTTCTTATGTTTAGAGATGAGAGGTTTTAACAGCGTGCCGGTAAATTTTGGTGGAGACTAACTTGCCTATCGCCACCTTTTGTCTTTTCCCTTAAGGAAATATACTAGCTAAGTAAATATAAACTTGTTGGATATGTTTTCACTTCAATGCTTGGAGTAAAACATTTAATTTTTAGTTAATCAATTTCTAGGGAGTCGGGCCAGCAATTGGTTTCTTGCTTGCAATCCTGCCTTAAACATCCTATTTTTGTTTGATATAATGGGTTGTTTGTGAGATTTCAGCCTATTTCAGCCTCTTATCAGCAAGTGAGCTATTGATAAGAGGTGGTTAAATGCCTTACAGAGATAAAGAGAAAATGTAACAGGCATTTTGTATTTTCTTCTCTGTTCAATATAACAGTGTTAATGGTAAAATAGTAATGTTTGTGCTAAATTGTGAGCTGTTTACCAAATGGATGTTTTGCGTTTCTCTTGGCCTAATAAACATACTGTTAATTTAAAAAGTCAGCTGAAATTCAGATGAAACAATCTCAAAGATGTTTACAGAGTACATTTATTGGAAAACTACAATTGTGTTTTGCACAATATCGGGACGGGGAAGATTTCGAATTAATCTCTAATCAGAATTCAATATTCTTATTAAACCAAGTCTCAAAATATCGCAAATATAACATGATAGGAAAATAACAAATTAAAACCTTCTTAAACTTGATTTTTAAAAACTTCAGTTTGTGTTGCTTCATAACAAATTAGTTAATACTCACATTTTTACTTTAAGCATCAGGTATTTTACGCAATAACTGATTTGGCAAGATTAATCTATTTCAAGTTAACAAGGCATAAATGGTAGATTTATCTAACAGCCTGAATTATATAAGCTTGAACACTGACAGGGGGAGAGACATAGTTAGACATTAAGTTACTGAGAAATATGGGCGATAGATCCCACAGAAAAACAACTCTCTGCAAATCCACTATTGCCTTGGTATGATATTTAAAACGTTTTATTTTACAGTCCCAGAAATCTTGGATAGAAAATACTTTTACCAAACGGGAATGTGTCTACATAATACCAAGTTCAAAGGATCCTCACAGGTAAATGAAAAGAGATGCACAAATATTGCAGCCTTTGGTATCCGCCTCAGAATTAAGGTTTAAGCGTTCTCACGAGGGGTCTGAGGGAGATCTATTAATTTCTTCAGCAGCAATTTGGATTTAAGAAATTTGAAGGGGAAATTCTGTGACATGAAATGGGAATGCTTTAAGAATTGAAAATAAATAGGAACGTAAGAAAATGTTTTTTTTTTTCTTTTCTTGAGGTCGGGATATAATTGAGAAGAAGGAATTATGATTTTTCCCTTAATTTGTGCTGTATTGGATAGATCCTACAGCTGGAGACAATACCATTTTTTTTGTTTTGCTTATATTATGTTTGCTGTGCTTTATGCTTTTTCCTGTTGTTCTGTAGTGAACAAAAAATAAGCTTTTTTATTTAAAAAAAAGTCATATGGTATCCTGTTCTAATAATGTACTTTTTGAAACTGTGACCGGTTTTAGATTATCTTTTAAAATTTTTAATCTTAGATGTCTTCCAGGATGTCAGATTTGTCAGCAACTTGTCCGGTAAGTAGTTTTGCATTAAATAAAAAAAAATTCTTAAAAACTAGATTAAACAATATAAGTAAAATATCTGTAAGCTATAGTCCGTCTAAAGCAGTGGTTCTCAATCTTTTTAATGCCGCGACCCCCAACCGGTCGTAAGTTGAGGACTACTCAACCGGTCATAAGTTGAGGACTACTCAACTGGTGCAGCACCGTTTGCAGAATGGGGCTTTTGGCGGGCTCAGCATGGCAGAGACAGCCTGGACAATTCCTATTGGCTTTTGAAAACCAATAGAATTAGACTCTATTCAAGAAAGTCTATTCTGTTGGCTTTCAAAAGCCAATAGAATAAAAGGGAGTAGCACAGCTAAGGAAAAGGGGGAAAAAAATGGCGGACTGCGTTATTTGGCGACCCCCGTGAAATGGTTGTTTGACCCCAAATGGGGTCCCGACCCACAGGTTGAGAACCACTGGTCTAAAGAGTCTCTTGGAAGCAGAAATAAGTCAAAATGCAGAGAAGGCTAAATGAAAAAAGGTGTTTACATGAAGAGCGTAAGAGAATGTAGGCATGAATTAAAGTGAGCAGTAGACAAAACTATCCCAGCTATCATAGCGTTCAAGCCCTTTGATATTATCTCTCTTCCTAATATCAATTATGAATCTTCATTATATGCAGTTTGATTTCTTCAGTGTGACCTCTGAAAGGGGAACTTCTTCCCAGGTTTCTGAAAAACTTGGAATTACAGTTTTCAGAGAAAGAAAGTGTCTGATTTAAATTTGGTGGAAGTTAACCAGTTAAGACTGTGACGTACAGTAAACATATACTGCGGCTTGTAATTTTTACTGCAATGCGCCTGTCCAATTTCCTGAAGTGAGGTTCCTGTCCTTAGGTGCTGCTGTGGTCGCTTGGTACGGCAACATGCGTGCTTCACTGCAAGCCTGGCCATGAAATACTCGGATGTGAAGCTAGGTGAAAACTTTAATCAGGAACATGAGGAATGGTCTGTAGAAAAACACACAGAGCAGAGTTCAACGGATGCGTATGGTATAATTAATTTTCAAGGAGGCTCTCATTCCTACCGAGCTAAGGTTTGTACCAAGAGTTCTATTTGTCTTCTAATGGTGGAGCTGATGAGTGCTCCTGGAATCATGTTCAAATGCAACATCAAGTGAAGATTAAAATAGGAGTATTGGTCATCAAACCAGAAGTGATAGGGAGTTGAGTTGAGTTCTCATACGACTGAATTGCCCTTCAGTTTAAAATATTATTATCTAAACTCTTTGTGTTCTGGGAAGCTTCCATGGATGGGGCTAACAATTCTTTATACTTCACCTTTTGAAGTGGATTATATATCCATGTCAATGGCTATTAATTGATCCGTTCATATGGACGTTACATTTATTCATTTATTTAATTCAGCATTTCAGTTTTTTCTTTGCATTTTGTTGATTCTGATAATTCAGTGAAATGGAGGCATAATTAAAGCACTTCATCTTATTCCAGGAGAGGGGAACAGTGGTCCTTTTATGACTTGTGGAACTTCAGCTCCCAGAATTCCTGAGCCAGGATGGCTAGCTCAAGAATTCTGGGAGTTGAAGTCCACAAGTCATAAAAGGGCCATCGTTCCCCACCTCTGCCTTATTCCATTTGTTTATTCTTCAAACTCCTTAGTAGGAAGTTCATGTCCGTATATGCCCGCACAGATACACACATTTGAATTAGTCATTGGGATGTGGGCATTTATTTCTTAGTCACCATGCTGAACTTCATGAACTAAACATATTTAAGACAATTAATGCAGAAACAATCCCACTGACAATCTTGTTTTGTAATATATTTTTTATTTTGTGATAAAAGAAAACCTGTCTTGTTAGTCTTGTGTCTACAAACTGAAGGTTTTCGGTAACAGTGTGTCACAACCGAGAAAACGTTTCCTCCTTCTTCTGTTTTTTTATATTACACCCAAAAGCATACAGAAAGTGCTGCTTCCTCAAATGCAGAAATTCCAGTTGTTGAACTCACATCAAACGTATTGTGGAAGCCAGAGAAATTCTATCAAAATTGGTATTCTTAAATGCTATTTTGAAGAGAATTTAGCTTATCCTTATATTTTAAGTCTTAAAGTCATTTGTGTATCATGCTGAGCTACATTTTATTTTAACCACTGTTTGTTAACTAAGCCCTTATGGCTTGGTTTGCATTATTAAATTATTAACCAAGGGGTAGAAATTAGAATGGCTGTATTTGTAGACTGTGCTAAACCACAGTCGAACAAATCATTTTACGAATCCAGACATCTCTCTGAAAACATTCATTAGAAACTATCCTGAATCTGAATGAGTCTTTCAACTGTATGTTTGCATGTCAATGTAGAAATTATTTTATATATTTTGCTTGTTTCGTTGATAAAGATTGTTAACGTTTCCCTTTTTCCGACAGTATGTACGATTGTCATATGACACCAGGCCTGAAGTCATCCTCCAACTGATGCTTAAAGAATGGCAGCTGGAACTGCCCAAACTTCTTATTTCTGTACATGGAGGGATGCAAAAATTTGAGCTTCACCCACGCATCAAACAGTTGCTTGGTAAAGGCCTTATTAAAGCTGCAGTAACCACCGGAGCCTGGATTATAACTGGAGGGGTGAACACAGGTGATGCCTTGACTTGAAACTTACTTTTGATGTACATGTACAACTCAATTGGTCCTGAGTCGTGTTATTGTTTTGATGTCACAATAAGAACTTGTTTTAAAGGTCCACGGAGGTAGCATATTTGGAACCCTGAGATGACACCGAGCTTGAGCGATAACATAGATAGTCCTTGACTTACGTCCACAATTGAGCCCAAAATATCAGTTGTTAAGTGGGTTTTGCCCCATTTCATGACCTTTCTTGCCAGTTTGTTAAGTGAATCACTGCAGTTGTTAGATTAGTAATACGGTTATTAAGTGAATCTGGCGTTCCCATTGACTTTGCTTGGTCGCAAAAGGGGATCACATGACCCCGGGACACAACAACTGTCGTAAATATGAGCCAGTTGCCCAAGTGTCTGAATTTTGATCAGGTGACCATGGAGATGCTGCAACAGTCGTAAGTGTGAAAAACAGTCCCTTTTTTTCAGTGCCATTGTAAATTCGGTCACGAAACAAAAGTTGTAAATATAAAGTTGTAAAACTTCCTGACAGTGAGAACAATTAACCAGTGGAACAACCTGCCTCCAGAAGCGGTGAATGCTCCAACACCGGAAGTTTTAAAGAAGAGACTGGACAGCCATTTGTCCAAAATGGTACCGTATTTTCCGGCGTATAAGACGACTCAGCGTATAAGACGACCCCCAACTTCAGAGAAGATTTGCATGGTTTAGAAAGTCATCTTATACGCCGGAAAATATGGTATATAGGATTTCCTGCCTGAGCAGGGGGTTGGACTAGATGACCTCCAAGGTCTCTTCCTACTTTATTATTATTATTATGGATCATCGCACAGTCAGCCAGATGTTCAGACTGGATTTGGCATTTTGTCTACCTATCGAGTCCTTACCCAGGACCTGGGATAGGCAGATGTGGATGTTTGATGGTATTACAGATATCGTCGCAGGATGGAAGCAGTTCCTAGTAAGGCCGCCTTTTGCAATTGACTAATAGCGAATTTGTCAATGCCAAGGTGGTGCTCCAGTTGTTTTGGGATTGCACCCAAGGAGCCTATGACTCTTGGTACTACCCTTGCTTGCTTTTGCCACAGTCTTTCTATTTCTATTTGTAGGTCTTTGTATTTTGTTATCTTCTCCAGTTCTTTCTCTTCTATTTTGCTATCTCCAGGCACTGCCACATCCACTATCCAGACTTTTTTGTCTTCTTATCGACAATTGTTAAGTCTGGGGTGTTATGTTGCAGGTGCTTGTCTGTTTGAATTCTGAAGTCCCAGAGCAGTTTAATTTTATATTATTATTATTATTATTATTATTATTATTTTAAATATATACATTCCCATGTTGAAAAAGGGGTGAAACTAGTGAACCAGACTAGAGAGAGGATGAAAAGGACGAATAAAAGGATGACAGTGAAATGCTTCTGGCAGTAATGACCTCTTGTTTTTTTTAATAGACAAGCATTAATTGGTTGTGTTGTATGCAGCAACATGCTGAGTTTTGTGGAGCTTTATTATCAACGCACATACGCTTTTGTTCTTGCGCAGGAGTTGCAAAACACGTGGGTGATGCTCTGAAGGAGCATGCCTCTCAATCATCTCGAAAGATTTGCACTATTGGAAGAGCTCCCTGGGGAGTGATTGAGAACAGAAATGACCTCGTGGGGAAAGATGTAAGTCCCTAAAGCTACTGCATGTGCTCTTAACCGGGGATGAAAATTATTTTATTTGTTTATTCGTTCGTTCACAATTTATACGGCTGCCGTTTTCAAACAAATGATCCTGGGTCATTAAAACATAAAACCAATTAAAACCAATGATAAAACACAATGCGAAAAGGTCAGTATAGCTGAGAAAAATGATAATCCACAGATGTGAACCTAAGCAGGAAACGGGGTCCTTAACACACTGGGGACCCCCAAGGCCCAGCACATAACCAGCCCATTTTCCTGTTGGGGTTTTGATCTGAATTCTTAAGGTCATAAAATGTAATTGTAAAGTGAATGGGGTGGACAGGTGGATTTTTCTTGCAGAGAGTTTACACTTTGTGTTAGTTAACAAACTAGTAATGCTCCAACACTGGAAGTTTTGAAGAAGAGACTGGACGGCCATTTGTCCAAAATGGTATAGGGTTTCCTGCCTGAGCAGGGGGTTGGACTCGATGACCTCCAAGGTCCCTTCCAACTTTATTATTAGTAGTAGTAGTACAGTGTATCAGAGGAAAGCAAGATAGTTAAACAAAATTCTATTTTGGACACATAGAAAGCCTTGGTTTTGCAATAAATATTTTAAAATGTGAGGGTGAAGGTTCGTTCTCCAAGCTTGTCGGTTGGTTTTTAAACGTTTTGTTACCAAGCTAGGTAACGTCTTCCCCTTAAACTCCGCTGAAGATGTTACCTAGCCTGGTCACAAAACGTTTAGAAACCAACCCAGAAGCTTAGAGATCAAACTTTCACTCTCATCCTACATCCGAGCTACAGATATTCACCACTTTTGCAAAAAAAAGTAGTAATGTGTCAATACATTGGAGTTTAAATTGTAATAGTATTTCTTCATCATCAGCCATTCAATCATGTCTGACCCTCGACCACTCTATGGATCAGCAATCTCCATGCCCCTCTCTTTCCACCACCTCCATCAGATATAAAAGTGGAACAGTATTCCAGTTTTGAATAAATCCACCTGTGAGTTCATCTTGTATTATCACTTCCTTTTCCAGAGAACAGAGGATTGATCCTTAACTAATTGATAGGACGATCATTGGCGATTGTAGGCGGTTGTTTGTTTGAAAGAGTAACCTTGATTTATTACACAGGGACAGGTTAATTTTGTTTTATGTTTAGGTTGTTGCTCCATATCAAACTCTGCTAAATCCTTTAAGTAAATTAAACGTCCTGAATAACCTTCATTCGCATTTCATACTGGTGGATGATGGCACAGTGGGAAAATACGGAGCAGAAGAGAAATTGCGGCGAGAACTGGAAAAAACAATCAGTCAGCAACGAATTCATGCAAGTACGTGTGGTATATGATTATAATGATAGTATTGAATATTTTAATGTGCATGAAATAATGTGACTTTCAGGCTAGAAGGTGAGTGATAAAGTAAAGATTTTATTGAGCTTGTATAATAGTAGGAACCAATTTTTTTTTAAAAAAAGGTCAATTCATATATATATATATATATATATATATATAGGTAAGACATGCAGTGCATCTATTTCAGTTTTTCAAATAGATTGTGGTAAAACTTTGATAGCACAATGTTTCGTAACTATAAAAAAATTGCTGTGAAAAATGATTGCGTGTTTACAGTCTTCAAGTTGCATTTATGCTGACTTAACTGACTATGGTAAAACCACACTTTAGACCTTATGCATGATTACCTATATTTAAAATGGGTGCTGATCAACTTTTGACTTGTTTGTGCAATGAAAGACAAATGTCGAGGCTAGTCTTATGTTTCAATTCCACGGGAATCATGGGTCCCGGATTTTGGATACCTTCTGCAGGTTAGTCCATCTGAGGTTCCTTAGTTCAAAAGGTTTTGCCCTCTGCTGCGCCGTTTCACCCAATTACAGGTTACAGGAAAGAGAGTTTGAGTATAGTATGGATTGCAAGTATATTTCACCTTTCTGCCAGGGTGTTCAAGGCAATCAGTGAAGATTCCCCACACGTTCTTTCATGTAGGTGTGAGCAGCAGCTGGTCCTATTTAATTTCTGCAAACTTTAGTGGTTTTCAGGCTTTTAATACAATATAATGTGTTCAGCTCTCCATAGTCAACTATACTGGAAAATCGTAACCTCCATGGCTTTTGTAAATCTTTTCATTATTCATTTGCATTCTACTTTTTAATGCCTGTTCGTTGTTCTTTTTCTTTGCCTACTCATAACATGCATTGAAATATCTCAATATACATGTTTGTGCGTAAATATCTCTGTAAGGTTGTCATATCCTTCCTAGTTCGGTCTTTATCCCAGGCGCATATTGATCATTCAGGAAGAATTGCTCAATACAGTTAAGTAATAATGTTCATTGCTCACTGATTAATAGCAGTAAAATTAACTTTGCCAACCAACAGAAACTGCAAAGTCAATTTAACAAAACAACAAAATCTGCACGCTGGCTGAGGAATTCTGGGAGTTGAAGTCCACAAGTCATAAAAGTTGGCCAAGTTTGAGGAAGCTGTAGAGGAAGCACATTCAGTTTTTTTAATATTGTAAAGCTGGGGCTTTAAAATGTAATTTAAAAAAAAAATCTGTTTCGAGTGAATAGCATTTTTATATTTTCTTTAAAACCTCTTTACCTAGGAATTGGTCAAGGTGTTCCTGTGGTGGCACTTATCTTTGAAGGGGGTCCCAATGTTGTCCTTACTGTCCTGGAGTATCTTCAGCAAAGCCCTCCTGTTCCAGTGGTGGTCTGTGAAGGGACAGGCAGAGCTGCAGATATCCTGGCTTATGTTTATAAGCAAACAGAAGAGGGCGGGTAAGCCTTTTTTAAGCATCAGCCACCTACAGCGGAGCTGACCTCCATCAAATTGTGTTTGTCCTCCTTGCTCAGTCTTTTCCAAATGTCATCCAGATTTGTGGACTAGAATTCATTTCAGCCTTGCTACCTGAAATGTGTTCAAGTAGAGCAAGGGTGTCAAACTCAATTTCATTGAGGGCTGCATCAGCATTGCGGTTGCCCTCGGGGGGGGCGGGGGGGCAGGGTGGGTGTGGCCTACTGGGTGGGTGTGGGTAGAGTGGGTGTGGCATACAGGGTGGGCGTGGCCAGCTCTACATCGTTCGTGTCAAGGGTGCCTGTGGGAGCCTGGGCAGGAATGGGACAGATCTGAGGGTCTCTGGCAGAAGGGGGTGGGACCGGGGCAAGCGCCAAGGCATGGTCCACTAGAGGAGCCTCACTGTTCTTCTCAGGCCATGCATGGGGGGGTGCTTATGGAGCTAAGACTGAATGCGTTTCAGCATAGATGGCCACCACAAAATTGTACATTGGCTCCCAGCTGGCCTGGGCCAGGGCCAAGGCAATGGGGGCCGTTCCCTCACTGTTTCCAGGATGGCTTTGCGGGCCGCATGAAACCACTTCGCGGGCCGCATCCAGGCCCCCAGGCCTTGTGTTTGACACGTCTGAAGTAGAGGATTCCTCTGCGCAAAACTATTTGTGCTCAACCACTGAACTATAGTATCTCCCTAGGATGAGAGCAATTTTTCTGCAGTTGAATCTTTAACTTAAGTGCAGCTGCCTGAGAAACATTGTATTAGAACTTAGTTCTGTAGTGATTCCGTCTTTCTCCTCTAGTTTTGAATTTTTTTTATATAAACATGTCTGATACTGTACCTACGATAATTGCGCAGAAATTTCTGATTTCTTTATTTAACCTCAGAAGTATCCCTGATGGAGCTGAACCAGAAATCATTTCAACAATCAAAAAGACATTCAATTTTGGTCAGAGTGAAGCGGTTCATTTATTTCAGACACTACTGGAATGCATGAAAAAAAGGGAACTGGTAAGTAAGTCTCTACGCGCTGCAAGGTTTTTCTTAATGACTATTTTACTCTGGGAAGAATTCAAATATATTCTAATAAATCCAGATAATTTCTCTACTTGCAAATATTACTGAAGTTAGAATTCCCATTTCAATTTAACATGATATAATCTGTGTACATGAGAGGCATTGTGCACATCTAAAAAACTTGCTTTCTTCATTTAATTTTCAAAACAGATTACAGTGTTCCACATTGGGTCTGACGAACATCAGGATATTGATGTTGCAATCCTTACAGCTCTACTAAAAGGTACATTTTTCTTTTAAAGTTATATTGTTTATCATAGAAGGTAAGATGGTCCCACACTACTTTTTGGATGTCTTGTTTCTGATTGGGAATTGTTTCGGGAATCCCCTTTAGGAAAAAAAAATAATCTTTTTGCTGTTTATTTGATTGATTCTTTCGGATCCTGATTTCATCGTTTCTTTGTAATGGTGTGACAGTTATATAAAATTGTCTGAATGCTGGATAATTCTGCATAAACTTGCCATTTCTTTTATGGTACTCTCCAGCATATTGATGGGGTGGCCAGATATAAACAACATTCACTAATCTATTAATTTCAGGCATACTTTATTCTGTTGGATCTCTGGTGTTGTCTGAGCTTGGTTGTTGTTTTGCAGACGTTTCATTGCCAAACTAAGTAACATCATCAGTGCACTGAGGGATCATCTGCAAGAAAGCAACCAAGCTCATAGAGCAAGGGTCTTCAAAATTGGCCCTTTTATGATTTGTGGACTTCAACTCCCAGAATTTCTCAGCCAGGCACGTTGGCTGAGGAATTCTGGGAATTGAAGTTCACAAGTCATAACAGGGCCAAATTTGAAGACCCCTGTCATCAAGGACCCCACAGTTCAACCTGAGCTACAGATATTCTCTTCTGTCGGCCCACTTCATTTTGTAGCTCTGTAAAATAAGAGCATATACATTTAATAGATCTTTCTTAGCTTCAGGATTTTTCCTCCAATCCACATGTGTTATTTCCCTTAAGCAAAATACTAAAATCAGCCAACTGTATTGGCTCTGGATACTTTTGGAATTAGACTTTTGTGGCAAACAGATTGAATTTCAAAACCTTTTTTTTTGTTTACATTTGTTTTTAGGGACAAATGCTTCTGCCTTTGATCAGCTTATCCTAACCCTTGCTTGGGATCGAGTTGACATTGCCAAAAATCATGTTTTTGTTTATGGACAACAGTGGCTGGTAAGTAAAGCTGGCATTTGGAATACGGACAACATAAATAAGGTTGCTGATAACCAGAACAAGCAAACACAATGCTGGGCTACCTCATCTCCATATCCCCAAGGGAAATTAAACAACATTCATTTTTACTTAAGCAGATTCTTAATTTATCAGTATTTACAAGATAGGAATTGTCATTTAAAACGAACTCTTGTTTGCATAGTACTGTCATATTTGGGCAATATTGTGTCAAGTTTTGTATTTCTCTATATTGTTCAATTTAAGCATGGTCATCTTAACATTTCATTCAGGTTGGCTCTTTAGAACAGGCTATGTTGGATGCTCTTGTGATGGACAGAGTTGCTTTTGTGAAACTTCTTATTGAAAATGGAATAAGCATGCACAAATTTCTGACAATTCCCAGACTGGAAGAACTTTACAACACTGTAAGTTGAGGATCATCCATTGCAAAATGTCCATACACTGTTTTGAAAATCTCTGCCATTATGTGTTGGCCTTCAGCTCTAATGATAAATTGACTGAATCTTTGCCATGGAACTAGGTTTATATTTTCATCTGGAAACCAAGCAAAACGTATTGAGTGATTTGAGGGGAAAAACAAATTTGGCCAATAACTATTTGCTAAGATAATTTTAATAGAGGATTTTATTGTATTCCACCTTTATTGGAATGGAACCCAATAGCAGGACAGAAATTTTGCTCCTCCGTATCAGTTTGTACATTTTTTCCTTCTGCTGAGTAAAAACTTTGCTTGGGCAGAACTATTTTATAATGCTTTAAAGTGCTTCAATTTTAGTTTTAAATATTGCAACAATATAGCTATTTTGCTAGTTAAACCAAAATAAGGGAACAATCAGCATTTAGTAATTCTTCTGCTATTTGTTGCTTGCCTGAAATTATCTAAAATTCTTCATTTTCTACTTTCTTCATCAAGAAACAAGGCCCAACAAATCCAGCATTGTTTCACATTGTCCGAGATGTCAAACAGGTAAAGACTTCAGTTGATAAAATGTCTTCAAGTTCTTCAGAATCTCATAAACCCTATTCATCTCCTCCCTTCTCCCAGCTTAGTATAATTTTGTTTCTGACAAGTTTGCAGTTCCAAAACTATCTGGGGGAAGGGGGTTAATCAAGGGTAGGGAGGCTATTTTATTTAGCAGATCCTTTTTTTTCCAACAACACCAAAAAGTTTTGAAACTCAGTTCCAAAATTTGTTCCAAAATTTCTATTTTTCGTTTATAGGGAAATCTTCCTCCAGGGTACAAGCTCACTCTGATTGACGTTGGACTTGTTGTTGAATACTTAATGGGAGGAACCTATCGGTGCACATACACAAGGAAACGCTTCCGAGTGATCTACAACAGCCTCAGTGGCAGCAGTCGGGTATAGGATTTTTTTTTTTCTTATGTGAAAAATGAAAACATGTTTTCCAGTCTGTAAGTAGAGTTGGCTTCTTATGAATCAGCCTTTCTCCCTTGTGGGTCTGCCTGTCCATTAAGATCTTGTGCAGATGCTCCAATTGTAGTCTTTGATCCTAGGCAAATCTGGCACCCTCAGTTGGCCATCCCCATTAGATTTTAGTTGATGTGCAGGGACATCAGGGAGAAGGCCCTCGTTCAGATATTCAAGGCTAAGCTGTATAAATCACTAAAGCAGTGGTTCTCAACCTGTGGGTCGGGACCCCATTTGGGGTCGAACGACCATTTCATGGGGGTCGCCAAACAAGGCTGTCCGCCATTTTTTCCCCTTTTCTTTGGCCACGCCCCTGGCACCCGGTGATGTATAAGTGGTTGGGGGTCACCACAACATGGGGAACTGTATTATGGGGTCGCGGCATTAAAAAGGTTGAGAACCACTGCACTACAGGATATTGCAAGCATCTCAGTAGAAATCTAGCAGCCTGTGAAATGCTTTCCGAACAGAAGTGATAATGTTTATGGTAAGTAGCCTCCCTCTGGATACTTAGATTAGGTCCAGAGCAATTCACATGTATTTTCTAAGAGAATAGAAATATTATTTCTACCGAATATTCAAATAGCCTTTTAAGATAGGTGAGTTTTATCCCCGTTTTGTAGACAGAAGCTGGATGGGAAGTTTCCCTCCAGTGCATTCATAATTGACTTGCAATTAATCTCTGATGTCCACATTCTCTCACCTCTGTGATTATATTAGGCTGTGTATCACTTGACTTATTTAAAACCCATCCGGGTTTTATAACTTTAGGTAATGCTTTCTACTGTTTTGTGCAGTCTGGCAACGTATTTGAATAACCCCTCTTTTAATTTGTTTTTAATCTTTTAAAAAAACATACATGTATGTATATGTAGCGCTCCGGGCGAAATGCTTCAGGCAGCACCCCTCAGTTGCGTAAAAGCCACGAACCTTTTGGGAACAGGGTGGATAAGAAAGAAAAAACGCGGCACAATCACTTCATCAAAACTGCACAGCCTTACAAACCAAAGGTATGCAATCGCAGCTGCTCCCTTGGTATGGATGTTAATACTATATAAATAATATATTGTGCTTCTTGTCAACTATTTATTTTTTGTTTCGATATATAAAAAAGAGAAAAGGAAAACCCACAAAAACACATCTTATTTTTAAACAAATTATTAAACTTTGATAACACAAATTATTATTCATCAATTTTTCCATTACTCTATGTTGGGAAAAGGCTTATAAACAGATTTGGGATATATGTGTGTGTGTGTGTAGGTGTAGGTGTATGTATGTGTGTATGTATATATGTACACATATACCACACATGTATATGTGTGTACACACACACATCCCAAAATTATAATCTTTGAATCATCTGCTATTTTGTGGATATCAAATCCATATCACAGGAGCTAATGTCCTTTTATGTGGCCAACATGTACTACATGAAGTTAACTTTTAGTTGAGGTTCTCTAGGATTGGGTCAGTGATGGCGAACCTTTTAGAGACCGAGTGCTCAAACTGCAACCCAAAACCCACTTATGCATCGTTGGGTGCCAGGTGGGTGTGGCCCATTGGGTGGATGTGGCCCATTGGGTGGGCGTGGCTGCGGTGGTAACGGCAGATTGGCTGGGACTAAAAAGTTCAATCAATCAATTCCAACTTTGCAAGATCTTTTTTTCCTGCGAGAAGTTGAAATTGACTGATTGATTGAACCTTTTTTTTTTTTTTTTTGCATACAGCGGCGGAGGCCTAAAGCGAAAAGGTTTTATAAAACCCAGCTGAAGGCCTAGGAGTGGGGCGACGGCGCGCGTGCCAACGGAGAGGGCTCTGAGTGCCTCCTTTGGCACCTGTGCCATAGGTTTGCCACCACTGGATTAGGGAAAGCAATAACTGAAGTAGGGAACAAACTTTTTGCCGGTGTTTTTGCTGTGTTCCATCTACCATTTGTTTAGATTGCGGGCGTTAGCAAAAGGAAGATCAGGTTAAAAAATAGCCATGTTATTCCTCCAAATTTCCGCACTGCATTCGTTGACAGGAATGGTGACTAGGAATGTTGCCCAGTGTTCTTGTATACCCCTCCCCTGTGTTCCCCCATTTTCTGGTCATCCCACTGATCTAGATACGAGCTGCTCTTAAAGGATTGGGAAGAATTCCACGAGCCGTCTAACTGTACGGCATGGTTACTTCATTCTCGTTCGAAGTTGTGCTGGATGCTGTTGAAGGTTTGCCCTAGAATGCAAATTAATACATTGTTTTAAAAAAAAATAAATTATGAGTTCTTCAATTACAGGCTCTTGTGTTTTTTTTTCCCTTCTTCTTTTGAAAGGCTGACACTGCCACAGATGAAGGAAAAAAGAAAAAAACCAAAGATGACATTGTCGATATTGATGATCCGGAAACCAGGCGTTTTCCATACCCTCTTAACGAGTTGTTACTTTGGGCTGTGCTAATGAAGAGACAAAAAATGGCGCTCTTTTTCTGGCAGCATGGCGAAGAGTCCATGGCCAAAGCCTTAGTGGCCTGCAAGCTTTACCGTTCCATGGCCTATGAATCAAAACAAAATGACCTGGTTGACGATACCTCAGAAGAACTAAAAGAATACTCCAGGTGAGCCTTTCCGCTTCCTGTGTGATCTGTTGTTCGACAGAATTTTTTTTTAATTGAAAATGTTTAGTTTTACAATAAAATAATCCCCCTCACCCACCCCACCCCTTCCCTTCCGTACCCTCCCCCCTCCTTCCCAGAGCTGAATACAGGGTTAAAAACTAAAAAAAAAAAACCTTACAACTTGAATAAACATCAAACAATTATAACTACATTCAAGAAAAACAAATTTTTAAATACTTTAACTCCAATATATAAAAACAAAATAAAACAATAGTTCAAGTCATTAACCTTAAACATAAATTATTCAAAAGCTAAGTAATACTTTTTAATCTCATATTTGTGCTGTATAAAATTCACCCATCTTTTCCACACCAAAAAATATTTCTCTTGCAATTGATCTTTCAAATAAGCCGAAATTTTTGCCATTTCAGATAAATAAGAAACTTTAAGAAACCATTCTTCTAAAGTAGGCAAAAACTCCTTCCAATATTGTTTGACAGAATTAACACTTTGTAAAACAACAACAGTCCCACCGTTAGAATCAATTGTCTTTTTTCATCCTAACGCTGGATATTTCCTTTTATTTTCTTCAAAATGGCCAGTAAATCACTTGTGTTAATTTCTCTAATTTGATTTGGCGAGATACTGTTTTTGTGGAAATTCAGCAACAGCTCCAGGAACATTGTGAATAAATGAAGCATTTTCCTGAATCAGATACTAGTTCTCCTTAGGAAGAAAAGTAATTGGACTTGAGTTAAAATTCAAACTTTTATTATATTTTACAAAAAAAATCTTTCATTTTTTTTATCTTTCTCTCTCTTAAAACATATAGAATTTTAAAATGGGGAAATTCTATAGGCCAGTGGTGGCGAACTTATGGCACGGGTGCCAGAGGCGGCACTCAGAGCCCTCTCTGTGGGCACGCGTGCCGTCGCCCCAGTCCTAGGCCTTCAGCTGGGTTTTATAAAACCTTTTCGCTTTAGGCCTCTGCTGTCGTGTGCAAAAAAAAAGTTCAATCAATGTCAATTTCAACTTCTCGCGGGAAAAAAAAGATCTTTCAAAGTTGGAATTGATTGATTGAACTTTGTAGTCCCACCCAGTCTGCCGTTACCACCGCAGCCACGCCCACCCAATTGACCACATCCGCCCGGCACCCGACGATGCATAAGTGAGTTTTGGGTTGCAGTTTGGGCACTCGGTCTCTAAAAGGTTCACCATCACTGCTATAGGCAAGTCATGTTCATTATTGGTGAACAAGTTTGTGTGCCTTTGTTCATATGTGTCTTTTGGGGTTTTCTTTTCTCCCTTCTTCAGTGAATTTGGGGAGCTGGCTGTTGAGTTATTAGAGCAGTCCTTTCGACAAGATGAAACTATGGCAATGAAGTTACTAACCTATGAGCTAAAAAACTGGAGTAATGCCACCTGCCTTAAACTAGCCGTTTCTTCACGCCTTCGTCCTTTTGTAGCACACACTTGTACCCAGATGTTACTATCAGATATGTGGATGGGAAGGCTGAACATGAGGAAAAATTCATGGTACAAGGTATGTGCCTTTTTGTGTTTTGTTTTCAGTGTCTGCCTTGAGTGTTATTGCAATAGTGTTATACAAAAATAGGAAACAACTTTAAGCTAGTTGTATAGTCTTTGTCAGTGTCATCTTTTATTTAGGGATGTGTAAAAAATCAAAGCTAAAGGTGGTGTTGGAATGCACAATAACTTTTCTGTTGATGCTTTATTGTCTTTTTTGAAAAAGGTACAGTCGTATAGAAGGCCGAATCCAGGCAAGTAGTCCTTAAGTGGAGATGAATCTCTAGTTCATCATGAGAACTAATCTTCTACTAAAACCTTAGTGGTGACCCATTAACAGACTCAATCCCTGTGTAAAACTGAACTATAATTGAGCTTCCTACAGGTAGTAAAGTAAAATGCGATGTAGAAAGTATTCATATTTATGCTTCATTTTAGTAGCATGAGCTGAGCAAGTGAGAGCTTCCTCAGAATTCAGACAAAGCATCAGGGTGTGACTGGGGTAAGTTTTGAGAATGGTACAAGACAAGTAAACCATATAGACTAGATTAACAGCAGGGGGTTCCATTTCTCTCCAGACACCAGGCTGAAAATTTACCCCACTGTGTTAGAACGAAAGAAGATGCTTCTGTTTTAAAAACCAAACCAAACCTGTGGTTTTACACAACCTTCTGAAGTCTCCTTTTAAGCCAGGCTACGTGGTTGTCTGTTCTTGGGTTTGGTTTGTGGTCCCTCACTTGCTTCGCTCATCAGCAAAGAATCATCAGACGTGGCCGTGCTTCATTTCTTAAACGATACGAAAAGAAGCTTTGCAAAGATTGAATCAGCTAAACTTGGCTGCAGAAGTCAGAGTGCCATATTGTGGAGGGAAAAAGATGACGAGGGATGGAAATTTGTACAAACCCATTTAGTTAGATAATAATTTAGACACGGTTAGCATTCTTCCTCCTCAGGAGTATTATGAAATTGTCTGCATATATTCGTTAAGCTGCTCAATATAAGCATTCTTCTACATCTTTTACTTGCTACCTGACATATTTTGCTGAAATTAGGGTGGGGAGAGAACGCAGAGAATCTGTGTGCTGGGTGTTCTTTTTTTTTTTTTCCTTCTGTTTTGTTTCTAAGTACCTCCGCGTGGAAATAATTCTTTAAATTGTTTGATGTTACATCTTGCAGGTAATCCTGAGCATCCTTCTTCCTCCTACTATATTAATGCTGGAATATAAAACCAAGGCTGAAATGTCTCACATTCCTCAGTCCCAAGATGCACATCAAATGACAATGGAAGACAGTGAAAACAATTTTCAGAACATAGCAGAAGAAATACCAATGGTAAGTCTTCACAATCTTTCAGTGGATCCAGGCCCAGTTATACTTGGCCCTATTAAAACCAATGAAACAAATTAGGAACTTAACAGAATAACAGAGTTGGGAGGGACCTTGGAGGTCATCTAGTCCAACCCCCTGCTCAAGCAGGAAACCCTGTACCATTTCAGACAAATACTTGTCCAATCTCGTCTTAAAAACCAGTGTTGGAGCATCCCCAATTTCTGGAGGCAAGTTGTTCCACTGATTAATTGTCCTCACTGTCAGGAAATTTCTCCTTAGTTCTAGATTGGTTTTCTCCTTGATTAGATTCCATCCATTGCTTCTTGTCCTGCTTTCAGGTACTTTAGAAAATAGGTATTATTTTCCAAATAGTATATTTTCCCAAATATTTTCCAAAATAGGTACTATAGGAACTTTGGAAAATAGGTTCTATAGCAAATAACTTGCTATAGACCAGTGGTTCTCAACCTTTTTAATGCCGCGACCCCCAACCGGTCATAAGTCGAGGACTACTCAGCCGGTCGTAAGCCGAGGACTACTCAACTGGTGCAGCACCATTTGCAGAATGGGACTTTTGGCGGGCTCAGCAGGCAGAGACAGCCTGGACAATTCCTATTGGCTTTTGAAAGCCAATAGAATTAGACTCTATTCAAGAGAGTCTATTCTATTGGCTTTCAAAAGCCAATAGAATAAAAAGGAGTAGCACAGCTAAGGAAAAGGGGAAAAAAATGGCGGACTGCGTTGTTTGGCGACCCCCGTGAAATGGTCGTTCGACCCCAAATGGGGTCCCGACCCACAGGTTGAGAACTACTGCTATAGACCAAGATCAGTCATGGGTTTGTTCAGCTTAGTATTGCTGATAGTGATGGATAACAGCTCTCAGGAGCTGCAGTAGATGTTTCTTCAGTCCTGCTTAGAAATCCTGGGAGCTGAATTGGACCTTTGGTCTGAATGAATTGTGTTGCCACTGCGTCACTGACTATGACTATGTCTGGATCCAATCAGGTACCCTTAATAACAAAAATACAGCCCTTTCCAAATGTAGGTTATTTAAACATATTGTTTTAATCTTAGGAAGTGTTCAAAGAAGTGAGGGTCTTGGATCATTCTGACGGAAAGCATGATATGGAGAGCATCATAAAACCAAAGAGGCTCCCCATTACACGAAAGTTTTATGCTTTTTATCACGCGCCAATCGTGAAATTCTGGTTCAACACGGTGAGTTGGTTTTAGTTGTGGTAAAGAATTATTTTTTTTTCCCCCTGGGAATTTTTTTTTTTTTTTTACTTATCCAGATGGATATCTTAACGTTTGGCTTCTTTTTGTAGTTGGCCTATATAGGATTCCTGATGCTGTATACTTTTGTGGTTCTTGTGAAAATGGAAGAATTGCCTTCGGTTCAGGAGTGGATTGTCATTGCTTACATTTTCACACTGGCGGTTGAGAAAATCCGCGAGGTATGTCTGCCTTAACATTGTTCCACTGGAGAAGGTTTCAGATCCTTCATCCCAATAAATAAATAAAAAAATCAGTGGCCTGAATTAGTTGTATAAAGGTGGTATGCACCAGTTGTACTTCGCCAGTCCAGCATAAATTGTTCAAGGCTGGACATTCATCTGGCCCTATGTATAATGTTTGCGTAGAGCAGTGGTTCTCAACCTTTCTAATGCCGCGACCCCATAATACAGTTCCCCATGTTGTGGTGACCCCCAACCACTTATACATCACCGGGTGCCAGGGGCGTGGCTAAAGAAAAGGGGGAAAAAATGGCGGACAGCCTTGTTTGGTGACCCCCGTGAAATGGTTGTTCGACCCCAAATGGGGTCCCGACCCACAGGTTGAGAACCACTGGCGTAGAGTGTGTGTAGCTAAAAAGCCTAAGTGCTTTTATGCTGCTCTTTCAAGGTTCTCATCATACAGTTTGGAGATCATCTGGGTGATTTAGCGCACACATTGTTTATATACACAAGGTTTTATGTAGAAGTTACAAACATCTTTGAGGTCCAGAAATTACCAAGCATGGGCTTGTTCCATCATGGTCCTTTATAATAATAATAATAATAATAATAATAATAATAATAGAATAGAGCTGGAAGGCACCTTGGAGGTCTTCTAGTCTACCCCCCTGCTTAAGCAGGAGAACCTATAGGATCTCAGGCTATACCTATACCGTCTAGCCTCTTCTTAAAAATCTCTAGTGATGGAGCACCCACAATTTCTGGGGGCAAGCTGTTCCACTGGTTAATTGTCCTCACTGTCAAGAAGTTTCTCCTTAATTCTAGGTTGCTTCTCTCTTTGTTCAGTTTCCAACCATTGTTTCTTGTCCTGTCCTCTGGTGCTTTGGAGAATAACATGACCCCTCTTCTTTGTGGCAGCCCCTCAAATATTGGAAGACTGCTATCATATCTCCCCTATTTCTTCTTTTCTTTAGACTAGCCAAACCCAAGTCCTGCAGCCGTTCTTCGTATACTTTAATCTCCAGGCCTTGGATCCTCTTAGTTGCTCTTCTCTGACTTTTTTTTCCAAACACTCAACACCTTTTTTGTGATATGGTGACCAAAATTGGCTTGCCTTTTTATATTTCAAGATTTGTCCGAACTGGCTAAATCTTAAATTGCAAATCATGTACCTTACTTGCATTCCTACAATCTTTTCAGTGTTAACATCAGGGCAGCAGACTTTATTATTTGTTTAGTTTTATTTAGATAAATTTAATGTTCAAAATCTATACTGTGCTAATTATTAATTGTCTCCAATATGGCCTAGTTTTAAGAAAACTAGAGCTTATTAGCGCATCCTATTTGGAAAATACCATTTTGGGAAAAACTGTCATAGATGTTTCCCTTAAAACTATGATTGGGCAATCCAGAGCCCAGTACAGATGCTTGCGTTTTTTGTCTCTCTTTCCTTTTCTTTAAATGCCAAGCTTCTCTTTTTTGCTTGTTAACTATTGCTATGGCTTCATATTACATGTGTGCCAACTGAAACCAGAGCGAATACAAACATGTGTGCCTTATAACAGCGTTTCTCAATATTTTTTCACTAGTAGCCTCCTCCTGACCTTGTTTTTCTCCGGTCTCCCTCTTGAAATAGCCTAAGCTCCCTCGGGCAGGGGTCCCCAACCCCTGGTCTGTGGACCGGTATTGGGCCGCGGCATGCCAGCAACCGGGCCGCACAAACAAGCAAAGCGCCATCTGTGGCATGCAGGCAGCACACAAAGCCAGTTTTCTGGTCTGTGGAAAAAGCTCCCTCCATGGAACCGGTCCCTGGTGCCCAAAAGGTTGGGGATCTCTGTTCTTGGGGGCAGTTTGATAGTGTGGTTAAGGTGCTGCCCTAGAGACCTAGATATGGTGAATTCTAGGCCTCTGTTAGGCATGCAACCCAACTGAGTGACTTTGGATAGTCCCTTTCTCTCAACCCAGCCCACCTCACAGGTTTTGCGAAGAAAGTAGGAAGCAGCAGTACTAGCTATGTTCATTGCCTTGAGTTGGCCAAATATAGACAGAGCCCTGGTGGTGCAGTGGGTAGAATGCAGTATTGCACGCTAACTCTGCCCACAGCCCGGAGTCCAGTCCTGATGGAGCTCAAGGTTGGTCAAATGAAGACTCAAGACTGTTGGGGCCCGTATGTTCCCAGAGAGAGTGCTGTAAAACACTATTGGGCAGTATACAAGTCTAAAACCTATTGCTATTGCTATATAAAAGGGGGCCCACTGGAAACCACTGCCTCGTAACCCTGGTTTGTAAAGCTATTGCCGTGATTTTTGGTCTCTGCTTTCTGGCATTCAACAGAGATTGCTGTGATTCACATGTAATGGCCATCTAATCAGGCCGTTAATGTCCTTGATAAAAAACAAAATTGACCGTGCCCAATTTCTTGTTATTTTTAATACAGATCTTTATGTCAGAGGCTGGGAAGATTAGTCAGAAAGTTAAAGTGTGGTTCAATGACTACTTCAACGTCAGTGATACAATAGCCATTATCACTTTCTTCATTGGTTTTGTACTAAGATTTGGAGCAAAAGGGAACTTCCATGAAAAAACTTACCAACTAAATTACATTTTCGTTGCTGGAAGACTCACTTACTGCCTGAATATAATCTTTTGGTATGTGAGACTGTTGGATTTTCTGGCTGTAAACCAACATGCTGGGCCCTATGTCATGATGATTGGGAAAATGGTAAGTTTTTTTAAAAAAAAAAAATTATTGTGGTTTGTTCCTTGAGTTTTTAATGCATATAAATGTAGTTTTTTACTTTATTTTACTTTCCGTAAATAAAGATTGATAGCTAAAAAAAACCTTTAGTAGCTAATTCTTTGTATGGGAGGGATATTATGAATATATTTGTGGATATAAGCAAATAGAGGTGTATTCGATCTTATGTGCAATATGATGCAGAATGGAAATGTCTGTGAAATTGAATGATCACATTTTAATGCTTGCCCATCCCCCATATTGTATTTGTTGCACATGTGTGATTTACATAGACTTTACATATAGATATAATCCACACGTGTGGCATACTCTGTTTTCTGCATTGAAATCACGGATTTATACATAGAAAGGTAAGCATGGATCAGAATTGATATGCAGAAATGACAGACGAAGCCAAAATAGCTGCTTCCCAGATTTAGTCCAAGTATTTCCCATTAATTGTAATAATTTTCATCTTGAAAATGTAACATTAGCTTCAGTTACAGTTTGGTGACAACTGTGAGGAGGAATGGAATAGCACTATCCAAAACTCTCTGGTTTATATATTATCTGCAGAAGAATAGTTTTGCATTATATGAATCTTAACCAAATTTGACAGTTTGAATTCTGTTGACTCAGTTATTCATTAAACAATAAGAATATGTTATTCCCCAGACATGAAGATGGGAACCCACTGAAGTAGTCTTTAGCATTTGCTAGTTTGATAACGTTAGACTTCCTGGCAATATCCATACAGGTAATCCTTGACTTATGGTGACACTTGAAACCAGAACTTCAGTGCTAAGCAAGGCTTTTGCTAAGTGACTCATGCCCAATTTTATGATCTTCCCCCCTCCCCCCATGGTTATTAAGTGAATCTTCCCCATTGATTTTGCTGGTCAGAAGATCACAAATGGCAGTTCACATGATCCCAGGATGCTGCAACCACTGTAAATAATGTCGGTTGCCAAGTAACTAAATTTTGATCAGGTGACCATGGGGATGCTGTGATGGTCGTAAGTATGAAGATTGGTCATAAGTGACTTTTTTCAGTGAATGATCATTGAAGAATGGATCTAAGTCAAGGACTTCCTGTAGCAGATTGAAATCCATATCTTGAATATTCCCCTGCTGAGCATAGTTGCTGTGATCTTCTACTAATACTGTCAATTTCTTGATTCTTGCTGTTTTAACAGGTGGCGAACATGTTTTATATTGTAGTGATCATGGCCCTGGTCCTGCTCAGTTTTGGAGTACCTAGGAAAGCAATTCTTTATCCTGAGGAAGAACCGTCCTGGGTTCTAGCAAAAGATATTGTATTTCAGCCCTACTGGATGATCTTTGGTGAAGTGTATGCCTATGAAATTGACGGTGGGTAATTAGGATTTAATTTGTTCACTTATAAGAAAAACCGAGCTTTGATCTGACATTCGACAGTTAACGTTTCAAGAGATTTTTGCAAACCTTCACGTGATTAACAAGGGAGGTTTTTAAATGAAATGTTTCACAATTTTTGATTTAAAAACAGATTAACGTCATCATAGGCTTTGTGTCTGCCAGATTTTATCTATGGCTTTTTTATTCTTAAAGCAGTATGTGCGAATAATTCCGAATCTAAGCATCTCTGTGTGACAGGAGCATGGCTAACACCATTTCTTCAGTCTGTATACCTTTTTGTGCAGTACATCATCATGGTCAACCTTCTCATCGCCTTTTTTAAGTATGTATGAACTTCACATGACTATTTGATTATTAAACTGAGCTTTAGAAATTACCTTGGTGATTGTAGAACCATAGTAGAAGTCATTTTAAAAAAAATTAAATTTATCATAATATAAATGAAAATAAATCTAATGAAAGGAAAAGAAACAAGAAGTAGTGTGGGATAAAGAGGAAAAGGGAAAAAAACGTTGACTTCAAACTTTTTTAGCGTAGTAAAATGCAAATTAAAATTGCAGCCTAAACTTTTTATTTTTACATAAGTGTAAATACTAGCTATCTAATCTAATCAGCAAACGCCTAAGTCAACATTTCATTTTTTTTTTCTGTCTGAAGCACGAAGTCTAGAAGCGATTTCCAGGTAGAAACAAAACTAGATAAATTAATTTTACCATCTCTGCTTACGAACCACAATAGAATTCTTGTAAATACGGATTTTGAAGGATGCTTTCCAGTATCATATGGCCAAGACTAGTTTGTAGGATCTTTTTGTACTAAAACACTTACCTGTTTTTCTTCTTCTTCTTCTTCTTTTTTTTTTTTTTTAGCAATGTGTATTTACAAGTGAAAGCCATCTCTAACCTTGTGTGGAAATATCAGCGTTATCATTTTGTCATGGCCTATCATGAGAAACCCATCCTGCCTCCCCCACTTATTATTCTCAGCCATATGGCTTCTTTGTGCTACTGCATTTGCAAACGAAGAAAGAAAGATAAAACTTCAGATGGGCCAAGTAAGCACCAGCAGAATATATAGTGTCATTTCCCCCCCCCCTTCACTTTAAAAAAAAAAAAGTCATGGGATATCTTTAGAAGTTGCTTGAAAGCCTCGTTCCAATGAATGGGAATTGTAAGAGCAAGCGCTTCACATAGTTTGGAGAATGACTACCGTATTTTCCAGGGTATAAGACAACTTTCTAAAGCGCGGAAATCGGCGCCGAAGTCGGGGGTCGTCTTATATGCCGAGTCGTCTTATACGCCGGAAATTATGGTAGTTTCTGGTGGATAAGACGACTTTCTAGGCATGGAAATCGGTGCCAAAGTCGGGGGTTGTCTTATACGCCGAGTCGTCTTATACGCCGGAAATTACAGTATGTAAAATACTTAAGCCACTGCCCCCTTTGACTCATTAAGTGCTTTTGAGGCCAATTCTCAAAAAACATCCTAAACATTTTCTTTCTTTTTTTAAAAAAAATAACCACTGCAAGAATTGAAAGTCAAAGTAGCTTAAAGGTAGTCCTTGACTTACCTTGCTTATCAACTGGGGGTGTGTGTCAAAGTTACAAAGGAACCCCCCTCCCCCAACGCACTTATAAGTAATCTGTACTACACAAGAACTCTCTCTCTTGCGCTCCTCCTCCGGTTTCCCAATCCAGACTTGGATATTGTCTTGAGCAGGTCTCTTTGATCTATGAATGGACAAAATGATAATAAAGTTTAAACACGGGATTACCCCAAAGCTGTTTATTCTCACCATCTCGCACCCCTCTCCCCTCCCCCTTTGGGGAGGGATACTTTGTTAAAAATTACATACAATTTGCATTTATTTTATTTATTTATTTTATTTATATTCACTTGCTGAGTGTAAGAAAGTGGGAAATGATATTTTTGGGGTGATCGTAAAGGAGAGTCAAGAAACAAATTTTGCTTTTGTGAGTCACAGGCTCCAGCGTCAATTCTTCCTGTTAGGTCTATGGAGGGCGGTTTCTCCTTTTCTTTTTAATGTTCCTCTGTAATGTTCCTCTATAGACCAGTGGTGGCGAACCTATGGCACGCGTGCCAGAGGCGGCACTCAGAGCCCTCTCGGTGGGCACGCGAGCCAAGCCCCGGAGATGGCAACCGTCCCTCTTCAACCAGCCGCCCACTAACTCGCCGAGGTCTCACATGGCCGGATGCATCCCAGCACCCATGAGCTCGCTGGCCTCTGTGTGCAGGGGCCGATGGTGTCAGGCAGCAGCTGTCCTGGCCTCACCTTGCCCTGTGACAATGGCACCCCCATCCTGCCTCGCCTCATCCAACAGGACGAGCCTCCTGCCCACCGCCCCCCTGGGTCTCCCCCAACCCTGCCTGGCCCCCACAGGCATCCCTTCCCACGAGCAACATCAAGGTGATCACGCCTACCTTGGCCACACCCACCCAATCTGCCATGACCACCACAGCCATGGCCACTCAGTGGGCCACGCCCACCTGGCACCAGGCGATAAATAAGTGGGTTTTGGGTTGCAGTTTGGGCACTCAGTCTTTTGCCATCACTGCTATAGACTCTACACAGATTATACATATCTGGAGAGTGTAGACTCTAAGAGTTGTAGAGGAATGTTATTGCTTCTCTTGCACTGAGCATCTTGCCTTTTTTCTTAGTCTGACAGACTGTTTGTAGAACTTCTAAAATGGACTCTCTTGTCTGTTCTGTAGAACTGTTCCTAACAGAAGAAGATCAGAAGAAACTTCATGATTTTGAAGAGTTGTGTGTGGAGATGTATTTCAATGAAAAAGATGACAAATTCCATTCTCAGAGCGAAGAAAGAATTAGAGTCACCTCTGAACGGTAGGCAAATAATTCAACCACAAAATTCTTTAAAAAAATTTTTTTTTGAAGTAAAAGAATAAGCATTGCTCATCCTAAGGGGAGCTTCCTCTGTTTATTTTTATTTTTTTAATATTCTGTGCTTGCCATTGGTTTTGAAAAAAAACCACAGCATGGAAAACTGGTATACTGGGCCATTTGTACACAATACAATAGGAAAACCATCTTTGGATAGTGTTAATTAAGAAGGAGGTAAGTCCCAGAGTAATGGTTCAAGTAGAAATATTCCATGACATCTCCATGGAAAGGAGCTTTATGCTCACAGATCTCTTCTTTTACGGCAGAATTAAAGTCCTTTACGTTATAACTTGCAGATGTCTAGCCTCTTATCAAAACATGCCTTAGACCTTCTCTCTCTGGTTATTTTTCTCCAGCGTTGAGCAGATGTGCATCCAAATCAAGGAGGTCGGTGACAGAGTCAACTACATCAAACGTTCCTTGCAGTCTCTCGATACGCAAATCGGCCACTTGCAAGACCTTTCGGCTCTCACCGTCGATACGTTGAAAACGCTCACGGCACAGAAAGCCTCGGAAGCAAGCAAGGTCCACAATGAAATCACCCGGGAGCTGAGTATTTCGAAACACCTGGCCCAGAACCTTATTGATGATGTTCCCTTAAGATCTTCCATGTGGAGGAAGCACAGTATCGGCAACGTGTTTGGGTCTTCTTTCCCCCACGGAGGCCTTGAAAATAACAATGCTGTCCTATGCAACATATCTATGCAAGACGAAAAAGATCCAGGACTTCAGATGACTGCTTTCACCCAGGGGGAGGAATTCAACTTTCCTGAGGCAGGTTCCTCAGGTGGTGCCTTACTTCCAAAAGCTCTTTCTCCCACAGAACTTCGTCAAAGAGTACAGGGTATACAAGTGTCCAAACACAGTACTAAAGGTAAAAAGGGTGGCAGTTCTTTAAACAGCCTACCGTATCTATCGTCTTTGTCCACTAAGTTTTTTGTGAGCACTCCCTCTCAACCCATTTGTAAAAACCAGTCGGGAAGCACTTCAAAGAAGGAGGACATTCCGATCCCAAAGGCCGCCGAAGGAGAAAATACCGTTGAATTTGGCGCATTTGTGGGTAAGTATCGCCAGCTGAAATGGGGGCATCCAGCTATTGCTGGGGGTGGCTGCAGAGTTCCATCTTTCAGCTTCATTCGCCTTGCCTCCATCTCCCAAAACTCTGGAGGCTATGTCAACTCTGGATTTATTGAGGACGAAAAAGATGCTGCTGCGAAAAACCTGCCAGAGAATGAGAATAGCCAGATTGCTTCTAGTTTTGGGAAGACTGTTGCCCAAAGTCAATCACAGTGGTCTGTTGCCTATGAAACCAGGAGTGTTCCTTGTGGTGGATTGAAAAACACACCGGAGGTTGAAAGGGTAAACAAAAGCTTTCCAGAAATGTCCACCAAGAACTCCAGTTTAAGTTCCGGTGTCACTGTACATCATCAGAAACTGTGGATCAAATCTAAACTGCAAGGTTTCATTTATCAAGAATTGTGTGGTGCCTTTTTGGATTTTGTGGTACTTTTGGTGCACTCTGTGTTTAATACCTTTTTTTCCTCAATTTCTCCAAATGTTCTCTCTTTGTGAAAGCATAAACTCCTTTTTTTAAATATATAAATATAAGTGCCAAGACACCTCCAATTTTACGCGGGAGAAAACCCAAATAACCAAAGACCTACATACAAACACCCGCGAAAACCTCAGAAAACAAATATGTATATATGTATATATATGTATGTATACATATATATCTGAGATGTAAACAATATTTTTCAGACATAATGGTTGTGTCTATCAGCTACAAATCAGAGCTTATAATTAGAATCGTGCTGCTCTGTCAAATGTTCTATTTCTATCTTGATATAAAATATCAAGATACCTATACAAAAATATTTCTGTTCCATGGAAAAATGTAAAATTCCTTGTACAAATCCTTGGGGTCAGTTAACTTCTGTTGGTATGTCTGTAACCTACCACTGTTTTGTTCACCTTTGAGGAACGGGCTACTACCGCAAATTCTCTGTGCAAATCAAAATTTAGTGTTCTATTTTTTCTTCTTAATAGCAAAAAAGCCCTTAAATTGTGTTACTTAACTTGCATCCTCTTTTTAATTGAAAAATCAGAACAGAAACAAAACAGTGGCAGGGTGGTGTTTGTTTAGATATTGGGAAAGAGGTGTACTAACAAAATGTGTGGAGTTTAGATAATGTAGAATTTTTTTCCTTGTAAGTCATTTTTGTTTTGCTGGTTTGTTGTAGCTGTAATGGTTTATCTTGTATTGCAAAAACAATTGATAATATAACGGGTCACATTTAATTTAAATATCATTAACCAAGGAATTTCTGGGCCCTTTTGCAAACCTATTGATTGTTGGATGTCAGTTCCCTTAAACCACCATTGTAAGAGTATCAGTTGGGGAAGGTTAAAAGGTTAACTTAAAGCAGGTGTGTCCCAACTCGTGGCCCCGTGCAGTCCTGGACAGCTAGTAATGGACCCCACAAAATTATAAACTGTTTTAACATTATTATGTGATTTTACATTATAAAACTATATGATGTATGAGGCCCAAAACAATTCCTCTTCACTGAGTGTGGCCCAAGCAAGCCAAAAGGTTAGACATCCATGACTTAAATGTTCTGCTGATAACATTTAAAATGTACACATGGTAAAAGTTCCTCATGATAGCTCCCATTTTCCCATCACTTCCATCTTTGCAGAGAGCCCACGCCATACATCTTACCTTGAATTGCACCATCTGTACATTTGAAATATAGTCTCTGTATTTTTGGATGGGAAATCCAGTGTATAATGTGGACAGAGCGAGCCATCGTTGTTCCTGACATAAGAGTTAGGAGTATTTTTAAAGTCTGCACGCCTGCATGTCAAATAATTGTTAGTGGGGGGAGATTTATATTTTGAAATTTTGATGATATCAAAGTCTGCAATTTCTGCTGAACAGCTCTTAGTAAAAACGTTGAACATCCATGTTGCGTACTCCTAGAAAACAAGAAGAGAAGTTATTTTTGAATACAGCAAAGTGGAATGTTATTGTTTTCCTTTCCCCCCCCTTTTTTTTTTGCATGGTGATGCTGCTACTACCAAAGGTCACAGGGACAGCATGGAATTGCAGCGGTTTAAGGAGACACCGATAATGAGTAAAGACACAAGTGATACCATTGAAGTAAGTGAAAGACACCGGAACCATCTAGGAGTAGATTATGGATGTAGAACTTGGCTGATATGTAAGGAGGGACGTATCCTGTAGGGACAGAATGTGCAAATGCCACTTTTGAAGCACCAACTGAATTGTAGTTTCAGTAAACAAGCTGTGTGTGTGTGTGTGTGTGTGTGTGTGTGTTTGCTTTCACATCGTTCTTTATCCTGGAAAGTGCTTTGATAAATCCCTGTATTTTCTTGGCAAGATTGTCAGATGTTATTTGCCATTGGGGCTGTGAAAGAACGACTGGTCCAAAGTGACCCAGCGGGCTTTGTGCAGAAGGCAAGACTAGAACTCCCAGTCTCCTGGTTTCTAGTCTGGTGCTTGAAACTACTGTACCAAGCTGATTTTGGTTGGTTTTTTTAATCTCTGGATTAACTTAAAAAAAAAAAAAGGTTAAGTCACATCAAAAGTAACCTCAAATGTGGTCCACATTCCCTTTTATAGGAACAACAGGAAGACTTCAAAAAAGCAATTCTGGAAGGCATGGAGAAAACGAAAGATAAGGTAAAATATTCCAGCTGTTCATTTCTGCACCAGGTTTGGCTGGCATTGTTTGTGTTTTGTTTTTAACACAAGCGCCTCGGTGGTGCAGTGATTAGAATGCAGAATTACAGACTCTGCCCACTGCCAGGAATCCTGACCAACTGAAGGTTGACTCAGCCTTCCATCCTTCCGAGGTCGGTAAAATGAGGACCCAGATTGTTGGGGGACAACAGGCTGATATTTGTAAAGCATTTAGAGAGGGCTGTAAAGCACTATGAAGCGCCATATAAGTCTAAGTCAGGGGTGTCAAACACAATTTCATTTAGGGCCGCATTAGCATCGCGGTTGCCCTCGGGAGGGGGGGTTGTGGCCAGGGTGGGTGCGGCCTCCTGGGTGGGCGTGGATGGAGTGGGTGTGGCCTACTGGGTGGGCATGGCCAGCTCTACATCGTTTGCGTTAAGGGTGCCTATGGGGGCCTGGGCAGGAGTGGGACAGATCTGAGGGTCTCTGGCGGAAGGGGGTGGGACCGGGGCAAGTACCAAGGCATGGTCCACTGGGGCAAGTGCCAAGATGGCCACCACAAAATTGTACATTGGCTCCCGGCCAGCCTAGGCCAGGGCCAAGGCAGCGGGGGCCGTTCCCTCACTGTTTCCAGGATGGCTTCGTGGGCCACATGAAACCACTTTGCGGGCCGCATCTGGCCCCCGGGCCTTGTGTTTGACATGTCTGGTGCTATTTTCTAAGAATGCGAGTGGAGGATAATAGGAATTGTTGCAAGGTTGGGAGAAGCTGGCATAATTGCTGTTAAAGAATAGTACCTACCAAGAAGTACACCACTGATTTTAGTAGAATACTGATGATTGCTAGCATTGTTTTCTTTTTAATGTATAGGTCAGCAGTAATACAGAAAGCCCTCTAAGACATGTTAGTTCCTGTGAAGGCTTTAGTGACTATTGTGGAAACTCATTAACTGCAAAATCAGAGCAAAGTAAGTATTCGTAAATATTTTCATTTTTAATTGGTGAATATTATAAAATTACTGCAAAGTTATAATAGTATTAAATACTGAAAAATTCTATTTTCCATTCCATTCCATTCCATTCTATTCTATTCTATTCTATTCTATTCTATTCTATTCTATTCTATTCTATTCTATTCTATTCTATTCTATTCCTTAAAATACAATTCTTAAAATAAAAAAACTGAAGAATTGTTTTCTCAGACACTATACTACCCCTATAAGTAGTTTTTGTTTGTTTGTTTTTTATTGTCCATGGGGTCGCGATGGGTTGGACACGACTTCGCAATTAACAACAACAAGTAGTTTTTTTAGCAAACCATAGACAACATTGTCCAAAGGTTATATTTGAGTTATGTACTTGGATCAATTGAATATTTATTTAAATGTTATCAATCAATGGTAGATGATAAATCTATCAAAATTATTCAGTTGACTGGAAATCCTAATTGTAAGACCTATTTATTTTAGCTCACAATAGGAGCAGAAGAGCATCTGCTGAAGAGACTCAACAGGTAGACTCCAAGGCAGCCTTACTCACAGTGAGTAAAACATAATGCCGATTGTTATGCTGTGTTTTTCTTGAAAGTTCAAGAGCAGAACCCAAGAACACAAAAGTGAAACTTTTTGGTAATTGACAATAAGAAATACAAGATAAATTTAGATATTCCTTGCAAAATAATTCACATTATCACCCGTGGTGTTGATGCTTTTCAAAATGGTGGATATGTCATCTCTCCAAATGCCTTTAGAATATGCAGGGAAATTTTAACCTCTCTAGCTGTCAGGGAAGGAGCAAACTGAAACAGATCATTGAGTAGAATATTCACAGACCCTATTGGTATGGTGGTTGTTTACACTTTCACTTAAGCATGGAAAGTTGACAACAGCATCACAGAGAGAACCCATCTGCTCCGCCCCTGTATTAAACTCATATTTTTAAGACTATTGTGAACTGCAATCCCAGGACAGCTCAGGAAATCTAGCATTTGTTGCAGCATGGAGATAACCTAGAAAAAGAAATGCAGTTACTCAACAACTTAATTCTTGAGTGTCATCTCTATCTTCCTTATGAAAAAACTTGGGGGAAAAATAAACAATTGGGTATAGCTGAAATCGTTACCATTGGCCTGCCCATTCAGCCACTTGGAGCAATTTAAATGATTTATCTTTGATCAGCAAAACAGCATTAGAGAAACCTAACATGATAGATCACACAACAGGAACATGATGACTGTATCTCTAGTGTGCTCCTGTGTATCATGGTTTGACATTAAACCCAGCAATTAACCTGTGTTTCATGGACTTGTTTCTGGTATTCCTTTCCAGGATTGGTTGAAAGGCCGAACGTCCTACAGAAATGAAATGTAAGTAAACCGTTATCAGCATTAAAACTGGCTGCACTGAGGATTATCTTTTATGCCTTTGCTTGGTAACTCTGTGATTGCTAAGGCTATCTTGATTTGATGTATAAGAATTCATACAAGAAAGAGAGCAAATGAGGAAACATGAGAAAAATACAGTTTGATTATAATATTTTACGCTTGCCAGGTTATGTTATTAGTAGACATGGGTAGCTATAATCATAAATTACATTTTATCAGTGGTGGCGAACCTATGGCACGAGTGCCAGAGGTGGCACTCAGAGCTCTTTCTGTGGGCACGTGTGCTGTCGCCCCAGTCCTGGACCTTCAGCTGGGTTTTATAAAAGCTTTTCGCTTTAGGCCTCCGCCACCATGTGCAAAAACAAACAAACAAAGGTTCAATCAGTCAATTTCAGCTTCTCGCAGGAAAAAAAAGATCTTGCAAAGTTGGAATTGATTGATTGAACTTTTTAATCCCACCCAGTCTGCTGTTACCACTGCAGCCACGCCCACCCAATGGGCCACATCCACCCAATGGGCCACACCCACCTGGCACCCGACAATGCATAAGTGGGTTTTGGGTTGCAGTTTGGGCACTTGGTCTCTAAAAGGTTCGCCATCACTGCCCTATATTCTTAATCGGTTAGTTGGGTTTATAGCCTACATTGCATGGTAGAATACTCCTGTACAGACATTCCCTGGTTTGAGGATATTCTTCCTGAGTATTTTTCTGTTCCTTTAAATAACAATACAATATGAACTAAAATCCAAGAAATGCAAATATCACTAAAGTTTTAATGGTATCTCTGTTACTTGTAGGTCTTCTGAGGAAGATGCACTGAATGGTAAGTAATTGCTAACAGAGTAGCGTATTTTCAGTCTTGATAATAACCTTTCTTAAATTTAATATATCATTCAGCTTTAAATGCAAAGCAAAAGTATCTCAGTAGAAATGTTGGTGGACATTTTATTACCCCAGCTCTTCAGAAAGAAATTTTCTTTTTGTTCTCATTCCATACAAGCCAAGATGAAGTTGTCTTTGTCATGTTGGGGTTTAAATTCTCCTCAGTGTTTTGAACATCATGGGGTTTTTTGTTAATACAATAAATTTGAGTGTTGTTCACTTTATAACTTGTTAAAGTTTGATGAAACTTTACTTGAAAAGCTTCATTTTTTTTTGCGTTACTGTCTTTCTAAAAATGCAATACATTTTATTAATTTAATCATGAAGCAAGTATGTACTTGCTTGAAGCAGATATTTACTTATTTCTTTATTTTAGGTATAGCTTCCCCTTTCAAACCCATTATCGATACCACCTACTACTATTCAGGTCAGTCTCCTAGCCTCCTGAAATGAAATAAAAAGTTAAAGTGGTGTAATCCTTAATCTACATCAGATTGCCTTGTCTTTCTCTACAGCTGTGGAGAGAAATAATTTGATGAGGTTATCACAAAGCATACCATTCACTCCAGTGCCTCCAAGAGGTATGAATTTTCATTTATTCATTTCACGTTTTTTTAGATGACCTTTCATCATGTCAAAACAGGTCTGGCAGACATAATGATTTAGATCATATAGCACTTAAAGCCCAAGAAAACAAATAAGACCCTAAAATCAGACAACTATGACATGAAAGAGCAAATAGGACCCAGATTGTTGGGGGCAATGTAAATATATACACACACACACACACACACACACACACACACACACACACACTGCTTACTGGTGTACACCGCTTAGAGAGTGCTTGCACTTAAAAGTGGTATATAAGTCTCATAAATAAATAAATAAATAAATAAATAGAATGTCAGCAGATTAAAGGATTATGCAAACTAAAATGCCTGAGTAAATATAGTTTGTCTTCACTGGGTACCAAAAATATTCTAGCATTGGTGGTTTTTTTTAGGGAATGTAGCCTAACACCAGGAAGTTTCCTGATATAAAATCAGTTTCTGATAAAGAGACCACTATGTTTATTGTACCGTATTTTCCGGCATATAAGATGACTTTCTAAAGCGCAGAAATCGGCGCCGAAGTCGGGGGTCGTCTTACATGCCGAGTCGTCTTATACGCCAGAAATTACGGTAGTTTCCGGCGGATAAGACGAGTTTATGGGCATGGAAATCGGCGCCAAAGTCGGGGGTCATCTTATACGCCAGAAAATACGGTATTTTACCATGAAATTTGCACAAGATAGATGAACACCGTGTCTTCTTCCTTTCCTTCCTCCCTTTTTGTCGTTTTTTCAGATTCTTAGCTAGAGATTTGACTCATAGGAGATGAAAATCTAAAAGCAAACTCTATACTGTAATGTTGAGTTCATTAATTTATATTTGGCATTTGCCGGTCTGTTCAAGACGAGCTTTAGATTTCTGCCTTTCTCCTAGGCAGACTCATCTTGGATAGATTAGTCACTGGTACATAAGATCATGACGTTAACATTCTCTTATACGTACCTGTATTTTTAACTTTGTTCTGGTGACACCACAGGAGAACCAGTCACTGTGTACCGTCTGGAAGAAAGCTCCCCCAACATTTTGAACAACAGCATGTCTTCCTGGTCTCAGCTGGGTCTCTGTGCCAAAATTGAATTCCTAAGCAAGGAAGAGATGGGAGGGGGTCTGCGACGAGCCCTCAAGGTGGCTTGCACTTGGTCCGAGTACGATATCCTGAAATCAGGTCATCTTTACATCATCAAATCGTTTCTCCCTGAGGTTGTCAACACCTGGTCAAGCATTTACAAAGAAGACACAGTATTACACCTTTGCTTGAGAGTAAGTCGTACTTTTGCTCGGAAAGGGCGAATGCCTACAATACCAAATGCTTAGGATTTTCTTTTTGTGGTTTCGTTCTTTTTTCTTTTCTCGTCCTCCTTCGTTCTTTTTTCCCTTCTGTTTTCTTTTCTGCCAAAGGCAACTCATTCTCCCCTGCTAAATGTTGCGTACACTTTAGTGGAGTCAGCCTATATCCAAGGTAGTACTTTCAGTGGGCAGGCAATCCTCAAGTTATGACCACAATGGACCCCAAAATTTCTATTGCTAAGGGAGACAGTTGCTAAGTGAATTTTGCCCCATTTTGCCACTTTTCTTCCCACGCTGGTTGAATGAATCACTGCAGTTGTTAAGTTAGTAACACGGCTATTGAGTGAATCCCGCTTCCCCATTGACTGCTTGTCAGGACGTCGCAAAAGGGAATTGCATGACAATCCCCCCCCCCCGGACACTGTAACTGTCATAAGTACATGGCAGTTAGCAACCGTCCAAATTTTGATCATGTGTCGAGTCACTTTTTTTAAAAAAAAATGCTGTTGTAACTTTGAACAGTCCCTAAACAAATGGTTGACTACCTTATAATCTTACATAATGGTTCTAGAACAGCGGTTCTCAACCTATGCGTCGCGATCCCATTTGGGGTCGATCGACCATTTTTCGGGGGTCGCCAAAGGTGGCGATCTGCCATTTTTCGCGGCGTGGGGGGCCCTGCGCATGCGTGCCGCGCATGGGGGGGCGCCGGCACATGCGCCGCGCATGGGGGCCCACGCATGCGTGCTGCGCATGGGGTGGCGCACACGTCATGCATGGGGGCAGCGTCGCGCATGCGCAGAACGTTTGTGTGACGGGGTCGCCGTCACATAAACGTTGAGAAGCACTGTTCTAGAAGTATTTTTTTTTTTTTCAAATTAACAAAGCCACTTGTAGTTGCTCTCTAGTTCACCATGGCAAACGTAGCTAAATCGTGTCAACACACACAGATTTGTATATTATATGCATCTTACAGTGTGAGTATATGGCACCGAAAATGTCTGTTCAAAGATTTAAATATGGTTGGAAGGCTTTTTTGTGTTACAAAAGTGGATTTCTTATCTCACCTAGGAAATCCAGCAGCAGCGGGCGGCGCAGAAGCTCACTTTTGCCTTCAATCAGATGAAGCCCAAATCAATTCCATATTCTCCGAGGTAAATCTTATGATGTCTTCTCCATATTAAAAGCCTTCCTATTTTCATTTCTAGACTAAATTACGCAAGGGGTACACGGGTTTCCTTAATCTCTAGGGCACGAGTGGTGGATTTAATTACTTGCTTTCTAGATCAGTGGTTCTCAACCTTTCTAATGCCGTGACCCCATAATACAGTTCCCCATGTTGTGGTGACCCCCAAGTGGGTGTGGCCACCAATAAGAGAGAGTAGGACAGCTAGGGAAAAGGGAAAAAACGGCGGACAGCGTGGTTTGGTGACCCTCGTGAAATGGTTGTTTGACCCCAAATGTGGTCCCGACCCACAGATGCAGAAAATGGTTTACTTGGATGCAGAAAATAGTAGATTACGCTCATCTACAATAACTGCTGCTGCCAGCCGTTGTGTGTGTGTGTGTGTTTGCACAAACAGAAGAACAGATTTCTAGAAAAAATATACCCAAACAGCTAATTTAATTCTTCTGGATATTAAACAAATAACTAATGTATTAAGGAGGATTCGGATGTGCGACACCCCATTTTTTTTTTTTTAGTTGTGTGCACGCGGGGGAAATGAGCGTCTCCCTCAAACCGCTTACAATGTTTCCTCACAAGGTTTTTGGAAGTGTTCCTCTTGTATTGCCACTCCGCCGGGCAGTGGTTTGCCGTTGAAGAATGCATGACTGGAGAATTCAGAAAGTACAACAACAACAATGGAGATGAAATCATCCCAACCAACATGCTGGAGGAGGTCATGCTGGCTTTCAGCCACTGGACGTACGAGTACACGCGAGGAGAGCTGTTGGTCCTTGATTTGCAAGGTAGGTGTCATGGTTCCGACTAATGAAACACTTCAGAGACCTTCCAGGCATTGTTTATCCTAAGAAGTCTTTAATCGTGAAACGAAGTGTCGGCACAGCATGGTGGATGCCAAGATCTGAATTCCCCTCCCCTGAGCACATAATATTCCAGCATGTTTCCCTCCTCTAATTTGCAGTCATAAATCACGTTCTCCAATCAGTTTGAAGGGCATAGTTTCCCTTCAGTTCTGTAGCCTGTGGTATCTTAACTACTCCCCACACACATTCTTTCTCCGTCCCTCCTAGCATCATCTAATTTAACTCTAAAAGTACCACACAGCTTATACAGAGAGTGGTTGCCTCTTCATATTTTGTCAAGGCAAGAACATCCATTGTTAGCAGCGTTGACAGTAGATTAAGATTTATTCCTTGTAGCTTTGTGTACAGAAAGACTGTGCCAGTCTAGTTCCTTCTCATGACTTCAAACGTTCCAGAAGAACTTCTTCCTTTTTATTGTTTTTTTAAAAAATCTTTTAAAACATCATAAATATGAGCCAGTGGCCAAGTGTCTGAATTTTGTTCACGTGTCCCCGGGGAGGCTGCAACGGTCGTAAGTGTGAAAAATGGCCATAAGCCACTTTTTTCAGTGCTGTTGTAACTTTGAATGGTTACTATGGTAAGTGAACTGTTGTAAGTGGAGGACCACCTGTAAGAATTAGGCAAAAACTTGCTCTGCAGCAGTTGAGAGAAAGTGAGGCTTGAGAGGTGCTTCTTGACGTTAAATATTTTTTTTAGATTAGATTATTAGATTATCAACCCCGACTGCTCTTTAGAAGGCCAGATCCTGAAGTTGAGACTCAAGTACTTTGGCTACCTAATGAGAAGGAAGGACTCACTGGAGAAGAGCCTGATGCTGGGAAAGATTGAGGGCAAGAGAAGAAGGGGACGACAGAGAATGAGGTGGCTGGATGGAGTCCCTGAAGCAGGAGGCGTAAGCTTCAATGGACTCCAGAAGATGGTAGAGGACAGGAAGGCCTGGAGGAACCTTGTCCATGGGGTCACGATGGGTTGGACACGACTTCACAATTAACCACAACAAATTGTCATTTTTCCTTGTAGGCACAATGGCACACATTAAAAACGAAATTTAGTTGCTTCCTCTCAAAGCGTACACATACATAACCCCCCTTTAAAACATACTATATACAAATGTGGTGCTTGGCTTGACCCTTCTCTCTTTTGCGGACCCCAGGTCCGAGCAACGATCACAGTTATAACTTTTGCTCTTTCTTGCAAAGGTGTTGGAGAAAACCTAACCGACCCTTCTGTAATAAAAGCTGAAGAAAAAAGGTAAGTTTGCTGAAGGTTCTTCTTCCTATGGCATAGGAGGCAGCAGTCCTGGTGTGCCTGCAAGGGATTTTGAAAGAAAACCTGTTTTGTGTTCAAGGTCAAGCGATATGGTATTTGGTCCTGCCAACTTGGGAGAGGATGCCATTAAGAATTTCAGAGCTAAGCACCACTGCAACTCCTGCTGTAGGAAACTTAAGCTCCCAGGTAAACCAAACACTCTATTTAAAGGACAGGAACCTCTCCATCGCGGCTTCTTTTTCATATGGAAAAGAAATGTGACACCTCTGTGGTTGCTCCAAGCGAGGGTAGAGTCAGTGGAATTCATTTGGATCGTTTTGTCGTGAGTTCCTGCATCATAATCCATAACACTGAGGTTTAAAAAGAGAGAGATAGCTCCCCAAACTCCATCCAAAATCTCAAAGATACCCCCTGCCCTTGGCATCACTGTCTTTTCCATTGTGTCTCTCAAGAGTGTCATCTTTTAGGTGTGGCTCCTGGCCACAGATAGCTTGAGCTCCTTTCATACCGAAACTGAGTCCTTGCTGGCGAATTTGGCCATCTCACAACAGGTACCAAATAGCCAAACCAAAAGCTAGTCGCTGTCTTGTTTGAATGTCTTGCATCTCTTCTAAGATTAAGTGCTAGTTAGGCAATCTAGCATGGAGAATCAGTAAAGTGTAATATTGCTGCTTTGGAGAGAAAAAAACGTCCAGAAAGTGTTACTAGTGGCATACAGATTCCTTTTTTTTTAATTGATAGTAACGTAGGCTCCTTTCCTTCTCTTCTCTTCTCTCCCTTCCCTCTTCCCGGACTTGGCTCTCTGTTTTTTTTTTTTTATTGTTATTCTTTGGCAGATTTGAAAAGGAATGACTATACACCTGATAAAATCCTGCTGCCTCAAGAAGATTCTCCAGAGCTAAATATTCAGCCCGGGAGCTGCACCAAAGAATCCAACTCAACCGGTTCCAGACACTTGATGCTGTAACAATACACCCTGGCTTTTTTTTTTTTTTTAATCAAATGCTTGCAACAGTCAGTCGGGTCCCCAGTGCCCCCCGCTTCTCCCTACACTGGCTCTGGCCCTGGAAACTGACCAGTAGTTTAGGAAGGGGTTCTCGTGAAATATGGGCATAGTCTTCAGAGGAGGAGCTGGCAAGCTGTCAATTTATCCTTCAAGTTCCTTTTTCCAAGGTGGAGTCGAATTAAGTATTTATGAAGTAGCTTTTTTTAAAAGAAGCATTTTAGCGGAAGGAATTAAACTGTCCATTTTATTACCTTGGTCTGCGGAGGGGCTCACTCTCTCTCTCCCCCCCCCCCTCTCGGCCCCTTCACGCTGTAGTGCAATATGTGTCCATGACCAAAATGACATTTTGGCTTTCAGTGGTCCTAAGGCAGAGGGTGCTCCAGGTTATTGGCAGCTGGTTTCTGTCAATCTGACCAGAGAAATGGGAGAGAGAGCTGCCACCCCCTGCTCCATTGCCAAAGGGTTCTTTGACACATCTTGGGGGTCCCGAGGTGCTCTCTGGACAACGCGCCACGTATGTTTTATGTGGCTGAGTGGGAACAAGCTGCTCCTAAGAATATCGATCATTGTGCCAGTAAGCTTTGAGCTACGAAGGGGTTGAACCTCTGGTTCTCCCCCCCCCAGACGTGCAATGGCCTTGTCTCCTGCATCAGGATTCACCCACTGAAGTGTGGAGCCAGTTCGCATGGGATGGATTGTGTGTAATGAATTCCCCCCCCCTCTTTTTAAAATCAAACCAATATATATTTCAATTTTTATTAAGGCACTGTCTATGAGTAGGAAAAGTATAAGCGAGATTTGGAAAGAGGGTGGGTGTGTGTGGGGGGTTAATCAGAGTGGCAGAAGACAAAATAGCATAAGATCTGGTTTTGGGATAAGAAGCGGTCTTTGTGAAGTGAACCGGTGTTCTTGAAATCTCCTGGCTGCTTCATTAATGTTGCCTTCCAAAGATCTTCTCAACCTCTACACGGAACCTGAATGTACACATGGATTTTAAGGATTTTTTCCGATGCTACCCCTGCGGCGTGCCTTCCTGTACTGCTGGGAAATATCCAACATTTCAGATGATGCAGACAAGAGTCTTCTTTGGAACTTCTTGCTACATCCGTTTTTGTCCCAGCTTTCAGTGAGAAGTAAAGTTGATGCAGAGAGAACCACAGCAGTGCCTGGCAACTTTTGAGATATTGGAAGAGAGAGTGTGTGTGTGTTCTGGTTCCTACACGACCTAGGTGACCTCCCAAAAGAGCCCTTCAGTTGTATTTGCTATTCTGTGAGAGTGCATCTTTTATGTTTATCTATGGGACTTATTTAAAAGAGAGAGAGAAAAAAATAGGGTTGAATTTACATTATGTATTGTACGGGAGATTGCAATGCAACTTTATGCCAATAAAAATGTAATTTACCTGTCCAAATTTGTTGAAAATTCAACAAGAACCTCTTTGTCCAATTAAAGTTTCATGCTGCAAGGTTTTTTTTTGTTTTTTTGTTGTTAAATAGGTACTAATTGTAATTTTTAATTAAAAGGCATCATAACGCTTAGTAATTGTTTTTTTAAAAAAATTTGTAGTGTATCTTATAGATACAGACATTAAGGCACGAACACAATAGCTGTTTAAATGGTGGTTTATGTCGCTGGGGGAGGAAATAAATAATGTATTAAAGCTATAAAAACTGTATACGTTTTATATATCAATAAATCTTTAAACAATCCCAAATAAATTTATTCTTGTTTAGACTGCTGACCTCTTTCCTTATTTGAACGGCCTGAACAGGGAATGGAAAAGAGAAATGTTATTGATTTAGTGAAAACTGCTGAAACCTTCAAGATATAGGACGTTAGTCACAGAAGCTAGTGCAGCAATGAAGAAGGACTCTGTTTATTTTTTTGTTCTGGTTTCTTGAGAAATCAAGTCATGTCTACTAATTGAGGAACAAGGAGTGGCTCAAAGTTGTCCGTGTTGTTTGCTAAAGTTCTGCCTTGCTATAAAGCCCAAAGTAAGGTAACATCTGCTTAGGAGAAAGTAGAAAAAAAATGCTGGAAAGAGAAAACCGTATCGATGAAGCTTTTTGAGTCCATGGAACCCATATCTCTGTGGTTCAGGTATGCTGTGTATGAGATAAATCAGCTCCTGGAAAGCAATTGACTAGAATGGTGAACTAGGATTCCGGAATCACTGGGTGTTGTATTTTGTTAGAAATATCCCAATGGCATTGCCTAGCAACAAGGTAGAATATATTTATGATGCCAGAAGAATCCATATTGAAACATCAGGAAGAACTGCAAATAGTCAAAGGGACCAACCCTTATATTTGGGGGCAGCCCTCCTGAATGCGAGTAAGATGAAACCATCTGATTGCACCAGAAAATCCAGAAACCAAGCATCAAAATGAAGAGGCGGTGGTAAACTGGCTCCTTTAAAACTTGAAGTATTCAAGCATTGCTTTGTCTCCTTGCAAGCCAGCTGATGGCTTCCAGGTCAACAAATATGCCAGAAGAATTCAATATATATTATCTTCTGTGAGTTTTTTGTTCCTAATTAATTACTGTCTAGTGACTAAGAGATGAAGGGGAGGCTATGGAGAAATCTTTTCTTTGGTTTATTTTGGGGAGATCTGGATGATGAACGACTGCAGGAATTGGATGTGTCTACTCTAGGAGGTGACATGATAATGGTCTTCCAATGTTTGAGGAGCTGTCAAGAGGAAAAGGGGTCATCCTAGTCTTCAAGGCACCTGAAGGCAGCACAAGAAGTAACAGATGGGAACTTATCAAGGAAAGATCCAACTTAGAACTAAGGAGAAATTAGAACAGTTAATCAGTGGAACAGTTTCTCTCCAGAAGTGGGTGCTCCATTACTGGAGGTTTTTAAGAAGAGACTGGATGGCCATTTGTCCAGAATGATATAGGGTATGCTGCTTGAGCAGGGGGTTGGACTAGAAGACCTCCAAGGCCCCTTCCAACTCTGTATTCTGGTGTTGACTCCTAGATCTCACAGATTTTGTACTACTTCCCATAAATTGTGAAGCTGAACTGAAAATGTTTTAACAAGTCAGTGTGGTAGGAAAATTAAAATACAGGCAGGCAAGCTAGCATTATTAGGCAATGTCTTCTGTATAGTTTGTGGATTGATATGACCCAGGAAAAGTCTGTTATTGTTTATATTATGTATTTTTTCTGTATGGATGAGAACTGGAAGTCCCCTACCCCTAAATAACGATAATCCTAGTTTGGCTTGAGCAGCTTTGAACCGGTTTGATTTCAGCACCAACCGGATCATTTAATTCTCATGTGCTTATTGTATCAACCAAACAACTTCCTTGTCCTATATTCAGTTCCTTGTTGACTAGGAGACTGATTAATTTATACAAACTGGAACAAAAACTCTCATAAATAGAAGATTTTGTTCATGTTAGGACTTGAGCCGAAACCAAAACTTGTTGGAAATTGTACGTGTTCACTTTGAGAGCGGGCAACTAAATTTCATTTTTGATATGGGCCGTTGCGCCCACAGTAAAAAATGACAATGAAGGTTTATCTTATCTCATCAATTGTTTAGCTATCTAGGAAACTCATTAACTGATAGAAATTGGAATGGAAACTCTTGTAAATAAATATTTTTGTTCATGCTGGGACTCAAATTTCTTTGACAATTGTTTGGCTTTGGAACTACAGCAAGAGTGCCTTTCCCTGGCCGCCTTCAGAAGAGTCTATGGATATATCCAGAGATGACACAAACCCACAATACCAAGGACTTACCGGCCTGCGTAATTTAGGCAACACATGTTATATGAATGCTGTAATCCAGTGCCTTTGCAGTGTATCCCCGTTGGTGGAATATTTCCTCTCTGGAAAATATATAGCCTCGTTAGACAAGTAAGTGGATTGCTTTGTTGCGCAAGAATGTCCTTTAGGAAATTGCTCACTATTATTAAGCTAAAGATAATTTCTTTTCCCCTGAAGCCACAAAGTTCCATAGGAATTAATTCACAAGTCTTAGGGCTTTCTGGGGTATTTTTTTTTAGTGACTCCTGTTTGAGATTGCCGTCTGTCAGAATCCAATTATATTTCATCTCTAGTTATCGACTATGGAAAACCCCATTTCTGCCCTCTCTGGATTCTGTCATACGATGAAGGGGAAGGGGGGTGAACAAAGGGGTTTTATGGCCCCCACTTCCTTTGGTACAACTTCAAAAGGGACTGAATGTGGATACCACCAAAAGGACTACACATAACAATGGGGCCATCAGCTTTCATCTACTCCCCTCTGAAGTCTCCCTTCCACTGGCAGTGAGGAAAAGGTGGAAATGTAACGCCTGGGATTGTCACTGGAAGGATGGTGGGGTGGGGTGGGGCTGCTGGGGACCCCTTAAAACCTTGAACCGTAGGGTTTGGGCCCCAGGTCCTGTCTAGAACGCCTGCAACCATTTTCTCTTAATAAAGGATGCCTGATGGAAGAAATATTCCAAGAGTTCTGTCTTCTTAAGATGCAAAGTGGGGTGGGTCCTTACACCGTCTTTATTAACTCTGTTATTAATGTATGGACCATGAATATATGTCAAGCAAACTTTAGACTGAGTTTTCTAATCTCTTTTTTGAAGGAATATAGGAAAGTGGTTCTAAATAGAGAGAGGGACAGAAAGTTTCATTAAAAAGCAAGTAAGACACTTCTTTTGACATGTGAATCTAATGCAAAGAAGCAGTTTCCATAATTTTTACATTGGTTCTCAATGTACGAAGGTATTTAACATATATGGTTAGAACAGAGGGACTCACCTCTGTTCCAGGAAGTCTGGAGTAATGCTGACTACATGTAGTATCATGAGCAAGTTAATTGCTATCTCATACTATTTCAAAATTCAACGGTGCAAGAAAGAAACCTTCTGTCACTCTGCAGCACTGTTCCTCAACCTTGGCTACTTTAAGCTGTCTGAACTTCAGTTCCCAGAATTCCTCAGCCAGCATAACAGGTGGGGCAATTCTGGGAGTTGAAATCCAAGTTGCCAAGGTTGTGGAAGTCTGCCCTAGCAGAGCATATGTGGAAATTACAAGATGATCTATAATGAGGCTAGAAAACAGCGATGCTCATAATGACAATGGCAGTAGATCAAGTCATATCATTATTGATTTTTTTTTAAATATTCAGGACAGAAAATATAGAAATTGAACAAAGCTGCTTGAGCAGTTGACATCTAGCCCGATTTGCCGAGCCTGCGGATCCATAAACCTTCCAGTGTTTTTGTGTTGGTTGATCCGTTTCCTCAACATGGTTTTCAGCCTTGATGGCCGGAGGGGAGGTCATTGGCTGGGAGACATTGGCGATTTTCCTTGAGTAGGTGGTTGGCTCAGTGAGGACATATTGCCAGTGTAGATGAACCAAAGCTTGATCCAGCAAGGTGTGAATAATCTTGTCGTGTTCTGATATATGCCACCTCTTTTCTAAGGGAGAATGGAGAGATTGCAACAGCCTTTGCCTACCTGATGAATGACATGTGGCTTGGGGACTTTGACTGTGTCTCTCCAGAGGTTTTTAGATTGGTCATTGGTGAACGGTACCCTGCTTTCATTAAGAAAACTCAACAAGATGCTCAAGAGTTTCTGATCTATGTCTTGAATGAACTACATGAAGCTCTCAAAAAGGTAAACAGCGTTTGTCATTGATGAAGCTAGGCGGCCTTGAAAGAAGGATTATGTAACCCGCGGAGCTTGGAAAAAAGTTTGGAGAATGCCGATCAGCAAAATCAGGCATAATTAACCCTGGATATCTTTTGCTTCTAGTACTACGGTACCAAACGCAGAGTTCTTTCTACTCTCCTATTTTAATTTGTTTTTCAGCAAGTCATGTTTTGCTGACTCAAGTGTTGAGAAGATGAAAGTACGTTTTGAATAACTACAGGTGGCCATGCCGGATGGCAAAATCCCATTTGATTGATGGTTTCAATCATAGTTGGAAGGCATAATAAACTATAGCCTGTCCAATGTTGTACATACATGGATGGCTTATCCATGTAACATTGTGATTTGGAATTATATTTAAAGAACCAAACAAAGGAAAGAAAGAAAAGAAAAATAATGCCAATGCTACAGAAAAATATATCTTTAACAGCCATTTGTTTTATATATATAAAACATATATATATATATATATACTGAAGTATGTGCCGTGCCATGTTTCGAACTGTTCATAACATATTTCCATACGGAGATTTTAATTCTTTGTAGGCAATGGTGATATCCTTTTTTTCCTTAATCTGTAGGATATTTCACATTTCAAGTTATGGGTGTCAATATATGCCTAGTTATCACATTGGGTGGTTTGGGTTTGTTCAAAATCAGATTTTGACTCCTGGGGGTTTTCTAGAAAGCATTTCTAGAAGTGATTTGCCATTGCTTCCTTCTTAGGGCTGAGAGAGTATCTGGCGCAGAACCTCCCAGTTGGCTTCCATGTCTAATGAAGGCCGAGAACTCAGATTTCCCCAATCCTAATCCACGGCTTTTTGTGGAAGTCATTGTGAAGTTCTAGTGGTGAATCTGAAATGTATTACTGCATTACATTTGAGGATGAAAGCATAAAACGTTTAGCTTTGAATTGGTACAGTAGCAGGTGAGAACTTGCAGGAGATGTAGCAGAACCTGGGGGCGGAGTTAAAAGAGTGATCAGCCTAGAATCTCCACGTAGCCATAAATGAACAAAGTCCAACCCCTCTAGAATTCCACTGACCCATCCTTGTCTGACTCCAAGCAATTGTTAACCATTGGTTGAGAAGATTCCTGTGCATTGGCATGGGTAGCAAAAAAATAAATAAATCAGTTTAATTGAACTTTCACGGGTGGACCTGGTCTTTCGCGCCTGATGGAAATTGTCTGACTTTTCCATCTCATGGCTCCTTTCCCCTCTTCTGTAGACAAATAAGAAAAAAAATCAGGGAAGCTCATCGACTGCTTGGGAATCCAGGAGTTGCCTTAGCGAATGTTCCATTATCACCCGACTTTTCGAAGGACATCTTAGCTATGATATCATGTGTTTGGAATGTCAAACCACGACTTACAAAACTGAGATCTTCACCGTGCTGTCTCTACCGATACCCTATGAATCGGAGTGTTCCCTCGAGGTATTGGCTTTTCTCTAGGGATGAAAACCGTCCCTATTCAGTTGCTTTAAACCAGTGGTTCTCAACCTGTGGGTCGGGACCCCATTTGGGGTCGAACAACCATTTCACGGGGGTCGCCAAACAACGCAGTCCGCCATTTTTTCCCCCTTTTCCTTAGCTGTGCTACTCCCTTTTATTCTATTGGCTTTTGAAAGCCAATAGAATAGACTCTCTTGAATAGAGTCTAATTCTATTGGCTTTCAAAAGCCAATAGGAATTGTCCAGGCTGTCTCTGCCCTGCTGAGCCTGCCAAAAGTCCCATTCTGCAAATGGTGCTGCACCAGTTGAGTAGTCCTCGACTTACAACCAGTTGAGTAGTCCTCGACTTATGACCGGTTGGGGGGTCACGGCATTAAAAAGGTTGAGAACCACTGCTTTAAACAAACCCCATATGGTGCAATCTAATGGATTAGTGTAGTGCTGGTGTTTTGTATCTCACAGCATTGTTCGTTCTTGATTAATTTTTAAAATTCCTCTTTTACCCTGATCTATGAAGATTAGGTATGTGATCTGCTCAGAGTCAAGAGTGATTGGAATAGCAGGGAAGGGAGGGGAAGAAGGAAAGGAGAGGGGAGGGGAGGGGAAGGGAGAGAAGGGAAGAAGGAAAGGAGAGAAAAGGGGAGAGGAAAGGAGAATATATTCATTCTTCCCTCTGCGATCTGATCCTAAGAAGTGATGATGTTGATAGTACCTAAGAAATCTAACTGGGCTTCCTACCCTCCATAGCTGTGTATGTGCAATACGTTATTTTTATTTCTATGAAAACAAAGTGGCACCTATCAACAGCCTGTTTGTTACTCATGATCAATATTATATATATATTTAAAAAAATTAAATGGAGGACGTAGCTTGCTGTGCTACAAACACCGAACTTTCCCCTATGTTTACTCGCAAGATCAGTTCTAGGCTTTGTGTGGCATGCTTAGAAATTAAAAGTGGTAGAAGGGGCATACCGTAGTTTTGTTCTAGTATGTGCTTGCTTTTCTAAAACAAAAGAAGAAGGTAACCCGGGACATTATGTGGGGCCAACTTCAGTAGTGTAGAGCAGGGCTTTTCAACCTTTTCACCCACGGTACCACTTTTAGGATATGGCAATATCCGAGTACCACCAGTCGCCTAGCAAGGTGTCAAACTTGGCTGAGGCAGGTTTTGGTCACTTCACATGTCCCTGGGACACTGTGACCATCATAAATATGAATCAGTTGCCAAGCATCTGAATGTAAATCATAAGACCCTGGGGATGCTGCAACATTCCAGCTGATCGGCGCTTCTTCTGGGCTCAGCAGAAGCGCCAGGATCGGCACCAAGCTCCAGTTGGAGCCTGGCGCTGATCCTGGCGCTTCCACTGAGCTCTGACAGCCCTGCAGCTCCAGCCATCTCTCGCTCAAGCTTGTGCGGTGCTGCCACCGGTTCAGCTCATTCCTCTCCCCTGCTATCACTTTTCTGGGATGCTCGCGTACCACCTGCCAGGTGCCAATGTACCATAGGTGGTACCCGTACCACTGGTTGAAAAGCCCTGGTGTAGAGTACTAACCGAAGCGCGTTTTATGATGGGGAAAGCTTCTCATGGCAGCCAGTTAGTTAATCCAATGAGACCTTCACGTAGAACGATGAGAAGCTTGCAGACTTCAGCTATGTCCACTGACTAGGAAAAAAAATGCCTACTTGTGGGGTTAAACGTTGAATGCCATGCAACCTTTCCAAGATAATCAGTGTGGGATTTCATGGCAAGCATGCAATCCCTGTAATTAACTATGCCTCTTTCCCAAACCCCTTTCTTCTCCAGGAATGCCTGGATTGCTTCTTTCAGCAGGACGTGTTGACCTGGAACAACCAGATCAACTGCTCCTGCTGTGGGATCAAAACAGATGCTGCAGTGAAAGCCAGCATAGCCAAAGCACCCAAGATGGTCATCTTCCACTTAAAGAGGTAGGCGTTTTTTTTCTTCATGGGCTGACTTGCATAACATCCGTTCTGCTAGAGTCAATTGCTTACAGATGCTGAAAGGATTTCAGTGGCAGAGTTTGACTAGTTAGGAAGTTATCGACAACTTAACAGGACAGAAATGGGACCTCACTAGATCAATAAAAAAGCAGATTAAGGAGAGATTTCGGCACTTAGCAGAATAACAGAATTGGAAGGGACCCTGAAAGAATAGAATAGAAATGGAGAATAGAATAGAACAGAATAGAAATAGAAATAGAATAGAAATAGGATAGGAATAGGATAGGAATAGGATAAGAAATAGAATAAACAGAGTTGAAAGGATTGTCCAATCTCTTCTTTAAAACCTCCAGAGATGGAGCTTCCATCTTGATATCTCTCTCACTGTATTTTATTTGAAAGGTTAGAAGCTGCTGCCATTTCTGTCAAAGAAAACAATTCAAACTCCTCGTGGTCAAAACCAATGTTTTTTTTCATATTTTTTTTTCTGCACCTCAGAAATGAAATTTAATTAAAACCAGACCTAGATGCTAGTCTGGTCTCTGTTTATTTCTACCCACTTCTTCCATTATAAATATGACTCTAACTAAACAATATACCAAGATGACTCAAAAACCATTTCTATTGTACTATTGATCAAGATCATACTTTATTTTCAGATTTGATTGTCAAGGCAGTTACAAGAAGAAACTGAAAACGGACATCTACTATCCTTTAAATAACCTGGATTTGTCTCCTTATATATATCCACTTTTTCGGAAAAATCCAAAATACAACTTATTTGCTGTAGTGGTAAGTGACAATATAGATGATTCCAGTATTCTTCCAGGATAACATTTCAGTTATCTGTATGCAAGAATGTTCACTTCCTAAAAATAATAAAGGCGGGATAAAAATGAGTAGACAGTAAGAAAACTGAGTTCAGTAAAATAATTTTATTCAGTAACTAGAAAGGATGAATGTATGGTGCTACTGGTTGAGGAGATGGTCAGCAAGCTTTCCCAATTGATGCAACCAAAAAAAAAACCATTAAGTGGTAGACATTATAAAAACAAGAGAGCAAAATTATGCTTTCCAAACTACAGCTGTAGGGTACAGATGAACTAGACTCTCCAAAATGTTTACTATCAGTTTTTATTCAGGATTAACTCTCTTATTGGAGAAAAATTAGAAGTGGGTGGGTGGGTGAGAATGGAAGGAAACATACGTGCTTAAAACAGATTATTAGAGGGGACAGTAATATTCCAATCCATACATCGTGCTGGATGGCTTTCCCAGATATGCTTTTCAACGCAGAAAAGTTATTCTTTTAAAAAGTCACTTTCAGGTTTTCCATACTGGTCACGCAATGTTTACAGCAGTGGTTCTCAACCTTTCTAATGCCGCGACCCCATAATACAGTTCCCCATGTTGTGGTGACCCCCAACCACTTATACATCACCGCGTGCCAGGGGCATGGCCAAAGAAAAGGGGGAAAAAATGGCGGACAGCCTTGCTTGGCGACCCCCGTGAAATGGTCGTTCGACCCCAAATGGGGTCCCGACCCACAGGTTGAGAACCACTGGTTTACAGCAACCAAAAATAAAATAGGGAAAAAATCCATCTCCACCACCTTGCCCTTATGACAGAATTCATATGCAACATGACGTAAAACCTTTGCACATCCATACCTCATGCAAAGAGGTATAAAGCTTGTTTTCCATAACAGTACAAGGTGTACTGTAGGTAATCAGTTAAATTTGGCTCTGAATTAGTGTGTGTGTGTGTGTGTATCTCACTGCACAACTAATAAATAAATGTTGAAGAATGGATACTGTAGGACTGGGGAGTCAGAAACAAATCTCCACTTTACCGATTTTCAAAACCATCTCCCTCCCAAAATTATAGTGATTATTAAACTAGGAGATGAGGCCCATAGGCTGCCTTGAGTGACTTGAAAGAAATACTTCCTTGGTAAACTTGAAATGTGTTATTGTTGCAGAATCATTTTGGAGATCTGGACGGTGGCCATTACACGGCCTTCTGCAGACACACTCTTAGCCAAAATTGGTACAACTTTGACGATTCCCAGATCAAAGTGATCCCAGAATCCTCTGTGCAAACATCTGCCGCCTACCTTCTGTTTTATAGCAGTCAAGCTTTCTCTGCGCCCGTAAAGAACCAAAATGTCTAGGAGAACCAAGTTGTAGGTTCCAATGGCCACGTTGAGTTGGCCTATTCTTTGGTTGTCATTCCGGAACAACTGCATTTTTTTCCCCACGTGTCTTTGGATTGTACTGATGGAGTGACCTAGAAGCTGGCTCTTCCAAGCCACTTTCTTTCAGTGAAAAGAACGCTACTCAGCGAGCCTTACACAGAATGTGACACGACACCTGCAGTTAAATAAACTCTTCTTGGACAGCCAGAGTTGAGTGTTAATTCTTATTGCAGAATCCACCGAAAACTAGATGCCGCTTCCTGCTGATTACATTTCTGAACGGATTATACATTCCCGAGTGAAGCTCATAAACGTTTACCAGCCTTCTGATTAAAAAAAAAAAAAGTGTACTATTTAATACATCGCAACCACATCCTCTCAAAAAGTATTCCTGGAGTAAAACTTAAGTTGTGAAATGATTCCCCTGTTCCAAAATCCATGCTTCTTTAAAAGTATTCCAGCAATCCTATTCCAGCAAAATGAAATTCCATGGTGAAAAAAGCAAGGTTCAACATTTAGGCAAGAAAAACCAAATGCACAAGTACAGCATAGGTGGCACCATGCTCAACAGTAGTAACTATGAGAGGGACCTCGGAGTCCTAGTAGACAATCATCTAAATAGGAGCCAGCAGTGTGCTGCAGCTGCCAAAAAGGCCAACACAGTGCTAGGCTACATTAACAGAGGGATAGAATCAAGATCACGTGAAGTATTAATACCACTCTTCAATGCCTTGGTAAGGCCACTCTTGGAATACTGCATCCAGTTTTGGTCACCACGATGTAAAAAAAGATGCTGAGACTCTAGAAAGAGTACAGAGAAGAGCAACAAAGATGATTAGGGGACTGGAGGCTAAAACATATGAGGAACGGTTGCTAGAATTGGGTATGTCTAATTTAACGAAGAGAAGGACAAGGGGGGACATGATAGCAGTGTTCCAATATCTCAGGGGCTGCCATAAAGAAGAGAGAATTAAGCTATTTTCCAAAGCACCTGAAGGCAGGACAAGAAGCAACGGGTGGAAACTAATCAAGGAGAGAAGCAACCTAGAACTAAGGAGAAACTTCCTGACAGTGAGAACAATTAATCAGTGGAACAGCCTGCCTCCAGAAGCAGTAAATGCTCCAACACTGGAAGTTTTTAAGAAGAGACTGGACAGCCATTTGTCCGAAATGGTGTAGGGTTTCCTGCCTGAGCAGGGGGTTGGACTAGATGACCTCCAAGGTCCCTTCCAACTTTACTACTATTACTATAATGTAGATTCTGTATTTGCTCTCATCTAGTCCACTCATCCCGAAATAATGTACACTTATTAAATTGCAAAGCAAGGAATATTTATCAGGCCAATGCATTTTGAGACAAGTGCGTAGGATATTTTTGGGGGGTTTTAAAAAAAAAAGACACGGATACAAGACACATATTAAAAATTATGTAATGCTTCAGTCTTCCAGAGTACATTGTAAAGTGCGGAGAAAGTCATACAGAAATCTAGTTTGAGAAAGCAGCCATCTCTCTGTTAGCAATGCTTGTCAAAGGATCGGATTTCTTTATTATATACATGTTGGATGTGCAATTCTGCAATCGGTATGTACACATACATTCCAATCTTTTATCTCTGGCTAAGATATTCACAGTAGAATCAAGCTTAAGGTTAGTGTGAAAAGGCCATAAACGTGGGAAAGAGGAAAGAAAGATACGCTTTGAATTTTAACACATCTTGAATCCAACTCTTAATGCTTTTCAAAGGACGAAGCAAGATTTATAATTTTCGAGCGTAGCTACAAATAAGTCAGTTTGAAACATATTATTCCGTACGAAGCAGCAGAGTTAATAATTTAATTTTCAGCAATAGCACTAAAATACATTTTTGGACAAGGAACTGCTGCAGCCCTCTTTAGGCAACGTTATATTGGTCACAGCTCAGTCACTTATAAACCAGCTAAAGTATCCTTCAGTCTTTCCTTTAAGTGGCTATATCTGCAGCCCGTTGCTCGTAAGATGTATAAAAGAGAATATAAGCAGCTGAAGACTTCACTGAGGAAGCAGAGATATCCGAGACTTCGTGGTCATCAAATTTATACCATCGTTGCTTTGCAGCATTCTTGCAGTAAGCTGTGTAGTGTCCACCATCCAGCCCTCCATAATGGTTCTGTGGAGGAAACAAAAAATAAATTAGGATCAAGAGCTTTAGGAAAGCTACATGTGGGGAAACACTTTGGGAATAGAAGTTATTGATTGCCATACATGAACACAAGGGAGTCTGTTTATTAACTAATTAGCCAATAGCATTCAAAAGGCACTGAGAAAGGTCCATCTAGTCAAAGCTACGGTTCTCCCAGAAGTGATGCATGGCTGTGACAGTTGGACTCTACGGAAGGCTGAGCATCCAAGATTTAATGTTTTCAAATTGTGTTGGACTTGAGAATCCCTTGGACTTCAAGGAGATCAAATCAGTCAATCCTAAAGGAAATCAACCCAGCTCAAATCTTTAGCCATCAGATGAGAAGAGAGGACTCTTTGGGAAACACCCTGATGCTGGGAAAGATGGAAGGCAAAAGGAGAAAGGGGACGACAGAGGATGAGATGGTTGGATAGTGTCATCAATATAGTGAATGTGAGTTTGAGCAAACTCCAGGAAATAGTGGAGGATGGGGACCTGGCGTGCTGTGGTCTATGGGGTCATGAAGAGTCGGACACAACTTAAGTGTCTGAACAATAGCACTTAGACTTCACTTCACAGTGATTTACAGCCCTTTCTAAGTGGTTTACAGAGTCAGCCTATTGCCCCCAACAATCCTGGGTCCTCATTTTACCGACCTCGAAAGAATGGAAGGCTGAGTCAACCTTGAGTCCTGTCAGGATTGAACTCCAGACTGTAGGCAGTTAGCCTGCAATACTGCATTCTAACCACTGCGCCACCACCATCCCCAACAATAAATTCCAAAGGCTGTTACTTACAGATACTGAAAACAGGTTATATCTCTTCAAAGTACTTTTGGGGCCAATAACATATTGTGACAGGTCAAGGTTCTCCAAAGGGAAATCAACAGATGTTTGAAGCTTCTGTTTCCACCGCCCATCATATGAAAATCTAACCATGAGCAACAGGGAATACGTGTTAGACAATGCTGGGTCTACCAAAACTAATCAATATTTATTGGTTTATTCATTAATCAAATTTATACAGCTACCCGTCTCACCAACAGTGACTCTGGGCGCACATAATCATTGGAGTCACAACAGATGTAAACATCCAGCCTTACCTTTTCAAATGTACTAAAAGGACAGGTGGCAACTTCCATATTTCTATTTTTTTCAAGGAATCTCTTCGAGTCTTGCAATGGCTACAATAAAATCGATTGTTATCCGTCAGTTTCTCTTCTTTGGAAAATAATCTAAGGCATTCCTGGAAGAAAACAAAACAAAAAAAAGTGCTCTGGGTGAATTCAAAGAATAAAAAAAAAAAAATAAACTTCTTCATGGGTATCGTTAATATGTGTTTGATGGTGTTGGAACCCAGACAATATGTTGCTGATGAAATATTAAGCATTTGTGACTATAATATATATATATATATATATATATATATATATGTTTTCTGAGGTTTTCGCGGGTATTTGCATGTAGGTCTTTGGTTGTTCGGGTTTTCTCCCGTGTAAAATTGGAAGTGTCTTGGCAACGTTTCGACGAAGTCCCATTCGTCATCTTCAGGCTGGTGTTTTCAGCTTCGTGCTGCTCAAAGCACGAAGCTGAAAACACCAGCCTGAAGATGACGAATGGGACTTCGTCGAAATTTGCCAAGACACTTCCAATTTTACACGGGAGAAAGAAAACCGAACAACCAAAGACCTACATATATATATATATATATATATAATATATATATATATATATATATATATATATATATATATATTTAAACAAACAAACAAACAAGTTAGAAGGTTAAGAATCGTCAAAGGGTTCAAACCCACCTGCAGGCTGCATTTGCTAGTGGAGGCCAGTGGCAACGATAAGTACATGAAAGCCTCAAAAGTCCGCGATTTTTTGTGACACGTCAGACACTGCACTGTGGATTTGAACTGGCCTTGAAAGAGGGCCACGATAATGGATTCGTTGAGCTGCTTGTGCTTGTGCCAGGCAAGATCAGCTGCTTTGAAGTCATCCAGGTGATCGTTATTTTCTTCTTTGTAGCGCTTTCGGTTGTCCGCCTAGAACATTGGAAAACGAAAGCTTATCAGTACCCACTTGAAGGGTTGGAAGGCGTGTTTTGGGCAGAAAGCAGCAACAATCGTCATTTGTTATTATTTATGATTATCCTCATTTATTTTATTATGGAAAGACAGAGATGGAGAACCTCACATAGCTACTTGGCTCTAAAAACACAGTCCATAGACTTTGATAATGTCTTCACTGTTCAACTTTGATAATGTCTTGCTGTTCCACCTTGACAATATGAAGACCTCTGGACTTCAACTCCCAGAATTCCCCAGCCAGCATGGGGAAGTTTTCTTTTTCTTATTGCTTGTGCAAAGCAACGGAAACAGCCTGTTTTCAACTTGGGTTTATTTTCTGCACCAGTCTCTCTCTTTATCTTTCTCCTCTCTCTTTCTCTCTCTCTCTCTCTCTTTTAAACAAACCCATTTTCTTTCTGAGAGGGATGAAGATTGGATACTTTAGGGGAAAAGCACCTTCTCTTCTTCTTCTCCTTAGTGCCATACAGCACTTCAATGAGAAATATTTAAAAAAATGGACACCTACTTTATTTAAGTCTTCGTGAAGGCCGTCCATTAAAAACAAAAGCAGTTCTTGGGAATCTTGTTGACTGTAGCCAGCAAACTGCTCATTGATCTTCCCAATGGTGATTTTGAAATCTTTGGGGCTGATGTATCGGTACTGTCCGGTCCAGAGAGCTTTCATTATGATGCCAAACTCTTCAGCCACTTCTCCTTTGTACCCCAAGAAGTTGGACCTGCAAAAGGAACGATTGACATTTCCGAAAATGAGTACTGGGTAAATGGGGGGGGGGCAAGAGGGATTTACAAAGAGTCGCCTACAAGTTTAAGACGATTACTTAATGGATGGAGCCTAGGAGCGGTTATGATTCATTAAAGAAATAATTCACTGCAGTCACGTTGGCATTTAAATGGGGGTTCAGGAGAAGCCAATTACCGATTGATATCTTCCTGATAGCAATTCCTGTTGAAATAATCAGCTAGGTGGGGAGTAATGCACAAACACTGGAGCACTGAATTCATATAGCAGGTGTTTCCCAAATTACGAAGGCCGGTCAGAGCCGGTCCCATCCCGCCAAACACAGGATTCAGATGGCGGATCTGTGAAGCTGAAAGCCTGGAAATTTCTGTTTTTGGATAGCACACAGGCCTGTAGAGGGAGGGGAAAAAAAAGAGTAAAATCAGATGCCTTTTCCTGCTAAAGATCTGTAAAAGCAGACTTTTGCTCGTTGTCAGGTGGTGCCACGTAGGTATGTGAACAGTCACAAATAGATGAAATGAAATAAAGTACCGTATATTCCGGTGTATAAGGCGACCCGGTGTATAAGACGACCCCCGACGTCGGCGCCGAGTCGCATGCCTAGAAAGTCATCTTATATGCCGGAAACTACCGTTATTTCCGGCGTATAAGATGACTCGGCGTATAAGACGACCCCCGACTTCAGCGCCGATTTCAACGCTTTCAAAAGTCGTCTTATACGCCGGAAAGTACAGTAAAATAAAGTAAAATCAGGAAATAAGGATCATGAGGGACAAAGGCTTTTGAATGCCTGATTGTTTTTGGTCAAGGGTTTCCGTTAAGAACAGGAGTATCCAACCTTGGCACCTTTACTACCCTGTGAACTTCAACTCCTAGAATTCCTCAGGCAGCATATCATACCTGGCTGGGGAATTCTGGGAGATGAAGTCCACAGGTCTTCAAAGTTTAGAAAATCTGGTTTAGAAAAATCAGGTAGGAGACTCGTTCCTGCATACTCCAGACAGTCTCAAGTAGGAAAACGCTTTTATTCCTTCTTTTACCCCACCAATAAACGTGCATCCTGCACAAAACCCCTTGGGGAAATGGGCAAGCAACGTACTTATTCTCGCGATTAACAGTCGGAGTGGGGATCTTCCTCTTCTCTTCCTCCTGCAGGGCCTGAGTGATGTCTGGCGACGAGTAGGACCGCTTCAGTTTGGAGTGCTCCCTGTCCCGCAGATCGGCGGACGCAGGCTTTGGCTTATGAGTTGGTGGAGTAATAGGCGGAGTAACCGAGGGTGTCATTTCCGGTGGGTACATGTGGACTGAATTGGTGGGTGAGTGGTAGTACCGAAAAGTCCCAGTGACTGTATCCAGAAACTTCAAAGGGCATACCCAGAAGACAATAGCAGAAAAACAAAGAGGGGGAAAGTTAAGCTAGATTTCGAAGACTGCTCATTTGGATGAGTAAAATACGTAGTTGGTCTTTTATGACCAGACTTTCTTGGGATACTTCAAAGTTCTCCTTAAGCTTAGAAGTTGCACTGACCTTGGCCCATCCATTAGGCAATCCTGGGATTATCCTGCCCATCTCCTCACTCCGGGCTCTGGTTAACGGCTCTCGTTGGGACTAAAAAATAATAATAAAAAACCCCCCCAAAGATTAAACCCTGTCAAGATAACCTACTGTGTCACTTCTCTGATTTTCACTGGGATGTGGAAACTTTGACCTACTAAATGTTCTCTCTGACATCATACAAAATAGATTTGAGCCATTCAGTTACAAGCAATGTTTGTTTGGGAGAAGGATGGATCTCTAGGTGGGGAGCTTTCCTCAGCTTGTTTTGATCTGGGAACGGGCTGCCGTAAGACATGATCTCTGCAAGACAAGGCGAGAACATGGAATCTGCTTTGCCAGTGAGAATACAAGGAAGTAGGATGCACAGTGCAATTCTGTGGTTTTTTTTACATGAGGGGAATCTGGTTAACCTTTTCTAGCCATTGAGGGAACGACAACTTTGTCCCTTCGTAGAATGAGCCCATGGGGGCACCGGGAGGGAGAAAAGTAGATTTTCTTATAATTTAATTCTTCACACCTTTCCAAAATATCTTCCCAGTCATATCTACCTGACCCACCAGAGCAGGGAGGCAAGGAATATTAGAGGTTCTCTCTTGTAGAGATGGGGGTCAGGTAGAGGTCGTGAGCAGCAAACTGTTATGGTTCCGGCTAATGAAAGACTTCAAAGAACTTCCAGGCATTTATTTTCCTAAAAGTCCTTTATTGTTGCAAAATGTTGGCACAGGCATAACGTAGGGATGCCCTTCCAACACCTGCGTGCCTCTTCTCTCTACATGATCTCATCCATTCACATCACCATGGCAATGTGGGAAACTACCCCAGGCTGGTACATGATATCACCTGGTTCACATGACATCAGCCTGGTTACATCAACAGAATGTGGTAGAAACTGCTCCGTGGCTGAGGCCTCCCGGCTAGTATATTCTTAAGGATTGGGCAAGGGGTTTCACCAATAGAACTGCTGTTGCTATGCTGATGCCATCTTACTTTACGCTATTTGGAATACCTGTATAAAAGGCAATAAACACTGCAAAAGCAGTCAGCCATATTTGCACCCTGCAATGACTGAGCACTGATTCCTACACTCTTTTAAAGAGGTCCCTCTAGTGTGACCAAGAAGAAGGGCCTTCTCTATGGTGGCTCCCTCCCTGGGCAACATCATCCCTGCGGAGATAAGATTGGCTCCCATTCTGACACTCTTTTGCAAGGACTGGTTTTGCCAAGGGGCCTGGGGGACCCCAGGATGATATGGAGCCCATCAAATGACAGGTCCGACTATTGCCACCATGGGTTTTATTGAGTTTTATAGTGGACTTTCACCTTTGTAGGGCCTCCCTCCACTGTTCCCAAACACAAAGGCTGCCAGGCTCCTCTGCCTCTCCGCCAGGTGGCAGCTGGGGTCACTCACCTTGTTCAAGCCGGAATCCCCCCTCAGAGGACCTTGGCATTCCTCTGCGAATCTGCGCCTCTGCGTTTCGGGGGTCCAGATATTTTTTCCCTTTTCGCTGGACGTATTTTTGTCAATGTCGCCTTTCTTCATTTCAGGGCTTTCGTTCCCAGCGATACTTTTCTTTTTCACGTCGGCCGAATCTCTGGGAACTTTCTCCAGATCTTGTTTCCTATCCACCCCTTTGCCGGGCTGTTCTTTCTCTCTCCTCTCTTGATCTTCTTTATATCTCTGGAGGTTTTCTCTGCCTTCCCAGTCTCCATGATCCTCCCTGGCCTTCTCTTCCGCCCTTTCCCATCTCTGGACCTCTCTCTGCTCTTCTGCTTCTTTGTCGCCTTCATTTTTTTCTACTGCAGTAGTCTTCCTCAAGTGCCCGGAGCTCCTTTCTTCGTCCGTTAGGTTGAGCTTTGGATCCAGTGGTGGCTTTGTGGAACGATCTGGAACCAGTTTCCCATTGGAATTTAGTGGCTTAACAACTGCTGGGCTTTCAACCTTTGCCTTATGGTCATCTGGAATTTTCCCAGAGGGTTTTTTGCTACGATCAACCTGGACCCAAAGAAAAAGAATTAAAGGACTCGCTTGCTTGCTAGTTTTTCTCATTTCTGCTTCATAGCTTTTTTAAAAAATTAAAAACCCAAGATGTTCTGTTCTGTTCTGCTCTATTCTATTCTATAATCCATATTTTATTCCATTCCATTCCATTCCATTCAGATTCTATTCTATTCTACACTATACTGTTTGGCTTTCACATTTCTTGTTCTTGGTTTCCCGCCCTGGACATTTATACCAATTTTTAAAAACAAAACGCATACACATTCAGCCTATGGGAATGAGAAGGATACATGCCAGTGGTATGATGATGCAGTCTAAACATAGGATCATTGCTTGGAAGAAGAAGAAGAAGAAGAAGAAGAAGAAGAAGAAGAAGAAGAAGAAGAAGAAGAAGAGGAAGAGGAAGAGGAAGAGGACGAGGAAGAGGAAGAGGAAGAGGAAGAAGAAGAAGAAGAAGAAGAAGAAGAAGAAGAAGAAGAAGAAGAAGAAGAAGAAGAAGAAGAAGAAGAAGAAGAAGAAGAAGAAGAGGAGTGAGATTGCTCACCTGAGGGATAATCTTCATGGCAGAGATTGGCTGGCTGAGAATACCAGTAGGAGCAGCAGCAATGGTGCCGCTAGGAATTAGCGATCTAAGGACATCCGTTTTCTTCTCCTGCTCGCTTGCAATGCCCGATTTTTCGGGTGCTTCTACCAAGGATGGTTTGACACAGACAACAGGTGGGGGAGCTGGAGCCGGCTCTTCCAATGATGGGTAAGTAAAGTCCACTGAAACAATGATATAAATGGAAGATGCTAAGTATTAAGAGGCGTATACTATATACTTCTTATGGGCTATATATACAGGGCCAGTTTGGTGTACTGGTTAAGGCACTGGGCTAAAAACCAGGAGTCTGTGAGTTTTTATCCTGCCTTAGGCATAAAGCCTTAGGTGACTCTGAGCCAGTTACTCTCTCTCTCAGCCCTAGGAAGAAGTAGTCAAGCCACTTTCAAAATCTTACTGACAAAACTGCAGGGCCTAGCCTTTGAGTCAAAAACACACACAAACTAACACCTACACAAAGTAATATATGTTGCAATGCTACCTACAGATCTATCTGCACGAACGTGGCCATTAATTAAAAGGCAAGGTCTACATACTGTGCTAAACTGTGTTTTGGTTTAACCATCGTTTGTTGCATAAGCCCAGTAGGTTCACACAACATGCAGGACCCTAAACTGCAGCTTCCCAACTTCGGTGACTGAATTCCCACAAACTATGAAACCCAGTGTTGCTGAACTATATTCCCTGTAAGTCGAGGGCTACCTGTGATTGTCCTTTGGATTGCAGAACTGATTAAAAACCGCTCAAATTACAAAAAGAAGAGAGCCTTGTCTACTTACAAGAGACAGTAATGTTCTCCTTTGGGCTACGTATGGGCAAAGTCACTTTGGCGTTGGTTGTATACTGAGGGTAGCACAGCAGCCAGTTCTCATACCCTCCGTCTAGGACCAAAGGCTCATTCTGTAGCACAGCTTTACATTCCCACTGGAAAAGGCAAAATAGACTTGACCACAAGCAACAGGAGGCCCAAGCACTGGGCTGGATGACAGAGCATGTGAAGGTGTAAAACAGTGGTTCTCAACCTTTTTAATGCCGCGACCCCCAACCGGTCGTAAGTCGAGGACTACTCAACCGGTCGTAAGTCGAGGACTACTCAACTGGTGCAGCACCGTTTGCAGAATGGGACTTTTGGCAGGCTCAGCAGGGCAGAGACAGCCTGGACCATTCCTATTGGCTTTTGAAAGCCGATAGAATTAGACTCTGTTCAAGAGAGTCTATTCTATTGGCTTTCAAAAGCCAATAGAATAAAAGGGAGCAGCACAGCTAAGGAAAAGGGGGGAAAAATGGCGGACTGCGTTGTTTGGCGTGAAATGGTCGTTCGACCCCAAATGGGGTCCCGACCCACAGGTTGAGAACCACTGGTGTAAAACCTTTCCCCAATTAAATTCCTCGCAACAAATATTTGTTGATGGGAAAGCGAGGGACAACGCAAAATTGCAGTTACTCTGACATCCTCAGGGAACACTTTGAATAAATACATATTGTTCAGAACCAATGCATTAAGATATCAGTTCAGCTTTGCAACAGATCTTGCTGTAAATGCATAAAGGCAGATCCTTTTTGGCTGGGTTTTAACTCATCTGTTCTTTTTCCTGTATCAAAATATAAAAAATAGGGTTCCTCCCCCTCATTCATATAATCTACTTAAAGGCTTGCGTACGCATATGAGGAAGCTAAGAGCCATGATCTTTTTGCAATCAATGAAAAAGAAGATGCCAGGTTATAAAGTCTAGAATCCATCAGTCACTTCCTATCAGGCTCGAAAAACTGGACCCACATGTGTGGATTTCAAACTAGCTACTTCATTACTGTATGCCTATTTTACAGGAATCTCCCCAGACTGGCAGCTTTTCCTTAGGCAAGACCAGATAAGCCTCAAAGGCGTGTGTGTGTGTGTGTGTGTGTGTGTGTGTGTGTGTGTGTGACCTTGGCCTCTTGTGTTTACATAATGAGTCTAGGCCAGGGGTAGGAAACCTTGGCTCTTTTATGACTCTTGGACTTCAACTCCCAGAATTCCTGAGCCAGCATGACTCAGCTTGAAAACCTCTCCCTTTCAGCATGGCTGGCTCAGGAATTCTGGGAGTTGAAGTCCACGAGTCATAAAAGAGCCAAGGTCGCCTACCCCTGGTCTAGGCTAATTCCCTGCTTGAGCCCTCCTGCTAACTCAGACAGTTGCTCTCCCACACTTCCCCTCTCGACAATATAATCACAACTGGGCTCCTCATATATCAAGCGAAGTATCCAACTATAAATCGGAACTTGCCTACCTTGAAAAGTGCATCTTTGAGACTCCTCAGAGTTGTGCCTACTTCTAGATCCTTTGCTGAGCTGAACCAGTCCAGCAAGACAACATAGTCAACTTGGCCCCTCTCTTTCCATGGCTCCCTGGAGGGGTCTGGCAGTTTAGCTTCAATCCAGCTAGCGGTGACTCTGAGGTTTGAGACGGGTCACAAAGTAGAAGACAAGAAAACAAGATACAGTTTGGCCAGTCATCAGACACAGAGCAATGAATGCGGCTCAAGAGTTTCCTTGCCGTTCTGAATAATGAACAACGGGTTTGCTTGAATGACCTTGGATTTGCTTAATGACCACAGCGATTTACTTAATGACTGCCACAAAGGTCGGAAAATCTGGTCGGCTGCATGGGTGACCTGCTCTATGATCACTACGACTTACAACTATAATAGAAAGCTCCATTACGGTTGTTAAGTCAAGAACTATCTGTACCGCTATCTATATGAGTGCAACTCAAGGCTTTCTTTGGCGTTCTGAATATATGCATTTACTACTAGTTGACCATCACCATAGAGCCGTGGTGTCACAGTGGTTAGAAGGCGGTGCTGCAGGCTACTTCTGCCCACTGCTAGCAGTTCGATTCTCACCAGCTCAAGGTCGACTCAGCCTTCTATCCTTCCAAGGTCAATAAAATGCAGACCCAGATTGTTGGAGGCAAGTTGCAGACTCTGCAAACCGCTTAGAGAGGGCCGGAAAGCACTACGAAGCGGTATATAAGTCTTAAGTGCTATTGCTATCGCCACATCACATGGCCAAAAGTTCCATGGGCTAATTATGCTTTTTTTTTTTTAAAAAAAAGAAAACATTTAAAACTACTATTTGTACTTTAAACCTTTTATGATGGCCAAGCAAAGTAATGATCCCTGCTCACATTTCTTTTATTCTTTGCTCGATCCCTGATAAGCTGTTTAGCACTCTGCAGCCTTAAGGTTTAAGAGAAAAGTTTGTTCCATACCCAGGACTGATAGCTTCTTCTGGAACAGAAACAGAATTTATAATACAGGATTCCTGGTAATCCTTTAAGCACCGAGCATCCATGATCATAACTTTGATGCTTTTATCCATCATCATTGTAAACAGCTTCTCAGCAGTGACTGTTCCTTTAAGAGACAGAAAATCATTTAACAAAAACTAATCAAAGAAGGCAGACGTTTTCAATAAGATATTTGGAAAACTGCTAGATCTAAGCTTTTGCAATGAACTTCCTTCCTAAACGTATAGTTTTACTTATAATATGACTCAGCATTCATCTTGGCAACAGTCACTAGTTTTCCACTGGAGAAAATAACTATTCAAACGGGCTACAAATTTATATGATTGGCAAGGACAAATAATTAAACACTGTGAACTGAACATGGAGTTGTAACTGAACAGGAGTTCTGACAATTATACGGTATTTGTTTTGTATCTCAAAAAAGTTTTCCACCCTGAATTTTCAAATGTCAGCAGCTTGTACATCGTCAAATCTTGATGCCAGTTGTAGGTATCTACTGGGAGATTAGAAAAAACAAAACAAAAACCCCAACCCAACAAAAAACAAACCAAAACCAAAGCCCAAAACAGGAATGTTGAACTTTCAACAGGTTTGGTAAGCTTCTATTATTTATTTTTTTTTAAAAAATCCAAGTTTCAAAAAAAGCCCTCTCTGAAAATAGGCCAAAACGTTCGTTCCCTCCATTCTTCCACTATTGTAATCATCATGCGTTTTACTGCCATGCAGAAGAGAAATAAAGAAATGAGCTTCTCTCATTGTGAAGTTGTGTGCTCCTGACCACTTACACAGGTGAGCCGCTATGAAGGGCAGAAGAAACCTCTTAAGCAGACCTTTTGAGAATACATGATGGAACTCGTGATTTCCTCCTGTCTTCCACGGGTGTATGGAAAACAAAATTATTGCTGCTATAGCAAAATAGCTCTCTGAGGGTTAATCTTGTGAAAGAGATCTCAGTCTAAATTAGAGGTCCCCAACCTTTTGGATACCAGGGATCGGTTCCGTAGAGAGAGGTTTTTCCACTGACCGGAGGGGGCGTGGTTTTGTGGTGCTGCCTGCATCCCGCGGATGGGGCTTTGCTTGTTTGTGCGGACCAGTTGCTGGTATGCCGCAGCCCGGAACTGATCCACAGACCGGGGGTTGGGGACCTCTGGTCTAAATCACAAAGCGATGGATATTTCCTTCCCCAAGTGAAGTCACCAATTTTTAGGGGCTTGTTGTTGTTAGTTGCGAAGTCGTGTCCGACCCATTGCGACCCCATGGACAACGTTCCTCCAGGCCTTCCTGTCCTCTACCCTCTTCTGGAGTCCATTTAAGCTATCATTTAGGGGCTATCAGAGATCAAAGATGTTTCTCTGAAATACTGTATGTCTCTGGACATCTTCTACTTGTGCTCCCTACTTTTTAGGGATTGATGAAGAAACGATGCTTACCGGTTTCAGAAGAATCCTTCTTGTCAGCCCCATTTTTCTTGTCTCCGTTAACCTGCAATATTTCAGCATTAAAAATAGGTTTCGAATGTAAGAAAAGAGGCACCGTAAGCGGAATTTTTCCAGACTTATTGTTATGCCACCCACCTCCTGACAGAGTCTCCATTAATTGGGTCTTCACCCTCAAGAAGATGTGAAGACTGAGACTCTAACACAAGGAGCCAAAGGAAAGGGGTACAATACAACTAGTAAGAAAATAAGTAGGTGGATCCGGAGCAGGTTTTTCCCCCCCTGGTAGTTTGCAAAAGACTAGATTTTGTTTTTATCTTTTTCTCTGTCTTGCAAACACCCTATTCCTTAAACAAACTGAGGAAACACTATAAATCAAGCTTATGTCGTTTGCATCGAAGTATTTCTAGCATAATGCAACGTAACTAATGTCATATTTGAATTTTGTTGGAAAAAGTTCCTGCCCAGACAGGATGCATGCCTGAATGTAAAGTGTCTAGCTGACTGGCATTAAACTCTTTGTAAAGCATCTATGTGCTAGGCAACAGAATTCATCGTCTGACTTCAATAGTAAATAGAGTTGACATGGCAGCTTTAATAAGGACGGGAATAAACATCATGTGGCATTTTCTAACTAATGATGTTCATTCATATATATATGAATTTAACAGTAATCTCAATAGTGTTTTCACACAATGAAAGGGAATGAACAGAAATGAGTATTCATGATGAACTAGACTGTCATACGTCCTTCATCATGCAGGTTTAGCTGTAACAGGATTTTCTTAAGTTCAGAATGTCTGACTCCAATACTCTCCAGATGGATTGGTGTTCAACTTCCCTAATTTGGGAATCTCCAAATTTAAGCTAAATGTCAGATTTCAATCTCAATCTTGCAAGTCGTATTTGTAGTTGCAATCAAGCTAACCATTTTTTTTTTAAAAAAAGCTTTCTTTTCTACAAAGAGGTTTTTTTCCCCCCCAATGGCACAGAGCAGAAATATCAGATGGATAAAAAAAGTGGCTGAATTTACCAGCTGATTTTTCCCTTTGGGATCCGATGAAATTTCGGAAGCGGTTTTAGCATCGTCTTTCAAGTCTTGTTTTTTCTGCTGCTGCTCCTCCTGTCTCTCTTTCTCCTCCAGTTTCTTTCGTACTTCTGCTTCTTCATATCTAATTAAAGGACACATTCCACCCCCCCCCCAGCATTAGACAGCGAGGCAAGCGTGGCTTTTTAAACACGGACTGTTTAGGATTGACCCCCTTTCTTAACTGACTGGCTATACTATGTTCACGTAAAGGCAAATATATTTCATAGTAATAAAAATGAGAACAAGACCAGGTTAAAAAAAAAATAGCAGCTCAAATGGAAATTGAATTAAAGCGGGCTGGCAGAGGGTTGCCAAATAAAGCCTTTCATATTATCTTTTTTATTATAATGCTCAAAATACGGAAAGTGTACCAACCTCATTTAAAAAGATATTGCTGACAGCCTAATCAAGTACACTCCCACCAACCTGACAGGACAAGCCAACACTCGCTTCTAGAACTGATGATGTTACCTAGTTGGGTAATGAAATGTCTGCAAGAAAACAACCAAGCTCAGAGAGCACCAAGGCTCCCATAAAACCATCCATCTCAGAGAACACCAAGTTCCCCCAAAAGAGCAATAGTTGGAGGAACGCAAAAAGAAAGTTACGTTTGACACACATTTGCTAAAACTCTTTTGCAGTCTGGTACCTGAATCTAAAACCCTTTGTTCTATGCAGTCACTCTACCTTCCTGTAGGTGACACAGAACTGACACCCCCAGGTATGGCACTAATGTGCTGAAAAGTCTCCAAATTCTTGATACTTGGAGACATGATGATAAATAGGAAGAATACCCTCACTGTGACCAACAGATATAAACATGGTAGATGAACCAAATTTGTAGAGTACAAAAGTGTAGAGTACGCTTATTAACACTTAATGCTTTTTAAAAGCCTACCTGAGCTTAAGACTCTCCGAAAGTTGTTCGGCTTCTTCAATAGCCTTTTTGATATTTGTTAGTCCAAGTAATGAATTAAAGTAGTCCTGAAATTAGAAGAGGCATTAATTAGTCATTTGTCTCTGGCATCACAAGTCCAATACATACGGGCAGTCCTGCTGTGACCAAAACTATCAAGAGATACATACTGCCTTGCCTTCATAAAATAGAAAGATATACCCTCTCCTTTGCCATGAAAATAACCAGGGTTTTGCTCTTTTACAGTGTGTGTGTGTGTGTGTGTGTGTGTGTGTGTGTGTGTGTGTGTGTATGCGCTTCTCATTTGAAATCATCTGTAAACTGAGCTGAAACACGCTTGGATAAACACATTTCTAACAATGGACAATTTTTAAAAAAACAAAACAAAAACAAAATAATACAAATAAATTAGAAAGAAAACAAAAGTAAACAAAGGAAAAAAAAACTCAAAGGGGAGACTTGATCGACCACTGGATCTGTTTCTGCCATCAGTTTTCTATGTTTCTATGAATTCCAAGGCACTTGTTCGAATTTCTGCATTGTAACTTTAAGCTTGGAAGTAGAAGTTTTATGGATCAAGATAAACACAGCAATTATCAACATATGGGACCAAAATATATAGATTGATTCCCTCTCCCTCTCCATAGATCTATATCTATACCTGTATCTATATCTATATATCTGTGTATGTATAATCACAAAGACTTCTTAAGCAATAGTATCATGCTTTTTGCTCTTCCTTCCTTCAGTTTTTTTTTAAACTTCAGCGCAATACTTGATCTGGAAATGTATAAAAAGGCATTTGTAACTGAATACGTACTTGCTGCTGTCTGAAGTCCGGCCTCTTTTTAATAAGATTATATACAGTTACATATTTCATGTAAAGCACGTAGGCCTTCTCTTCGTCTCTGTCCAACCGGCATTCTTCGGCTGCCTTGAAGATCTTAATGGCACTCTGGACATAACTTGAAATTGAAGCAAAGAATGGAAGTCATAAAAGCTGGATTTACCTTCTGCAAATAGACACGGTTAAAAAAAAAAAAAAAGAACCCTGCCTACAGAAAAAAAGCAGGAAAACTTGTTTTCAAGCCTGAACAAGATTAAAAATGATCATCTGATAAAAACCCATCTCTTTGGCTTTTTTTTTTTTAATCTGCTTTTGTTCAATTATCTCCTGTCGCTGCTGCCAAACTGCTAAGCTCCATGCTGCTACTTTAAATGCAAATCATTAATCATTTATAACACAATCCCACTCCAAGTTTAAACCTTGGTGAAGTCCATCAAAATGTTGGCCTTTCTCCTAAGGAGAAGCGCATGCGAATTGAGAGTAAAATAATGACATTGTCAGAGACACAGAGTGAGCTGAATTCAAGCCCTTTGAGGAAGAATGAGGCAGCTTTTAGAAAATGAATCAGCATCACGCTTCAATCGGGAAGGAATCTTAATTTCATGCGGGAAGGGATGCCCCCGTTTAAGTTGGTCTGGCAGTTCTCAATAATGCAGACCCAGCAATGGCTATTTATGATCCACAAGACACGGAGCGTTGCCGGAATTTTAGCCCCCCAGAGTCACCGAGAGTGAGTGGGCGGCTGTATAAATTTTCTAAATGAATAAAAATAACTAAATAAAACTTGCTGACCAGAAAATTCAGCGACAAAGGCCTTCTAAACAGGGAGAAGAATTTAAATGATCTGTGAAGAGCCCTTGACTTACAACCTCAACGGAGCCCAAAAGTTCTGTTAGCTAAGCGAGACTGTTGTAAAGTGGATTTTGCCCCATTTCTTGCCATGACCGTTAAGTGGATCACTGCAGCTGTTAAGTTAGTAATCCGGTTGTGAAGTGAATCTGGCTTCCAAATTGTCAGAAGGTCACAAAAGGGGATCACGTGACTTCGGGATATTGCAACCGTCGTAAGTACATGCCTGTTGCCAAGCATCTGAATTTTGATCACGTGACCCCGGGGATGCTGCAACGGTCGTTAAGTGTGGAAAATGTTTGTAAGTCACCTTTTTCAGCGCTCTTGTAAATTCAAACGGTCACTTATCACACTGTTGTAAATCGAGGACAACCTGTTAGTCTCCCCAATCCCTATCCTCAAACCAGCATTAGGAAAATAAATCTATTTTGTGTACCCAAACACCACGGTGTGTCTCAAATACTTTTTGTTAAAATTATAAAACCAATAAAATATATATTTTTTTTAAAAAAAGGAAAATAAATCTAGTAGCTGGATTAAACATCCATACTTTTTAGTACTCGTTTTCTCCAGTTTGACTTCTGTCTTTTTATTCAGATCTTTCAACGAAGTGCAGAGATAGAGCTCTTTCGGCACAGAAGCCAAGGTAGGCATGTTAGTATATCACAGAGTCTCCTCAAAAGGATGCTACAGGTTGAGTCGTTGTTTTCTGAAAACAAAACAAAACAAAGAAGATTGCATGAGGTACTAGTACCGCTTTATAAAACACTAGTGAGACCACACCTGGAATAGTGCAGCCAATTTTGGTCACCATATCACCAAAAAGATGTTGAGAGTTTGGAAAAAAATTCAGAGAAGAGCAACTAAGATGATCCAAGGCCCGGAGGCTAAAACATACGAAGAACGGCTGCGGGACTTGGGTTTGGCTAGTCTAAAGAAAAGAAGAAATAGGGGAGACATGATAGCCGTGTTCCAGTATCTGAGGGGCTGCCCCAAGACAGAGGGGGGTCAGGTTGTTCACCAAAGCACCAGAGGGAAGGACGAGAAACAATGGTTGGAAACTGATCAAGGAGAGAAGCAACCTGGAATTAAGGAGAAAATTCCTGACAGTGAGGACAATCAACCAGTTGAACAGCCTGCCTCCAGAATTCGTGGGTGCTCCATCACTGGAGTCAGTTTCCAAGTGTCTGAATTTTGATCACGTGACCATGGGGATGTCGGAATGGTTGTGTGAAAAAATGGTCAGAAGTCACTTTTTTCAGGGATGTTGCCACTCTGAACGGTCACTAAATGAACTTTTGTAAGTTGAGGACGACCCGTACTGGATGCGGATTAAATGAAAATGCTTAAAAGCTACCTAACAACGACCTATACGTATTAGTAAATACATATGGCCAACTCACAATGACCACAAACCCAAGGTTACAGACATTTCATTGCGACCGTGATGCAATTTGAGGCTACAGGAAAAGGCTTCCAATCTAAGCCTTGCAAACATGCTAATTATTTTTTAGAAACACTGTCGCAAGTAAGAAATAGCAATTGCGCTTTTCCACTTATGAAAGGAACCAGGGAGAACATGCATATATTTGTACGATAAGGCAAGCTGGTCCTCTATTTTGAGAAGGCGTGCAAATTAAGGTGCAAACAAGTCAGAGGTTTGTTTGGCATCTCCAAATTAGGATTCCCAACTTCCCCTGCAGCTTTTCCCAGAAGCCAAAGGGGCCGACAATTACGATTTTCTGAAAGATTGTAAACATTGGGTTTGTGGTTCCACAAAGTCTTCGGAGACTGGCTGTCGTTTGGCAGCAATCAGGTTGTGTCAATATTAATGTTTCATTTTCATAGGTTTATTTTTTTTGTGTATATGTATGTTTATTTTTATCAACAAGAATAAAACGCGAAGCAGAAAAAAACAGAAAACCATACATCCAACACTAACAACCACAACAAAAAGAAAAAAATGTGTATAAGAAAGGAAAAAAATGACCCAAATATCAATTTGAGGCTACAGGAAAAGGCTTCCAATCTAACATTATAATCGCTGCAGAATGTGCAGGACATTGACACTTTAGTCCTCAGAGGAATAATTAATATTTCCTTTCTGTTTCTTCTGCGAAGTCTTTTGCTGGTATTGCTTAACTTTTTCAGTACTTATAGCCTGCACAAACATTCCTGCTGCAGACATCAGAGATCGAAATATCCTAAGTGGCTACTTGAGATAAAGTTATGAAAAAAAAGCCTTTTGGAGCCTCTCTAAACAGGCACCTGACATTTAAAAAAAAAAAAGAAATAACTTATCATCACATATTGTTTGCCCAGACTAATTTCAGTTACAAAAGCTTTTCTCCGAATACATTAACTGCAGTCACAGCTTCTTGATTAGAATATGATTAGTTTTCGTTCCAAACGAATATTTTTCTCAAGGAGTCTATGAGAATAGACCACTGTTCTTATAGGGTAGAAGTTTTTTTAAAAAATGGGGTTGTGCGTACCACTCCAGACAGTACAAATGTACCCAGGCTACATGATCATATTTTTTTTTTTAAAAAAGACAAAAATATAGCCAGATCCCAAATCAATAATTTTTTTGTGATGGCTGCTGACATAATACAGTACTGACTTCAATGTATGTGTTATTGTTATTAGTTGCGAAGTCGTGTCTGACCCATCGCTATCCCATGGACAACGTTCCTCCAGGTCTTCCTGTCCTCTACCATCTTCTGGAGTCCATTTAAGCTCACACCTACTGCTTCAGTGACTCCATCCAGCCACCTCATTCTGTGTCGTCCCCTTCTTCTATTGCCCTCAATCTTTCCCAGCATTAGGCCCTTCTCCAGTGAGTCCTTCCTTCTCATTAGGTGGCCAAAGTACTTGAGTTTCAGTTTCAGGATCTGGCCTTTCTAAAGAGCAGTCGCGGTTGATCTCCTTTAGGACTGACCATCTTGATCACCTTGCAGTCCAGAGGACTCGCAGGAGTCTTTTCCAGCACCAGAGTTCAAAGGCCTCCATTCGTTGGCGCTCAGCCTTTCTTATGGTCCAACTTTCACAGCCTTACATTGCAACTGGGAAAACCATGGCCTTGACTATACACACTTTTGTTGGCAGGGTGATATTTATTATACCCCCACTTTATTATTTTTTATAAATAACTCAAGGCAGTAAACATACCTAATATCTAATCCTATTTTTCCTCCACAACAATCTTGTGAGGTGGGTTGGGTTGAGACCGTGACTGGCCCAAAGTCACCAAGCCAGTGGCTTTCATGCCTAAAATGGGACTAGAACTCATAGTCTCCCAGTTTTTAGCCTGGTCAAGGCCTTTGCCTCTATAACTTCAGCCTGGTTGGTTAGACTATGATTTAGCATCGTGTGAGAAGCCAGAACATGAGTTTATTCAGTAACTAATGCAACACTGGCGTTTCCGCTGGTTATTTTAATTCAGGATCTCACTATAACTTTTTGGCCATCACAGATATTCTCCTAAAAAAAAACACCACAGCATCACATACCCTTACTTCTATAGAAAACCAAGAGTCCCAAGAGAGAGACACACACACACACACACACATTCTGGTGTCTGGTTACACACATCCAAAATTCAGGCACAGTGTGCTTACAAAATAGCCTCACAAACCTATAATAAGTGCATCATTTAAATGCGTGAGCAAGCATCTTTTCTGCTTTCTGAGCCGCTTCCACACGACCCTCCCCCACAAAGGAAGTCACAAAGGAAGAATGTGTACATAGCACAGCAAATACAAACAACAGGGAGTCATAATTGCCCCTTCCTCCCAGTCAGTGTACTGATATGTTGCACATGATCGCACACTTGGCCGGGACAGGAAACCTGTGAGCCCAGCCAGATGTTGCTAGTCTATAATTTCCAGAAGGCTCAGTCAGCCACCTACAAGCCATGATGAAGTAGAGAGCCACAGATCTCCCCACCCACCATGGCCATCAAAAGAGGTTACACATTAATAAAGAAAACATCAATGCTAATGTTTTAATAGCTGGACTTGGGTACAATTCTGGGACAAATTGCTCACTGTTTACCGAATGGGTTGTTATTATTATTATTAGTTTTAAAGCTAAACAAAAAAGCAAGCCAACCAGGGTTTTGCGCAACTATGGTCCAGATCGGTCCAGCCACGTGGGCTGCATTCACACAACACAAACCACCCCCAAAGTTTCTGGCAAAGATGGGTGGGAGCCGAGTCTCCCTGCGAGCACAGCCCTTCGATCTTTAGCCCGGTTAGGTCCATCGTGTGAACCCAGCCCCTGGCCAGGCTAGACACGCGCACAGCCGCAGAGAGCCCCGCCGAGAGCCAGCAGGAAGCGCCCGGCGGGAGCTTCAAACTTAGGGCTGTCAAGGCCCGGAGGGTGACTCCCCCACCTCGCCCGTGAAAACTCCTAGTTCCGTAACGTGTGAATGCGCCCTCCGTGACGCATCAAGGTCACCCGTGGAGGAGGAGAGACCCTGCCGCCGCTCCCGCCGCCGCCCCTTCGGCCTCTGCCGCCTCCCCAGCCCCGCAGAGCCCTCTCGTTGTCCGCCCACGAAGCCGGACCCGGCGCGGGGCCCCAAAGCCGCCGATCGCCAGGGACGCTCGCCCGGCGCCGCCGCCGCTCACCGCCTGGGGTCTCCGCAACCGCCGCCGCCGCCTCCTTCTCCTTCCCAGCCGGGCCAGGCCCATGTCCCGCAGCCGGGCAGCCGACGCGCTAGGCAGCCATAGCCGGGCAGGCGGAACTGAGCCGGGGCGGGGATAATCGCCTCCCCTGCGCGGCTCGGGCCGGCCTTCCGCGGAAAGGGGCCGGGCCGGGCGTGGAGGCCTGCCGGGCGCTTCCTCCCAGCCAGGCGCCCGCCCCGACGCCGCCTCCTCTGGGTGGCTCGCAAGGCGAAGGCGCCCTGCCCGGCTCGTGCGCCAGGACGCATTTGGAGAGCCTCGGCGCGGGCAGAGCTAGGTCGTTGGGGCGCGGAGGGCCGGCCAGCCCCCCGAGCGAGCCCCGCTCCTGGGAAGCCCCCGGCCTCTTCCTTGGCATGGGGAGCGGCTGGGCATCGCCGCCTTCCGGGTTGGGTTTTTTTGCAGCCGCTGCCTCGCTTGCTTGGCATGTCCTGCCCTACCCGGGCACGCTCGCCTCCAAAGGCCGCCTTGGGGTGCAGCTGCTGGGGTTCGGGGCCAGGCCTCTGTTGGGTGGTTTTGCTTTCTACGGCTCTGTTGCAGAAGCTCCTGGAAGGCCTAATGAGAAGGAAGGACTCACTGGAGAAGAGCCTGATGCTGGGAAAGATGGAGGGCAAGAGAAGAAGGGGACGACAGAGAAGGAGGTGGCTGGATGGAGTCCCTGAAGCAGGAGGCGTGAGCTGAAATGGACTCCAGAAGATGGTAGAGGACAGGAAGGCCTGGAGGAACGTGGTCCATGGGGTCGGACACAACAAAAGAAGGGCCAGATCCAAGTCACCCAACGATCCCAAAGGTGCTTCCCCCCCCTCTCCAAAAAGGCAACTGGGTGTCTTGTTTGTTTATGTACTTTCAAAAGGTTTCCCTTCTCATTCAAGAAGCTTTTTCAGTTCTAACTAACTGGTGGGGAATGGAAGGATTTAGATTCTTTGCAGTCAGCCAGTCCTGGGGGGGGGGGGGAGGAAACACAGCAACATCCAGTTGCCTTTTTGAAAAAAAAAAAAAAAGCACCTTTGGGACAACCATGACCTGGATGATTGAGACTCTCCATAGGCAGTTATCCTATTAGTTACGCTGTTAAGAGACTATTTTGTGCCAGCCGTGGCTGGAACCTTGAAAACATCATTGTGTAGGAGTAGGCAGTGAGAGTTCTCTAGACAACCACATTCCTCGGTCAGCAAATATGCATAACCCAATTAGGTGTAAATTGGCTTTTGAATGGTGTATTCTGAAAGAATAATGCATTTTATTGCAAGTTCTAATGTTCTGTTCTTGCAGAAAACATTTTTTTTAATTATTTGGCGTTTTATTTTACCCACAGTTTTTGGTTGCTGCAACTTAAGCAATTCTGCTTCTCTCCATTTGGGGGATTTCTGGAGAATGTAATAAGGGGGGGGGGGGGCTCTCAGACTTTTCTGCAAGCGCCAATGGGGAAAGGAAGGGTAGTTAATTCTGTGTTTGAAACCAGTTTACCTGTTAGCCGAAACAGGTGAGACATTTGCACACTACATGTACTTGCATGAGCGAAGGACTCACCCTTCTAGCCCACAGAGGCTAATATGACTTGGAACACCTGCCTGTATCTGCTACTTCACAACTGTAGTCATTTAATTACAGTACTGTACATATATGGAGATGCTTTGTGCTTTAATACGTTATGAATTAACTTGGAGGCGCATTTTAAAAATGATGTCTAAATAATGAAGATCTCAAAGTGCTGAATATGAATATGCTGACAGTTATATGTATCTAAAGTGAGAACCCTATGGAATGTCAAATTGATTGTACACATACGTAATAGCCTTGGATTGCAAAATCAATGAGGACACTTAGAAGATTAGATCACTTAGTGATTGTAATGGAATTTAAACTGTCTATTTTGCGTATGATATGAACAGCAGTACAATGGAAGACTTGGGGGTCCTCATCAGTTTGTTTTTTGTTTTTTAATAAAAGGCCATGCAAGTAAAAAAACAACCCTATAATCTCCCAATAAATGCAACAGGGTAATATTAGGAATTGGGTTCTGGAAGGGAGAAGTCCTTTATTATTATTCTTAATTTTAGCAAATCGGTGGTGGAGGCTATGTTCTTAATAGTATGTTAAGAAATTAATATCCCTTAATCTTGACAGTTATTTATTCTACAGTTTGTGAGGTACAGTACTCCTTACAAGAATTCTGTAATTCTTTACTACAGAATGTAACTAATCTTGCTTGCTATAAGCAATTATAGTTAAATGACATGTAAAAGCCCCAATAAAATATTACCACACTTATACATGTTATCCATGACTTATTGAATTAGGTTTTTGAATCTAAATGTCTGGATTTAGGCAATATATTGAATTATAAACCAGCTCATTGTGTTTTAACTTAGCGGGCTATGTGAACCTACTCAACGCTATTAATATAACTGACCCTGTGCTATGTAATACAGAACGAGGGGGCAAAACTAGATTTTACAAACTATCACAAATTAGAAAAAAAATTAAACGTCTTGGGATGTATAAATATTCTACAGAAATAAGTGGAATGTTATGATTAGAGAAGGCAAGTGACTTAAAAATCAGTTTCATTCCAATCTGCAAACATTTGAGAATATGGTTTTATTAAAGACAGAAAACAATGAACAATGGATGGTAGATTCTAAGGGGGAGAAGGCTTATTATTCAAGGTTATACTGCAGTGGCACATATTGTATAGATCCTATTTATTATAATTACTGATAGCACTTATTTTCCATCTTTTCACCAGGAGCTCAAAGTAACAGTAGTTGCAGGATTCTGTCTTCCAGCTTGCTAATAGAACTGTGTTTTAAGTCCCAATGACTTTTTGATATTGCAGCATGTTAGTTTACACACTTTTATGTTCCATCCAGTGCATCAGCCTAACAATCAACTTTTCAGAAATCAGATTTAACCATTTCAAGCTTCCTATAAAAATGTCTTCTTGAAAGTTTTTATTATTTATCTCACTTCCTTTTTTCTGTTAAAACTTGCAAATTTATTATAGGAGGATAGCCACTAATGGGACATAACAATGTCCCAACTGGAAATTGAATTGTCTTTTTTAAACACAGGAGCATATAGTTTAAGTAGTTCTCATTTGTAGAGCCTCCTTGCTTTTCAGATTTTCTCGTCATTGAACATGTAAATGCATTCATAAATTTCATTTCTTCCTTCTTTTATCTAAGTTCTGTTAACAAAAATATTTTGATTACACAAATAATACACAAAACAATATACTGTGTTATATCCAAAATGGAATCTGGAGCATATTAGGAAATTGTACTGAATTTCAGGGTATCTGTCTGGAAACTGAATATTAAATGAGCATGGGCTATGTAGCACAACATTCCTAAACCCACAATAAATTTACAATTGATAGCTTAACCAGAAAAAAAAGTGTTTGAATGGCCAAGATACTACTGATTTTAAACCAACCAAAATATGGTATGACTTGAAATGAACTATTCATGCAATACAGTATAAAACTATCAGTGAGTTGTTGGGAAGAGGCATAACTGTAATAGAACATGTAATTTAACTTATTCATGCTTCACATAATTCTGCCAACAAAGACTGAATATTAATTCAATGTGCTTAATAAAGACACAACACAGTATACTGTTTGATATGTTGTTTAATCAGAATCTCTTTATCTACTGATAGGATTTAAATGAAGCTCAGATTGTATTGTAAGTCACAGAACTTCTGTATATAATCCAGTTATGTCAACTCTTAAGTTGTTTCCCTACATCAATCAACGGGATATGTTTTCTTACTTGAGCATCTTCATGATAAGTTAGCCATTGTTCCATCTACTAACTGGATGGCCTTTGGGATTTATCCAAAATGATCCATCAGTAAATACAGGATCCTCTTATGTAAAGAGATGAACACCCTTTTTATCTTCAAATTGTTTCAGTTTTGTCTCAAGTAATAAGTTGCCTGAAACAAAAACAAAGACTAGTTAGTGTTATAGTTATCTGATATATATATTAATGTACATCACGATGCAGTTATAATAATTTTGTACTTTCAAGTCAGCATTGGCTCCTGGTGACTAGAAAATGAAGCTAAACTGCTGAGTCTTTAGAATTCAAGCAGACAAACATCTGCCATATAATCAAAAGAAATCTCTGGACAATGGACATTGCAATACAGCAGAAAACACTGGGGAAAATCACTAAATATAAAGGCCTGCAAATAGAAGTAAAATAAACATGTCCTAAGACAGTACCAAGAGTAATAGGTGTCTTGGATGCAATCTAAAACATCTGGAGCACTACTTGATTACACCATCGGCACTGATAAACTCACCACTGGTCAATTGCAAAAGGCAGCTTTACTTGGAAGAGCTGACATCCTCTGCAATGTTTAATATTATTTACCATCTGTATATCCTGGGCTCTTGGGAAGGCCTCTATAGGTGGACAAAAAAGCCAAATTCAGTCTAAACATCTCGCTGACTGTGCAACAAACCATAATACCAGGCTGATTTTTAGTTTTAAGTAACCCTTGGACATAAAGCCTGCTTCCAGAAGACTGGACACCTCTGCACATGCACTTTCCTAGCTCCAATCTCTTGTCTTTCTGCACAATCAAGATGCATTAAACTCTTGGGTTGGCTTCCAAAGTCCAGAAGCCCCAGACTGCAGCCCAAAACAATTGACAGCTATTCATGGAGGAGTAAAAAGCTCCTGCAATTTAAATACTTTTTTTTTTTTTGCAGACTGGAAATTAAAAAAAAATGTCTAATTTGGACATAAGTGGGGATGCGTTCAAGAGTCTGAAGGGACTTTGCACGGTTTAAGTCCTGCATTTCACCCCCCCCACTGGAGCCCAAACAGGACGGTGGGGGGGGTCGTGCCCAGTTCCCACTCGTTTGCACTCCTGCGTGTCAACACGCGCATCAAATAACAACTCCAGGCGCCTCTCGCGCGCTCCACAACGCGCAGGCGCGCCGGCGGCTCCCCTCCACCGCTCCCCTCCCCCTTTCGAGCGGGAAAAAAAAAGGCTTCGGCAGAAAATGGCGGCTCTCTCTTTCGCCTCGGCTCTCCCCCGTCTCCCGATCTCCGCGCCTGCGCAGTCGGACTCTCAGGTAGCCGTATCCCTCCGCCGAGTTTTCTTCCCTTTCCCCCCCCCCCGCCCCCCACACACACACCCCGTTTTTTCTTTTGGCAGCGCCCGTTGGGGGCGACCCGACCATCCCCGCGCCCCCCATGAGGGGAGCAGCGCCCCTCAGGTCGGGGTGCCGCTCCGAGAGGACCGCGGCGCAGCCACTACCGCCGCCCGCCTGGCCCCGCGCTGTTCCAACTCCTCCTCCCGCCGCTGCTGCCGCCGCCGCTCTTCCCCTGCGGGCCTCTCCTTCCTTCCTCGCCTCAGCGCTCGCGAGCGCGGCCGCCCGTGTCCCTCCGCCGCGCGCGAGCGGGGGACTCTTTGGCGGGGCTTTCGGGCGCCTATGAGAAGCGGCTCGGCGGGCTCCTCCGGCGGCCCTGCTCGTCGGTCAGCCGGGCGCGGGCGACACGGTAAGGGGAGGCCGCCTCCCTCCGCCGCGCTTCCTCCCTCCCTCCCTTCCTTTTCCTCCCCCGCCTCACCTCCGATGGCCGTCGGGCCGGCCAAGCTTTTCCAGGTCAGTCTGCGCCTTTTTTGTAGAGGGGGCCCCTTGTTACCGGATGTGGAAGTTGATCTCTTCTTCGCTGGTAAAAAATAATTCCACTTCCCCCGGAACCCGGCGCTTACCGCGGCTCCCTCCGCTCCTTCCAGCGCCCAACCCAGCCAGGATTTCCTGTCGGGGAAAAGCGGGGACGGGAGAGGCCTTCCGGGGATCTGGCGCTCGGGGGCCGCCGCTTGGCGAAGGAGCGGGGCGGGGGAGGGCAGGGCGCGGGCCGGGCAGGGAGGCCGCGCTCCCGGCGGGAAGGAGCCGAGGGGGGGGGAGGAGGGGAAGGGGGGGGTGACCCCCGTCCTGGTTCTCCCCCAGGCGTTCACACGTGCCCCCCCCTCCGCCGACGCGGGTCGGGCTCGTCCCCTTCCCCCCCTCCCGCTCCTAGAGCATGCGCTGCCCGCCGCTCGCTCGCCAACCCTGCGCTCCCGGGCGCCCTTCTCTTCCCCCCCCCTCTCCTCGGGTGGCGGGCTTGATCCGGTCTTCCAGGTTGAGGGGTGGGGGTGCTTAGGCCGTGGGGAGGGTCCAAGGCGGGTGGGTGGGAGGGATGGGGCCGGGGGCTTCGCCGGGAAGAAGGGCGTTTTTAAAAAGGAACTGGACGGCCGCTTGTCTGATAGGGTGTCGATAGGGGGATGTTGCCTAGTGGTTGTAATGCAGGGGTCTTCAGACTTGGCCCTTTTGGGACTTGTGGATTCCCAGAATTCCTCAAGGGCCACCTTTGAAGACCCCTAATGTAATGAAAGGTTTGCAAGGAAACCAAGCTCAGAAAAACAACAACCACAACCGAGGGCTACTCCTGGTATAGGGTTTCCTGCCTGAGCAGGGGGTTGGGCTAGAAGACCTCCGAGGTCCCCCTTGCAACTCTGTGGTTCTATTCTAAGCCAGGAAGTGGGTCTCCTGGGGTGGGGTTGGGCTAGAAGACCTCCAAGGTCCCCCTTGCAACTCTGTGGTTCTGTTCTAAGCCAGGAAGTGGGTCTCCTGGGGTGGGGTTGGGCTAGAAGACCTCCAAGGTCCCCCTTGCAACTCTGTGGTTCTATTCTAAGCCAGGAAGTGGGTCTCCTGGGGTGGGGTTGTCAACCTCTTCAAGACCCCTGGATGGCCTGTGATGCCTGTTCCTTCTTTGGGAGGGAGGGAGGGATGCTGGCTGCTTCCAAACTTGGTTTGTGTGGGCTGCAATAAAGGGTAACCTTTGGCCTCTTTGGAGTTGTCTTCCAAATCCTCCCATTCCAGGAAGCCCAAGGAATGATTCCCACCAGACCCGTGTTTTGGCTGCCCTGGACGCTCTCTAAATACAATCCTTCCTCTCTCTCCTCCTTTGTCACTGTCTGTAACTCACAGCTTCCCATCTGTGGTCTCTTCTCCCCTGTAATTAAGAGATCGTTCTCTCTTCTTCCTGTTGAATTAAACCCTGGTTTGTTGAGCTGTGGTTTATGGGTCAGGTTGCTCAACTAAGTACACTTATTTGCCTTTTAAGATCAGATAACCTTTATTGTCATTTTTTACTATGAGCACACTAATTCACATTAAAAAATGAAATTCTGTTGTCCGCTCTCAGAAGAAAGTTTATATATTTAGTTTACTTAACTTTACCATAAGATTTAATTTAAATCTGATCGGAGCCCTTGAAAGTAATTTAAGGGTCAAAGAGCCTAATTATCTTTTTTTGAACCCACACATAATGGTAAATTCACCCTTCTGGTGTGCTTTTGAATTAGAATGTCAGTCCCATTTCTTTTATATATTCAGAATAGAAGCCATGATTTCTGAAGTCCCTAAATTTGTGTGTGATACTCAGGGTTGTGCAAGTCCCATTTATGTTTATTATTACTGCATCAAATTGGCTTGTTTTGGCTTGGGTATACATCTCAGATCTTTGTTGAGTTCCTTGAACAGTAATGTTTAGATATTTCCTGTAGCCTCATTGTTTTTAATAAAGCTATTCCTGTGATAAAAATTTGAGACTAGTTTTTCAGGCATCAGCAAATTGAATTTAAGAGACATTTTTATATTTGTCTATAGAGGTTTTTGAATTGTATCTAAGAAGTTGCATACACACACACACACACACACCTTTTTTTCAGACTTTCCCCCCTAATTCATATGATTCACTCAAAGATGATCTCATGTATTCACTTTCAAGAGGCTGTTAAAACAGTGAAATTAACCAATATTGATTCAAAATAAACCCAGTTGAAATCAGTGAAGTTGGCTCCTCAATATGATTGCAGTTAAATCCTATTAAAACAGTAACATTAACAAGTAAACAAGCAAACGGCTCTGGATTGATTAACATTACTGCGAAAACATATTACTAAAAGTACTTAATAGTTACTTAGTACTAAGTAATTAATATTGCTACCATATTACTAAGTAAAATTTGAAAATAACTCTGATGAGGATTTTTTCCAGTTTTGTGGTGGTATATCCTTGTCCGTCCATTGAGTGTGGGTATTTATTTACTAAAATGTCATTCTCCCTTATCTTTCCACTGGGAGTGCAAGTGGTTTCCCTTCCCCTTCTCTGGCCAGTATTCCCTCCAGCTGGTAAATAGATGTTTTTGAGATGGTCCTTAGCTGGCACCCTGCTCTTTCCTTTTTCTTCTTTTTTTTCTGCATTTGCTAGTGGGTGGTTATTCAAAACCAACCTTTATTCTAGTCAGAAAACAGGAAGAATAGCAAGGCACCGCTTCATTTCAAGAGGTGCAGGGTAACCATAGGGGACCAGGAGAAGGGATGAGTCCAGCCAAAGGAAAACTTCCTGTCCTGCAGCTCCAAAGGAAATGCTGCAGAATTGCAGTGTTTCTCCCCCCCCCCCCAAACGGGAGTCCAGCCAATTCATCTCTGAAATCAATCAACTTCAGCATGTGAAGTCTGCCAGAATACCCAGGGTGTCAAGGGGACCTGCAGACATCAGTGGAGGGTATACTTACAGAATCTACAGCACTTTGCATCTTGTTAATACTCCCAGGACCCAACAAGATAGACATTTAAAATACGAAGTCCATAGTCCTTTCAGATAAAAAAAAAAACACATGTCCCTTTTAGCACTACAATTTGAGGGCCTCCAGGAAAAAGCTGAGGATGTTATATAAAGTTATATTAAAAACAATACAGTGGTGACGGTGGGGAAAGTCATTGCAATTCTGTAGTCGTTTAAGGGGAGGAAATCCTCTATTCAAATATCAAAGATACAGTAATAACATCCAGCAACTAGTTGGTGAATATTGGTTGAAGTTTCCCTTCCCGTTTATATTCTTCCCAGATTCTCTCTGAGGCTCAAAAGGGTTACAAAATAAAACAAGTTAATAAATAAACAAAAGATACGTAAATACATTCCAAATCATGAGAAAAAAACAATCTTTACAATTGGTTGCTATGGTGTTAGTGTTGCATTGCTGTAACACACTTCGGCAAAGTAATTCTCCACTAAATGCCCCCCCCCGTTACTTTTTATAGTATTCAAGAAAACCTAATTTTAATAAATAAGAAACTAGCTATTAATCACTTTAGGAAGAGGGACTAGGGCTGAAGTGGATTTTGAAGCGCATGAAATATTTTCTGCTTGGTCTTTGCAGTTTGGCATTCCTGTGGAGGAAGAGAAATGGATATTCAAATAGCCCTAATAAACATTTAGGAATTTCACCATAAACTTTTCACCAAAGTTTTTACATTGGTACCTGAGTTGTTACAAATCAGCACAAATAAAAATACTGTGGATTCTTGAAAGCTGTTCAGGGCAATATACAAAGGAAAGACAGTATTTGCGATTGTTATATGTTGCTCCATTCTAAATTTCCAGATTTGTTATCTAGCCACGAATTTACAAGATGAAGCACAGTTGTCACTGGATTCGAACTAGAACAGAAAGCCTCTGAAGTTAGAGGAATAGAATAGGTGGAAAAATGTTCCTACTAACAATAATCACAGTATTCAAGAGCATTCTAGAGCTCTGAATCTGAGCAGGAACAGTTGGAATTTCTAAGTGCTTATGCCATTAAAATTTTCATTCAAAGCTTCACTGTAACTCAATAAAAGCTTTGAGAGTTTGGATCTATCTGAAAAGAAAGAAAAATGAGATTTGAGTATTGCCGGTGAACTATAGATGTTTAGCAGAATTTAGTAGCATGTTAAGATATTGAATGTGGCAGTTTTCTGTGTTCACTATATAGTCTTTTAGGCTTAGTAATGCAAACATTTAACTAATTGCTTGCACAGCACTTACGTAGCTGAAGCCTAAGTTCGTTGGGGCTTAGACCTAAATATGTTTACATTGGCATCCTAACAAGTAAACTGGTTTTTCATTTTCTCCGTGTGTTTTTGTAAATGGCACTTGTGGCTGTAAGTACACACTTCCGTGGAACACTCAGTTTAAGTGACTGTACTCAGGAAGTCAGTCACTGGTTGAGTAGACAACAACCCAACATTCCATTAGTCATGCAGAAATTGTGCCCAGTTTACAAATCTAAGCTGATCAGGGGATGACAAGAACAGAAAGAAAGCTCTACAAATACGCACTTTCGCCTCAAATTGATCAAATCTATTTTATAATCCCATATGATGAAGGGTTATATGTATAAAGGTATCTTAAATGTTACAAAGATACATTTCTAAAAATCAAGAGATTTAAATCAGAGGTCCCCAGCTTTTGGGGCACCAGGGACCAGTTCCGTGGAGAAAGGTTTTTCCACGGACCGGAAAGTGCGTGGTTTTGTGTGCTGCCTGCATCCCGCAGATGGGGCTTTACTTGTTTGCGCGGACTGGTTGCCTGCATGCTGCAGCCCGGTACTGGTCCACGGACCGGGTGTTGGGGACCCCTGATTTAAGTAAATAAATAGTGTGGTGCAATGGTGGACCACCAGGCTAGAAACTGGAAGACATTCTGCTGTAGTTACTATGATTAAGGTGCTGATCTTCGTTAGTATTGTATTGTTGCACCACCGAACTATCCACTTGTCTGTCTCCTACCAGTTAGGTCAATATAAATTAGGGAGTCAGCATGAAATGTTTTAAAGCAAGCAAAACTAGAAAAAATGTTATCAAGTTATTTGTTTTATAGGACCTGTCCTGGCAAGATTGCTGGCACGCTTTGGCTACGGTATGTTCTGTTTCATGTAGAAGTTCTAGTTTAAGTTTTAAGTTAAGGTTTTTTTTTTTACTTAAACTTTACATTAAGTTTTAATTTACTGTACCTATTTTTTTTTAGCTGCTGCAGAAAGCTAATACATTTTGCTGCGAGAAGGACATAGTATTTGCTCCTTTTATGAATTATCGACGTTCAACAATTCTTTTAAATCTCAAATATTTTTTAGATGTCCCTGGTAGATTTGGGAAAGAAGCTTTTAGAAGCTGCTCGAGCCGGCCAGGATGATGAAGTTCGCATTCTGATGGCCAATGGAGCACCTTTTACTACAGATTGGGTAAAAACACTATTTAAAAAACCCTAAAATTACATGTTTGGTGGTTTGTGTTTGCACTATTTGTTTTGTTGGCATTGTTCATATTGCTGTCAAGGAAACGACGCAGATGAATGCACGTTGTCCTTAGGAGGCAAGTGTGATTCAAGGGAATCTCCGTGTCTTCTTCTTAAGAAAATTGTTTAAATTTGAATGTTTAATAGTAGGTATGAGTTCAGCTCAGTGCACGAACTGTGAGGTGAACAGGTCCAGTAAAATGAGTTAGTTTGTTATTTGTTGTAGATGAGTATCTGCAGTAGGTAGAGGCTTGCTAAAAGTACGTGGTTCTTTCATCCAAAGATTGGGTTCTTAGCCCGCAGGCTACACTATCTCACCTCCCTGAAACTCTTTTCATATTTGAATAACACAATCATGGAAATTACAAAACACAGCCAGAGTGTCTTATGTCATATAAGTGCCTCTTGCTCTCATTAATTGTTAAACACGATTAAGTTGATGTCCAATAAGTTTATTCATTGTTGAAATATTGATGACATTCCACATTTCAGTTGATCGTTTTTTCTCTTAGATTGGTCATGTATGTGTGTGGAAGTATTGGTCATGGGCTTTGATAACAAAGAAGCCAGATTTACTGCTCATGAACCAAGTTGCTGGAACATATTATCCAATTGCCCTCATTATTTAGTTTTTGCTAAGAAAAAGCATAGTACTACGTAGGAACTCCTGACATAGTCCAGCCCTTTGGCGGCGGGGGGGGGGGCAAAGGAATAAGTACTCAACCTTTTCTGCTTCTATTTTGGGAATCAAATCCAGTAGGAAAAAACCCAAAAAGGACAATATGTAGAATGCAGCATAATTTTTCAAAATGTTGGCTTTTGGTTTGGATGAGCATGTAAAAATGGCTGGGTTAGAATGTGAGATTTTCACCATAAAATCATGATGGTTTTATTGCTTGCCTGATGACTACAATACTACGTTTAATTAAAAGAAAACACAACTTTCCTTTAGAACTGGATATTTGTGAGATTGGGCAAAACGCTCTAATAAAGAAGAGTTAGCAGTTCCTTTCTAATTTAGGACGAAAGGAAAGATTATGGGAAAGGATTAGACGATTATGTAGAGCAAAGATTAGTGACTTCAAAGCAAAAAGTTAGGGAAATAAGAAAGATAAAAACAGCGTAATGCATCAGAATTTCCATAAGATTGTTTTTTTAAAATAATAATAATAATGGTACTCAAAAGTGAATATGGTATTTTTTAATGTGTTGTTAAATAAGGGGATAATTATGTGCAAATATCCTATTTCACGTCTTACGCTGCAGCTGGGGACCTCTCCACTTCATCTAGCAGCACAGTATGGACACTATTCAACTACGGAAGTGTTATTACGAGCAGGAGTAAGTCGAGATGCAAGGACCAAAGTGGATCGGACGCCACTTCACATGGCAGCTTCAGAAGGCCATGCAAGCATTGTAGAAGTTTTGCTTAAGGTAAAAAAAAAAAAAAAAAGGTTTCCATTTATTATCACCTACACCAGAGTTGAAACAGGACATACGGTGGTACCTTGACATTCATCGTTAATTGGTTCTGGGAGGCAAGCTATTTTTTTTTTTTTCTGATAAGGAATAATGTAGTACAGAGGTTCCCAACGTTTTGGGCACCAGGGACCAATTCCATGGAGAGAGGTTTTTCCACGGACCGGAGGGTGCGTAGTTTTGTGTGCTGCCTGCATCCCGTGGATGGGGCTTTGCTTGTTTGTGTGGACCGGTTGCTACCATGCTGTGGCCTGGTACTGGTCCACAGACCTGGAGTTGGGGACCCCTGATGTAGTGAGTCACAAGGCAGCTGACACTGACAAGTTCTACTTTGTACGTTGATAAAATTTTCGTGTCAAATTAGATGAGTTTCAAAGCAGTTGAGTACCAAGATGATTACTACGACTGTGATTGCTAATAGACTGAAAATTCTTTTTTCTCCAGTATCTAAAGGAGTTAGTTTTTTAGAATATTTCCGGGCACATGGGAAGATATTTTTTTTTTAAATATCAAATGAATGATGTAGGAGAATCAATAGCACCATTTGGTGTATGTACAAAGTGGTTTCCATTTGTAGGTACGCTGCCTAAAATCAAACCATAGGAACAATATGATTTAAATCCTATATGGCGTATTAAAACACCTTTACATTAAAAGCCACGATCGACAATTTGACAGTTATGTTCAAATAAGTTTTCTATAACAGGAAAAAAAACAAGTATAAAGAATATAATCTAAAAAAGGACAGCTTAATTTCTCTAAGTTATGGTTTGACAATTGCCTTTTCTAACCAAAATAATTTTTCATGAAACTGCCCACCCATTTCCTGTTTCAAGGCCTTCCTTCTATTTCACTTTCTGAAAATTCTACAGCAGCAGTCCAAAATCCTTTTAAAAAATTGCTTGCACTGAAAATTTTAGACTTTCCTTTATGTTATCAGATTAATAATAGTACTTGAATTCTTATCAACGTTATTTTTAGATGAAGAGATTTATTTCTGAAGCGAAAAAAATGACTGAAGTCATGCTGAGAGAGGCACACGAGTCATTGCACACCAGATTTTTATCTTCTGTTGTTTACTTTCTAAGATCAGCTGTTTTGAGAATGTGTCTGCCCAATAGCTCATGGCAATAATGAATTCATTAATTAAATTAATTTTCTGCAGTATATCGTCTTGGAGGGGGGAAACTGACAGCATAAACAAAGTTTAAAAGGAAGGACACAGTTTTAAAAATATATATTCCAAGCAATGCTGACTCTAACATTAACTTTGACTGCCTCATTCCATTTTGAAAGAAATTTAATTGAGTATGTTTTGTAGCACGGTGCAGATGTAAATGCAAAAGACATGCTGAAAATGACTGCTCTGCATTGGGCCACGGAACACAGTCATCAAGAAGTAGTGGAACTCTTAATAAAGTACGGAGCAGATGTCCATACCCAAAGTAAATTTTGCAAGACTGCGTTAGACATTGCCATAGACAACGGATATGAAGACATGGCAGAAATTCTACAGGTAACTCAAAACTCACTCCAGTGAGGCTTTTCCCAGAATCTTGTAGCTTAATCTTTAGGCTGTGGTTTTATATATGATTGATTCCATGGCCCTCAATCATTTTTTGTTTATCATCATACTACATGCCTGGCTGAGGAATTCTGGGAGTTGAAGTCCACAAGTCATAAAAGGGCAAGGTTTGGAGACCCCTGACATACTATCTTCCCTCTTTCTCTGCACCTTGAAGCTAATGCAATTATTCCGAAGACTGTCTGCCAGATATTTTTCCATGTTGAATATATATTAATAGCAATGCACTGTGCATGAGCTATAGGTTACAATAAGCTGTTGATTGCTACTCTGTCTGAAATTTAATGTGTGTAATTTCTGAACATCTGCTCTGTACTATATTCACCTTAAAATTAATTCCCCTTCTTTCCCCCCCACCCCCCTCAAATAAGTGTCAAAACAAAGCACCATTGTTTTTTTGCTCATAGATCGCAATGCAGAACCAAATCAACACGAATCCAGAAAGCCCCGACACAGTGACGATTCATGCAGCCACCCCTCAGTTCATCATTGGACCTGGTGGCGTTGTGAATCTAACAGGTAGGAATTCGTATCGCATACAGCAGAGAGTCACATGCACCAAGGATTGCAAATTGCCTTCTCACTCTATTAAATTGGGAATAAGGTTGTGCTTTATCCATGTCAGAAGCACTGTAAAATTATAGACATACAACGTTCAATACTGAGCAAGTAAAATAAGTATAAAATAGGTCATAGAAATATATCATGACTCGGCAGCAGTTTTTTGTGCGGCTGCTGATAAAAACAGGATCGCCAGCATGATCGCCAACGTCCGATAATGGATATGGAAGAAGAAGAAGAGGAAGAGGAGGAGGTGGAGGAAGAAGAAGAAGAGAAGAAGAAGAAGAAGAAGAAGAAGAAGAAGAAGAAGAAGAAGAAGAAGAAGAAGAAGTAGTAGTAGTAGTAGTAGTAGTAGTAGTAGTAGTAGTAGTAGTAGTAGGTAAAATGCATAGGATTAAATTTAAATGACATTTGTCCAGTATTGGGCCACATCAACAGCATTTTCTCTTGCCCGCATGAGGTCTTCCTCTGTACATGTTGAAGGACATCATAGGCACCCTCCCATGGGTAAGATGGATTGTTCTTCTCCACACTCACACAGAGTACCTTTTATAGGGAAGCCCTTTTTCTTACATTGTCCTTTGATCTTCCTACCCAGATTGCAGTTTTATTTCGCAATTTCCATACAAGCTGGCTGGTAGCTCCTTGTTGTGCTCCTAGATTGTGCTAAAACTGTATCAAATATGTCCTTCCTTTTGCTGCTGTTTTCATCTCCTGGATTGTTCGTGTAGGCTCAAGCTGCATGGGATGATTTTAACAGTGTCTAAAGTTTAGCTTTGGGCCCATAGTTTGATGTCAAAGCACTTTCCCTATTTGGTTGGTTGTGGGAATTCTGCTGGTGCCACTCCATTTATTTCACTCCGGACTACTTTTGCCTCCTGAAGAAGAATAAATCTGTGCTTGCTATTGAGCTGAATGGGGTCTGTTTGATCAAGAATTTAAGGAGGGTATCATTCTCATTTCAAATGTAATGGGCGAGTAGATTTATGTGACTTTCTGATGTGATTTTTATGGATTGTGTATTTATAGATGACAGTGGAATGTCTGCTGTCCAGTTTGGTAATTCCTCAACTTCCGTTCTGGCAACGCTGGCTGCCTTAGCAGAAGCCTCAGCTCCACTGTCCAACTCGTCAGAAACACCAGGTGAGGAAAAATAATATGGTTCCAAAAATACAAAATAAGGATTCATGGTAAAAAAAAAAAATCATGTTTGGTTTACAGCCCAGTTTTCAGCATTGATGTAATACCGTATTTCATTGCAAATTTATTTTTTAAGCTTGATGTTTTTTCTCTCGTGGCATAAAACAGACTTAAGCAATCAATTTTTTTTAAACCAGTAACAAAAAGAATAAAATTAAATGAAAATGAAGAAGATATTTTTTTATTTCCATGAAGAACGTTAGTGGATTGTCAGTTGAGTTCTTTTTAAGACAAATAAGCCCTGATATTGTTGTGACCTCTGAATTTGCTTCCTTAAGCAGCGTTGCCTTCTTCTGCAGTCTGATCTGTAGGAAGGGAGATCAGACTTCTACGCAGAGCAGGAAAGCCAACTGCCTTGGCTTGGATCCCTATTTGTTGTAAAGAAATATATCAGTTGACTGTTCTCTCTTTCTCTGGAAGCTTTCGGAGAGGGACAAAGCATTGTCTTTGTTTTGTTTTTAAAATGAGGTCTTAGATATCTCTCTATAATTTGAGATTGACCCCTTGGGTTAAAGGAGAAAACCTGAATCATGTTTTGTACACAAATGTTTGTGACATGTTGATTGCGGCATTTATGGAGGATTGTTTCCTCTGTGTAAAGATCACAGTGCCATGTGGGGGGCCTTTCCTCTTGAAAATATTCCTGACCTTAATTCATTGAAAGCTTCTGTATCGTCTGCTCCTGAGTGGCTGACACGAGGTCAATAAATACAGGACAGTCCCTGCAAACAGGCTTAGAGAAATGAGAAAAACAAGCCTGTATACAGAATGATTGGCTAAAATGGAAATACTCCAAGGAGGTAAAGGAACTGATTCTTCAACACAGCCTGTTGTGTTTCATGCATGTCCCTTTTTTGTACCCTGATGGCAGAAGCTGCTGCCAGGTGACTGTTGAGGCAAGGACAAGGCAGACAAAGCTAATGAACACTCCTGCAAGCCCATAATTCCCTCTAGTAAATCATGGTGCAACTGGGAATACTTCTTTATGATCATTTACTTTCCAGATTTGGTAGAAAGGACTAATTGACTTTGTTGGCCGTGTTAACACCAAGAGGTTCTCTGAGGTTCTGGGAGTCAGCCATAGCAAGCCCATTTATATGTGTCTCCGCTATGGCATAACTTTGTTTTTCATAAAATCCTGAGTTTACCATTATTCTTTCAATAATGGTAGAAATATGCCGCAAGCAAGAATTGCAGACCGCGATTGAGTAATAACATCACTGTAAGTAAGGAAGCAATCATGGCAAAGATGAAAGCGTCCAAATTTTATGCGATGTCTGACATTTCTGTCACAAATCATATGCCATAGCTTTTGAAATAAAGCTTTTTTATTGTCCATCTGATTGTTAATAAACTTCAAAGGCTTGTTCTTAATATAATATTGCATGCATAGAGATGTAGCTCTTGAACTGATACCGGTAGTGATGTACTTTATATTTTAGGTTCCTTGCGTTAAAACCTCAGAGAAGCAGCAAAAATGAACTCAACAAATTAGAGTATAAATTCCCAGAGCCAGAGGAAAATTAATAATGAGCGTTAATGTGGTATCTGAAAGTCAAATAACATTATTTGTTTTTCTGTTAAACTCTTTATCAATTTGTGCAACTTGTATTTTACTGGTAAAGAATTTGCTGGGTTAAAGGAATTTAATTTTTGGAACTTCTAGAGATACCCAAGAATATTGCATAAGTAATCAGAAAGGAAACACTAAGGTATAAGATTGACGTGATTGTTAGGGCTATTTTTGCAAAGCAGTAAACTCACAACTTTTGCAGAAGTGAAATAATTTAGCAGAGAAAAGATGGGGAAGAGATTCTTCCCCAAAAGCTCATGAGGATGAGCACGCACAGTTGCATAGAAGATGGACTGGCTTTCAGTGTGCTGAGGGGAAAAAAAATGGAATAGAATGGGATCTCTTATAAAAGGTACTAATCCTGACTCCATTGGAATAATGAACAAAGAACAGCCCATGCTGCCACATTTTCATAAGATCCTACCTCTAATATTTTTTTAAAAGCAAACTTGCTTATATGTGTTTTATTTATTTGTTTGTTTGTTTGAAAGTTGTGGCCACAGAAGAAGTGGTGACCGCTGAATCTGTGGATGGTGCAATTCAACAAGTAGTTAGTTCTGGAGGCCAGCAGGTTATTACCATAGTAACAGACGGGATACAGCTTGGAAATCTTCATTCCATTCCCACCAGCGGAATGGGTCAACCCATTATAGTGACCATGCCAGATGGGCAGCAAGGTAAGTAGAAACCAGGAATAGAACTTTTAAGACCTTTTTTTCCCTGAAAAACATATATTGTAATTTAATTATTTTATATCCTGCCGTTATTATTTATATAGACAACTCAAGGTGGCAAAATGTATCTAATAATTCTTCCTTGTCCTACTTTGTTAGTTAAGTTAAACTTAATATTTATGAAAGCAATTTAGAGAAAACAGATAATGAAGAATAGGATTGGATGGAGTGTAAAGTAATGTGGAGGACACTTATGGATATGTCTTAGACTCAGTTTCCAGAATGGGGGGGCGGGGAAGAGCTCCACATTTTACAATCACATTTCTGCCCATGGAATCGTGACATAACAAAACTAGGCAGGACAAGAAGCAATGGATGGAAACTAATCAAGGGGAGAAGCAACCTAAAACTAAGGAGAAATTTCCTGACGGTTAGAACAATTAACCAGTGGAATAATCTGCCTCCAGAAGCTGTGAATGCTCCAACACTGGAAATTTTTAAGAAGAGACTGGACAGTCATTTGTCTGAAATGGTATAGGGTTTCCTGCCTGAGCAGGGGATTGGACTAGATAACCTCCAAGGCCTCTTCCAACTTTATTATTATTATGGATCATTGCACAGTCAGCCAGATGTTCAGACTAGATTTGGCATTTTGTCTACCTATCGAGTCCTTACCCAGGACCTGGGATAGGCAGATGTGGATGTTTGATGGTATTACAGGTATCATTGCAGGATGAAAGCAGTTCCTAGTAAGGCCGCCTTTCGCATTTGACTAATAGCGAATTTGTCAATGCCAGTGGTGTTCAAGTGGTGCTCCAGTTGTTTTGGGATTGCGCCCAAGGAGCCTATTACTATTGGTACTACCCTTGCTTGCTTTTGCCACAGTCTTTCTATTTTCATTTGTAGGTCTTTGTATTTTGTTATCTTCTCCAGTTCTTTCTCTATTATTATTATTATTATTATTATTATTATTATTATTATTATTATTATTATTATTATTTAAAAGGGCTATCACAACTTAAACATTATTCTGAAGAGTTGCTTCAGAATTTCCTGAATCATATCCCCTCTCTTTGTTCATTAAAATAGCCACATCTTTTAATGGTTTTATTATTTTTTTTAACAATAACTTAAGGTGGAGAACCTGTCTAATGCTCCTTCCTCCTCCTGTTTTCCCCATAACAACTACCCTGTGAAGTGATTTGGGCTGAGAGAGAATGACTGGCCTCAAATTGCCCACCTGGAGCCTGAAAAAAAAGATGGGGCTGCTTTAATGAACCGACTTAAGACAGTGCGGCCGGGCCGTTAATGCAACCCTTAAAAATGATGAAGGATGGGAGTTGACTTTAGCAAGAGAGTTAGGCTGGATGGCAAGTTTTCTTCCAAGTGATATATTCAATAAACACTTTTAATTACTTGATCTCCTTCTATCCCAGCATCCAAATGCATCCACTGTTAACTTCTATAGTTTTTGATCCAAACTTATTTCAATTCAAGTACTTACAGTACCAGCCACAGACATTGCAGAGGAAACAGTAATCAGCGAAGAGCCTCCACTCAAGAGACCATGTATTGAGATCGTTGAAAGTCGGGTGGAATCGGCAGAAATAGAAGTAAGGAATCTGTTTGTCGAGATGTTTGATTCTGATTTTCTAAACTGAATGTTTTTTTTTTTTGGGTTGTCTTGCTTTGTAATTGTGATTTTCTTTTTGGTACTTGAAGACAACTACGCAATAATTTTGTGCCTATACACAAGAATCTAGTCCAGTGGTTCTCAACCTTTTTAATGCCGCGACCCCCAACCGGTCGTCAGTCGAGGACTACTCAACCCATCGTAAGTCGAGGACTACTCAACTGGTGCAGCACCATTTGCAGAATGGGGCTTTTGGCGGGCTCAGCAGGGCAGAGACAACCTGGAAAAGGGGGGGGGAAATGGTGGACTGCGTTGTTTGGCGACCCCCATGAAATGGTCGTTCGACCCCAAATGGGGTCCCGACCCACAGGTTGAGAACCACTGTTCTAAACTGAATGTTTTTTTTGGTTGTCTTGCTTTATAATTGTGATTTTCTTTTTGGTACTTGAAGACAAGTACAGAATACTTTTGTGCCTATACACAAGAATCTAGTCAACTAGTGGTCAGCAGCATTAAACCAGTACTAGATAAGAGTTAACAGAATTCAGGACAGGTTGGACTTTTAGACCTTTTGTGAGAACGTAACAATTCCAGGCTAATTCCTGTTTTGACTCTAGCCCCAGGCGCTGCCTGTTCTTCTTTTAGTATTAGTGCCGTTTGGCTGGGATAATTTGAACATATGTATGAAAGAATTTGAAATAATGGGCTGGAAAAAAAAACCCTTTTTAAGAACAGTAACAAGATATTTAGGTAGATGGAAATCCTGTTAAACTCAGTTAGGCTTGGAACATGGTTAGTATTGTGCATTAAGAGAAAGTAAGAGAGATTGAGTTTTTGCCCCCCTATTTCGTTGCAGTAAAGCCATGGACGATGCTTTTAGTACTATCTGTGGAAGGACTAACATTCATTGGTTAGTGAAAGCATGGAGGTTTTTTAAAAAAAGCCTTTGCTGTGTAAAGGTCAGAACAAAGTGATTGCTGAGATAATTATTTTAATAAAGCAGGTATGCTGCTTTTTACATCAGTTTATTTAAAGTGCTTCAGAAGAAGGAAATAAATCACTTGCTTTGAACTCAATTTGTTTTTCTTTTTTTAACTACAAAGTTGTTCTGATTCATCAAATAAAAACACTAGATGATTTTGCCTTTTTTTTTAAGTCAAATTCTAGCAGCATCCTTTGAAAATACAATGTATAGTCCCACACCAATGATATATTCTATGAGTAGTCTCTCTTCTCTCAGATGTTTTACTGATATAAATCTTATTCCAAGAAACAGAATGTGTATACATGATTCAATTTTCCTTATTAGAATTGAAGTTTAATATTTATGTTGCTCTCCAGTTCTTAAAACTGCAGGTTTCCTTCTGGAACTTACCCCGTGAGCCTATCTTGTTTTAATAAGTTGAGGAGTTACCATACTTGGTTTGAAGAAATGGAAAACTCACTACTGCCATGGATTTTTGCAGCCAAAACATGGTAGCCTTTAACTGGCAGAAAGTGGAATTACCTTTGTGCCCTTGTATACAACTGCTTTACTTCCATTTTTAGAGAATCTGGAAAAGTAAACCTTGATAATAACCCAAGTTCGGACTAGAAAATGTTAATAATTTAAAACAACAATGCCTTTTATTTTGACTTGATTGGTAGTTGTTAATTTTATTTTCTTAGTTTGGAGGCACTGAGACTATACTTAGAAGAAGACTTCTTGCTGTGTATACTTATTAGAATAAAATTGTAGTAAAGTATAATATTTAGCTAGTGTGTGTGTATGTATTCTCCTACTGTACATCTTTATTAAACAAAACTTAAGGGAAAAAAAGCAAAACAAGGATTTCTAACACACACACACACACACACACACACACACACACACACACACAAATGGAAAAATCTTACCATAGAGTTTCAAAAAACAAGCATATTTCTTTGTAATTGTCCAAATATAATCTACCTCTCAAGGTCAAAATAAAACGTGCAATTATTTCTTCCCAGAATATAACAACTTTAGGACATCTCAGAATCTCGTGTTTCCATGTGGCATTTATACAAGTGGTACTTGATTTTTAATGCAGGCATTGTTTTTGTACAACACATTAAATTTCTACGTCACGACTCCAAGAACATCTAATTTGCTCCGTCCCAAAGTTCTTGCATCTTATTTTTTCACCCGTTGAGAATTTTTTTTAAAGACAGTTATAAAACTGTCATTGACTTTGAGATGACACGATGTTTGTGTTGTTCGTTTTTGACTTTCGTAGGAAAGAGAGACATTACAAAAACAGCTGGATGAGGCCAACCGGGAAGCCCAGAAATATCGCCAGCAACTTCTGAAGAAAGAGCAAGAAGCAGAAGCTTATAGGCAGAAGTTGGAGGCAATGACCCGCCTCCAGACTAACAAAGAAGCTGTTTGAGTGGATGAAGTGAGCATTCTGTTACATTACAGGTTAAGAAAACTGCAGTACAATCTGGGTCTGCGCAATGCATAGGTGTGCAGAACTGAGTCCTTTGTCAAAGAAGATGCTACTGGACTTAAGCCATGAGCTCTGGTGATTTTCCTGTATCATAAAAAAAAAAACCCTCAGAATTTAGACATTTTGTGCAAAATATTTAAAAAAAGAAATACTGTAAATAGTTTTTTTTTACAGTTCCAAAATTAATTGTTTAATCTTTTTGGAAGGGATCTACAAATCTACAATGCCAATGTTTTTGTGACTTTTTTTTATTTTACTATGAATCTTCTGAGATGCAGAACAGTTTTAAGGAGGATAATTGTTGATTTAAACTGCGCTATGTAAATGAATTATGTGATAGAAACCAGCTTGAAAGCTATGAATTAGATCTCTGACTAAACTCATTTCCTGATTATTATCCTTTGTACAGCTTTAAGGAGTTGGCCAAGGCCTCTGAACAATGCCCCCCCCCTTTTTAGGGAAAAAAAGTGTAATTTTTTATATTTAATTCCTGATATATATTCAAGTAGATTGACATGTATATGAAGCTGATATTTTTAAAAATTTTCAGTTTGTACATATGCTGCATGTTTTTTTATGATTTCTATATACATCTTCCATACGTATTTTTCAGGAAAGAGGATGGAAAAATTATGAGAAAAAAAATATTTAACCTCTAGGCCAGGAGCAGACAGCTACGGCAACTTTACGACTTGTGGACTTCAACTCCCAGAACTCCTGAGCCAGGCTCAGGAATTCTGGGAGTTGAGGTCCACAGGTCATAAAGTTGCTATAGATGCCCAGCCCTGCTCTAGTTGTCATGGGGCTAGGGGATAGACGAAGAAGCCGGTGAATAACTGTGGGTCGAGTGTTTTTTTTTATATTGGGAACCACATTTCTTAGAGGGATGTAACTTGGGAGAAGAAAAAAGAAAACAAAAACCAGTATTTATGTAATATATTAACTATATGAAAATATTACCCTTAGCGCAGCCAATCATATTTTCAAGGTGACCAGCCCAAGCTGGGCTGGGATAATTCTGCAGATGGAGAACACATTTCAAGTTCTTTTCCCAAAACTTTTAGGCTTAATCTTTCCCCTACTATGCTACTACCTGCTGGACAGGATGTTAACATTCACATCACAGCATCCCTCCCCCCCCAATGCGAACATAAGATGCCGTAAAGATAATAGGCTGATATCTGGAATTGGAGTCCAGACTGCCCTTCAAGAAATTTGTAGGTAAATGGCACCATTAAGTGTCCATCTCTCACAATTCCTTTAATCTGACTGACCAACGACAGCAGGTGCTGATGATCAGACCTCCTGAAATAGTACAGGATACCTGACCAACAAAAGGTTTTATCGCCTGCTAGTACTGGTCAAAAAGAGCGTGGAAGGAGATAACTTGAAGACATAGATCTGGAAATGGCATCTCACCACACTTCTCCGAGGGGACATCCTTCAAGTCTGAAGGTCATGAGACCGGAGAGAGGGAATTGGGCAACAAGCTTTCTAAGTGACTCTTCGCACTCCTCCTTTTGAAGATTGTGGCTGTTGTATATCCATAGCCTAAAACGTAAGAAAGTTGGGCACTATTACTCTTTCACAGTGTTCCCACGCTGGCTGCAAAACGGACAGGAGTCACAGGAAAGTCGGACGTCCTTGCATGCGTTTTATCTAGAGCCACCTAAGTGAAGTCCCCCTTCTCTTGTGTTCCTGCTCTTCCGCCGCTCCTGTGACCTTTGCCCTTTCTTCTTCCAACAAAGCTTTACAGAAGAAACGCTCCTTGTTCATACTTGTGCCCATCGTCTCAGTCTCAACAATCCAACTGATACACAGATAGATGCACATAATTTTCACTTGTTTTAGCTGCACAAAATTTAAGATTGTCCGAATCATGACTGACCTCTAGAGGCAGCTTTGTGTGGCCGTTTGGTTGTTGCTCTCTGTTATTTTGGACAACTCTGATTATGTTTTGATTTGCGTGGTCTTCCGGTTCTTAGCATTTCCAGCGAATGGTGTTTTAAATCCCTCCGTTTAAGTGTCTATCTCTCTCCTCCCACCCCATCCAGGTTTGTTGGCATTCAGCGTCCACATTTGCTAACCAGCGTGATCAGCAGTTATATCTGCTGGAGATTTATGCAGAATTCGAAGTCTGTCATGATTGAATTACATTGAATTGTGAAGGAGTGATTTAGGTCTGTACGGTATTGTGATAATATACCAAGGAATTGGAGGGCAATCCTAAATACCATTACAGATGAAAAGTTCACTGTTAAAAGAAATAAGTTTGTTTTAGGCCCTAAACTTTAGTACATCCTTAAAAAAATAGGTAAGTAAGCACTTAGTCCCTACCGGACTTCAGGGCAGAATAAAGATTTCATAGCCGAGATCTGCTCTGCAGATGGAAAGGAATGAAAGGTAGATACAATTGTAAATGGGATTTGAATACAAAGAGAAAAGAAATGGATTCCCCCCCCCCTCCACACACACACATAAACCCCTTGCCTTGTGTGAGCTTTGTACTTGCACTCAGGCAAACGTAAGGGAATATGTATAAAAATGTTATTTCCTTACTTCTCAGTCACAGTTGATATAGTTGGGTCTATCTTGCCTGCTGCAAATGTTGACTTAACACGGGGCCACGAACTTTCAGACACGTGTTGACTTTCAAATAACTCACAGACCATACTGCCTTAAAGATTACCAAGTGCTACAATGCTTTACGCTTTGTTCAGACTTCTGTGCATCTCCTTTATTTCCACCTATACCTTGTATTTTGATTAGTGCTTTGCTGTGTTTTATCTTTCAGTGCTTTTATGAAACGTATATCTTTATAAATCATTTAGATTACCTATACAGAAGAATTGCCCTTAAAACTGTCTTTGGCCTACCTTTTCTATTTACAATTAAATATCTTTTCCACAGATGCAGGGTTGATTCACTTATTTGGTAAAACGTTATCACCACCTGGGTGGTTTCTTCGATAGCGCAAATTGTTATAAAAGGTAGCTAGATGGCCACTTGGGTTTTTAAGAATGCCTTAGAAACATGTAGAGAAATACATGGGCTGGGCCATAGCTGCATCAGCATCAGTATTAGAACAGTTTCAAAAGTTATCTTTGCATACAGAGAGTCCCTGGGTTTGTCCAGAAGATACATGTGCTCATCTGAACTATGCGTTGCCTTTAATATTTATCTAGTTTTAACTTTGACAGACTTTAATATTTATCTAGCGATGGGTTCTACATTGGAGATTTCCAGTCTTAAGTTGTTGAAGGACAAAATGGTTCTTTGAATAAGGTGTCATAATTTGATATTTTATAATATCAGCATTATTTTAAACTAGAAAATCAATTGCTGAATTTAGCACGGAGACTCAAAAATGTGAAAAGTTTGGGAATAGCTTGAAAAGGCCCATGTTCCAGTCTCTCACAACTTTAGGTCAATCCATTTCAACAGAGGATTTTGTTGATTCTAACAATAGTTGCACTTTTTTTCCCATTCCAAGCCCATCACTTGAATAATAGCCATAATAAAAATGCACAAAATGAAGGAAGTCATTGAAACATTTCAACTTGATGTTGCCATCAAAAGTATCCGCACGTGGGAAGGATGTTGAAATGGAATCTTCTTGATGTTGTGTCAGCTACAAATGTTGAAGCAGCCCATGTATTTAAGAATAAGGAACATATTTAGCCACAGGGATCGGTGAAATGAAAAAGATATTTTCCAGAATTGATTTATTACTTACATAGTACTCCATTTCCAGAAGAAACTTGAACAGCTTCTGAGTAACAAGAATAGCCCCTGCAAAATCAAGCCAGGTTTTTCTTCTCCTTTGTCAGCAGATGTTCAAAAGATACCAAATTGAAGGAGTAGGGTTTGAAAAAAAAAAAAAGGCCAGGTAAGTTTTGTTGGGCATAGCAATTAAGTTTAAATAGTGGATCCATGTGGGTGAAAGAGAACTTTCCTTTCAACTTCTAACCTAAAATAAAGCTAAGTTGCCTAAGCATTTAAAAAAAAAAACTCACAATTTCAACAAATAGGTAGCTAGTCAGAACAAGTTTAACCTGCCTGCCAATCATTAGTTATGGTTTTGGAACGTCTGTATCTGTTAACTCTCATAAGTTCAGCTTTGGGGGATTAATATACCTTAATTAATCAGAACTTCAGCTACCAACCCATAATGTCCTCCAGGTTCAGCATCACAACCTCCTTCAGCGCTACAACCATTTCTGAAACGGAAAGGAAAATTTATCAAATCCGCCAGAAATGAGAGGGTTGATTCAGTAATGATTTAGACCAACGAATACCTATTTACCCAGAGAGGTTGAGCCATTTGTGACACATGGTGTTTTTCCCACGGTTGTGACGACATGGCTTCTCTTAGCCCTTAACCAACATACTATTCCTATTCATTCCGTTTCCTGCAGGTAAATATATTTTCACTTTAGTTTGATACCCACTGGGTGCAAGAGGAAGGGAACTATATAACAAAGGAGTCATTTGCATCAAATCATATTTGCTCACTCTGCCATTTCAGGTGCTCCCAAGTGCTTTGTTTCCTGTCTGAACACCGTTTGGAGTGTGTTTGCTCACCTCTTCAATTAGTGTGCCATTTCGGAACTAGAGAGGCAAGATGAATAGTAAATTGGATGGATCTATGACTTCCATTTCGAAACCTTTTGAAAGGACTAAGAGGAAGCTGGTTTAAGCCTGAAGTACTTTCAGCGATCAGTTCTGAATTTTGGAAGTGGATTTTAGACTGTTGCGCCAACCTTGTTCCCTCTTCCCCACCTGGCAGAGACCCCCTGGATCTCCCCCAACCCTGCCCAGCCCCCACAGGCATCCCTCCCCACAAGCAACATCGAGGTGATCACACCCACATTGGTCACACCCACCCAATCTGCCATGACCACCACAGCCGCGCCCACCTGGCATCCGGCGATAAATAAGTGGGTTTTGGGTTGCAGTTTGGGCACTCGGTCTCTAAAAGGTTCGCCATCACTGTCCTAATTAAACGTATCGGTGCATAAGTCAATGCATGTTGGATCACCTTGTGTGTATGTCGCTTGCAAGTGGGACTCCGTCTTCCCTGGAATTTTCCACCTGATTTCTATTTGTGCAGAGCATGTTACAAAGCCCACTGATAAAAAGCAAGTTCCGTTTTTTAAAAAAATAATATCAGTCTAAAAGTGAAACAGAAAACTCTCATTTCAAGGGTAGACTGCTTTTCTGCTGCTTTTCTTCTTCCCTCGTCTGTGTATGGCAGTGGTTCTCAACCTTTTTAATGCCGTGACCCCTAACTGGTCGTAAGTCGAGGACTACTCAACCAGTCGTAAGTCGAGGACTACTCAATTGGGGCAGCACTGTTTGCAGAATGGGGCTTTTGGCGGGCTCAGCAGGGCAGAGACAGCCTGGACAATTCCTATTGGCTTTTGAAAGCCAATAGAATTAGACTCTATTCAAGAGAGTCTATTCTATCGGCTTTCAAAAGCCAATAGAATAAAAGGGAGTAGCACAGCTAAGGAAAAGGGGAAAAAAAATGGCAGACTGCGTTGTTTGGCGACCCCCATGAAATGGTCATTCGACCCCAAATGGGGTCCCGACTCACAGGTTGAGAACCACTGGTCTATGGAGATCCTCAGTCATCCAGGTCACAATTGTCCATGGCACTTTGGAATGAACATCCTTTGAATGGTGTGGAGTATAATGGATTTTCATGGAGAAAAAATGCAGATTATAGGATTCATGGGACACAGATAAACCTCCAAGTGGCCTCAACGACTCTCAGAAAAATAACTGCAAGGAATGTAAACCCTTCCATCCTCCTCCATTCAGCCAGAACTGAAGAAACTTCTTGGATGAGAAGCAAAATGTCTTCAAGCAAAACAAAAAAGCACCTTTGGGACTTCCACCCTTCTGTTTTCAAGATCACCATATTATGGTACCATGATAATCACATGGTACAATTTGCTGCCTAAGAGGCTTATCAATTGTCACTTGCTGAGTATCTAAAAAAAAACAGAAGTCTGTAATGATAGATATGTATTATCTCTCTCTCACACACACACACTCTCCTCTTTTTTTCCATAGCACAATGCATGTATGTGTGTGGAGCTGTGTTCCTTGCCCAGACGCCAGCGGACACGTTATAAATAAATGTGCAATTTACCCTCTCTTACACGTGAACTCAAAGCTTAGCTTCTTGGCTAGAATTCAAGAAGTTCACCATTTTTGATCTGCAGACATCAGAATAGAAATCTACAATAAACCTTGCTGTTTAACTCTCACATGCATAAATCCAAAAATATGAGCTCTCCAGATTTGGAAAACTAGTTCATCAGAAGGGTCCTTAGACTCAAGATTTCTGTCTGAGGCTGAGTTAACAGATTGTGTTAAGTCACTGCTTGACTGAGAGGTGTTGAATTGGTTGGCTTTGTGATTGTGTGAAGCAGCGTGCAAATGTACACACCGAATAGTTTAAATCAGTGTTTCTCAACCTTGGCAACTTTGTGTTGCCTGGACCTCAACTCCCAGAAATCTCCAGCCAGCTATGCTGGGAAGTCCAGGCAGCTTAAAGTTGACCAGATTGAGAAACAGTGACTGTGGATTGCTGTGGCCATGGGACAACTTGGCATAGGACAATTCAACAATTCGATGTAATTATTTCCCTCTTGTCATTCACATTTCATTTTGTCCCTCTTTTGGTATCCTTTCTTTAATGATTCTGTTCCACCATTCCTTCAACATTAGTGTAACTCTTGTTCCATGGCCAATTGTCCCACAACGAGTTGGCCATGGTGAGTTGTGTGGAGCAAGTTGACTGTGGAAAGTTGGCTGTGGTGAGTTGGCCGTGGCAGGTTGGTTGGGGCAAGTTGTCCTAGACCCCAGTGATTGTGTACACATTTGCTAATGTTGTTTGGATGGACAGTGTCTACTCTTTGGCTTTTTCAATTTGCTTGTGTTGCAACGAGAACGTTGTATTCTAAGAATCTAGATTCATTAAAAAAAAAATCTCCCTTTGCCACTGGACGTGTCATGTGACAGAAGAAGGGCTAAATCCGTCAGAATAATGCCAGGAATGTAAGTGGCAATGTTGCAATCTATTACTCATCTTTATGCTTCTTAGAGCACGAATTTCATAAAGCTTTATTTATGAAATTCACTGCTTTGCATGTGCTTTACTTATGTGCTTGATTCCTGTCTCATTTTTTGGTCCAACCTAGAGTCCTCAGAAGGATTAGTCATATGGGTGAGATAAGAGGATGCTAAGCAAAAGTAGGAAGGATAAAATCGATCAAAGATGAGCGCTTCGTTTACAAATAAAACGATTGAGCTGTGATTTCACACCAAAGGGTAAATTTCATCTCTTTTTTGGGAACAGAAATTTAATGCACTTCTCTAAAGACACATTGGAGATAAATGGAGCCTCTGGAAGGAAAGTGTCAGGTCTACCATCCAGCCTGCCATGATCAACAAGGAGGGGGATCGGCCGGGTGGGATAAGGGGAGGGTTAGTGTGAGGAAACGAAACTATGCGTCGTGCCATCCCATAAGAGCCGGTGGCCGGGACTGTTACCCAAACCATTTGTTAGCACCTAACTGGACACTCGTTGATAACCAGAGGGTTGGATGGGAACAAGGGAAAGTTAACCATATGTTTTGGGTGCGAAAATCTCAGATCCAGCTTTGCTTCTTCTGTAACCACTTGGCTTTAGTCAGGTGTCCCTTTGGCTAACTATGGACCGAGAGTCTCTCTTTTCTAACTGACCCAATTGGGACGGTTGACAAAAGGCATTTATCCTTTGCACGCTCTAGAACAAGGCTCTCCAAACTTGACAACTTTAAGATTGTGGACTTCAACTCCCAGAACTGAACTCTGGTGTAAGCTAGTTTGCTTCCACACAGTGACCGAAGATAGGTGCGCAAGTGCCGAATAGAATGAACTAGTAATTTAGGCTGTCAGGACTACATTGTGTGTCTAGATTTCTCTGACGTTGTACACTATACGCTAAATAAATAAATTAAACTCCCAGAATTCCCCGGCCAGCCCTGCTGCAGAAGCAACAGGAAGAGAGCTGAGATTGTCATCTGTTTCTAGAAGAAATTTAAGTTAGATGCGGCTGGCCTCTTGTGTGAGATATGAAAATATATTTTGGGTCTCTTCACCTGAAAATTCTTCTTTTGTTCTCGTATTGTAAGAAGGAAACAGTGTCTGTTCCTGCCAGAATAGGTGTCTTGAGGGCCAAGGTAAGTGGAAAGAGCAATATGTAGTAAGATGTTGGAATAATAAATGTGGTCATATCTCAAAACTCATTTTTAGCATTGTATCCATGTCATGTTTTAAGATACTAAAATGCTGTTGAGATCCTGAGAGATATTGACAATGTATTTACTTGTGATATAACCTCATCTAGATTGCTGTTTCCTCATGTGTGATGGATATTTTTAGACACTGGGTTTAGTGGGCTCACAGGATTTCTTCCTTTATCTGACCATGTGTATATTTTCACAAGTTTGGGCACCTTCTTGATTCTGTTTTGAATGATCTTCAGTCAATCTTCCTTGGTATTTTACTTTCTCTGTCTCACTACCAAACATGGCATCAGCTAAAGCCAAAGTCTTCCATGGTTTAATTATAAAGCATTTTCGTAAAAGACAATCATTGAATTTATTTTTAATAACCAAACAAAAATGTTTAAAAACATACCTAGCAATTGTTGAAATGTAGATAAAAACCAGTCACTTATTACCGTCTTTGGTGGACATGCCCCAAAGCCAAAAGATTCTGGTCAAGAATACACATATGGTTAGAGAAAATGACTAAAAACATATAGATTTTAAGGCAGAATTATTTTTGTTAGGCATAATTGTAGGAAATTATGAGAAAGAGCGCTTATATCTAATTTTACATGTATTAACTGCAGCGAGAATTGTATTTGCTCAACATTGGAAAAATGAAGATTTACCAACGGAGGAAGAGTTAATTAAACATTTTTTAGATTGTGCAGAAATGGATAGATTGACAAGGAAAATGAAAGAGAAAGAAGATTCAGTATACTTTAGAACATGGGATACCTTTTATCAATGGCTAGAAAAACGAGGTAGAGAAAAAGGAATTTAACATGTATTAGTAAGTTAAAGGTTGGAACACAGACAATATGTTGCTGATGAAATATTAAGTATTTGTAATAATAATAATAATAATAATAATAATAAAAAAAAACCAAACATTTGGACACAGACAGTGTCCAAATGTGATGTCTTCTGTGGTGTCTTTGTGTGTCAAATAATTAGCTTTACCTTTATTGTTATTTACCATTATTTGTTATTTGTTTTTGGCCATCCTGTATATTGTTTCCTTCTGTAATAATAAAATGAATGGGACTCCAATTTGCTGAATATCAAAGATCTCTGAACAAGCTCCAGGAAGAGAATAACATCGGGGACGTGTCATCAGAGGCTGATTTCCTAATAATTTGCTGACGTAAAGTTTGATAGGCCTGGCAGATAGAAGATATAAAAGGCTGCAGGATGAAGGCAATTCAGCTGAGCAAATAGCTACCTGCGGTCCACGGATAACTATTAGAGAAAGAAGCCGTCTTTGCAGGAGACCACATGGATCACGAAGAATACAGATGGAGAGGTGAGTGGGAAGGAGGAGATCTGGACAATGGATTTCCCATTTGTGCGGGTGATGCTTTCAGCTCATTTCCACTTTTTGAACAGGATCAGGTAAGTCCCAATAGCTATTGTCAGTTGCAGAAATGAAAAGTCCATGTTTAAAAGTAGGGTATCTATCAAAAACAGGTACAAACAGGGTCTAAGAGAAGGAAGCTGCTGCTTTTATTAGTTTACCTGCACATTTATAGGAGCATCTTATGATAGCCTTGCCTTCACCCAAAGAGCTCATTGTGTGTCCTCCAGAGGTTTTGGATCTCAAATGCCATCAGCACCAGCTAAAACAGATAACGGAGAGGGACTCTAAAAAAAAAAAAAGGACTCCGAAAATCCATTTAAGAAGGGAACTGTATTACTTATTTCTGCCTTACTCTACCACTGGCCAAGACACAGAGATATATGATCCTCAGATGTTGCCATACATCACCTGATTGCAGCTCCTTGCCATACTAGCTGGAGTTGATGGGAATCAGATTCCACCAACTCTTGAAAGATCAAGGATCTTCTCTTCTTTATTTTTGCATGATTCCTTATAGGTAAATTCTTTTTCATTCATTAGCTGCTGTGGTTGGCTGCACATGGGACTGGACACTTTCTAGATGTAGGTGGATTTACTCAGAAATAAACCTCTCTACACATTTTAGCGTGTGTGCCTAAAGATTGCAGCCTACTCATTTCCTGTTTGGGCAGCTCTTTGCACAGCAGTGGGCAAGCTGCCTAGAGAGATTCTACCGATGCTGATAATGCTATATGGGCAAACTATGGCAGTCATAACATGGATGTGTAAAATGTCCTCGATGGGCAGGAATGGTGTTTGTGAGCTCTCCTTGCTACCGTTTTCTAGGGAAGGAGATGGTGGACTACATTTGCCAATACCTCACCAACATCCGGGAAAGGCGGGTATATCCTGATGTGGAACCAGGTTACATGAGAGATCAATTGCCCGATGGAGCCCCTTTGGAGCCGGAAAACTGGGACAATATCTTCAGAGATATAGAGAACATCATTATGCCTGGGGTAAGGACAGGGTGTACACGATATGAAAAAAAAAGAGGTACATGTAAAGGAATTGTCTCCCACCTAGCATTCTCTTGATATGATGTGATTTCAGCTCTTAGAATCCTCACCAGCAGGGCCAATAGGCAGAATGGAGAGGATAGAGTAGAGTAGAGTAGAGTAGAGTAGAGTAGAGTAGAATTCAGAATAGAATAGAATTTGGAATAGAATAGAATAGAATAGAATAGAATAGAATAGAATAGAATAGAATAGAATAGAAAATATAGAATAGAATAGAATAGAATAGAATTTGGAATAGAATAGAATAGAATAGAATTTGGAATAGAATAGAATTTGGAATAGAATAGAATAGAATTTGGAATAAAATAGAATTTGGAATAGAATAGAGTAGAGTAGAGTAAAATAGAATAGAATAGAATAGAATAGAATTTGGAATAGAATTTGGAATAGAATAGAATTTGGAATAGAATAGAACAGAATTTGGAATAGAATAGAATTTGGAACAGAATAGAATAGAATTTGGAATAGAATAGAATAGAATAGAATAGAATAGAATAGAATAGAATAGAATAGAATAGAATAGAAGCTGGAAGGGATCTTGGAGGTTTTCTAGTCCAGCCCCCTGCTCAAGCAGGAGAACCTATACAGTCTCAGACAGGTGAATGTCTAGAGATGTCTGGAGAACTGGAGAACCTTACTATGCCTATGTATTATACCAGTGGTGGGATTCAGCCGGTTTGCACCACTTTGGCAGAACCGGTAGCTAATGTTTTGTTGCCCAGGCCCAGAATAGACTTCCGGAAGTGGCATCCACACACAGAACCGGTTGTTCACATATTTGAATCCCACCGCTGTATTATACACACACATATCATGTACATATACAGTCAACAAGCAGAAATCAGTGACTTGTTTAACCAACAAATGTGGTGGACCCAGACATTGGATCGCGATTCTCACCGATTTGCAAGCATGGCCCCATGATCAGGGATGATGGGAGTCACAGTACAATTTTTTGAAAGGTGGCACATTTCCCATTCCTAATTCAAGCCAGTTGCTGTTTTGTTTTTAAGGAGAGATTGGAAAACCATTTGGCTAAAATGGTACTCTTGCTTGAGCAGGGGGTCAGACTAGAAGACCTCCCAGGTCTCTTCCAACTCTGTTCTTCTGTTGCTGCACAGATGATCATTAGCAACATATATCCCAGAAATCTGAGGGAGAAGAGAAATTCTAAGCGAAGTAAAATGAAGGATCTAGCTGCCAATATGTATCCTGCTGGTTTCAAAGTAAGAACTACAGATTTATGCCTTGGCAATTCACCTCTAAGAGTAGTACTTGAATTGAGAAGGACAGTCTAATTCCTCGAGGGTCTTTTAAAACGGAGAAGAAAAATCCTGGTGATTTTCTTAAGCTATCTCTTTCATCTCAAAGAGAACATCTTCATACAGCAGATCTGAATGCCAGTACCCACTCAGCACAGCACAGAGCGTCAGATATGTTTTGATAACAATGACAAATAACGGTCTCTTTCTTGAGAAATTCTAAATGCCCTCCCTCATTAGATAGAACAAAGCAAAACTAAGAGCTGTTTCCTCTTTACCATACAAGGCCATGAGTTTGTCTGATTGAGATAAGTGTCCTGCTTAAACAAGTGTAACTATCATTTAGTTACACCCAATTAGCCATCTTTACTGGTTTTCAAAGTCATCCTTCCCAACTAGATGTCCTCCAGATGTCATGGAAGAACTCCCAAATGCACATCTGGAGAAGATTCACATTAGATAATATTTCTCCAAACATAAAGATGTCCTTATTGGAAGATAGATAGATAGGTTGATAGGTTGATAGGCTGATAGATAGATAGATAGATAGATAGATGGATGGATAAATTAGATAGATTAGATAGATGATAGCTTGATAGGTTGATAGATGGATGGATGGATGGATAAATTGATAGGTTGATAGATAGAAGATAGATAGATAGATAGATAGATGGATAAATTAGATAGATTAGATAGATAGATAGATAGATAGATAGATAGATAGATAGATAGATAGATAGATAGATAGATAGATGGATAAATTAGATAGATTAGATAGATGATAGCTTGATAGGTTGATAGATGGATGGATGGATGGATGGATGGATGGATGGATGGATGGATAAATTGATAGGTTGATAGATAGAAGATAGATAGATAGATAGATAGATAGATAAATTAGATAGATTAGATAGATGATAAATAGATAGGTTGATAGATAGATAGATAGATAGATAGATAGATAGACAGACAGACAGACAGATAGATAGATAGATAGATAAATTAGATAGATTAGATAGATGATAAATAGATAGGTTGATAGATAGATAGATAGATAGATGGATGGATGGATGGATGGATGGATGGATAGACAGACAGACAGATAGATAGATAGATAGATAGATAGATAGATAGATAGATAGATAGATGCTACTCACACCCCACGTGAGGATTTGTAGTGTCATTGGCTACGAGACCTGATAGTTGTACATTTCCTGCTGCATCACAATTTACCTTTGTGATTAAAGGCAATATCTCCTTCAAGCTGACCTCATGTCTATGTAATTTTCTTAGCAGCATTACGGACGCCCTGCGCTGTGGTCTTCATTTAGGATGGGTTCCAATTTTCTTGTGATCCTTGACAAGAGGTCTGACACAGCCGGGTTTAATTCAGAGCATGGTTAGGACTGCCAGCTGTTCAAGCAATGTTTCCATTACCGGCGGGGGGGAGGGGGATAGGAAAATAAAAATCCGGAGAAACTCTCCTTCCTTTTACCTGGACAATTTGTTTTCGTTGTCCTGCCTTTCTTCCCATCCTCTTCATTTCATGCTGGAACAGCTCATCCTATTTTTCTGTGCTCCTGTCTTTGCTTAGGTCGTCCATTGGCAGAGCCCACAAATGCACGCCTATTTCCCAGCTCTGACTTCCTGGCCTTCACTCCTTGGAGACATGTTAGCAGATGCTATTAACTGTTTGGGATTTACTTGGGTAAGTAACTCCAGCTTTAAAATCTTCCGTTCAAAATCCCAGCATCTCAAATGATCAAAGAATTGGTACTTGTAGTAGGTAATGCAATATAATGATTAAGGTCAATTTGCACCTGTTCAGAGCCTAGAGCAGTGGTTCTCAACCTTTTTAATGCCGCGACCCCCCCCAACCGGTCGTAAGTTGAGGACTACTCAACCGGTCGTAAGTCGAGGACTACTCAACTGGTGCAGCACCGTTTGCAAAAGGGGACTTTTGGCGGGCTCAGCAGGGCAGAGACAGCCTGGACAATTCCTATTGGCTTTTGAAAGCCAATAGAATTAGACTCTATTCAAGAGAGTCTGTTCTATTGGCTTTCAAAAGCCAATAGAATAAAAGGGAGTAGCACAGCTAAGGAAAAGGGGAAAAAAAGGGAGGACTGCGTTGTTTGGCGACCCCCGTGAAATGGTCGTTCGACCCCAAATGGGGTCCCAACCCACAGGTTGAGAACCACTGGCCTAGATAGTCATAATATACAAACACTATGGATTGACCAATTGCCTATATTATAACATCCCTTCAACCAGTGGTCCCCAACCTCCAGTCCGTGGACCGGTACTGGGCTGTGCCATGCCAGCAACCGGTCCGCACAAACAAGCAAAGCCCCATCCGCGGGATGCAGGCAGCCCATAAAACCATGCACTCTCCAGTCCGTGGAAAAACCTTTTTCCATGGAACTGGTTCCTGGTGCCCCAAAGGTTCAGGACCTCTGCCTTAAACGCTCCATGTGGTTAAATTAAATAAGAAAAAAAGAGAGAATCGTCTGAAGGCTGGCTGAAAAGAGATAATGCTTAAAGCATAGTAACTGGGGGATTCTGGAAATTGAAGTTCACATACGTTTGAAAAACACTGAGTCGGTCAGCAGTTCAGGTGTAGAGAATGCCAGATGTTCTGCCTTTGCTTTTGGTTTCAAGCTGACTCAAAACCTGGGTGCTTTTTCCAGAAACTCCCACCTGAATAAATAGAGAAGCCATATCTGGCTTGCTCAGCCGAGAACATTTGTCTGCAAATCATTCTCCCTAACCAGCTGTCAGAAAATGGTCCCACTAGAAGATTAATTTCTGCTTGCCAAGTCACGAGATGTTTAGCAAGACCAGTGAATGGGGTTACCCTGGAGTTATGTGTTACGTGACAGGAAAGCCTGCGAAAATGGCAAAGATAGCAAAATTCCAGAGCTTATTCAGAGGCCGAGGAGAAGGAAATGAAAGGCTAGCTAGGAATGAAGGCTGGTAACAAGAGGGGGCATGACATGACATGCAGTTTCTTTCCCGGAAAAAGAAATGCCTGCAAATGGGGAAGCACTTTGAGTTGTGAGATGCTTCTGTCTCATGCAGTGACAACATTATCCTTCCCCTCCCCCCTATACACGTAGGCTGTATTCTCTACCAGACCTGTGACACATTCAAAGCTCGTTCTCACCTGTGACAATATCTGCACAGGTAGTCCTCGACTTACAACAGTTTGTTTAGTGACCGTTCGAAATTACAACGGCATGAAAAAAATGACTTACGTCCATTTTTCACACTTATGACCGTGGCAGCATCCCCATGGGGTCAAAGTGATCAAAATTCAGACGCTTGACAGCTGACTCATATTTACGACGGTCACAGTGTCCCCCTTTGCGACTTGCTGACAAGCAAAGTCAAGGGGGAAGGCTCACTTTAACAACGGCAGTGATCCGCTTAACAACTGCGGCCAGAAAGGTCACAAAATGGGACAAAATGAACTTAACAAATGACTCATTTAACCACAGAAATGTTGGGCTCCATTGTTGTAAGTCAAGGACCGCCTGTGCTCCACAAAGGCCACCGATGACTATGATTGCAGTAAACATTGAGGGTCTGTCTGCCTGTGAGGAAGAGTTGTGGTGGGACCTGTGCCCAAAATAGAACTGCAATGCCCTGTGTGTACAGGAGACTCACGGAGACAATAATAAGAAAAGAGCTAAAATGCGGAGCACGTGGCTTGTATCACAGAGGCCCCAGTGAGAGTATTGCAGCGCAGTTCTGTGTGAAGCCTGGTTTGGTCCAGGTTTGGTCCACAACAACATCAGAATTAAATAACATAGAAGTAAAAAAAACATAGAAATAACACAGAAGAGCAACTAAGATGATCAAAGGTCTGGAGGCTAAAACATACAAAGAACGGCTACGGGACTTGGGTTTGGCTAGTCTAAAGAAAAGAAGAAATAGGGGAGACATGATAGCAGTGTTCCAGTATCTGAGGGGCTGCCCCAAGGCAGAGGGAGGCCAGGTTGTTCACCAGAGCCCCAGAGGAAAAGACCAGAAACAATGGTTGGAAACTGATCAAGGAGAGAAGCAACCTGGAATGAAGGAGAAACTTCCTGGCAGTGAGGACAATTAACCAGAGGAACTCCTTGATTCCAGAAGTTTTGAATGCTCCATCACTGGAAGTTTTTAAGAAGAGATTGTACAACCATTTGTCTGAAATAGTATAGGGTTTCCTACCTGAGCAGGGGGTTGGACTAGAAGACCTCCAAGGTCCCTTTCTATTCTATTCTATTCTATTCTATTCTATTCTATTCTATTCTATTCTATTCTATTCTATTCTATTCTATTCTATTCTATTCTCCATTCCATATTCTATTCTATTCTATTCTATTCTATTCTGTTCTGTTCTGTTCTGTTCTGTTCTGTTCTGTTCTGTTCTGTTCCATTCCATTCCATTCCATTCCATTCACTGCAGAGCTGATCAACTGAATGATTGCTTCAGTGTATAAACCTGTGAGATGCCTCCTAGACAGACAAACACCTTAAAATGCCCTTGTAAGAAAACATTCAGAGCACCCAAACTAATCCTGAGCAGCAATGGAGAGAAAACTCAGCCAGGAACTTATGGCCCAGTAAACTGAATTGTTTCCATTTACCTGCCATATATCAGAGATAACATAGCTAGCAAGCTGACTTAGTAGGCACAAGAGATAAATAATAAGGTCAAGGAGATGGGTTTATCTGAAATATTCCAATGTCATGTGTCTGCCTTTTTCTTTGTCTTCCCTTTGCGATGTTGTGGGCCCAAAGAGCACAAGCTCGGATTTTCTTTTGCTCATGGCTGTTCTGCAAAGTGCAAAGCTTTGCTGGGAGCCCAGTATACAGTATCTATGTTTTGTGTTATTGATTTGCATGCAAATAAAACAACGTTGCCTCTTTGAAGGGATTTGGTTGCTTTAAGTGAGCCAGGTTTTGACCACACAACCCTGTGCAATTTGCTGTGGGGAAAAAAACCCATTAAGCATGGCTACATTAAGAATTTCCCCTCCTTCATCCAATGGGGTGCTGTTTTACCCACTGTGTTTCCTTCCCCTACAACTCTCAGGCATCCAGTCCAGCTTGCACAGAACTGGAAATGAATGTGATGGATTGGTTGGCTCAAATGATGGGGCTTCCGGAAACATTCTTACATTATCATCCTAGCAGCAAAGGTGGTGGCATCTTGCAGGTAAATGAGTGGATTAATTGATTGACCGAGGGAGGGTTTTAATGTTCATAGCCATCCATTTACCATGTGATTGATTCTGCAGGTTCATTGTTGTCAAACTGAGCATGCTTAGAATAGGTAGCTGTATCTGGTACTCCTTTGGCCAATATGGTGCTCTCTAAATATGTTGGAGCTACAGATTCCAAAACATCCAAGAAGGTTGGGAATCATAGAAACATGGAATTGGAAAGGCCTTTAGAGGTCATCTACTCTCCAGTTCCAACCCAAACTTAAAATGCCTATATACATTCTGGAAAAAAATTTCTGGTGTCATATACCCCAAATATATCGTTTTATAACAGTTCTCTGTACGACTGTCACACAATATAAATTTCAATTCTTTCAGTCACATATTTTCCCATTGTTCTACGGTGGTACCTTGGTACTCAACCGCTTCGAAACCCATCGGATTTGGTACTCAACACATTTTGACATGAACATTTTGTCCCAGTACTGACCATTTGTTTGGTACTCCACACACAGGCTAGGACTTGCTGGTGTTCAGCTGCCTTGTGACTCACTACATAATTCCTTATGGGAAAAAATTATTTGGTACTCATCATTTTTGGTATTCATTGCACCAGTTTACGATGGATCCGAGGTAGCACTGTATCTGCATACTATAACTGAATATTTTTTTAGCCCATGTTAATCATACATTCTTTCACTTGTTGTTCATTTTCAAATTTCAGTAGAAGTTTATTCATTTTAGCACCTGGCTTAGCAATGCTAATTCTGGTCCCAGTTGTGATTGTAAGTTGAGGACTACCTGAAATTAGCTGATTACACTAGAGATTGCTTTGCAGGAAGTCATAAATCTTCCTTCAGTAGGAACTATTGGTGTCATCTGCCCTTCTGCAATAAGATTGCCTAATCACATCCTTGCAGAAACCACAAATATAATACAAACAAGAGTGCTTGGAGAACTAAATATTATTGTTTGTGACTAATAGACTGTCATTGGAATGAGAGAAAAGATGCAGTCTGATGTTCCCCAGATGTTTTAGTTTTCAATTCTGCATGGCAATGGCGAAGGGCTATGGTCCACTGCAGTTAGAAAGTCAGCAATCTTTTGATGAAAAAAATGGGAAGGATTATGATCTACGGACATGGTGTCAGATTCATCTTGGCATATGGAGGAACTAGGAGATTTTTCATATCAAACATAAACTATTGTTAGAGGGTTTTTTTTTTTAACCCTTCTCCCTACAGAGCACAGTTAGTGAATCAACCTTGGTCGCTCTGCTAGCAGCCAGAAAGAATAAAATTCTTGAAATGAAAACATCGGAGCCAAATGTAGATGATTCCATTCTGAATTCTCGCCTCATCGCATATGCTTCTGATCAGGTGAGTTCTTCATATAACTATGAGTGAATTTTTAAGTTATTATTACCTATGGAACCCAATTTGAAAAAAAACTCATGGTCAACGGAGGCATCTGCAGGGTACAGAAGACAAAAAAAGATGGTGGCCATGACGGTGCCATAGAAATAGAATCAAATACAGAATGACAGCACTGGAAGGGACCTTGGAAGTCTTCTAGTGCAACCTCCTGTTCAACCAGGAGATTCTATACCAGGGGTGTCAAACTCAATTTCACTGAGGGCCGCATCAGCATTGTGGTTGCCCTGGAGTGTGTGTGTATGGCTAGAGTGGGTGCAGCCTACTGGGTGGGCGTGGATGGAATGGGTGTGGCCTACTGGGTGAGCATGGCCAACTCTACATCGTTTGCATCAAGGGTGCTTGTGGGGACCTGGGCAGGAGTGGGACAGATCTGAGGGTCTCTGGCAGAAGGGGGTGGGACTGGGGCAAGTGCCAAGGCATGGTCCACCGGGGCAAGTGCCAAGATGGCCACCACAAAATTGTACATTGGCTCCCAACTGGCCTTGGCCAGGGCCAAGGCAGTGGGGGCTGTTCCCTCACTGTTTCCAGGATGGCTTCGCGGGCCACATGAAACCACTTCGCGGGCTGCATCTTTGTGTTTGACATGTCTGCTCTATACCATTCTGGACAAATGGATGTCCAATCTTTTCTTGAAAACCTCCCATGATGGAGCATCCACAACGACTGGAGGCAAGCTGTTCCACTGAGTAATTGTTCTCATTGTCAGGAGCTTTCTTCTTAATTCCTGGTTGGATCGCACTTTGCTAAGCTTCCTTTACTTCCCAGTTCTTTTTCATATCTATCACATGCATGTCATCCCTGTCACACAAGCCTTTGAGCCAATATATCAATGCCTGGAACACAGGCTTTTCATGCAGCTTTGTTTTCAGAAGGCAACAGGTTTAGCTAACCAACAGGTTTAGCTAACCAACTTGTAAATTCTGGCGCTTTTTATTGTTGTGCAACTGCCTTACATATACTTTTTGAACAGCAGGGGACAGTCTTGCCTAGGAAAGATAGACTTCAGGCAGCTGAGATGCAGTGTTATGCTGGAGCTCATGTGGAAAAAAAAAAACCTCACACGTTGTCATCAGTTCCTTACATTTACCTACCACCAGCATGCATATCTTGCCTTTAATTGGACTGCCAACCCATTTATTCTTATGGTGTGTTCTCAACAATCTCCAAAGTGCCTGAAGGCAGGACAAGAAGCAATGGATGGGAACAAATCAAGGAGAGAAGCAACCTGGAACTAAGGAGGAATTTCCTGACAGTTGGAACAATTCATCAGTGGAATGGCTTGCTCCTTCAGAAGTTGTGGGTGCTCCAACAATGGAAGTTTTTAAGAAGAGACTGGGCAGGGGAGACTGAGCAGGGGGTTGGACAAGATGACCTCTAGTTCCCTTCCAATTCTGTTATTCTGCATTCTGTAATCATCCACTGATTGTCTCCAATCTGGGTCTTGTTTATCCAGGCTCATTCCTCTGTTGAAAAGGCAGGATTGATTTCCCTCGTGAAAGTCAGGTTTCTGCCGGTTGACGAGAATTTCGCCTTGAGAGGTGAAACGCTGGGCAAAGCTGTGCAGGAGGACCGAAACCGTGGCTTGGTACCTATCTTTGTAAGTGTGTTGCTTGTTCTCTCTCTCTCTTTCGGTGATACGATATTGCTCCATCACATCTGAAAAGCAGCAGAGCCCTCCTTCCACCCTGTCCACTACTTAGGACAGTGGTTCTCAACCTGTGGGTCTCTGCTCTGCTGAGCCCGCCAAAAGTCCCATTCTGCAAACGGTGCTGCACCAGTTGAGTAGTCCTCGACTTATGACCGGTTGGGGGTCGCGGCATTAAAAAGGTTGAGAACCACTGACTTAGGACCTTTCAAAGTTACAAAAAAAAAAAAAAGACACCACCTACATTTATGGCCATTTGCTGATGGGTCAGTACATTTAACCAATAGATATCATTGTTTTGATTAAGTTTAATTCCTAAAAAAAAACCCTTTCCCTTTTTCAAATTGCAATAACATAGGCAGCTGATATGAGCAAGTATGTATATCAGCCAACAGAAAACTAAGGTACAAAAAAAAGGAAAAAAAAACTGATAATGAGTATGGGAAGAGCTAATCACACCAAGACAGACTGAAAAGTCTTTAATCAGTTATGAAATGTAAGTCTATATAGATAATTAGATTATAATTAGATCACCTGGAATTAAGGAGAAACTTCCTGACAGTGAAGACAATCAACCAGTGGAACAGCTTACCCCCAGAAATCGTGGGCACGCCATCACTGAAGATTTTTAAGAAAATGCTAGACAGTCATCTGTCTGAGATGGTGTAGGTTCTCCAGCTTGAGTAGGAGGTTGGACTAGAAGACCTCCAAGGTCCCTTCCAGCTTTATTCTATTCTATTCTAAAGATGTTTTGAGCCAAAGAGTTCTACAGCCTAGTGCATCCAAAAACAAGAAGAAAGGAAAGAAAGAAAGAAAGAGAGAGCGAGAGAATGAAAGAAAGAAAGAAAGAAAAAGAAAGAAAGGAAGGAAGGAAGAGAGGAAGGGAGGGAGGGAGGGAGGGAAGGAAGACACTTTTTTTACCAACTCTCCTCCTTTTGTATAAGTTTCTAATTTATTTCTTTTAAAATATTTTAATAAATCTCTGGTTTTGTCTAGGTTTGTGCAACTCTTGGAACAACTGGTGTGTGCGCTTTTGACAGCCTTTCAGAACTAGGTCCAATATGTAAGTAGTTATACACCACTTACCTAAAAGGTCTTTCCTGGAAAATCCGTTTGTTGTCTTAAGTCTGCTTCTCCTCCAAGTATTCTCAGATCCCTGATCTCGCAGGGCGGATCAGGAAAGTGGAATGCTAAAATGTTTCGGGATCTTTCAGAGGGATTTCTCAGTGCAGCTCCTTCCTTCAGCCATCCCTTGCTTAGATACTGTAGATCAGAGTGGGCAACTATGACAACTTTATGACTTGTGGACTTCAATTCCCAGAATTCCACCTGTCCATCGTTTTGGTTATCATTATGGATGTATTCTCACAGTGTTCATTTTCGTTGCTTATTTTATTGTTCTATTATCGTGCTTCTGTTCTGTTTACACTTTTTCCATGTTCTTGCTTTCTGTTATTGTAAGTTGTCGAGAATAGCCTCACAGTGAGACAGGCAGGAAATAAATTTAACAAACCAACCAATAAATGTAATGTACGTTGGGGTTTTGTATAGGATCAACCATCCAATAAAAAGGAACTTTTTCACGTGGATTTCTCTCCAGGTGCTAAGGAGAATCTTTGGCTTCACGTTGATGCTGCCTATGCTGGAACAGCCTTTCTGTGTCCAGAATACAGATCTTTTCTCACGGGAATTGAATATGCTGATTCGTTTACCTTCAATCCTTCCAAATGGATGATGGTTCACTTTGATTGCACGGCATTCTGGTGAGGCTCCAAACTTTCTCCATCCTTTTTCTGCCTGACCTTTCTCAATCTCTGGAGCTCTTCCCAATCAGCTTGTCTTGTTTTCTGTTCATCTTTTAAAAGGGTTAAAGATAAATTCAAGCTCCAGCAAACTTTCAGTGTCAACCCCCTCTACCTCAGACATCCCAATTCTGGATCAGCAACTGATTTCATGGTGAGAACATTCAGCTTATCCATAGGCAGGAATAGGCCACAGAAATCCTTCCCCCCCCCCCAGCAATGAAGGGAATCAGAATGGGATTCAGAGGAGAATGGAATTTGTGAAGTGGACTTGTGGCATTTTCCTAGCTCATTTCCCCCCTTGAGAAATGGCCAGCTGGCTTATTTTACTATTCGAAATAATCTATGGATCTGTTATTGTACGAGATTCAAACTGAAGGGGGGTGGCTGTACAAAACACACAGAGTCCAATTGTCAGGTTGAAAGGGATACAATAGAAATTAGCAGAATGCCTAAAGCAGGTCAAGTTGAGCATTTTGTTTAATGCTTTCAATTAATATGTGATTTTTAACAAAACCCTTCACCAGCTTTGCGGTTATTTCATGCCAGTTGGTTCAGAACCGCTGCTAAATGATAAGGTAGCTTACTTGTGTGTTGAATTACTATGCAGTTAGGCAATTGTTCTTAAAATCAACCAGGGTTGAAGAAACCATGATTGGGATCAGCCTGTGAACCTTGCCATACAATCCTTCAAGCCAACAGTAAATTCCACTCAGTTGCCCACCTCTTTCCTTTCATCTGACCCATTTAACAGAACAGCAGAATTGGAAGGGACCTTAAAGGTCTTCCAGTCCAACCCACTGCTCAAGCAGGAAACCCTGTGCCATTTTTTTATTATTAAACCTAACAACATATAATTATTAGAAGACGTGTATTATGTTTTTCTTTACAGCACTGGCAAATCCCGCTGAGCCGAAGGTTCCGCTCGCTAAAACTTTGGTTTGTGATTCGCTCGTTCGGTGTGAAAAAGCTTCAGGAGCATGTCAGACACGTAGGTGAATTAGAAGAATAAACATAAATCTTGCTGATGCCCTCAATAGTTAACTGCGCTCTACTGCACAACAGGAGATTTGGGCAAAGGATGTTTGAGGATCAACTTTGATCAGCGCAGTTGGTGGACCAGTCTTTGATCTGTCAATCCTGCTGAATTTTGAGGTTGGATTAGGCAAAAATCATTGGACATTATCTTTATTTTTTTTTAACCAACAAAACAAAACAAAGCAAAACATAACACACATACACATACAATATATATACCCCTCTCCCTTTTTTTTTACAGCGATTACGTAACGGTAATCTGTTATTTACATTTCCCCCCTTATTCTTCTTTAGAATATTTGTCCTTATTGCCCCGTTATTTCTTATTTACATTTTTCTTCCTTCATGTTCTACTTCTTACTAAGAATAATTCATATTATTATTATTATACATTATTATACAGATATTTTCACTTTTGACCTTTCCATATTTATTCTCCTCTATTATTTCTAGTCTCCAACCAGACATACCATTTGTTCCATGTTATATAATACTCTGTGTCTTCCTTTTCTTTTATCTCTTTTGTTAATTCGTCCATCTCACCACAGATTGGACATTATCTTTAGATGGGAGAGACTCTAGTTGTAAGATAAGCTCTAAGGGGAAACTTTTTTAAAGTCCTACAAAATTTGGAGCAATCTGCTCAACCCTGTTTGCTCTCCTTCAATTACATGCAGCCCTAGACTGTTCAAAGATTGTCACCATAGCTGTGCTGTTGGGAATAACTATTGCCTTTGTCTTTGAAAACCCCAGGGCACTGAAATGGCCAAATATTTTGAATCACTGCTCAGGAGCGACCCCTTGTTTGAAATCCCTGCGAAGAGGCATCTGGGACTAGTTGTTTTTCGTCTAAAGGTGACGTTTTCCTATCATATTTTACTATAACTTACACCATTCTCTCGTAATGGGCTTCCTTCTCTGCGCATTGGACTTCAATCCCCATCATTCTCCTCCAGCATGCTAGTGGAGAATGATGGGCACTGAATTCCAGCTCATCAGAATGGCGTCAAGTTGAGAGTTGGCTTATGTGCTTGGAAACTGCGAGGAATAAGTACAGGGAAAAGCGGCCGTTGCCTCAAATCTGGACAGCTGGACTGTCACACTTGGTTGAGGCTGAAATGGGAGGAAAACGGACAAGTTTAGTGAACTATGGGCAGATGCAATGAAACATATACAGTAATTGCAAACTAGAAATGGGCTAATCTGTGTTTTTTCAGCTCTGATATTTGCTCATAGGTCAGTATTAGTTTATCAAGTATGAGGGTTTTTTTAAAAATTAAAAAACCCATTAAATTAGCATCACGTTTGGTTAACAATATTTTTGCAAATTTTAGTGTCATGTGCTTTTTGATTTGGCTTTCAGGCTAGATGTTGTTTTTACTTCTTGTCTGAGGGTAACAGATGTTTTAAGATTCTTTTCTTCACCACCCAGAATAATTTGACTGGAGCGGTACATCAGTGTTGGGATTAAAAAAGCTAAACATTTTGTTTGTGTGCCTTTCCCTAATATATACCCTTTTAAAAAGGCACGATTGGAAAACTGAATGGCAAACTTTGGGGAACTGGGAATTTGGGAAAGTTTTGTTGAGATGTTGGGTCTCAAAAGGGCAAAATTATAACAAGTTTGCATTGAAATGCGAGCAGACCCATTTGGACCCTGAAGCTTAACTCGATGGTTGATGGACATTTTGACCTTAGCAAGGGAAAAGAGAACGTCCCCTAACCGTCAGTGTTTGATGGAATGACGGTGGAAATGGCAAGAAGACAAAGCAGGATGAGTAATGTCTTTCAGCGGGACGTGCGTTTGTATCTTCGAAAGTTTCTTTCTCAATGGCTGTCATGAAAAGCTCCGTCTTTTACAAACAGGGCCCCAACTGGATGACCGAGAAGCTCTTAAAAGACCTGAACAAATCAGGAAAGCTGTTTGTCATCCCAGCATCAGTTCAGGAGAAGTTGATCATTCGCTTCTCTGTAACTTCTCAGTTCACCACTCGAGAGGATATTCAACAAGACTGGGCTTTCATCCAACGGACTGCAGTGAATGTCTCCAGTCAATCTCTCCTCATCCCGGAGGAGAAGGCCCAAATCCCCAGGCAATTAATCAGCTCCAGTTCAAAAGCAGCAAGTGCCACTCCTCCTATTTTCACAGAGAAAGAAAAAGGCAACATTTTCCCTTTCAACAGGATAACTACCCAGCCTCGGAGAGGGTCCCTCAACTCTTCTTTGTCACTGTTGAACGAATACATCCCAATGGCTAAAGAGCCTCATTTGCATGAGTGCTTGACAGAAAATGGCCGACGTCTGACCAGCTGTGACTTGCCTATTGTCCCGAGTTTATCATCTCCAAACAAGAAAAAAAAGGTCCGTTCCTTCAGCTTGGACAGCCCTGTGGAGAACAGGCTTTGTGCTGGCAAGAAATTCCTTTCCAGATTGCCCAAAGATCTCCTGATGATCAAGAAAGAAGATCTGAAGAAACCACCCCAGTTTTACCACATGCCTAGTTTTCCGGAATGCTCCATTCAGTGCGGTCTCCAGTTGCCATGTTGTCCTCTTCAGACTATTATTTAGCTTTTTAGAGCTTCTTTCCTCCACAGAATGACAACCAACGTCAGATTATTTTTATGCAATGTAATAACTTATGGCCCAGAAATAGCCTAATTGCAGATCTTATTTTTTTAAAAAAGAACCTGTATACCAGGGCTTTTCAACCTTTTCACCCATTGTGCCACTTTTAGGATATGGGAACATCCGAGGACCACCAGTCACCTAGCAAGGTGTCAAAAACTTGATCACCAAAAAAAAAGGGAAAAAAGCACAGGTAGTCCTCGACTTACAACAGTTGACTTAGTGACTGTTCGAAGTTACAATGGCACTGAAAAAAGTGCCCCCCCCAAGGCACAGCCGAGCAAGACACCTGCCTGCCCACCCGTCGGCGCTCTTCCTCCTGTGCGAGGTTTTCATTGTTGTGAGCATTTCTGTTGAGGATTGGCAGTGGAGGTGGGGTGGTTTTTATGGTTTTTATTCCCCCGTCTGCTGGGTGGTTGCAGCAGGTTTTGGTCACTTCACATGACCCTGGGACACTGTGACCGTCATAAATATGAATCAGTTGCCAAGCATCTGAATGTAAATCACAAGACCCTGGAGAGGCTGCAACATTCCAGCTGATCGGCGCTTCTTCTAGGCTCAGCAGAAGTGCCAGGATCAGTGCTGCTTTCCAGGGAGCACTGGCGCTGATCCAGGCGCTTCCGCTGAGCCCTGACAGCCCTGCAGCTCCAGCCATCTCTCGCTCAGGTTTGTGCGGTGCTGCCACCGGTTCAGCTCATTCCCCTTCCCCGCTACCACTTTTCTAGGATGGTCGCGTACCACCTGCCAGGTGCCAATGTACCACTGGTTGAAAAGCCTTGCTGTATACCGAGTAAGTTCATAACATAAATAAAATATTTAATCTTGTCATCTAGAGTTTCAGTTTTCATTTCAGACGGTCGCTTTCTCATATTGACTTGATCCACCGATATGTTGAGAGATGTTTTTATTGAATACCTCCCTCCTAATCAAATTCAAGCTAAGCCACAAATCACGGCAAATACGAACATTCAATAGATACTACCCATTGTCTTCCTTTGAGTGAGACATGTAATCAGTTTGGAATAACTATTAATAATTACCCTCAACAGGGGTGTCCAAAGAGTGTGGCTAAAAAAATGAAGACGATAACCATGACAGTGCAAATGGAAAACATAAAAAATAGGCACTTTGACTGTACCACCATCACCATCTTAATTTTTTTTTTATCATACCTGCAGACATCCCAAGATTACTCTAGAAAAAGGGATGGAAAGAACAAGAGATGTTCAAGCATAATAGACACTGCAAAGATTAATGAGATAGAAGAGTGTTGATTAAACTACTTGTGGTCTCACTGGCATAATAAAAATTGGCAGAACATTTTTATGGGACCATTTCGGAGGAAGTTGAGATTAGAGATGCATCCAGAGTGACTTTTGAATAATATACAAAGTGCACCTCTTTCTGACCTACACAGAGATCTTCAGCTTACATAGCAAGTAAACAGTCATTCTGTCATGGTAGAGGATGCATGAATGTGGTGAATTAAGAAGTTGGCAAACATGATGTGTTTCAGAAGTAGAAGAAGACTTCCAACTCTGATATTCTATTCTATTCTATTCTATTCTATTCTATTCTATTCTATTCTATTCTATCCTATCCTATTCTATCCTATCCTATCCTATCCAAATGGGAACCATTCCGACAGCTCCCAGTCTATAGTTACACAAGCTATTAACTTTTAAATATTCCAAAACATGGAGAATATAATATTAGCAGATCAGTCTGGAGGTGGATGAAGAGCTTTGTTCCAAAGTCATCAGCACTATCTCTAAAATATTGACAAAATAAGTAAGGCATGACTATTTCAAAATCTAGACATATATGTGCAATTGGACTGAAGATCAATTTTCCATCACTTTCTAAAATTATTGAACAATATAATTTTTTTTAAAAAAATAGTAACAAATTCAGGAGCACTATAGTTTCCATCTGTTGCTACATATTGAGTTATAGATGTCTTCTGTCAAGGGTAGGTAGGTCTTCTCTTTATCATCCAAAAAATATAAGGCGTCCCTGACAACTGCTGGATTGAATCCTTCTTCTGCTAACTGTACTTTCCGGTATTTAAATGTTCCGGTGATCTCAATAGCATCCTAGTAAAACAAGAAGAAACAGCATAGCAATGATAAGTTGTGTAATGACTCTATTTTTTCTTTCTAAACTTAAGGATTTTTATTTCCCCTTTATGCAACTAATCAAATAATAACCCATCATTAAAGAATAGTCCCAAGCCCATGCTCAGTGAAAGGCTATTTTTGACCTCTGGAAAGGATTTTTGGGATGGACCTGCAGAAGTCTCCTTGAAGATTATTATTATTTGTATAAATATAAAAAAATGCCTATATCTCATCATTTATAAATTGAATATATTAAGAATTATATTTTGGTTAAGAATGAAGGAGAATATAAATGGGAGAAGGGAAGATCAAAGAAATATATTATTAATTAATATACTAATTATGGAATTATCAAACTTAGTCATTATAGACTGTTGATTAATAATTATTGTCTTTTTTTTCTTGTTAAAATATAAACCAAGACAACACGTTGTACACCAGGCACTGGAGATTGTTATAGTTAAAAACCAATAAAGTATTTATGTATATATATATATATAAAAAGAAGTCTCCTTGAAGGTGGCATCCTTCAGAGATACTGGAAGTTGAACTATTTAGGACAGCATTTCTCATTCTCAGCAACTTCAAGATGTGTGGATTTCAACTCCCAGAATTCCCCAGCCAGCATGCTAGCTGGAGAATTCTGGAAGTTGAAGTCCATACATCTTAAAGTTGCTGAGGTTGAGAAAGACTGATCTAGCATGGGTGAGAAGAAGCCTTGGGGAATCATTGGCCAGCAGCGATAAGCTGTTGTAAACTTTGAATGGTCACCCAATGAATGATTATAAGTTGAGGACCCCCTGTATTACAACACAATGGGAGAGACACAAGTTCTGAGATCTTTCAAACAAGGGAACACAGCATCCTCCATGAAAATTGTGGTTCTCTTCTAATGCAAAGACCACCACTTTCTAACCAATTGTGAGATGGGTATGGATGGAAGATCACCTACCTGGATCCTCACGAAATACGGTCTTGCATAAAGTGGCAAGTAATCTGTTGCATGCTTGTAGAGAATTTCCCCACCAAAATTACAATTTTCTGCTAGTCGTAGGGATGCCATGCCTATTCGGCCTTCGTGACCTGCAGGAGAATTACTCTTAATATTGACTTCTCTCAACTGTTTCCTACTCAGTTTATGAAACCCATTTTTTTGGTATTGTATTAACTATAATGGTTACTGGCCAGTAACTTAACATTAAAAGACCTGATTATAAGGGTGGATCAAATTTAAAAAAATCCTTCTGAAGAGATTAAATCATTCACTGCACTAAGTAGTTTTTCAATTTAGAGTACATGGTATGTTTACATCCCTGTTAAATGTAGGTGGGTACACTTATAGCTCTCCTAAGAATGGAAAATAATTTTTCAAAATCAAAGAGGAAAATTTAGGCAAATGGACTAGAAAGCAAGAATCTTCTCAGGGATGTTCATATAATATGGTTTATAAAAAAAGTCAAGATACCATCCATAATGATGCAGTTGAAATTCTGCCTGATCCTTCCTTCCTCATTTCCTTCCCTCCCTCTTTCATCTCCTTCTTCTTTCCTCATTTCCTTCCTTTCTTCCCTCCATCATCTCCTTCCTTCCTTCCTTGCTTCCTCATCTCCTTCCTTCCTACTTTCCTTTCTTCCTTCCCTCCCTTCCCTCCTCCCTCCCTCCCTCCTTCCTTCCTTCATCTCTTTCCTTCCCTCCCTCATTTCCTTCCTTCCCTCTTTCATCTCCTTCCTTCTTTCCTCATTTCCTTCCTTTCTTCCCTCCATCATCTCCTTCCTTCCTTCCTTGCTTCCTCATCTCCTTCCTTCCCTCCCTCATCTCCTTCCTTCCTACTTTCCTTCCTTCCTTCCCTCCCTCATCTCCTTCCTCCCTCCCTCACTGGAAGACATTCCATCTTTGCTCTATACCTGGCACAGATACACCATACACATTCACCTCCTGAATAAAGTTGATCAGTCCTAAAATATCGGCAACTTCTGTCGTAGCCACGTTTTCTCCTTTCCATCTACGGAACATAATTTGTTTTAAAAACCACAGTCTAAAGCAACTATTGTCACAAATGAATTGAAGTGGCTGCTGGAGAGGGAAACGCAAATTTAAGAATTGTATCAGGGGAACCAGAATGGAGGAAGACTATCAATTCATGGTCTAGGGTCGATGAACTATCCAGAAGATGCAACTCAACCAGGAAAAGAAATGCAGCCTCAGGTCGTGGTAGATTCATTCATTCTTGAAGAGCAGCTTCAGAGGATGCTATTGCTAAGAAGTCTAGTCCAAACTACAGCTTTGGGGTGCCATCACGTGGTGCTGCCATGTGCAAGATCAATATTTAGCAAAAGTAGCCTCCAATGTAATATCTTAGACCATTTGACTACAAATTCATAGTGCTCTTTCAGCACGCTGGAATTGACTGACTGGGCAATTAATCTCCTGACTCCTTAAACATTAAACTACAACTTCAATGCTGAAACATAACTGCCACATTTCAAAATATAATGATCTATCTATACTTATTTCCTGCTGTCAGGAAGACAAAATAGAGACAGAGACCGGGGGGGGGGGGGGGAAGAGAGAGAGAAAAAAAACAAACCGGAATGTATCTCCGACTCGATCATGGAAATAAATAAAGTTGTCACGATCAATCATTAAAAGATCTCCGCTGTTGAAATACACGTCACCATTCTGGAAAACATTTCTTAGCTTCTTTTTTTCCGTCAGGCTCTTTGATCCCGCGTAACCACTAAATGGAGCCAACTGGGTGATTTTGCAAACTAACAGTCCCACTTCACCTAGAGGGAACACAAAACTCAAATGAAATGATAAACTCAAATGAAATGACTGCTGAATAGTAATACTGACTACCTGAATCCATTGCAGGGTTCCCTGCAAAAGCTCTGTAACTAAGAAAAACATAGCAACAACAATGAATATCTCAAATCTAAGTCGATTTTAATATCAAAGTGAACTTTTTCTTCCCGCCCCCTCCCAAAGTTAACATACTCCACGTGGCATGTGCAATACTCCAAAACTAATTTAATATTTTCAATTGAAGTTCCGAGATTTTGAGGAGGTTCACATAAATCCCAGGACAGATTTAAAGAACTTGTACACATGCTGGATATACACATAAGCAACATCCACTTGGAAGTAAAAGTCTATTCAGGAATAGACCATCGTTTCCAAGTAATCCAGTTTTTACTTTTAGGTCTGATCTGCACTAACCTAAATCAGGAGACATCCAGGAACTCTAGATATTTAAGCATCTCCTTGAGCATAGCTCAATGTTGAAGTGCAGCATGAACTCGCTTCTTGAGGGCAAGACTTGTTTGTACAACATTATAGAAACCTTGATCTGTGGTGGCACTACAGGGGCCTCCAAACTTGGCAACTTTAAGACTTGTGAACTTCAACTCCCAGAATTCCCAGCCAGCTAGTTGAGGAATTCTGGGAGTTGAGGTCCACAAGTCTTAAAGTTGCCACGTTTGGAGACCCCTATCTTAGATCTAAGTTCTTCCCTGCTGTAGGTATTTTGGGCTGGCTTTCACATGGGTAGTTTTGCTTCAAACTCCAGAAGATGACAGGAAAGTTTCTGGACTATTATATAAGACTATAAATGATGGAAACAATCTATTGTTGAGCCCTGAATGACAGGACTCCTCCTGTTGCGTATTCCTAAAGGTGTGATTGACTTTTAGAGTCTGGATATTTAAGCAATAGTTTTTATTTTACCTGTTTTTTTCCAAATGGACTATAGAGCACCATTTCTTCCTAAAAGCATTGTGTCTTCTTCGAAGCATGCTATTTGGTGCTGAATTTTAGTGGCAATTAAAGATATCAAATCATAGTTACCTTTAGGAACTTTTATACAGTAGCCATTTTCATCTCTGACCGGTTCATCTTTCTCCACATCATACTTAATGAGGCTGTATTGTATCATTTTCTACGGAAAGCATAAGACTGTATATTATGTGTTTAAAACAGAGGTTCAAATGCTTTTTCTTTGAACATTTGTGGTCCCTCCAGAGAGATTTAAGTGCTGTGATCTTAGAACATTTTAAAAATGGCTTCAGACAGGACGGTGATGCAGAGAGTGGTGAGGATGGCAGAAAAGATTATTGGCAGTTCCCTTCCTCCCATCCAGGACATGGCACAGAAGCGTTGCTTGAGCAGGGTCTGCAAGATTGTCTGGGACACTACACATCCTCCTCATGACCTGTTTTTCTTATTACCTTCCAGAAGGAGGCTTCATGGTAGCCGAAGCAGAAGATCCAGATTCAGTCAAGATTTTGTTCCATACAGTATTAATTTTGTGAACTCTAAAGCTTCCTCCTTCCGCTATGTATTCAAGATGGACAGTGATTAATATTTATATTAATGTTACTCATATGTAAGGGTGTAGGTCTATGTATATGTTGTATATAGTATGTTTAAATATGTGTTATGTATGTGTACACTTTGAGAGCAAGCCACTAAATTTCATTTTTAACGTGTGCTATTGTACCCACAATAAAAAATGACAATAAAGGTTATCTATCTATCTATGGTCATTTAAGAAATAGAGCCCATAAATACAGCATCAATAAACTTGATTCCCTTTTCATCTTATATAGACAGAATATATACTGATGTTGAGATATCTTCCTTGCCTCTTTAAGGATTATATCTCTAATTCTGCTTGCTGTAGGCATAAGGAACTGAAAAATGTATTGCATTGACATGTTGATTGAGATATATTCTGGGTTTAGTTTGGTATTCAAATGGAATCAATGAATAAACTAAAATTTGTTTTTTTAAGGAGACATAAAAATTAGTTTAAGACCAATTTGTTATTGTTTTTGCAGGGATGCATGATTTGATGGTAGTCTCCAGGATTATACTTTGTTTATTATTGTCCAATCCTCTAGTCAATCCAGAGATGTTGGCCATGAACTTCTAAAATGAACTAGAAAATGTCCAATAGGTTATGAATACTTGGCTTTAGTTCGTTCATCCACAACAGCTAAGGAACTGGGTTTGGCTTCCCATAATCACAGAGAAATACGATACAGGGTTAACTCAAGCTGATTTGAAGTGAAGGAAGGCATAAACAACTTAGGCATTTATTTTATTTGTTAACTGATTGCTTGAAATTTTGCATATATGTAAAATTGGGAATGAAAAACTAGTTTTAACCTCAGTGTTCAGCTGGGGCTGGGGTCCTCAAGCAATATATACCATTTCTTCTATTTCTCCAATTTAGCAAGGAAATTGAACTTCATCTCTCTAGGTTGTCCTACCCTTCCTTGACACATAAGATTGCTAAATTATGGAACTGAGGGAAACATATAGGTCCTTCAACCCAATTCTTTGTTCCAAATCAAAGTGCCCCCAAATGTATAGCTTTTATTTGAATTATTTTATAAAGAGGAGTTCATTCACTCCTTCGTTTTTTTATTTAACTGTGGATGTAGCTTCTGATAATCTGGATAATAGATAACAGAGACCCATATACAATAATTACATTTTTAGGAAAGCCCCATACAAATTATTTTTCAAAGGTGGTTCATGGTTGACCACTGATGGATGCTAGGGAAAAAAAAAACAATTGGCAAATACAAATTAAAAAGACATACATCTTTACTTTTTCATACCTTGTGGAAGTAATTCGATCTTCCCACAGCTCCGATTTTTCCACTGTAATTAACAAATCCAACATTGGCTTCGGTGGCTGCATAAAACTCAAAGATACGTATGTCTCCAAATCTTCTGATGACTTCCCTCCAAATATCAGGCCGTAACCCATTACCTATAGCAAGTCTTACCATGTGGTTCTGATCATTGTCTTTCTAGAAAGAAACAAAGCACAATTCCAGAAGAGCATAAAAGACTCCTCGGGAGAGAACGAACAAATCAGAGGGCTTTCCGTTTCATAGTTACAAAAGCATCCCCATCCTGGTTTACCATGTAGGAAATGAACCTTTATTTAGGAAGAGAAGAATGCTGTCCTACTGAATCCAGCCCACTATTTCACAAGCTGTGTGACTTCCAGATGTCTTGAGTTAACTCTCAGAATTCTCAACAGTGACCAAGGTAAGAAGAGCTAAGAGCTGTTGGAGTTGATCTCAACTCATCTAGAATTACCAATCAAGGAGAATATTTGTAGCTCAGGGTTGAAATGAGGGGGTCCTTGGTGCTCTCTGAGCTTGGTCGTTTTCTTGCAGACGTTTCATTACCCAAACTAGGTAACATCATCAAGAAAACACCAAGCTCAGAGAGTAGCAAGGACCCCTCATCTAGGGGTCAAAGTAGGGAAACAGTAAACCAGGCATGAAGAATAACTAGTTAATCATCTACAGCCAATGGAACGGACTGTACAGAACATTGTCTGTACATTGATGAAGTTGAGTAGTGGAGCTGAATGTGAAAGGTTGCAAGATTAGCTCCTGACATCTCCATCAGAATCTCTTCAGAACTCTGCCAATCAGTTCCATCAGAGCTGGGAGACACCTGATTCAATATAAGACATCTTCTGATAAACTTGATGTATGCATGCAAAAAGGTTGAATTAGACGGGAATCCTCTTCCTATGCCATCAGGAAAAACGCTTTAACTCAATCCGTGCAGCCACAAAATGTGGAGCTAAGCACACGTCACTAAATGTGCATTAATGTGCTGAGTTTAAGCTCCTGGGAAGCCTTGTAGATTTGTGTGTTCCATGACACTTTCTTACACACCAGTGAGAGTTCAAAAGCTTTGCATTGTTTTGGTTCATCAAATTTTCCCGGCGTTACCCAAACTGGTAAAGTGGCTAGTTCTAAATAATCGGGTATATTTAAGAGATGAATCTTTCCGTTGGCTTGACAATTTTTGTCCCTGCTTTGTTTCGCCCCCTTTTCTTCTTTGATTGTGGACCTCTGAGATTTATTTTTCCACCTAGTAAAGTTTCTCTAGGGGAAACAGACTATTATCAACCTCCAGTTCTGCTGTTTGTCCTTTTGTTTCTCATTAATCCTTTTATGTGTTAAGGAGAAAAATAAAAGCAGCTGCCATTAAAACTGGCCTGTAAATAACCACAAAAGAAGCACACTGTAAAATTATGCCAGAGAGAAAGAAAGTGTGGAATAAAATGGCTTAGATTTGTTGCTGCAAATAAACATCTGTACAAGAGATATTGTTCATTTATGTGTAACTCTGCCCTGAGAAATTCATATCCATTTATTCAGAGGTGGTAGCAAACTAATAGTATGTTTCATACACTCAGCATTCATGCATGGATACTTGAGAAGATGCCAAAAATCCTGTTTTTCCTGTTACTATAATAGAAATCGAGCAATATGCCTCCCAGTTTAATTGCCAGACAACAAAATCTTTAGTGGTATGGATTTATAACACCTTCAGGCTAAGCAGCTTCCACCATTAAATGTCTCCTTGGATCATATTATCCCCCCATTATCACAAATATGTGTTACTCAGTCTTGTGAGCATTTCCTTGGTTTATGCAACCATTGTACTCTTAACAAAAGGGTGAACTACTGTTCAAACATTATTACATCTTCAGTATTGGGATCCATTTGGCCAAAAGAGCAGTCTATTTATCTTTTATTAAGGGTGTTTTTGTTGTAAAACAGTCTTCCGTGCACATAATCTGGTCAAACATAACCTTCATTGGTTTTCCCAAGACAAATATGTACCATATGAAACTTCTGTAACGGATTGTAGGAAGGATTACTATCATTGTGGTATCATTGTAGAAAGAGCTGTAGACTAGACAACTCTCATGAAAAAGGTATCTTAGCTCATAGATCAGACATGTCAAACACAAGGCCTGGGGGCCGGATGCGGCCCGCAAAGTGGTTTCATGTGGCCCGCGAAGCCATCCTGGAAACAGTGAGGGAACGGCCCCCACTGCCTTGGCCCTGGCCCAAGCCGGCCGGGAGCCAATGTAAATTTTATGGTGGCCATCTGTGCTGAAACACATTCAGTCTTAGCTCCACAAGGCTGTCTAGAAACACCGAGGAACCAGCCCCTGCCGTGTCGGCCCCGACCCCTGGGTGCATGCTGGGGAGGTGTCACCCTTTGTGAGGAATGAAGAAATGGACCATCCCTTGGCGCTTGCCCCGGTCCCCCCCCCCTTCTGCCAGAGACCCTCAGATCTGTCCCACTCCTGCCCAGGCCCCCACAGGCGCCCTTGACGCGAACGATGTAGAAATGGCCATGCCCATCCAGTAGGCCACACCTACTCCATCCACGCCCACTCAGTAGGTAGCACCCACCCTGGCCACACACACCCCGCCCCCCCCCACGGGCAACCGCAATGCTGATGCGGCCCTCAATGAAATTGAGTTTGACACCCCTGCCATAGATGGAAAAGAGCTGTGACAAGCATTTCAGAAGGCACTCTCCTTAGTTTTCTAGGAAGTCCAAGGAAGGAGAAAATGCCTTCAGACTTGCAATTTGCTTTTAGATCCAATTGGAAAATTGTTCTGTTAATGCAACCTTGCCCTAAATGTAGTGTAAATGCGAGTTTTGCACCTCTTCTCTAGATCATCTCAAAGAGCCAACAAAGGCAAAGCCATCTATTTGGCTTGACATCAGACAATTAAAGCCTAATTGGGGAAATTCAATGTTCAGCGATCAACGGAAATTATTCCTGTTTTCCTTCCTGACCTCTTGGGGAAAAAAAAAAATCTTTTAAAATACTTTCTCTCCAGTGGTTTTAGGCCTCCTGCTCTTCCTCCGGTTTGCTAGCTAATGAAGTGCGCTAATAATGTTATCTAGTTTGCTAGTGAAATGTCTGAAAGAAAAGAACCAAGTGAAGAGACCACCCATGACCCCTATTCTGCCTGTGGAAGTAATCGGTTTGGCGAACGGGCACGACGTATCCAACAGAGACAAGAGGAGAGAGGTTAAAGAAGGGTTACCTTGGGCACGTGGCATAAATAACGTAGCACCTCTCCAATGTACTGTATGACAGTCACCTTGTACTTTCTACAATCATCCCAAAACTGAGAAGCAGAGAATTTTGAGCGTAATACTAGGGTAGCACCTGTGGATGAAGGGAAAATGGGAAATAGATGAAATCTCTATCTGTGCATTGACGTGTTCTTAAACCTACTGCTGAAGAAAAAAGGTCTATCCATCATCCTCTTCGTTGTCTATTTGGGTAGATACCTCCGGGTTTGATAGGAGGCCAATTTCCAAAGCAGGAGTCTTCAAACTTGGCCCATTGATGATTTGTGGATCTCAACTCCCAGAATTCCTCAGCCAGCGTGCCTGGCTGAGGAATTCTGGGAGTTGAAGTCCACAAATCATCAAAGGGCCAAGTTTGAAGACCCCTGTTCTAAAGTGTGCATTCAGCTCAATATCTATCCGCTGAGCAACTCTACCCCATGGTAGAACAAGAGTCTGCAGCATGGTGCTTATGATTGCTGAGGGACACTGCTACATGATCAAACACCTTCATGCTTTGAACATGGTTCGAAGTTTGCCAGCTTGCCAAGTTATACAAGATTTTGGTGTCTCTTCGGTGAGATTTTGTGTTCCTGCATAAGCTATTGCAAATGCACAGTCTTGGTGATTTTGTTTTAAATTACTCCATATGAATAAAGTCTGAGGCCATAAATCAACAAATGTGCAATCTAAAGGAAGAAAACGAGAGAAAAACCAAGGAAGAGTTAGGTGAAATAGAATACAGGCGAACAGAATAAATGATAGATAGAAAGACAGACACAGACAGACAGATGGCAGATAGAGATGGGTGATATAGGATATATGATAGAATAGATAGATAAATAGATAGACATAGAGATAATAGATGATGAAAGAAAGAAAGAAAGAAAGAAAGAAAGAGAAAGAAAGAAAAGGAAGGAAAAGGAAGGAAGGAAGGAAGGAAGGAAGGAAGAAAGAAAGAAAGAAAGAAAGAAAAAGAAAAAGAAAGAAAGAAAGGAAGAGAAAGAAAATTACTGGTGACTCTCATTCATGGCATGAAACAAATAAGTGTTTATAATATAATTATTTTAAAATCTAAACCATGAATCCCTTACTGGCAATACCAATTGTGTAAAATGTGGCTACTTTCTTTCAGAAAAAGACATCAGCCGAAAAAGAAAGCAATCTTGCTCCTCATTAAACCAGCCCAGCCACTTTGGCCGTAGGATAATTGTTAGGTCTGCATACCAAACTATACAAAAGGGTAGAACAATCAAATGTAATCAGATCGTTGATCTTAGATTACGATATGACTCTGATTCTTTCTGATAATATGGAAAGTCGGGAATTAAATTTCGCTCCAATGAAAGTTAGATAGAGTTACAATGCCGGTGTTAAAACGGTGCTCCGTTCAGACCATCCACATTGTGAGTGTGGAGGGGAAGGACAGTGTTCCTTGAGGCCCTTCTGAAGTCACCTCACTGAGAAGCCAGGTTGTCTAAGATTGATAACCGCTGTCTTTTTCCCAAGCTGACTGAAAACCAAGCAGAAGAATCAAGAAGAAAGCAACCTTTTGTGAAAATCGGTTGAGTACAGAATCCAAAATGGCGAAGCCTTGTGTGAGCCCCAAGACAAACAACGACCAGCTCTAACCATTGGGCATGTTTGGGGCACTGAGGCAATGGATCTCAAATTTTTTGACAGAACAGATTCAGTGGGTCTGAAATACGAAGCAATGGTGCTCTACATGGAAAGGTAGCAATTAGCCCTAGAGATAGTAATAGCTGTGAGGACTTACAACGTATGACCACAATTGAGCCTAAAATTGCCACTGCTAAGCAAGACAATTGTTCAGTGAGTTTTGTCCCCTTTTATGACCTTTCAGAATTTCCTAGATTTTGGGTTGTAGAATTTATAAGGAAGATTAATAGGCAGGAAAAGCGAGGAGCAGATCGACAATTTTGCTTCCTTCCTATCTGAGTAAAAATGGGTGCCAAGAAGCAAATCTGGGGCACATCTGATCCGCAATGAAATATTTTCATATAATTCATTAAGAACCTCCACAGAAGAAGATTCTAGATTTGCCCAGTACTCGGATTGGAAATAGATAGATAAAAGTAGCATAACTTTTGAACAATCAGTATGCTTTTCCATGAGGTGTTTAAGACCATGTAGTTGTCAGGATGGTCTAAAACACGCTTTTATTTAGACTTCTTACCTTGCATGATGCAACCATTTACTCCAAGCAAGAGGGCAGAGCTGTGATATAATGGCAGAGTGGTGTAAATAATGTCCTCTGAAGTGACACCACTGAGCATGATCAAACCACAACCCAATAATACACGGAGATGAGTAATCACTGCAGCTTTGGGGAGACCTAGGTGAAAAAAAAAGGTTAGTTGACTTTCCAAGCATGTGAACAGTTGTTCCTTTAGAGACGTAATACAGTAGTATCTGTGCACTGCAATATTTATCATTTAATAGGGAGAGTTTAATTCATCTGTTGTATATCTTCTTTATATGTATATTTTCAAAAGAATCTTTATACATGAAAAAGCACTTTACCATGTTAAAGGGAATGATTCTAATGTAAAAAGCTAACAAATCGGAGATAAATCTTATCTATCTATCTATCTATCTATCTATCTATCTATCTATCTATCTATCTATCTAACTATCCATCCATCTATCCATCCATCCATCCATCCATCCATCCCTACCTACCTACCTATCCATCCATATCTATCTATCTATCTATCTATCTATCTATCTATCTATCTATCTATCTATCTATCTATCCATCCCTACCTACCCATCCATCCATCCATCCATCCATCCATCCATCCATCCATGCAATCTTCAATATTTCTGTACTTTCCAAATCACACATGAATTTAACTTATTGGGTACAATGTTCAATTGAACTTCTCAGTAAAATATGTGTGAAGGGCTGTCTTGCAAGTCCTGCTTCTCAGCTAGCTTTCATCAAGATGATGTTCTGCCAAACATGGTGGATATCTTCCCTCATCCCCAAACACCCTGTCCAATTCTTAACAAAACAGGAACCAATCTAGTGACGCTTCTTTTACTCTACCTGTAGTTCCAGAGGTATAAATGTACATGGCGGGGCTTTGGCAAGTAATATCTGATCTCCAAGACTCTGGAACAGCCTCATCTGAAGCAGCTTCTATCTTGTCAAGGAAACTGTCGACCCCTTCAGTGTCAGACGTTCTACTTAAGAAATAAGCAAGCACATTTTCTTGCTTCAGGGTTGGCAATATGTCTTCAATGATCCCTTTGAAGTCTTTGAAGAGAAGAAGAGAAGTGATCACAAGAAGAAGGAAATATGGAACTGATTCATTCATTGGTACTTGTGCTTTCTTTCGTTAGATGGTCCTGTCATCAAAAGAATTGCCTGGATTGACAGGTCATGGGTAGGCATTTTGGAAGCTCTTATGGGGGATTTGGCTTGGCAATATGTGACTTCAGCTGAAAGCATGGTTTATGGCTTAGCACCAAGTTGTAAGCCTAGCCAACTGTGGTTTATTCAATCATGCATGATTAAAGGCAAGAACTTCACAAAGATCATGACTTTTTAATGTTTCTGTTAAGAGTCAGCAAAAGGCAAAATGCAAAAGAGGCGGAAAAGAAGTGATTAGGGAAAAGTGAAGTCAAAAAGAGCAAAATCAGGAATCCACATGGAAAGAAAATAGGGGAAAAAAGAGAAAGGGGAAAAAAAAGGAAGAATCACTTCCAACTTCCTTCGATGCAGCTACAGGTATAAAATACATTAACCTCTTCATCTAAAATCAACAATAAGACACACTATTTCTATAATCGTACAGTTCTCATGGTCAAATCCCAAAATTAAATGTTCACTTCTTTGGCTCTCTAACAAGGAAGTTAGACCAAATCTTTTCTTTAATCGGAATCAGCCAATTCCATTAGCTTTGCCATCCACCCTTTTTTTCGGTGCTAAATATCCTTCTAAGGCCAGTTACTCTCATTCATGAATTATTTGGCTAAATAACAACATCAGTTCCTCCTTACATCCATACGGTTGGGTGGAGTGTGCCTCACATACTCACTGGTGATAAAGTGCAGGCATGTGGAAAAAAAACAGAATGAAAACAAAAGTCAAAGACTGATTTATCAAGATAGCATCCCAATTAAAGCTGGGTGGTTCCCTAACAATGCTCTACTACCATAAGCTATGAAGCAGGGAATGGATGCTTTTATATATATATATATATATATATATATATATGATTTTATTGGGTTTTTTTCATCAACAAATGTTAATTTTTCGAATCAACAAGTTGTCTGGAGTTTGCTAGGCTAATACATGTTCAATTCCTAATCCTTCATTCTTTCCTCTAGCCAACAATAAAATAGGTCCCAAATTTGATAATAGTCTGTATCTTCTTTATCTTTCAAACTCATAGTTAATCTGTCCATCTCTGCACATTCCAATATTTTCCTGATTATTTCTTCTTCCGATGGCAATCTTCATTCTTCCAGTATTATGCAAAAATTATTCTCGCTGCTGTAGTAATGTGTAAGATTAAATATAATTTCTGCTTATTAGTCTTTTCAGGCATAATACCTAGTAAAAAAAGTTCAGGTTTAAAATCCACTTGTTCACCCAATATTCTTTCTAACCACAGTATGTATCTTTCTCCAATAGGCCTTTGCCTTACCACACGTCCACCAAATGTGATAGTACGTGCCTATGTTATGTTTACATTTCCAACATCTATCTGACATATTTTTAAACATTTTTGCTAATCTTGCTGGCGGCAGGTGCCATCTCTAAAACATTTTATACAGATTTTCTTTGTAGGAAGTTGACTGCTAATTTGTAGTTTCTCTCCCATAATAACATTTGCCATTTTTCTAATTCTACTTATTTTGATGATACGGTTGGAGCAGTATCAGCCATTGAAGTTGCATAACGCCTCGTCTTTGATGTACGGGGGGGGGAAGGCCTTTGTGTTCTTTCTGGAGAGGGAGGGCTGCTCTGCTCCCCCCCCCCGCCTTACCCATCTCTAAGTGAGCTCAGCTATTTCCTAGGTGAGGGTGATTAAATATCCCAGGGAATTTCCTTGTTCTTTCAAGGCACGTTTTTTTTTTTAATTATAAAGACTCCTATAATGACACGAACAATAATTCTGCGGATTATTTGTGCGCTTCGGTTCTACGTCTCATGAAAGATTGCCAAGAAAGCCACTGTGGCATTGTTCTCTTTTTGGAACGCTTTACCAAGAGAATAAGTCATTAATAATACACTGCAGCTTGTGTAAATCAATCAAGGCCAACAGTTGCCAAGCCAGACGTATCACGGTTTAAATACTGCAGGTTCCGATCTGATAGATAGAATATGCAAAAAATAGCAGGATCCCTCTTGAGTGCCGTGGTTGGGCTGGGTCTGGGATAAGCTGCCGGCCTCCAGATTTGGGGACTACAATTCCTATAAGCCCCAATATGACTTGACCAATGGCATGAATGTTGTTGTCATAATGCGGCTGGAAAATATCTGGTAGCCTATTACCACAAAAGAGTTGTTTACCTGTCTGTTCATTGCAGATGTCCAAAATAAATCTAGGATGAATTCTTCTCTCCAGCCTCCAGGCAAAGATATAGTAAGCTAAATTAGTGGCATAATGGGGCTGTCTCAGACAGAGCCCCTTTTTCCCATATAACAGGACAGAGAGCTATGGGCTGTGATTTTATAACAGGAAAGTGATTTGAACAGAATCTTTCTTTCTTTCTCTCTTTCTCTTTCCTTTTCTCTCTCTCTCTCTCTCTCTCTCTCTCTCTTTCTTTCTTTCTCCTTTACTCTTTCTCTCTCTTTCTCTTTTTTCTCTCTTTTTCTTTCTCTCTCTCTTTCTCTTTCTTTCTTTCTTTCTTTCTTTCTCCTTTACTCTTTCTCTCTTTCTCTTTCTCTCTCTCTCTTTCTCATTTACTCTTTTTCTCTCTCTATTCCTCTTTCTTTCTTTCTTTCTTTCTTTCTTCTTTCTTTCTCTCTCCTTTACTCTTTTTCTCTTTCTTTTTTCTCTCTCTTTTCCTCTTTCTTTCTCTTTCTTTCTTTCTCTCTCTCTCTCTCTCTTTCTTTCTCCTTTACTCTTTTTCTCTCTTTCTTTTTCTCTCTCTCCTTTCTTTCTTTCTTTCTTTCTTTCTTTCTTTCTTTCTTTCTTTCTTTCTTTCTTTCCACACGTAAAAAAAAATTGCAAAAGAAGACAAACTATAAACCAAAATAAAATCTCTGAATCAAACTAGTCCTCCAAACTGTGAATATGAACCCACTGAATAACATGGGATGCCTCCAAAAATATTCTGATGGATTCAAGTACTTCTGCACACGGTATTTCTTTCCAAAGTGATCCAAACACCTGAATCGCATCAGGTTTCAGAACCAGGAGTCTGACTTGCAGGTGAAAAGGATGCTTGCCTTTCTTGGAAACTTTAAAGTCAAGGTACAAATCTCTCAAGTCTGGCAACTTCAATTCAATCTGCGCTTCAAAGGCCTGGTTATCACTTTGAAAGCCCGAAATGGCATGAGTCCAGGTCATTTGTGGGGCTGACTCTCCCTGAGTGTATCTGCCTGTCTTGCCAAGTCACATAGAGTGAATTCGCTCCAGGTTGCTTCTTTTAAATGTGATCCATTGGGAACTGAGAACCTTTCCTTTTCCGTAACAGCCCCTGGTCCGTAGAGTGACTTTCCCCTTAGATCTGGCAGCCCCATTTCCTAGGATTTTGGAAGGCCTTGAAGAGTTAACTCTTAATCAAGAGTTAAGGCCTTGATTAGAGGACTGGAGGCTAAAACATATAAAGAATGGTTGCTGCAATTGGGTGTGTCTAGTTTGATGAAAAGAAGGACGCTATGGTGTTCCAATATCTCAGAGGTTGCCGCAGAGAAGAGGGAGTCAAGCTATTCTCCAAAGCGCCTGAAGGCAGGACAAGAAGCAACGGGTGGAAACTAATCCAGGAGAGAAGCAACCTGGAACTAAGGAGGAATTTCCTGACACAACAATTAACCAGTGGAACAACCTGCCTCCAGAAGTGGTGAATGCTCCAACACTGGAAGTTTTTAAGAAGAGACTGGACAGCCACTTGTCCGAAATGGTACTGGCTTTCCTGCTTGAGCAGGGGGTTGGACTAGATGACCTCCAAGACCCCTTCCAAACTCTGTTGTTCTGCTATTCTGAAAATCCCAAGTTGAGGGTGTAGACTTGGAAGTTCTCCCTTTGATACATTTCCCTTTCTATTGGGACGATTCTGGGACCACGGACAGCAAGGACGGGGAGAAGGCGCCACGAAGTTCTCATTCTCTGATTCGGAAGGGTTTCAAAGCTGCTGAGAGATGGAGGCTCCCCTGATCCTCCTTCCCAGTCCTCAGAACTGGGGACTGGCTAGGAACCCAGCAGATCTCTCTCCATCACCTCGTCCCCTCCAGCCTTTCCCGACACCTCAACCCCACCACCCACCACCACACACCTAGCTGGGCTTGGCGGATGGAGAACCCAGACCCGGGGCGGGGCAGGGACGCCCCTCCTCACCTGGGTCGGCCAGCAAGACCTTGGCCCCACTAGCTTGGAAGCTGTGCACTAGCGGCCGTCCTCGGACGTTGCAGTTGAGGCAGGCCAGGGCGCAGCCCAGCTTGGCGCAGCCCAGCCAGATCCAGAGGTAGGCTGGCTGGTTGGCCAGGTAAAGGGCCACGCAGTCGCCCTGCCGGAGCCCGGCTTGCTCCCGCAGAGCCCGCGCCACCTGGTTGCTGCGCCGCTCCACCTGCCGATAGGTGTAGACCTCGTCTCGGAAGAGCAGCAGCGGCTTCTCCGGCGCCCGGCGCGCCTGCTGCCCGAACACCTCCAGCAAGGTGCGCGGGGGGCGCCGCCTCGCGCCCTGCCTGGCCCGCCACCCCACGGCCAGCAGCTTCAAGAAGAAGCACAAGTCCTGGAAGAAATAGGGGCACGCCAGCCTGGCCAGCAGCGGCAGGAGCAGCAGCCCCGCCAGCGCCGTCCAGAGGCCCGAGGACATGACCGGTGCAACAGGCGCGCGCAAGAAGCCACCGGGCGCCCGGGGGACCCAGTGGCATCGAAGGAGGGGCGGGCCCGGTCCCTGTGCACCCGGGGGGGGGCGTGTCCAGCCCGCGTCCCTCCCCCTCTTCTCTCCCCCCCCTCGCCAGGACGCGCAGAAAGAGGCGCAAAGTGCGCGCAACCGAGCCTCTTGGAGCGCTTTCCGCGACGGCTGGCTTTCCAGCCGGGTATCCGCCGCGAGAGAAAGATTCTCTTCTTAATGTCCCAAAGATGCTTTTTTCAGTCTAGGCAACTGGACTTTCTTGGCTTTCTTTGAAGACGTTTCGCTTCTCCTCCAAGAAGCTTCTTCAGCTTTCTCTTCTTAATCTGTCCCCCAACTTCCCCTTTTGCCTTTCCCTAGAGGAGCGAGAGCCTGGTGGCCCCTCGAAGTGAGAAGGTCTTGACCTGAAGGCCTCGTGGGTGCAGCTGTCACTTGGTGATGTTCCCAAAATGGCTTCCCCAAATGATCGGTCCCACTGGACCGATCCCTAAGGTGGGCTCTCCAGTGTGGAGTGATGTTCCTGTCTTAGGATGACACCAGACATTCCATGTGGATCATCTTTTGCAAACATATCTTTTGCTGTTGGGTTGGTGGACTTCTGGGCTCCATCTGTTGCAGAAGGTCTGTTGTGGATCACTTTGGACGATCCTGTTCTGCAAGGCGGTTGATTGCAGAAATACAGTTCCTATAGCCAATTCTTTGATGGGTGGTGGTTACTTGACTGGTTGACCTGAAATGGGTTACTGGCAGGAGTGCAAGTCATGACCACATGATTCAAGACCCATCCCTTTGTGTGCGCGCGCGTGCATGTGTGTGTCTGTGTTGCAGCTGTCATCTTGACTTTTTGGAGTCCCTGCCAGCACCTCTGATTGCTGCAACTTACGCAATGAATAGCACCTGACCACTGGACTTCTGCAATCACAATTACAATTACATTCATGCCAGGTTGCGTAGTGAGGATAGCAGGGCGTATTTCTGGACATGTTGGTCATGAGACTTCTGCATTCACACAACATGCTAAGCCTTGTTTTGGTGAAATCACAATTGTCTAGATCAGGGGTAGGCAACCTTGGCTCTTTTATGACTCATGGACTTCAACAATTCTGGGAGTTGAAATCCACGAGTCATAAAAGAGCCAAGGTTGCCTCCCCTGGTCTAGATGCACACACTAGCTGCAGTAATAAACTACAGCTGACAAACTCTAATGGATTTAATTGAAAGGTGACTGTAGAAAAGTAAATCTAGCACAGAATTTAATTCTTGAAAACTATACTGACATTATATATGGGCTCATACTTTTCTAAATCTTGCATTTTCCTGAACATAATCTTGATATTCTAACTTTCAGTGATCTGTTAAAGATAGATTTGTCACTGTTTGCACATAAATTACACTAATTCCTTATTTTATGGTTTATACTCTGCTGTGGATATCTATTTATTACTTGCATCTTAAAATGTCCTGCAATTTTAAAAACAGCGTTAAGATACTGGAATACGGAAAACTCATGCCTAACAAGCCTAGTTCTTTTTAATTCTATAATGCTTGTAAACTCCCTGCTTCTTTTTCTCTTTTTTATTTCTATTTTCTTTTCTGTGTCAAAATATTTAATAAAACTATAATAATGAAAAAAAAATGAAAGATAGAAAGCATGCCCTATTGATGGCTGCTTTGCGAGACTGTGAGATGACCACTAGAGGGAATATTATACTGTGATATCTCAGTTCTAGTCTAGACTACTTCTAAAAGCCAACAACTTATGGAATTGGGTGGGTCTCTAAATATGATTAGATTTGAGACTCTCTTATTGAGTGAGGTTAATTCAGCTACGGTGAAGGTTACATGGTTGATCTGATGTGTACTTACAGCCAGCCAAGCATTAATGAATTGTGGTGTGCCAGCAAGCTTTTATCAATCATACCCTCTGTTTGCAAGCCAGCTTTTGTGGAAGGTCTTTCTTTGGTTTCTCTCTCTATTTTTGGCCTGAACAGGAATGACACTGTATTGCATGCCTTTTTTATTTTTATTTTTACAGTAGGTCAAGGATTATGATACGCTGCATGCCGTAGATTGCAGCTGGTACAGGAGAGGGGATAATATTTACCAACAATCAAGTTTCTGTTTCATGGGCCTGATTTGTTGCTGATCAGCAGATTTTTGCTTTCTGCAATAATATCGGTGTCTGGAAAATATCTATAGCTCAATCATGTGCACAAGTATTCAGAAGAAGTTTCATCGAAACCTTTTTGGTTAGCTATGCAGAATTGCATTATAACCTAATAATCTCTCGGTGATGTTGTTAACTTGGAAGAGTCGCTAAATGAATAGTTGTAAGTAGAGCACCAGTTGTACATAAAAGCAAACAAGTTGGAAAGCAGGTGGAGTGAGGTACCTGGAATACTTTTCAACCACTTAACCAATGGTGGTCATCAGTTTGCAAATTGCAGAATGCTCCAGATGCAAATGCAACTTCAGAATAGATCTGGAAGGGACCTTGGAGGTCTTCTAGTCTAGCCCCCTTCTCAAGCAGGAGAACCTATACCATCTCAGACAAGTGACTGTCTAGTCTCTTCTTACAAATCTCCAGTAATGGAGCTCCCACGATTTCTGGAGGCAAGGAATTCCACTGGTTGATTGTCCTCAGGAAGTTTCTCCTTAATTCCAGGTTGCTCCTCTCTTTGGTCAGTTTCCAACCGTTGTTTCTTGTCTTGCCTTCTGGTGCTTTAGAGAATAATTTGATGCCCTCTTCTTTGTGGCAGCTCCTCAAATACTGAAACACTGCTATCATGACACCCCTAGTCTTTCTCTTCTCCAGACTACCTATACCCAAATCCTGCAATCGCTCTTCACATATTTTAGTCTCCAGGCCTTTTAGCATCTTAGTTGCTCTTCTCTGCACTTTTTCCAAAGTCTCAACATCTTTTTTTGTAACGTGGTGAGCAAAACTGGATGCAGTATTCCCAGTGTGGTCTTACTAAAGTTAGTATAAAGTGGTACTAATACTTCACATACTGGGCCTAAGAACCCATGCAACATGGGTTCAAACCACAGTTGGATACTATAAATGTGTTCTTTTGGAGAGGAGCTACTATACACCTCAGTTTCATTCTGGAGGATTTAGCTGGTCTTTGGAATTGCTCCGTATAATAGGGGTTTGGGAACAAGCAAAACAATAGAATGGATGGGAGTGCAGTTTTATTACCATGAAAGAACCGATACTAGTTCTACAAGGGTGGAAAAAACATCCTTTATCAGCAATGCCGTAATCTCAAGATTGTATCTGCTTTACTACATTTCAACTAACATTTTATGGTCAAGAATGTTTGAACGGAAGAATGTTTGCAAATGTTGGAAGATATGTTTAATTTCTCACCTTTCTCTATTATTATCCCATCTCAGTTAAATATTAGCAATTCAGTTATGAAATACAATATAAACCCGTGTCTAAAACTAATATCAATTCATTTATAAGGGGTGGTAGTGGTAATCATATGCCTTTTCTCTCTGCTTTTCCTGTCTGAACATCACATTTTTAAAGAAGCCAATAAAGTCCGCACCGTTCAAGTAAAAGTTTATGGCTTGTCCTTTTCTGACATTCTCAAACTCTTCTTCTTCTTTTCTCTTTTCTTCCTTAATTAGTTTGACTGGAATGTCCCCGCATATCCTGGAGACCCCAGGAAGCTAAAAATATGTGTGGTTATTTATTAACATGCAATTGGGAGAGAGATTGTGATGATGCAGAGCCAGTGAGTTTAGAAGAAAAAGGGCCAACCTGTAGCCTTCCAGCTGCAGGGAGAGATTGTGCTAACTCCAGTAACTGTCCCACCTCATGAAGGCATTTGTGGGCTGTCATGTAGTGTCTGTGTGGCATGTAGTTGGACTAGATTCCTGATGAGAAGTCTTCACCCTCTTTTCCTGGGGAGGTTACAATTCTCTCCTGCTGTCTTGAGAAGATTCTTCAACACCCAACAGGGATTCTACTGAGTTTTAGCAACAGGCAAATTTCAACGAATCGTGGAACTCAAGTCATATTTTTTTTTAAAACAAGTGTTATTAATTTTCCAATTTTACAAAGCTCCAAGTGTTAAGGAAGCAACATGGTGATTGGGTAGTCCATAATCAAATAACAAGCTCTTCCACGCATATGTCAGGTTACATCATCAGAAATTTCCTCTCTGTTTCCCTTAGTTATTGTATCACATTCAAATTAATACACTGCTAGTTATAACTCAGTTAAGACATTTATCAGTATATTTTGTCTTGTACGCCTTCGTATCCTGTTTTGAATTTTGCCTAATTTCAGTTACAGTATTCCAGTTAACTTAATATCCATAGTCTTTAGATTTCGGGTAACCCAAAGTTCCCTTAGTTCATTACAAAATAATTGTCATGTCTAAAGAACATTTATTATTTACTCAGATAGCTTCTTACTTTATTTCACGAACATGTTCTATTTCTCATCCTAATACCTCATCCCTTACTAATAAGATAACCTTTATCATCTCAATCCAAGTTCTCTATGCCAGGATATGTGTGCGTACGTGTGTGTGTGTGTGTGTGTGTGTGTGTGTGTGTGTGTGTGTGTCAAAACGTACATGTTAGAAGAGTGCAATGTCATGAGTGAAGCCCCTTTCATTTTAGCTATGCAGCTATTCCCTTTTTAGAATCCTGTAGACCCTATTTGGAGTAGAGTCAGGGTGACTGGATGGAGCTGAGCGTTTACAGGTCAGATGCCCTTCCTGACACCTACGCGGAGTTCACAGCAGAATTTTTTTTCTTTGCGCCCTAGAAGAGAGAAACATCTGCTGCTACTTAGGATTGAACTCTCAGCCTATTGAATGAGAGCTGAGTGTCTTTACCACTAGGCCACCAGGTTATGTAGCAACATCACACACATACCTGAAAAGGCGGAGCTTCAAATGTGATGCCACATCTACCACCTCATAGACTCCGAGATGTCCATATCTCAGCTTTGCTAAAAGTGCAAAGCTTTTCTGGTGGTTACCCATCCAAGAAACCAGATCTAACCCTACATAGCTTTTGTTAACCGTCCCAGTTCTGGTAGTGTCCAATCAGATACTAACCCAGCTTGATCCTGCTTAGCGTCCAGCAAGATAAAATCAGCTGACAGCTTCTCTCTACTAAATCTCGTGGGATTTTTGACGGTACTACATTATAATGTTGGTCCTTGACCTTATTATGGATAAATTGATCCTAAGGCACATAATACCGAGCCACCTTCAAATCTCTACCAAAACTACTCAAAGTTGTCTATTTTGCATTAATACCAGAAGTGTTTTGCACAGCATAAGCGCCTCAAGGGACAACATTACGCCTGCAGGATGAGCTGTTAAGAGATCACGGTTGATGTGTCCCTCGCCTTCCCAGGCTGCCTGCATTGAGCTTTCTGGAGAAGCTTGGTATGAATGAAATCTACCCCCAAAGATGGCTTGCTCAATTGGCCGTGCTATTCAGGGGTCACGGCTGCCTTTACGGAATAGCAGGGTGTAAGGTGTCAGTCCTGGTTCAAGGCCCAAAGCACATCTACTCGGAAATGAGGATCAGCCATTTGGGAACCAGGAGGAGGCCGTCTTCTGGGCATGCAGAACGTGGCCTCATCAATCTTCAGCACCTCTAAATAGAATGAAGGAAAGCCCCCCTTGGGCTGAAACCTTGGAGAGATGTCATTGGTGACAAAACCAGGACTTCGATGGATCTGTAGCCTCATTCATTTAGTCTGCCTCCTTAAAAGAACCTGGGTTAATTTGGAGAAACCCTACATGGGATTCCAAATGTTACACACAAGGCAGGAGCTGAAGTTTATCTAAAGATCCCTGGATCTGCCCATGAAGGATGAGAAAAACTTTTTTTTTAACCCTCTGAGTACCTATCATTACCCAAACTAGGTAACTCCATCTTGGTTTGGGTAATGAAACATCTGCAAGAAAACAACAATGCTTAGTGAGCACCAAGGATCTCTGGGGACCCCTCTGCCAGTCTTTCCTCCTGCTGACCCATTGCCTACTTTCACCAGGACTTGCTAAACCAGTGGTTCTCAACCTTTTTAATGCCGCGACCCCCAACCGGTCGTAAGCCGAGGACTACTCAACCGGTCATAAGTCGAGGACTACTCAACTGGTGCAGCACCGTTTGCAGAATGGGACTTTTGGCGGGCTCAGCAGGGCAGAGACAGCCTGGACAATTCCTATTGGCTTTTGAAAGCCAATAAATTAGACTCTATTCAAGAGAGTCTATTCTATTGGCTTTCAAAAGCCAATAGAATAAAAGGGAGTAGCACAGCTAAGGAAAAGGGGGAAAAAATGGCGGACTGCATTGTTTGGCGACCCCCGTGAAATGGGGTCCCGATCCACAGGTTGAGAACCACTGTGCTAAACCAAAGCGGGTTCATTTAAATCTAATTCAACCCCAGTCTTCTGCTGTCCCTGGAATTCAATTATGCCTGGAGGTGCACAAACTAGCCAAGCTCTTGTCAGCTTTTCCTGGCTTTGTTCCCAGCTTCCCTCACCTGGACTGTCTTCCAGAATAACAGGAGAGTGAAGTGAATGTCAAGCCAAAGTATCAAAACATACCTGGCAAAAAATCCAAGGCACCTCTGAAAGATTGAGAGGAGGACTGGGAAAAAAAAGGCTTCTTCATCTTCTCTCTGAGGAAAGAGCAAAAGGGAGGGCAGAGAAGCCGATGGTCCTCAGTGGTCAGAGATGTAGTTTCTACGCGATATTTTCACGGATGATCCTCTGATCTCGCCTTTCCACAAACATCACCAGGGTGAGACATTTTGTCTTCTAGGACAGAAGTGAAAACGTGCCACTCCTTCTTTCAAGGTGCAGAGCACCCAAAGCAAAATAGCATCATTACATCCGTGAACTCCTGCCCATCCAGCAGTTCAAAAGCATGCAAATGTTGTTGTTGTTAGTTGCGAAGTCATGTCCGACCCATCGCAAACCCATGGACAACGTTCCTCCAGGCCTTCCTGTCCTCTACCATCTTTTGGAGTCCATTGAAGCTCACGCCTCCTGCTTCAGCGACTCCATCCAGCCACCTCATTCTCTGTCGTCCCCTTCTTCTATTGCCCTCAATCTTTCCCAGCATCAGGCTCTTCTCCAGTGAGTCCTTCCTTCTCATTAGGTGGCCAAAGTACCTGAGTTTCAACTTCAGGATCTGGCCTTCTAAAGAGCAGTCGGGGTTGATCTCCTCTAGGACTGACTGGTTTGATCGCCTTGCAGTTCAGGGGACTCACAGGAGTCTTCTCCAGCACCAGAGTTCAAAGGCCTCAATTCTTTGGTGCTCAGCCTTTCTAATGCAAGTAGATAAATAGGTACCACTTCGGTGGGAAGGTAACAGCATTCTGTGCCCCTCGGAGTAGAGTCAAGCCAGCTACATGACTATGGAAGAGAATGCTGGCTCCCTCAGCTAGGAAACAGAAATGAATCCCTAAAGTCGGACATGGCTGGACAGGGGAAACTTTTGCCTTTACCTTTACCTTAGCTTTCAAAGCTAAAGCCAAACCCAAGTCAACCCAACCCAACCCAACCCAACCGAACCCAACCCACTCACCATTCTTCCCCCCAAACCAAATGCCTTTATTGATCCATTTTCAAATAGACCTATATTAAAAATCTAAAATAAAAACAAACCATTTACTGACAGAAGAGAACATTTGTAGCTCAGAGTTAAACTGTGAGGTTCTTGGTGCTCTCTGAGCTTGGCGGTTTTCTTGCTGACGTTTCATTACCCCACTAGGCAACATCAACAACTAAGGAGCAAATCCTACTAGCACTGATGACGTTGCCTAGTGGGGTAATGAAACGTCTGCAAGAAAACCGCCAAGCTCTGAGAGCACCCCGGACACCACAAACCACTTAGCATACCCCCCCCCAAAAGAAAAAAACCGAAATAAGAAAATACGTTTTTAAAAAAACCCACAGGTAAAAAAAAAGAAAAGATGGGGATTACTAATTTATCTAATGAAGCATCTCCCAGGAACTGTGTCATCTGGTGACTGGCCCATCCAGAAGCCTCTATTCCTGGCATAGGATGGTGCACCGGGTCTGAACCACAAACATGCCTAGCAGAATTTTGCCCCTCCACTGAGCTGGGCTCTGATTTGTTTTGGGTCTGGCTAGGACATACTGAAACCAACGTTTAGATTTTTCCCCTGGATTCTGCTTTGAGAGTTGAGAAGGCGAGGCAGCGCCCAGGACTCTTCCCCATTCATCCCAGCTATAAAAAGCAACCAAGAAGACGGAATGCAGCCCCAGGCTAAGTTGGGGCTGCGCTCGCCTGATCCTTCCCACCTCCCCTACCCACCCCCCTACCCACCCACTCACTTGCCCAGCCGGGCCAGCCAATGGGCGCCGCGCAAGGGGCGTGCGTAAAGTTGCGCTCAAAAGCGCCCTGCCCGCGGGGCTTCTTCGGCTTTAGCCTTAGCTGGACGAGCGCGCGCAGAGTTGCTCCGGAGGGGATCCGAACCAGCCCGGGGAAAAAAAAAAAGGAGGATGTTGCGCGTGCGGTGCCTGCGCGGAGGCAGCCGAGGGGCCGAAGCCGTGCATTACATTGGGTCGAGGGTAAGCGCCCTGCAGCCGGAGGCGCGCGGGGCTGGGAAAGCATCCTGAACTTGGTGGCCGCTTTGTGAATTCGCACAACTCCTTGAACTTGGGGAGGGGGGGGAAGGAAGAAGCCCTCCCCCCTAGCCGAAGTTGAAGCTAAGCCAGCTGACCATGTCGTTTGAATTCAGCTGTCGCTGGGCCTTGACCTGACCTGAGTTCAGTGCGTTGTGTGCAAACAAGACAGGTGTAGGATTGAGCCAAGTGGGAACGGCGCAGCGAGGATCGGAGTCAAGATTATTGAGGCCAGGGGTGGTGGCGCTCCTAGGTAGCAAGCCAAGCCAAGCCAGCCATTGCTCTGGGGGCGCGCCGCCGAAACAGCTCCCACGGAAGAAGGGTGCATCTGGGCACGTGCAAAGCGAGGTGAGCGCAGGGAATTGTGCTGGTGTGGTTTTTGAGGAGGTCCGGCTGGAAGGCGAGATCTGTGGATTCCCCTGAAGTGAAGCGGGGATTTGAAATAAATAAATAAATAAATAAAAACTAACGGAAAAACCTCAGAGCAAATTTTCAAAGGCTTGCCTTTGGGGGGGGGGGGGTGTTTCTTTGCACTGAAGGTCAATTTTGATCTAATCCATTTGTAAAGTTTGGAAATCTGGCGGGAAACAGTTCAGAGAGGAATTTTATTTTCGTTTGTAAAAAAAAATCTGACACTTTTTGGCCAGACCGGATTTAAATCTGTCCTTGAAATTCCTGTCTTCCCCCCTTCTCCCCCAAGAGCTTCAACTCCAATCTTGTTTGTGCCTTTGATCCCTTTTGGTTAATTTGGTTTCAATCCTTAATTCCACTCATACAGGGGGGAAAAGTTGTGAGCGTTAACTATAACCAAGGCCCCACTTGAACTAGCCACTGTTCACTTGCATCGAATCTAATCTGTTCCCTGGGCTGTCTGGCCTAAAGGCTGTAATAAAAGTTTTGATTTCGGATTTCTTCCTTGGGAGAAAAAAACGGTCCTGCAAGGCAATCCAGCTCACCTTCCCCCCCCCCCAACCCTGAACCTTAAAGTCCAGAGTCTAAATTTACATATGTCATTTAGCTGCCTATCTCTGGGAGTGTTTCTGTGCCAAAGTTTAATCTCAAGATGGAGAGATCAACAGAGCCATTCTCTACATGCTCTGTGAAGAAACAGAGAGCCACTCTGGTGTAGTGGCTAAGGTGGCAGGCTAGGAACTGGGCGACTGGGAATTCTAGTTCCATTTTAGGCCTGAAGTCAGCTGGGTGATCTTGGGCCATTCCCTCCCTCTCAGCCCTGAGAATGAGGCGAGGGCCAAACCGCTCCTGAAATCTTGCCAAGAAAACTTATCCAGGCAGTGGCCAGGTGTCAGCCATGATTCAAACACACAGTTGTGGACTTATGCACACACAGAGAAGGAGATGCTGGGCATTTGAAAAGCCCTCTGCTTGAAATGGCATTCGAGGCTGATATTTCAGAATTGGGGAGGGCAAATCTAGTCCATCGTCATCTCTTCGTTCTGCAAGCTCAGCAGTTATGAGAAAAAAAGGAACAAGGAAACCTCTGCTTTGTGAAGAGTCCATAAAAGTTGTTCAGTGAAGGAAAAATCACTTTTTGCCCAGGCAGGAAGATAGCAGCAGAAAGGAACAACAAAAAAAAGCACCTCTTGTAATAATAATAATAATAGTAGTAGTAGTAGTAGTAGTAGTAGTAGTAGTAGTAGTAGTAGTAGTAATAATAATAATAATAATAATAATAATAATAATAATAATAATAATAATGTTGGAAGGGACCTTGGAGGTCATCGAGTCCAACCCCCTGCTCAGGCAGGAAACCCTATGCCATTTTGGACAAATGGCTGTCCAGTCTCTTCTTAAAAACTTCCAGTGTTGGAGCATTCACCGCTTCTGGAGGCAGGTTGTTCCACTGGTTAATTGTTCTGTCAGGAAGTTTCTCCTTAGTTCCAGGTTGCTTCTCTCCTGGATTAGTTTCCATCTGTTGCTTCTTGTCCTGCCTTCAGGGGCTTTGGAAAATAGCTTGACTCCCTCTTCTTTGTAGCAGCCCCTGAGATACTGGAATACTGCTATCATGTCCCCCCTCATCCTTCTCTTCGTTAAACTAGACATACCCAATTCCAGTAACCGTTCATTATATGTTTTAGCCTCCAGTGCCCTGATCATCTTTGTTGTTCTTCTCTGCACTCTTTCTAGAGCCTCAACATCTTTTTTACCATTTTTTTTTCATCGGTGTGGTTTGCCCTGGACCTGTTAAGATGGTTTCTCTCCTTGCCCTGATGTTTCAGTCCTGCTTTGGATGGCTGTAGATCTTGCTGTCCCTTGCCTTCAGGTCAGACCTAACTTCCCTGAGATGGGTGAACGCTAAAAAGGAGCTTGAGAACTTTTGAGTCTTCCCTTTCCATGCTCCAACATGCCTTCTTTGAGCGGGGGGGGGGGGAGCTCTTCCTCTCTGTCCAATCTTCTGCCGACCCAGCACACATGCCTGTCCTCCCGTTTTGGGCTGGGAATGCTGATCATGTACACTGCAAGAAGATATGGCATACTTGCTCCTAGGCAATCTGGCGGTCTAGGTTTTCCCAACAGCTGGTGGAGGACAAGTGCAGCCTCTCTTGCGAAGGGTGGAGTAGAAGAACTTAACTGAAAGCTGAATCTTCTCTTCGTGTAACACTGGAACGTCTGGAGCAGTGGTTCTCAACCTGTGGGTCGGGACCCCATTTGGGGTCGAACGACCATTTCACGGGGGTCATCAAACAACGCAGTCCGCCATTTTTCCCCCCCTTTTCCTTAGCTGTGCTCCTCCCTTTTATTCTATTGGCTTTTGAAAGCCAATAGAATAGACTCTCTTGAATAGAGTCTAATTCTATTGGCTTTCAAAAGCCAATAGGAATTGTCCAGGCTGTCTCTGCCCTGCTGAGCCCACCAAAAGACCCATTCTGCAAACGGTGCTGCACCAGTTGAGTAGTCCTCGATTTACGACCAGTTGAGTAGTCCTCGACTTACGACCGGTTGGGGGTCGCGGCATTAAAAAGGTTGAGAACCACTGGTCTGGAGGGAAGCCATTGACATCCTGACTTGGGCTTGCCAATTGAGCACCGTTGTCAGAATCCAATTATATTTCATTTCTAGCACCTACTCTGAAAAAAGATCCATTTCTTACTCTTTGTGGATTCTGTCATACTACGAAAGGGGAGGAGGGAACAAGGGGGGTTTATGACTCTTACTTTCTTCATTTAAACTACAAAGGACTGGATGCGATTCTTATCAAGAGGACTGACCATAACAATATGGCCATAGCCTTTCATCTACTATCTCTCTGAAGTCTCCCTTCTGCCGGCAGTGAGGAAAAAGGGGTGGAAATGTGACGCCTGGGATCGTCGCTGGAAGGACGGTGGGGTGGGGGCTGCTTGGGAACACTTAAAACCTTGAATGGTAGGGGTTGGCCCCTCAGATCCTATCTAGAATGCCTGTAACCATCGTCTCTTAATAAAGGTGCCTGTTAGAAGAGATATTCCAAGAGTTCTGTCTTCTTAAGATGTAAAGTGGGGTGGTGTTGACAGGTTGACAGGTGGGTCCTTACAACCGTTCTTTGTGACCTAGTTCCCAGACTGTGCTAGGCTAGGGTTTGTTTCAGTAAAGTTGCACAAATATACTGCTAAAGGATGGGTACGTGTGACACATGGAGTATAACCCATGATTCACAAAGCATCATGTTGGTGCGCTGCCCTGGGTGAGATTGACAGCTATATAAACTTGTTTAATAACAGGTGGGCTCAAAACATGCATGAATGTTTCCTTGCTTATTACCACAGGTCTCAATTGTCCTAATTTCTCTTGTCTGACTAGTTTCCAAAGGAAATAAGCATAAAAATTAGCAAACCAGGTCTGTTGTCTACATCTAAATTGAATGGCTTTCCTTTGCAACACACCAACCAAGTGGGAGAAAGTTCCCCTTTAAGAAGATATTTATCCAAGCCCATACATCCTAACTCAACCTGGGATTGGAACTTGAAGTACCAAACCAGATTTAGTGATTAAAACCATGTGGGGTCCAGAAGCGTGTTGGTGACCAATGCATCAGCCTCATCTTAGTATTACACTGTTCAACCTATTTCTACCCGTAAGCAGTCAAGGTGGTACGTAATGGATCACCTTCTAAGTTAGGGGTGTCAAACTTGCAACGTCGTGTGATGTGTCGCGATGTATCGCAACTTTTTTTCCATTGCTGGCAATGGGGTGGGCGCAGTTTCGCCATGATGCATCCAGCCCGCGGGCCGGGAGTTTGACACCCCTGTTCTAAGTATTCAAGGGCAGCCCCATGTAAAACTCAACACAGTAATCTAACTCATGTTATAGCTTAGTGTGGTGAGATGCAAGAAGCTTTCTTTTATGTTAATGCTAAGTAGGGTGAGAAAGCAGGACGCAGCCCTCTTAGAATGAAAGCTGGATATTGTTTCTAAGTACCAGCAGGAGAAAACTGTGTCGGATAGGATGCACAGAATTAATTAATCCCATACAGAATCCATAACTATCTTTTCCAACCCAAGTCTTCTCTTAATGAATTGGCAATGTCTCTGCTGGCTGGAGAATTCTGGGAGCTGAAATCAACTCTAAAAGTTGGTGAAGTGGAGAAACGTTGCATGCCTTAGTTTAAATACTACTTGATTGAAAGAAATCTTCATTATTGAAAGAAGCCCTCCTTACCTTGATTAGGTTACAAGTAAAAGTGAAAAAAACAACACAGATGTCTTCTGGATCCTGAATGCTTCATTGTTTCCCTAGAACCCCAAACCTCAGGACGCACCATCTAGCCACACCAGTATGATTTCCCCCTTCTGATTGTGGTTTTTGCTTTTACATTTAAGTTGAGAAGAGTCGTCACAGGATGGGTGCAGCGAACTTTCCAGAGCACCCAAACTGCAGCAGCCTCCAATTCTCTTTGTGCTGCTGCTGCTGCTGAAGCCTCCAAAGTTCCTGATCCTAGCCCAGAAAATTGTCCTGTCTGCTCCTACAATGAGTGGGACCCACTGGAAGAAGTCATTGTGGGGAGAGCCGAAAATGCCCGCGTCCCTCCTTTTACAGTTGAGGTCAAGGTGAGTCTTTAACCTATGAAGTTGAAGGACCTTTGAATGTGATGAGGCTGCTTTTTATTTCTCCAAACACTGAGATAGAGCAGCCTTATAGCATGTTGGTCTTCTTCTTCTTCTTCTTCTTCTTCTTCTTCTTCTTCTTCTTCTTCTTCTTCTTCTTCTTCTTCTTCTTCTTCTTCTTCTTCTTCTTCTTCTTCTTCTTCTTCTTCTTCTTCTTCTTCTTCTTCTTCTTCTTCTTCTTCTTCTCCTTCTCCTTCTCCTTCTCCTCCTTCTTCTTCTTCTCCTCCTCCTCCTCCTCCTCCTCCTTCTTCTTCTTTCTCTTTCTTCTTCTTCTCCTTCTCCTCCTTCTCCCTTCTCTCTTCTCCCTTCTCCCTTCTTTCTTCACCCACTTTTGTTAACAAGAGGCCAAGACAGGGTTCCCATTACTCTCTCCTCTTTGTAAGGTCACCTAGTCCAACCCCCAACTCAAGTAGGAGACCCTATACCATTCTGGAAAAATCCCAAAGGTGCTTTTTCAAGAGGCAACTGGACTCTCTTTGTCCTTGAAGAGCTTTTGCTTCTCATCCAAGAAGCTTCTACAGTTCTTTACTTCTTCAGAACTGAAGAAGCTTCTTGGATGAGAAGTGAAATGTTTTCAAGGAAAAACAAAGAAAGGTGCCAAAAAGTACCTTTAGGACAACCGTGACCTCCATTTGTCCATAGAATTCTAGACAAATGGTTGCCCAGTCTCCTCTTTAAAACCTCCAGTGTTGGAGTACCCACAACTTCTGGAAGCAAGCCATTCCACTGATTAATTGTTCTCACTGTCAGAAAATTTCTCCTTAGTTCTAGGTTGGAACTCTTGTTCATGATCTTGCACCCGTTGCTTCTTGTCCTGCTCTCAGGTTGAGAAGAAGGAAGGAAAATGGCCTTTCTGCCCTCGAGTTATTCATAAGATAGAAGATCAGAGAAGTTTTAGACTCTGACGTTATAAAAGTTTCCAGACTGCTAATCATATTCATTTTTTGCAGCAGAAGCAATTATGGTGCTTTAAAACAATCGAGTGAGGATTGCCTGAACTTTCATGGATCCAAGTCCACCGAGGGCATGGATTGTGGAAGCTGAAGTCATCATATTTGCTCGCATGGCCAGCTTAGACCCTGCTGGATGCAGCTAGGGTCTCAAATGACTTGTAGAATAGCCCAAAACAAACAAATGAAAACACAACATGAAAGTTGCTGAGCTGGCTGTTTGGGTCCAGTCCGCGTGACACCCTCTTATCATGGAAACTTTAGGACTATCAATTGTCGCTGCAATTGTCCTGGCCTTTGAACCATACATGTGATTGAAATGGCTACTGCAGTAATTCCAGCTGCTGAAGACCTCCTGGGTGTCCACAAACCTTACAGCCTGAGTTGTCAACAACAATTGGGGCATGGAGTTGAGACCTGAGGGAGGTGTCTTCAGGAGCAGGAACTGCGTGTTCTCTAGTCTTTATAACTACCAGTTGTAGCAGTTTCTAGGAAAGGCCACTGCTGTGCACCTTTTGGTACTTTTTTTTTTGTATAGATTTTATTAGTTTTTATAGGGTTAGGGATAAGGTGGGGTCGGGATTAAGGTTAGGGTTAGGGTTGGGGTTGGGGTTGTGGTTTTTCCAAATAACATTTTTGATATTATAATAGATATAGTTAATTCCCCTAAATAGTATGTTAATTCATCACTCAATAGCCTTCTTTTTACTAGTATATATTCAAAATTACATATCACGTTCCTTTCTCTCTGACTTGTTTTTCTAGCCATTGATAAAAATTACCCCATGTTCTAAAATACACCGAGTCTTCGTTCTCTTTTATCTTTGAAGTTAATCTATCCATCTTTGTTAATCTTTTATCTTTGAAGTTAATCTATCTTTTATCTTTGAAGTTAATCTATCCATTTCTGCACATACTAATCAAGAATTTTCTTGATTAGTACTTCTCCAGTTGGTAAATTTTCATTTTTCCAATGTTAGGCAAATACAATTCTTGCTGCCGTTAATATGGGTAGTATTAGATATCTGCAATCTTTCTCATAATTAGCTCCTATAATTAGCTCCTAACAAAAATAACTCTGGTTTAAAGTCTATCTGTTATCTTTTGGTACTTTCTTGTGGCCTGACCATTAGCGATCTCTCTACCAAACCATCTGGTTTTCTCCTGCATTGCTCTGTCTGGACGAAATTGAACAGAATTAGGTGTGATACTGGAAGACATGCCCTGCCCTGTATCTGTGAGGATGGAAGAATTGCCCTTGTTGTGATTGTGGTATTGCCATGCTAACTATTAAACATATTGTGATGAAACTCCCACAACATCTGAAGGCAAGACCTGTTCCATTGGTTGATTGTTCTTACTGTCAGAAAATTTCTCCTTACTTCTAGGTTTGAACTGCCCCTTGATCAGTTTCCATCCATTATTCCTTGTCTGGTTGTTTTCTTGTAGATGTTTCATGACCCAACTAGGTAACTTCATCAGTGCTAGAAGGCAAACCGCGCTCCTGCCTAGCATTGACGATGTAACCTAGTTGGGTATTTTTTTTTTCTCCTTCTGTCTTCTCACATTTAGGTCTTCAAACGAATCTGAACTTTTATCTGATTTATACAGAGGGCAAGCTCTCAGCACAATGGTGCTAATTTGGGCTTGTCAGTTTAATGTTTGCGAACCCAGCCGTGACAAACAAACCATGACAGACTGTGATATAGAATTCCCCCTTGTTAGGGGAGTCTGTGATTCCTCTTCTTTCAGTTTCGTGAACTTCTTTTGTTCATCGATTGGGAAAATCGTTTGCGCAATTGTCTGTAAATTGTTTCTTGTTTCTTTTTTTTCTTTCCTTTTTTGTTGATTCCCCAGGCTAATACCTACGATAAGTACTGGGAATTTTATCAGAAGTACGGAGGGCAGAGTTTTCCTGAGGATTATATCAAGAAAGCAATCGCTGAGATTGAAGAAATGTGCAATATTTTGAAGATGGAAGGAGTGACGGTGAAGAGGCCTGATGTTCTGAACTGGTCAACCCGATATAAAACACCTGATTTTGAATCTACTGGTACCTTTTGCTGAATAGCTTTCAACAAAGTGTAGTGCTTTACATCTCTGTGTTTTCTGTAATCTGCCTACTTATGGATTGCCTTGTTTATTATTTTAAATATTGGGCCTGGAAGCCGCTCATAATGTTCAGGAAACACAATTTTTACGACCAGTGGTCCTCAACTTATAACCCCAGTCGAGCCCAGCGTTTCTGTTGCTAAGTGGGACGTTTGTTACGTCAGTTTTGCCCCATTTTACTACCTTTCTCGCATCGGCGGTTAAGTGGATCGCTGCAGTTGTTAAGTCAGTAACACGGTTGTTAAATGAATCTAGCTTCCTCAGTGACTTAGCTTGTCAGAAGTTGCCAAAGGTGGTCACATGACCCCAGGACGCTGCAACTGGCGTAAGTACATGCCAGTTGCCAAACATCTAAATTTTGATCATGTGACCACGGGGATGCTGCAATGGTCATAAGTCACTTTTTCAGTGCCGCTGTAACTTCAAATGATCAAACAGCCTAGGACTACCTGTATTTAAAAACTCATTATTTTTTAAAAATGAAAACAGGAAGGGAAATATAACAGGTAAGGAAAAATATTAACAAGAGAATAGCACAGGCAAGAGAAAAGGAAGGCCAAATAAAAAAACATTAAAGGAAAACAAACCAAACCATTCTACAGTGCATTTACAATTATTTTGCAGTTGACGAAAACAGGGATGGAAATATTGGAAGGCAATAAGGGGATCTGAAAACAGCTCTGACTTCTCACATTGTTTTTTTGAGGACCAATTTACCTGCTAAATTAAGATTAATTTCATGCACACGCCCCTGTGAGTGAATGTATAAATTGTTGCACTTTCTTTTCTGAAGCACACACAGTACGTGGGTCGCTAACCATCATGTTTTCTTTTATAACTGGAAAAAAAAATAACTGTTGAGATTTCTCCTTGCTCTATTTTCATTTAGTCTGCATCATAAAAAAAAAAAAAAAGCAACCGTGCCGGACACTTTGAAGGTTGTGTTTGTATATCAGCGGCGTGCATTAATGTACACAACCATGCCAACCATAGCATGGAATAACAGACGGATGTGTGTGTTGACTTCCCTGGCAGGCATGTACGCAGCTATGCCGAGAGACATTCTGCTTGTAATTGGGAACGAAATCATCGAAGCGCCGATGGCCTGGCGAGCCCGCTTCTTTGAATATAGAGCGTATCGTCCGGTCATTAAAGAATATTTTCGCCAGGGAGCCAAATGGACGACAGCACCGAAGCCCACCATGTCCGATGAACTTTACGACCAGGTAATATTTTCTGATTCCACAAAATAGGAGAAAACAGGTTTGAACGGTGGGTCTCTCTTAAGCTTGGTTGTTTTCTTGCAGACGTTTCATGACCCAACTAGGTAATATCATCAGTGCTGGAAGGGAATGGGGTTTGCAGGGAGGAGGAGGAGGAGGAGGACTGGAATATTTGATGCTTTCTGAAATTGGTTTTTTTTCTTGTAGACATTTCATTACCCAACTAGGTAATGTCATTAGTGCTAGAAGGGAGTGGGGTTTGCAAAGTGGAAGAGAAGGAAGAGGGGGAGGAGGAGGAGAAAGAGGAAGAAGAGAAGGAGGAAGAGGATGACGATAACTGGGGGGTCTTTGGTGCTTTCTGAACTTGGTTGTTTTCTTGCAGACGTTTCATTACCCAGCTAGGGAACATCATCAGTGCTTGGAGGGAATGGGGGATTGCTCTCTGTTTATATACCTTTTTTTCCCCCCTTCTGGGCGCTGCACTTTCCCTGTTGCAGCCCCTAAGGCTGTACGTTTTTTTTGCCTCCACTTATGTGCTATGTCTGTGTCAAATTAGGATTACCCCATCCGCACTGTGGAGGACAGGCACAAGTTGGCTGCTCAGGGGAAATTCGTCACCACTGAATTTGAGCCGTGTTTTGATGCGGCCGACTTCATAAGAGCTGGAAGAGATATCTTTGTGCAAAGAAGTCAGGCAAGTATATTAAGATCTCCTCTCACCTTTTCCTTAAGTCTTATATATTGATAAGGTCTAGTGCAGGGGTAGGCAACCTTGGCTCTTTTATAATAATAATAATAATAGTAATAATAATAATAATAATAATAATAATAATAATAATAATAATAATAGTAGTACCACCTGGTAAGCTGTTGCAAGAAGATTGCACAGACTGACTACAAGCAGCGGCATGACAAAGTAGCAACAATGGTGCATTGGAAGATCTGCAAAAAATATCATTTGCCTGTAAGCAAAAACTGGGGGGATCATAAAATAGAGAAAGTCATAGAAAATGATAAAATTAAACTGCTCTGGGACTTCAGAATTCAAACAGACAAGCACCTGCAACATAACACCCCAGACTTAACAATTGTCGATAAGAAAGAAAAAAAAGTCTGGATAGTGGACGTGGCAGTGCCTGGAGACAGCAGAATAGACGAGAAAGAAATGGAGAAGATAACAAAATACAAAGACCTACAAATAGAAATAGAAAGACTGTGGCAAAAGCAAGCAAGGGTAGTACCAACAGTAATAGGCTCCTTGGGTGCAATCCCAAAACAACTGGAGCACCACTTGAACACCATTGGCATTGACAAATTTGCTATTAGTCAATTGCAAAAGGCGGCCTTACTAGGAAATGCTTCCATCCTGCGACGATATCTGTAATACCATCAAACATCCACATCTGCCTATCCCAGGTCCTGGGTAAGGACTCGATAGGTAGACAAAATGCCAAATCCAGTCTGAACATCTGGCTGACTGTGCGATGATCCATAATAATAATAATGATGATGATGATGATGGTGATGATGATGATGATGATAATAGAGTTGGAAGGGACCTTGTAGGTCATCTAGTCCAACCCCTGCTCAGGCAGGAAACCCCATACCATTTCAGACAAATGGCTGTCCAGTCTCTTCTTAAAAACTTCCAATGTTGGAGCACCCACAGCTTCTGGAGGCAGGTTGTTCCACTGGTTAATTGTTCTTCCTGTCAGGAAATTTCTTCTTAGTTCTAGGTTGCTCATCTTGGCTAGTCACTGTTAACCAGGAAAAAAAAGGAAGAAAGAAACAGAACACATAATTGGCAATACCACTGTAAGAGGACTGAAACTTGCAAATTTTGGGAAAGTCCAACTATCCAGTTCTTGGATCATGAAGTTTTGATGAAGTTTGTATTACACTATAGAGCAGACACATTTTTGCTTTCCTTTCTGCCTCGTCGCAGGTTACAAATTTCATGGGCATTGAGTGGATGAGGAGACATCTTTCTCCAGAGTACAGAATCCATACTATTTCTTTCAAAGACCCGAACCCGATGCACATCGATGCTACCTTTAATATCATTGGTCCTGGGATCGTGCTTTCTAATCCAGATCGCCCGTGTAATGAGGTAAGGAGGCTTCACAGAAGAATGGGGAACTCTGGGCTAGGGGTCCTCAAACTTGGCCACTTTAAGCCTTGTGGACTTCAACTCCCAGAATATGTTGATGTTTCAAATCTGAGGAATAAGTTGGTGCGTGTTGTTTCTTGTGATGGACAGCTTTCCCTGTGTTCCCACCAAATGATAGGAATACAATTTGCAAGCCACATCATTATGCCATTTTTTTTTTAAAAAAATCTTCCTGGCCTAATATGTGAAATTATTCCATTGCATGAAATCATAATATAGTAGGACGTATTTTTTGGGGGGGAATAGTAGGGCTTGCTAGCCATGATTGGTGGATTACTGCGTTATGCAGATCCAATCTTTGTTCTCCAGCCTTCTTATCTCTAATTAATATAATGAAAAGAGGGAGGACTTCAACAATTTGCTGGCTGAGGAATTCTGGGAGTTGAAGTCCACAAGTCATAAAAGGGCCAAGTTTGAAGACCCCTGGGATAGATGAAAGCTAGAATGTGAATGAAAAAGGAATGTGAGAACATTTAAAAACATACTGTCAGCTCTCCCAGGTAAACCAGACAGGAAACGGGAATAGATGAACAGATTCTCCTTTCTTGTAAGGCTACATTATCAAATTCTTGCAGATCCAAAAGTACAACTTCTCACTGCCAGCCAGAATTGCTTGATCCATTAGAGTGGATCCCTCCCAAGCTGATCATGAAGCCACTGGGGGCTCCTGCCTCTCTTATCTGTTTCCTAGGCAACATGGCTTCCTCTCATTCCCCAAGGTCATGCACACATTCCATTACACACCCATGCACACTCAAAATCAGACTTTGCTGCAAAAAGAAAAGATCTTAGAGCCAAACAAGATATAAAGGTTGAAACTGGCTTTGGAACACAACCTTCTTCCATTTTGATCCTGTTCTTGGTAGCTGGGCAGATTAAACAGATGACTCATCCATCATTTTTATGTAATAATAACGGAGAAATTAACAGATTTAATGGAAGCGTACAGCTGGAGAACCTGCAGAGAAAACAATATGATTTCCAGCGTGAAGCTTTCTGTTTTTCTCCCCAACTGTCTTAGATTGATCTCTTCAAGAAGGCAGGCTGGACGATCTGTCACCCACCTCTTCCTCTCATCCCCGACAGTAGGTTTGGCTTTGTTCCCGTATGGGAGGCATGACTTGGGAGGCAAATGTTCTGTTGCGATGGCTGCACGGTGAGACATCCATGAATGCTAAATGTTTTTATCTCTAGACCATCCGCTGTGGATGTCTTCAAAATGGCTTTCCATGAACGTCCTGATGCTGGATGAGAAACGTGTTATGGTGGATGCCAATGAAATCCCGATCCAGAAGCTCTTTGAAAGCCTCGGTAAGACCAATTTATGTAGATGGGCCAACATTTCATGGAACAATTATTCTCAGCTTGTGTAGAGCACACATTTTCCTAAGGAGAATTGAAGCCAGATTCCTCCAACTCAGCGTTTCTCCAACTAAGTGTCCCTCCCGAAGTATGAACCTCCTCTAGATCCCAAGTGCTAGTTGAGATTTGGACGTTCAACATCTTTGAAGGCCACCAAGCCAGCAAAAGCTGCTGAAGGCACACGATGTTGAACTTTACACCTGCTCAGTCCCCTTGAGATCTGGAGATATGGCCGGTCTCCTAACGTTGAAGAACTCTGCCTGCACCATGATCTTTCTTCAAGGTTAAGAGAAAGCTAGTTATCCTTCATATTTTAGAGATATGTGGATCTTCCCCAAAGAGATACCACTTCATCTTTCTGCTGAGCCCTGCAAAAAAAAAAAAAGAGGATGTAAGATTATGATTCCTCCCTGATTGGACAGACTTTGGGGCCATGGGATTTGAGACCTTCATAGAATCTCCCAACAAAGTCTTAGATGCAACATCGTAACTAGAAAGCCTATGTCAACTGTCCCTTTGGTAAATGCAGCAAAAGAAACTCCTGGGACATTATTTTACCAAGAGTATAACTTTACTGATAATCCCACACAGGTGCAGAAGTAGCAAAGCCAGTTCTAAAGTTTTCATGCGAAAACCAGCATAGGTAAAATCCTCTTTTCCCTCTACACCAGACATGTCAAACACAAAGCCCGGGGGCCGGATGCGACCTGCGAAGTGGTTTCATGTGGCCTGCGAAGCCATCCTGGAAACAGTGAGGGAATGGCCCCCGCTGCCTTGGCCCTGGCCCAGGCCGGCCGGAAGCCAATGTACAATTTTGTGGTGGCCATCTATGCTGAAACGCATTCAGTCTTAGCTCCACAGGCCGTCTTGAAACAGTGAGGAACCAGCCCCTGCTGTGTCGGCCCTGCCCCCTGGGTGCATGCTGAGGAGGGGTCACCCTTTGTGAGGAATGAAGAAATTCACCATGCCTTGCCGCTTGCCCCGGTCCCACCCCCTTCTCCCAGAGACCCTCAGATCTATCCCACTCCTGCCCAGGCCCCTACAGGCACCCTTGATGCCAATGATGTAGAGTTGGCCATGCCCATCCAGTAGGCCACACCCACTCCATCCATGCCCACCCAATAGGCCGCATCCACTCTGGCCACACCCACCCGGCCCGCTGATGCGGCCCTCAATGAAATTGAGTTTGACACCCCTGCTCTACACCTCCCCACTGTTCATTGTCCACCAATCCATTGCATTCATTGTGTTTGGGGAATGATCTGAATACCTCGGGAGTTTTCCCAGTGTTTGACCTTGGGGTGTTGGGATTGTTCCAGGCTACAGACAGCTCACTTGCATTCCTCAGTTCCCTCCCTCCCTTACATTCCAATACTTCCCCTCCCCTCCTCCTTAGTCTGGTTGCAAGCAGGGGCATGTAAGGTGGTCAATTGCTTTGGCAGTGGATACCTATGTGTGACTTCTCATTAATTCCATGGGGGGGGGGGAATTGCCTTCAAGAAATCTTCTCCTCTTCTGCCTGCAGGCATTTCCACCATCAAAGTGAACATCCGCCACGCCAACTCTTTGGGAGGAGGGTTTCACTGCTGGACCTGCGACATACGTCGCCGTGGCACCCTGAAGTCTTATTTTGATTAGGAGAGGTCTGTCTGAAGCACAGGCTGCTATCCAATGTGAATGCATGAGTCATAAGATGAAGAGGTTGGCTTCCCCTGGCTCCTTAAAACAATAATAATAATACAACGGATGTAGATGCATGAGTTGCTGTGCTTTGAATCAGGCTCTTCCCCCTCCTAATTTGTGCATCCCACCTCCAGGACAGGACAGTGCACCCTAAGGGTCCATTCACACGTTATGAACAGGGAACTAGGGCCATAGATGATTAATGATGAATGGTTGGCTTCCATTGTTTGGCCAGGAATTCTTGGATATACACACCCCAGTGGATACTCTTGACTATTTTTATACCAGGGGTCCCCAACCCCTGGGCCGTGGCATGCCAGCAACTGGTGCGCACAAACAAGCAAAGTCCCATCCGCGAGATGCAGGCAGCACACAAAACCACGCCATCTCCGGTCCGTGAAAAAACCTCTCTCCACGGAACTGGTCCCTGGCACCCAAAAGGTTGGGGACCTCTGATTTATACAGAAGTAAGCCTCATGTTTTTGAGCTAGTTTATTACAAGCTGATAGGGTGGCAGCCTTATTCACAAAACAGACCCTGTTTACATTGTCTTATTAGATGCCCACACAGAAACATGCCATCAGCGAAGATGGGGGGGGAACCCTTTCTTGTCCCACCCAACGTTGAATAGTCTTGTTTCATCATGACTTCAATCATATAGGCCAGGGATCTGCAACCTTGACAACTTTAAGACTGGCTGAGGAATTCTGGGAGCTGAAGTCCACAAGTCTTAAAGTTGTCAAGGTTGCAGACCCCTGATATAGGCCCATGCTAGCTCAAGGAAGAAGATGCCTTCCTTAAGAGTTGTTATGGGGGCACTGTAAACCCCAAAGGCTGGACACTTCAGGACCAAGGAAAGCAACTCCATGCAGGTGGTCCTCGGCTTATGAAAACAATTGGGAATGCAACTTCCATTGCTAAACAATGCAGTTATTTAGTGAGTCACACTACAACTTTTTTTTTTTTTTGACCATGGCTGTTTAATGCGGTCATTAAGCCAGTCTGGCTTTGCCCCATTGGCTTTGCTTGTTGGAAGCCTCCTGTAAATCCCATTGAAAGCAATATACAGATCCTACAGTTTTTGAATATGCAAGGTGCTTCCTGGAATAATGTGTGTGTGTGTGTGTGTGTGTGTGTGTGTGTCTCAGCAGTGAAATGGGTTCTTCCAGCTGGCTTTTGGAACAAAATCTAGACACTTCCCTTTTTTAAAAAAATAAAAATCTTTACCCCAAAAATATACGAAGTTTCACGGTAGCTACCAGATTCTTGACTTTCATAGTTGACGTTACGTATCTACCTCTGCTTGAACATATTACAGGAAGGCAGCTAGAAAGATTTGACCGCATTTGAGTGTCAATCTTTCTGTTCCCATTTAATAGTCTTTATGGTTAGATTCGAAGACCCCCACAATGTGAAATTTAAGGCAAGACGTAGAAAAATAGAGATGGGCCCAGGTATGTATTACTTTTGTATTTTGTACTTATTTAGGTTATGCTAATTTTTTTTTAAACAAAATGCATCCTTATGCAGATGTAACTTAAATTACATCAGGATTGTGAACTGGTGACCTTTATAAACCTTGCTAGACCCAATGATTGTATTAGACTACAGTCCCCATTACTCCGAGCCAAAGCTAGAACGATTAATCAGTGGAGCAACTTGCCTCCAGAAGTTGTGGGTGCTCCAACACTGCAGGTTTTTAAAGAAGGGGTTGGACAGCCATTTGTCTGAAATGGTACAAGTTCCAACTGGGCAGGGGGTTGGACTAGAAGACCTCCAAGGTCCCTTCCAGTTCTGTTATTCTGTTTTAATATCCAGTTGCTGTACCTTGATGAGAAGTTATATATGTTTGGTGAAGGTCACGTTTGGGCTTGTTTGCAGTAAAGTAAAAATTATTCACATTCTGGATGTCGGATGTGTAGACCTTCCCCCCTCCCAGCAAGAATGGGTGGCTATTAGATGGATTAAAAGAGAGATTTAGCATTGCTGGACAAGGGAGATATTTGTCTTAGAAATGTATGATTTGTTTGAGTTTGTACCCCAACTTAAGTAATCACATCTAGATGCTTCATAAAAATTATATCCACTGCTATATATTAGGTCTCTAAGTAACTCCTTTTAATTTCCTTCTTCTCAAATCTTGGATTAGATGCCTCTAGTCTGGAAAAAAACTGCTTACCTACAAGTATTCTACACGTCTTTGAATATTTTATACAATTTTTATTTTTGCCTTTCTTTGTTTCAGTCTTTCGTTGATGGGTGCCAATGTAAGGCAAGTTATTTGGCAGAATCTGTTTTCGTAAATCAAATGTACTTAATCATTCTGAGCCGAGGTGGCGCAGCAGTTAGAGTGCAGTACTGCAGGCCACTTTAGCTGACTGTGTTCAGCAGGTCAGCGGTTCAAATCTCACCGGCTCAAGGTTGACTCAGCCTTCCATCCTTCCGGGGGTAGGTAAAATGAGGACCCAGATTGTTGGGGGCAATGTAATATATATATATACATTGCTTACTGGTATACACCACTTAGAGAGTGCTTGCACTTAAAGCGGTATATAAGTCTCATAAATAAAATAAATAAAATAAATAAATTCTCAGCAGAAAGCACATGATTAATCTAATGCTGCCTAAAAGGGTTTTCTTTATGTATTTATGCCAATAAAAGACATTTGCACTCGTGTAGTTTGGAAATGGCTTCTTTTTTTATGCGACCAGGTTGTATTTATTTCTGCTTTATAAAAATAAAATATTTTTTATTGTGTTTTACTGGAGCTCAGAGGCTGAACACTTCCTTTGCTTCAACTTAGCATGTGGTACATATCAAATTTAACATTTGGCATCAGAGTTAAGACTGGAAAAGACCTTTACATGTAGTCCTTGTTTAGCAACCACACTTTGGACCAGCAACTGCTGTCATAAAGTGTGCAATTGTGTGATTGCAACTGGGCTTCCTGCTTAAAACTAATGACCAAACTAATCTTGGTAAAACCACACTTGGAATACGGCATCCAGTTTTGGTCACCGTGATGTAAAAAAGATGTTGAGACTCTAGAAAGAGTACAAAGAAGAGCAACAAAGATGATTAGGGGACTGGAAGCTAAAACATATAAGGAACGGTTGGTGGAATTGGGTATGTCTAGTTTAACAAAGAGAAGGATGAGGGGGATATGATAGCAGTATTCCAGTATCTCAGGGGTTGCCACAAAGAAGAGGGAGTCAAGCTATTCTCCAAAGCACCTGAAGGCAGGACGAGAAGCAACGGATGGAAACTAATCAAGGAGAGGAGCAACCTAGAACTAAGGAGAAACTTCCTGACAGTGAGAACAATTAACCAGTGGAACAACCTGCCTCCAGAAGCAGTGAATGCTCCAACACTGGAAGTTTTTAACAAGAGACTGGACAGCCATTTGTCCGAAATGGTATAGGGTTTCCTGTCTGAGCAGGGGGTTGGACTAGATGACCTCCAAGGTCCCTTCCAACATTATTATTATTATCGATCATCGCACAGTCAGCCAGATGTTCAGACTGGAGTTGGCATTTTGTCTACCTATCGAGTCCTTACCCAGGACCTGGGATAGGCAGATGTGGATGTTTGATGGTATTATTATTATTATTATTATCATCATCATCATCATCATCATCATTATTATCTGTTCATACTTTCCACTACCCAGCATTTTGGAATGTTCATCCCAAAGCTGGGATAATTAGCAAATTGGAATTAATGTATGTATTTACATTGGAGAGGAAGGGATTATAAGAGAGTAAACAGGCATGCATGGGGAATACATATTGTAAGTGTGAATCTGACTGTTCTCTCCCCACTTTATTCTAAAACCTTTTTTTCTCAGCCTGGGATGGAATTGCCTGATGGTAAAAGCTTGTATTCCCCCTGGAGATGCCCTTTGCTAGTGGGTGTTTGCTTTTCTTTTTAGTCATGTTTTGATTTCTTTTGCAAAGTTGCACCCTGGGGAGAAGCAAAGGAGGCGGAAATTGCACTAGAGGGCAGTGTGGTCGCACCAAACATTGCAGAAACATCCAAGTCATTTTTTGTTGTTGTTCCAACTGCCTTTTGATTTACTTCACATTTTTCCCAAAGGAAACCTTCTGGAGTCACGTCGCAAATTACAAGATTAAAAAGACAAACTACAACAAGGAGTGAGGGGAAAAATGTGCCCTGGCAGAACGACTTCTTGTGGTTAATTAATTAACCACTTTCCTATCCTGGCCCACTCTAAACTTAAAGACTAGGGGATGTTCTGAGAGCTGAACTAAGTTGTCTCAAAATCCAAAAAAACAATGCAGTGCATCTAAAATAAGATCCTGCTCTTTACTCACTAGGCATCACAGTCCTCAAGACCCATTTAAAAAGGAAGATTTAGGTCAGGATGGATGGAACCTCTTATTGAAAGTATTTCAGTCTCTTTTTTTCTTTCAAGCAACTTTTGATCTGAAATTCACACAAGTTACAAACAGTAGCACTGAAGGGTAGAAATTTTACAAGCGACTTGATGAAGTCACTGGACTCTTACCACTTTGCGGCGGAGAAAGCTTGTCAATTGATTCATAAAGTCAGCTCCGAAAAGCTGCCGCTGTTGCTGACCTTGAAAAAGAACCAAAATAAACCAGTTATCAACAACACAAAGCAATTCAAAATTTCAGGTTGGCCGGTTGCCTTCTTCCTTCCCAGAATGAATGAACCCAATAGGGAATTGGTGACCAAATTAAAAATGTGGATCTTTAGCTCTTTATAAGGAATGGAAGAAAACAGTGCTCACATATTGGAGAGTTGGCCAACGCCGCCGATCATAAAATAGAAGCATCTTTTCTCAAGGGAGCATGCAAATTTTGTTTTATTTAAGGCGCAAATAAAACAAATGTGTTTTATTTAAGAATCTACAAAGCGCAGCCTGCTGGTTTTCGTGCAAACGACTGAGACAGCTAAATGCTCCTGACCACATTTACCAAAAGCTGTGTTTATTTCCCAGGCATTCTGCTTGTTTTTCTCATTGGGGGGATCCCTTGGTAGAAGCATTTGAATTCCCAGAATAATAATCCTTTCAGATCTCTCTCTTCCAAAGTCCCTGGAAATTTCATCCCCCAAATGATGCATCTTATCTCAGTTGCATGAGCATATAAATGCAAACACGTAGATGTGGCTGTGTAAACATCTCCAACAGCAGCAGCGACAACCCAAGTAGGAGAAAGGAATATTCCTATTGTGGGAACTAGCAACAAAAGGGGGTTGGATTAATTCTGCTCCATTGTGGAATAAGACTCATACTTACAAGATAGGCTCAATGATTTCTGCCAATCTAACCTTGACACCTCTCTCCTATGATCCTAAGCATGTTCACAGCCTTTTTTTAAATAGATATCTTGGAATAAGCCATATTGAATTAACAGTGAGCTGTTAATTCAATTTATTACCTAGCAATTTATAGTAGAATATTATAGATTGCATTTTAAAAATTATAGTCCTGCTTCATTCTCAAGAGGCCCATAACAATTAGCTTCTCTTTTCCTCTCTTCTCATTCTTTTCTTGCTTAATTTAGTCTCATAATGCCAAGATAAGAGTTATGAACTTGCAGCAATCAAGTGAAGGAACCACAAGCACATTATTTCATTTTTAGAAACCTGTGTAGACTTGTCACTACACTCTAAGTACATTGGAGTTCCTTTTTATGAATATCATTTCAAAAGAAAAAAAGTTTATTGCCTCAAAATAATGGAAAATCTAAAAAGTAGGGTTGAGCCGAGCATGCAGGCAGGTTTTGGGATGAATACACTTCTTAGGATACACTTCTTAGGATTCTTTGATTAAAATACACCATTAAATAAATCTTGCTTGAGGCTTTAATGCTGGGTAGTGGCTATTATCCATGATTTGATTTTCCCAGAAATTATAGTTTGAAATCATCCAAATACAGGAAGGGAGAAAATACATCCTCTGGGCCTCAGGGTTTCTAAATTCCTCCTCCCCCCCATCTTCCACTGTTTGGAGAAGTGGGGGAAAGTCTGGAGAAATCTACCGTCTGTCTGTCTGTCTGTCTGTCTATCTATCTATCTATCTATCTATCTATCTATCTATCTATCTATCTATCATCTCTCTAATTTATCATCTAATTATCTATCTATCTATCTATCTATCTATCTATCTATCTATCTATCTATCTATCATCTCTCTAATTTATCATCTAATTATCTATCTATCTATCTATCTATCTCTATCTATCATCTAATTTATCATTTAATTTATCTATATCTATCTATCTATCTATCTATCTATCTATCTCTATCTATCTATCTATCTATCTATCTATCTATCTATCTATCTATCTATCTATCTATCTATCTATCTATCTATCAGCTCTCTAATTTATCATCTAATTTCTCTCTCTCTCTCTCTCTCTCTCCCATCTATGCATCTTTCATTTCTTTGTCTGTTTCTCATTGGAAGTATTATAAAACTAGAACATAACTGGTTGAAGAAGAAAGCTGCAGTTAGATGTCAATCTTTAAGATCCACTTCAGAATCCAGTAGTTCAAGGCTCACCAAATGACACTCAAATGCTTCAGATTTTGTAACAGCAGCAAATGGGGAGCTGAGGTCCCTCCGCATGATTGCTACTATTTTTCAGCCTCCTTGAATTTCTGTTTTTTATTATTATCCAACAAAAACTTGCATGTGATCGTTCATATTAAACATGCACGAGGCTGTCCCAAAACAATAATGATGCTTCAGGGAAGTGTGTGTGTTTTTTTCCCTCTTCTGTAATCATAATTGTGTTCTGATTGAAGTGTTTCAAAATATCAGCCACACAAGCGAAGTGGCTGGCAAGCCTTTTGCTTTGTTTTGCTGTAATGACGTAGGTAGCAGCAATTGTAAAATGTGCACTGCGTGTTTGTGTGTGTGTGTGTGTGGAAGAGAGGGAGAAAGAGAGAGAAACAAAAATAGAGAGGAAGGAAAAATGGAGGGAAAGAGATAAATTACTTGCAATTTTAGAACTGAAGTTATACACATGGCTATGCAAAGAGCACCCCCCCTCCAAGAAATACGGTAATTAACTCTGGGGTCTAAAATAATTAAATTGTTCCACCAATAGTTGTCCCACTGCTGCTCCAGTTTTTGGCTTACGAATGGGGCTAAAGGAGAGACTGTCAACCCCCCCCCCCATTCCATGAGGACTTCAGCAGATCTTCCTAGGGTGGAAATCAGCTTCTCCCCACCCAGTATCCAGAGCAGCTGCAGAGATAACAGGGAGAAACTCCCCATGTTGCACTGGGGGAGAGAGGACAGGACGTTGTGTTACCAGCACCATCGTTCTCTGCCTACCATAATAGCCTCCCACATCTTGAGACAAGAAACTGATAGCCAGTCAAGAGGACGAGGTTATTATGGAAAAAAAAAGTTTAGCTGGCGGAAACTTGGGCCAACTTTTTTTTTTCCATCTTATATCCTCCAGCAGGTTCTAAGGAATACCCGCTTCTGAACAGCAGGCCAGCAAGATTTGGCCTTGAATTGGGGCAACCAGGGATGTCTGCAGAATTTGTAAAGATGGTTGAGCAGAGCCAAAGTTTCTATGGGGGCTCCAAGGGAGAGCATGGCTGATTTGGAGAATAGGGTCAACCTATTCTCCAAAGTGCCTGGACAAGAAGTAACTTATGAAGGAGCATTCTAACCTAGAACTAAGGAGAAGTTTCCTGACAGTGAGAACAAATGGAATGACTTGCATCCAGAAGTTGTCGGTGCTCCATCAGGGAGGTTTTTAGACAGCCCCCTGTCTGGAATGGTATAGGGTCTTCTGGTTGAGCAGAGGGCTGGACTAGAAGACCTCCAAGGTCCCTTCCAACTCTGTTGTTCAGTATTTATTCCTCATCTATTTCACTGTATCCTGCCTTGGGAAGGATGAAGGAGAGCTGGTACTGAGGTTCAAAAGTCCTATGACTTCATCCCTGTTCGTTCTATTAATGTGGAATAATGAACAATCACTAGAATAATGATGTGTCTGCATAATTACTGGAATAATGCTGTGTTAGCAGTATGTGACTAACCTAATCGCATTGCACTTGGATACGATGTATGTAGCAAACTCTCCATTGTATACCCGTGAGAAACGGACCTAATGTATTACAATGTGTATTCCTTTGTTCCCAAGGAAAAGAAAGTATAAAACTGAAGTCTGAACCCGCCCTTGGAGTTCAGAATTGCTTGTTGCTATTGCTTCTGAACCTGCACAATAAATCTCTTTGCTAAAAAAAACCCTCTGGAATTCGTTAAGAGTCCTTTCATTTTCCACAAGACTATTGCAACCTTTCCTCATTTTATTTATATTGACAGTGTTTGCTTGTTTGTTAGATTTACATCCTGCCATTATTTTTGAAGCTTGACGAGGCTTAAAATGAAGTAGATTTGGCTGTGTGGGGGTGTGGGTGTCCAGCCAGATCCATTCCCATGACTGAGGGTGGACTTAAACCTGAATCTTCCTAGTCCTAATCAGCACCTTAATACTACATCCATTGGTCCTCCTTCATTTGGCGTTTTGGAGAGCTAAACATGTCTTAAATATTTAAAATAAATACAATATTGTCTCGTGAATCTCCCAAGCTTGCGGTGACAACATAGGCATCTATAGAAGTCAACCTCTTTTTAAATGAATTTGCTTCTGCAGCCCGTTCTAGGATGTTAATAAGCAATGAGAAACCAGCATGATAATTGCCCACAATGCCCCTCAGAACATTAGTGGAAGATACTGGAGATTATTATAGCAGTGACCACTTACCAAAACATTAGAAAACCAGGTCTGGGTTAGCCACACTAGGTAACAAAATAACAGAGTTGGAAGGGACCTTGGAGGCCATCTAGTCCAACCCCCTGCTCAAGCAGGAGACCCTATACCATTTCAGACAACTGGTTGTCCAATCTCTCCTTTAAAAGCCTTCAGTGATGGAGCATCCACAACTTCTTGAGGCAAGTTGTTCCACTGGTTAATTGTTCTCACTGTCAGGAAATTTCTCTTTAGTTCTAGGTTGATGCTGTCCTTGGTTAGTTTCCATCCATTGCTTCTTCAGCACCTGCATAACATTTCTAAGTGATTCTTAATTGTTTGATTCCTTTATTAAGAAAGGAATCACTGAGGCTGCCGCACACTGCAAGATAAAGCACCCTGCTGTTTTCCAGATGTTTCTGGACTACTGTTCCTATAATCTTAGGCTATTGGCTCTGCTGGGTGGAGTTGGAAGGGTTTGTAATCCAAAATGTCTGGAGGGCCCCAGGTAGCTTAAAGTTGATGCACAGGATCCCGATTGAATCCTGCACCTTTAAGTGTTGCCTAGAAGACATTTTATAATTTACAGCTTGTCGTGAGAGAAAGGAAAAAAATTGCATGGTTGCCATTTTTTTTCTTGGCTCTTACACCTGTTCAAAATAGTGGAAACTTAATTTTGCTTCCCTCCTGTTAAATTTGGAAAGCCAAAATGTTGAAGGTTAATCTACTGCTCCCTCCGAATTTTTCACTTCATTAAAGCGATTTGAAGCACACACTCCCTAAGATCTGATTGACCTTTCATTTTGTAAATCCTGAAAACGGTGCAGCGTTTTGGAATCAAATGCAGTTGTTGAATGAAGGATCCTGACCTTTACAGGGAGGATGAGAAACAGGAGTGGATTGATCTTTAGTCTCTTTCCAACCAAGGAAACAACAGTTGCCACTTTGGAGATCCTGGATGGGGGGGGGACAGATGGATGAAGAGATACTTGACAAACTGACACTTCCTGGTTGAATGAGGGATACGGCTCCTTAAAAAAGGAGATGCGGATCAGACGGTAGAGATTAGCCAAATGCAAGAAGGCTAAAATGGAAGGATACTAGTGAAAAATAACCACTACCCTTTATATTTTCGTAGTGGCTTGTTTAGCTCTGTAATTTGGGGGAGTTGCTCTATTTTTTTTTTTGATACCAAATAGCATTATGGAATACTGCATCCAGTTTTGGTCACCACGATGTAAAAAAGATGTCGAAAGAGTACAGAGAAGACCAACAAAGATGATCAGGGGACTGGAGGCTAAGACATATAAGGAACGGTTGCTGGAATTGGGTATGTCTAGTTTAATGAAGAGAAGGACGAGGGGGGACAGGATAGCAGTGCTCCAATTTCTCAGGGGCTGCCCCAAAGAAGAGGGAGTCAAGCTGTTCTCCAAAGCGCCTGAAGGCAGGACAAGAAGCAACGGGTGGAAACTGATCAAGGAGAGAAGCAACCTAGAACGAAGGAGAATCTTCCTGACAGGTAGAACAATTAGCCAGTGGAACAACCTGCCTCCAGAAGTGGTGAATGCTCCAACACTGGAAGTTTTTAAGAAGAGACTGGACAGCCATTTCTCTGAAATAGTATAAGGTTTCCTGCCTGATGGCACCGTACTAAAAATACAATTTGCTATTATACACATCTGGCTGCTTCAATACTAATGAAGAGACAGCGCAGGAATGAGCTGAGGGCCGACTCGCTCATTCTTGAAGGACCCACCTGTCCTTTTTGGGATGGCATCATTAGTTACCTCTGCTGGGCACCCACCACCTTCAAATCTAGAAATCAAGATTTCAAAATGAAATTTTCTTCCATCCTGAGGGTTGGGATTTGGGTTTTTTTTTTCCCCACCTCAAGAACGGTATTTATTCAGTCTGAGACCTCGCATGGATGTAAGTTGACTTTATTACCTATAGTGACGTAAACAGGTTGGTTGCCAAGCAACTGTGCATTGATAGACAGACATATTCTTCTTCTTGTGCCATATCCGTTATCGGACATTGACGATCCTGTTTTTATCTTCAGCCATACGAAAAAGTGCTGCTGAGTTTTGTCCAAACCAGGCCCTTAGATTTTGAAGCCACCATGTTCTTCTTCTGCCTGGACCTCGTTTGCCTTCCATCTTTCCCTGGAGGATTAAATGGAGTATGCCGTATTTTTCTGGGCGTCGCATCACATGTCTGAAATATTCTAAGTTTCGTTTTTTAATTGTTTTGATGATTTCCCTTGGCTTTCCCAGGCAGCTTATCACCTCATTTCTGATCTTGTCAACCCAGCTTATACGTAACAGCCACCTGTAAATCCATGTTTCAAATGTGTCTAGTCTCTTCAGGTGGCCTTCTGTCCGAGACCAACTCTCTGCTGCATAGAGCAGGATAGAAAAAATATAGCATCTGACAAGCCTGATTTTCAGTCTTAGGCTTAGATCGCAACTGCAGAAGACCTTTTTCATTTTGAAGAAACAGGACTGACTAACCTATTGAATTTTCTTTTGCTTTGAGAATTTCCTGGGTCTCTTCGGATGAAGGCTAGACAAGCAACTGGATTCGGTTTTAAAAGACAGCTCAGGTGAAGACTAAAACAGAAACAAGCTTAGCCTGATAGCGTGGAGGAAAAGCCAGGAATCGTCTCCTCTTGTTGGCCACACCTTAAGAACTCTGTGAGGTATGATGGGACCAGTTGAGGAGGTTGGTGCTTAAGGGAGCTTTAGAAACACCAGCAAGATCTTTCCCTGAAGTCCTTCGCAGAAGCAGTAGTTTAATGAGGAATTGTGCCATGGGTTCGGTGGGACCCTGTGCCAGGAGTTTTGACAGTTGGGGTCCCAGAGGGCAGGAGTCCAGAAAAGGAGTTTATGGATCATGTAGTGGAACTGCAGGGTGCGTACTCTTACGTTTTGGTTTTGGTTTCTAGGTCTTAAAAACTAATATTATTCCTGGATATTCATTCAATTTGGGGCAGGGGGTGGGAAAGGATGTTGTGTTACTTGGTTGTCACTTCATCTGTGACATGGATGGAAACTAACCGAGGAGAGACGCAACCTGGCACTAAGGAGAAATTTCCTGCCAGTGAGGACAATTAACCAGTGGAACTCCTTGCCTCCAGAAGTTGTGACTGCTCCAACACTGGGAGTTTTTAAGGAGAGACTGGACAGCCATTTGTCTGAAATGGTATTGGGTATGTGTGTGTGTGTGTGTGTATGTGTGTGTGTTGTTTCCTGTGTCACGGGGCTGGGTCATTTAAAAATGCTAGTTTGCAACCTGTTAACTAAGCCAAAAATGATTTTAAATCAGCGTGATTTGATTTAACACTTCTCTACAAGAAACAGCCTTCTTACTTCTTCTCTCTCTCTCCCCCCACCGCTCAGCCTTCGCTCTTTAGGAGAAGTAGCAAATAATTGCATGGACCTTTGCCAGATTTGTCTTTACTTTGGATGTGCTTCTAATCTGACATGACTGCTGATGGTGACCTTGTCCTCACTTCACATATTAGCAGAGTGGCCATTCAGACATCTAGTTTAAAAAAAGAATCTCAGAGTGGGGAGAAGGAAAAGAACCCCTCCCCATATTATTTCCTATGGGTGAGAAAAGCCATACGGTGCCAGCTGGGTCAGATTCAAGCGTTTATATTAATCTCATCCTGTTCCCTGAGTGAAAAAGGTTAAATTTTCCAGAGCGAAGCACGCGGTTTAGAGTTGGCTTCTTGCAACATCCCGACATGATCATTTCCAAATACGGGTAATCCTCGACGTACGTCCGCAACTGAGCCCCGGGTTTATGTTGCTAAGTGAGATATTGGTTAAGTGAATTCTGCCACATTTTACAACTTTTCTTCCCAACATTGTGAGGGGAATCTCTGCCGTTATTAAGTTAGTGACACGGTCGTTAAGTGGCTTCCCCATTGATTTTGCTGGTCAGAAGATCGAAAAAGGGGGACCACGCAACCCCCTCCCGGGGACACTGCGACCATCATACGTATGAGTTAATTGCCAAGCGTCTGGATTTTTTTTTATAAATATTTTATTGGGTTTTATAAGGATAGGAAAGGGATGGGATCAGTAGGGATATAGGAAAGGGTAAACGTAAGGGAATTGGGGATGGGCACAGTGATAGGGTTACCCCCAGGAAAAAATCCACGTTGAACAAGCAAGTTACCGTCCGGGTACCAAAAACAAATAAGCATCACTTATATAGTAATAGTAATAGTAGTAAAGTTGGAAGGGACCTTGGAGTTCATCTAGTCCAACTTCCTGCTCAGGCAGGAAACCCTACACCATTTCGGACAAATGGCTGTCCAGTCTCTTCTTAAAAACTCCCAGTGTTGGAGCATTCACCACTTCTGGAGGCAGGTGGTTCCACTGGTTAATTGTTCTACCTGTCAGGAAGTTTCTCCTTAGTTCTAGGTTGCTTCTCTCCTTGATTAGTTTCCATCCGTTGCTTCTTGTCCTGCCCTTAGGCACTTTGGAGAATAGCTTGACTCCCTCTTCTTTATGGCAGCCCCTGAGAGATTGGAATACTGCTATCATGTCCCCCCTTGTCCTTCTCTTCGTTAAACTAGACATACCCAATTCTAGCAACCGTTCCTTATATTTTTTAGCCTCCAGTCCCCTAATCACCTTTGTTGCTCTTCTCTGTACTCTTTCTAGAGTCTCAACCTCTTTAATATAATACTAATATTATATAATATTTAATATAATACTAAACAATGATAATAAATTGGGTTAATCATAATCATAAGAATAAAAGATAGTAAATAAATATTATTCATCTTACTAAATAACCATAATTAATAAAATATTAATTAGTTATAATCACTGATGCTTAAAATCACATTCATCCAAATTAATTTCAAAATCTTTTCTCATTCTAGCATATTGCTAGCCATTGATAAAATTTTTCCCATGTTTTAAAGTAGAAAGAGTCTTCTTTCTACTTGATCTCTAAAGGTAATTATCCATTTCTGCACATTCTAAAATTTTAGTAATTATAGTCTGATCAGATGGTAAATCTTCATTTTTGGGCAGATACTGTTCTCGCCGCTGTCAATACATGTAATATTAAATATACACTCTCTTTTCCATAATTAGTTCCTAATAATCCTAACAAAAACAATTCTAGCTTAAATTCTATTTGTATTTTAGTCATTTTTTCCAGCCATCGATGGATCTTAAACCAAAATTTCTTTGCCTTAGGGCATGTCCACCAGGCATGGTAGTAGGTGCCTGGTTTTTGTTTACATTTGCAGCAAATATTCGATCCATCTGGATTTTGATCATGTGACCCTGGGGATGCTGCAACGGTTGTTAAGGGTGAAAAACGGTCCTAAGTCACTTTTTTCACTGCCGTCGTGACTTCGAACAATCACTGAACAAACCGTAGTAAGTCGAGGACTATCTATATATCAAATGAAAAAAAACAGAGAGAGAGAGAGAAAATCGGTTTTAAGAAAAAATAATTTCCTGAAAATACCATTTTCCCCCACTTGGATAGGAAGCTTTACCTGGCTGGAGTGTGTAATCCAATCTCCCTCTCCTATATATATGTAGGTCTTTGGTTGTTCGGGTTTTCTCCCGTGTAAAATTGGAAGTGTCTTGGCGACGTTTCGACGAAGTCCCATTTGTCATCTTCAGGCTGGTGTTTTCAGCTTCGTGCTTCGAGCAATGCAACTTAGTAAGTTAACACAATAGCTAAGTATGGATCTGATTCAAATCTTGCCCAAGATAAAATTGTATTGGTATGAAAATTTAATTGGGAAGCGTTCCCAATTAAATATGCAAACAAGCCTCCAGTCAAAATTTATGTGGACTTTGGCAAACTGTCCTTTGTTTATTTTAAAATTTTATATGCTACCCTTCCGAAGAATATTTTCCCTCAGCAACTTTTAATAGCTGATAAAACTGTTTAAACTAAAAACAGCAGCCCCGTGACGCTTAGTAGGTAACAATAATAAATAGTGATGCATCGGAAATAATTTTTTTTTAAAAAATCCACTGCAGCCTAAAACCCAATGTTAAAAAAAAAAATTGAAAAGAAAGGGGAGAGGAAAAAAACCCCATGTATTTGCTTGTAAGTGGAAAGAGACCAAAGTCAACGGCAAGCATGTTTGATTCCTGAACTGCATGACCTTTGCAAGAAAATTGCCAGAATTAGTTCATCTGGACATGCTTCTTGGACTAGGCTGACACACACTAAATAAAACAAAAGCACCATGATGGTGGTGGTGGTGATGGTGATGATGTTGTCCATTCAGTTGTGTTCGACTCTGGGCGATTCTATGGACCTGGTGTCTCTCCACATCTCCTGATCTTGCGCTACTTCTTTGAGTTGTTCTATGTTCTGGCTGGTGTCAGCTTTGATGGCGTCCAGCCACTATGTTATATGGAAAGAATACTGGGAGTTGAAATCAACAGACAGGAGAAGACCTGTTGATTGGAGAACCTCACGGACAGTTTGAGATCTAAGCCAAGATTTCTGTGCCAAACCCTATTCTAGACTCTTTCTCTTGGTCACTCTCTGTCAACATTAGATAAGGAAAATGCAATATTGACAGTTGGTTTTACATTCCAGGCAGCCAAATGGACTTTCTACCTGGAGATTTGCCAGGACTATTTTTAAAAAAATTATATGAGTTTCAAATTTAGTTGAAACCATTTAATGGTTTTCCTTTTCTTAATGTTGTTTCTGCCAATAATGCAAAGGGGTTCCCCCCCCCCTTGGGTAACGTCTGACTTGTTCTTGGCTGTTTCTATCAAGGTTTTAAATCTTCTAGGTTGGTTTGATGTTTAATTTGATTATGCAAATGTATTCCTATGAACATAGCTCTATAAACCAGTCTGTTCATAACCTGCTGAGGGGTGACTAAGGGCGCTTCTAATGAGATAGCTACTGCTTGCCAATATATTTTATGTATCTCACTAACCCACAATAACGCGGTGTGTTTGATAAACCTGCTAGATAAGCCAAGCATTGGGGTTTATTCAATAAACCATGACTTAGATCATTTTACAAATAGTTCTGTGGCTCATATATACCTTCATGTCCGTGAAATATTATATTCTCTAGCTTTACCCTCTCCTCCGAAGTACTGTCGCACAAGTTTTTCAAAGCCTGAAAAATCTAAAGTCACATTTATGATCATGGATGTTTGCATAGGGCAGCTGTTCAAATCCAAGGGGTGAAAATCCAGTAGCTGATCTAATCCTCTTTGAACAAGCCCACAGAACATACAGGATGAGCTAATCTATCCCAGCGCCTTGGAAGATTTCCAAAATGTTAAGCTCAACAGAAGTTTAGGCTAGCTGGTGGGAAGGACGTTTGCACAAGATTAGTTTGACAGCTGGAGAACCAGAATTGGAATTCAGAGGAATAACGGGCTTTCCCCACCATTCTGTGTATGAATTACTTATTTAATTAATTCTCCTGCTTAGGTGGGGCCTTCTCTGCTGTTGCCCCCTCACTTTGAAACATCTGCTCTTCTGGTTTTCTGGAAGAGGGTCAATTAAGGGGGTGATGCAACCCTAGGAATGGCTGACTGACTTGAGGGCCCTCCATTGCTTTGTTAACCTTTTAGCCTTCTGAATTTTTAAACTTGATCCTCTAGGACTGACCGGTTGGATCGCCTGGCAGTCCAGGGGACTCGCAGGAGTCTTCTCCAGCACCAGAGTTCAAAGGCCTCCATTCTTTGGCGCTCAGCCTTTCTTGTGGTCCAACTTTCACAGCCATACATTGCAACTGGGAAAACCATGGCCTCGACTATGTTGTTATTGTTGTTAATTGTGAAGTCGTGTCCGACCCATTGTGACCCCATGGACAATGTTCCTCCAGGTCTTCCTGTCCTCTACCATCTTCTGGAGTCCATTTAAGTTCACACCTATTGCTTCAGTGACTCCATCCAGCCATCTCATTCTCTGTTGTCCCATTCTTCTATTGCCCTCAATCTTTCCCAGCATTAGGCCCTTCTCCAGTGAGTCCTTCCTTCTCATTAGGTGGCCAAAGTATTTGAGTTTCAACTTCAGGATCTGGCCTTCTAAAGAGCAGTCGGGATTGATCTCTTCTAGAACTGACTGGTTTGAACGCCTTGCAGTCCAAGGGACTCTCAGGAGTCTTCTCCAGCACCATAGTTCAAAGGCCTCCATTCTTTGGCACTCAGCCTTTCTTATGGTCCAACTTTCACAGCCATACATTGCAACTGGGAAAACCCTGGCCTTGACTATACGGACTTTTGTTGGCAGGGTGATGTCTCTGCTTTTTAGTATGCTGTCTAGATAGGCCTTGACTATATGCACTTTTAAACATAAATGCTCTTGCTATTGCTAGATCGGATGGATTGGGGGCCAGTCACCCTTCTTCTCTCTTAGCTGAGATTTCAGATTTATTGCATGAAAACAGAGGGGAGGGCAAAGGGTACCCTGCCTTAGACTTCTTGAGGAAAAGCAGTATATACAGCTAATGAATAAAACAATGCTTCCTGCAGTCTGCACAAAATGCAAATTTTTTGTTTCATGGACAGACCACTTCCTAGTTGGAAGTCTATACCTTTTGGAATGAAAAACAACAACAACACGCTGACTTGATTCTTGAAATGCTACTGATGGTGGCTAGACAGCAAACAGCTCTGTCAACAAGGCTTTGAAGTAAGACCCCCCCCGTCTTTTTTTTTTTTTTTTTGGCAGTGGCATTTGTGAAATGTGCCTCTTTTCACCTAATGGAACTGGACAGTAAAAAAAAAAAAAGGATAGTAAACTGGCTGGCCAACCTTTATCAACAGATGATTGTCTTAGTTGCAAGCTGCTGTGAACAATTGCAGGAAGCAATTGCACTGTTTGCTCTATTGTCCTGGTGTAATTGAGTGGTGCTTTTTTAAAAAAGAAAAAATAAGAAAAAAGAGTGCAAGTAATGTAAACACGCTTTTGGCAGCTCCTGAAAGGGGGAGGCGATGGCTTAGTTTGGGCAAGTTGGAAGAATAAGAAAGAGAGTTTTGAGGTGATACTGGAGATGTAAGGACCCAGGCCTTTGAACTCTGGTGCTGGAGAAGACTCCTGTGAGTCCCCTGGACTGCAAGGCGTTCAAACTGGTCAGTCTTAGAAGAGATCAATCCCAATTGCTCTTTAGAAGGCCAGATCCTGAAGTTGAAACTCAAATACTTTGGCCACCTAATGAGAAGGAAGGACTCACTGGAGAAGAGCCTGATGCTGGGAAAGATGGAGGGCAAGAGAAGAAGGGGACGACAGAGGAGGTGGCTGGATGGAGTCACTGAAGCAGGAGGCATGAGCTTAAATGGACTCCAGAAGATGGTAGAGGACAGGAAGACCTGGAGGAACATTGTCCATGGGGTCGCGATGGGTCAGACATGAGTTCGCAACTAACAACAACAACAACGAAGGAAAGATAGCATCTTAGATTTCTCCTAGAATCATTGGGCTGGAAGAGAGCTCAGAGGTCTTCTAGTCCAGGGCTTTTCAACCAGTGGCACGGGTACCACCTGTGGTACATTGGCATCTGGCAGGTGGTACGCGACCATCCTAGAAAAGTGGTAGTGGGGGAGGGGAATGAGCTGAACCGATGGCAGCACCGCACAAGCCTGAGCGAGAGATGGCTGGAGCTGCAAGGCTGTCAGGGCTCAGTGGAAGTGCCAGGATCAGCGCCAGGCTCCAGCTGGAGCTCACCACTGAGCCCAGAAGAAGCGCCGATCAGCTGGAATGTTGCAGCATCTCCAGAGTCTTGTGATTTACATTCAGATGCTTGGCAACTGATTCATATTTATAACAGTCATGGTGTCCCAGGGTCATGTGAAGTGACCAAAACCTGCTGCAACCACCCAGCAGACGGGGGGAATAAAAACCAAACATCCCCCACCCCTTCCCCGCTGCCAATCCTCAACAGAAATGCTCACAACAATGAAAACCTCAGCCAGGAGGAAGAGCATGGCTGGGCGGGCAGGCAAGTGTCTTGCTTGGCGGGCATTTTTTTCAGTGCCATTGTAACTTCAAACAGTCACTAAGCGAACTGTTGTAAGTTGAGGACTACCTGTACTTTATCACTATTTTCCTTTTTTTTTTGGGTCATCAAGTTTTTGACACCTTGCTAGGCGACTGGTGGTACTCGGATATTGCCATATTCTAAAAGTGGTACAATGGGTGAAAAGGTTGAAAAGACCTGTTCTAGTCCAACCCCTTACACATGGTAGGAACCGTATACCATCCTGGTCCAATGGTTGTCTATTCTGTTTTTGAAAATCTCCAGTGATGGAGCACATATTCATCTCCATCCTCTGTTACCAGTGCCAAACAGGGACACTTACAATAATAATATGTGGATATATCTGTTTAAAAAATATAATACCAGAGAAAAAATTATCATTTGTACAAGGTTCATGTCCCCCAAACACACTCTTCTTATGGATTTTTTTTAAATATAGATAAATTCTTTATTGGCCAAGTGTGATTGGGCACACAATGTTTTTTTTTTTCAAGTAAACTGGTCAGTAATTCTACAGTTTAACAGTTCAATTCAATCAAGGAGAGAAGCAACCTAGAACTAAGGAGAAACTTCCTGACAGAACAATTAACCAGTGCAACAACCTGCCTCCAGAAGTGGTGAATACTCCAACACTGGACAGCCATTTGTCTGAAATAGTATAGGGTTTCTTGCCTGAGCAGGGGGTTGGATTAGATGACCTCCAAGGTCCCTTCCAACTTTATTATTATTATTATTATTATTATTATTATTATTATTATTATTATTATTATTATTATTATGTGGTGAACTTAAATTTCTAGTTACCTTGGAACTAATAGGCTGACTGATGAGATGAATCTATCCTGGCAAGCTTGTATCTGAGGCTCTGTTGTAGCTCTTTTTTGTTCTGATGGTAGCCAAGTATTAATCAGTTTCTTACAAGATCCTATGTCGGTTCAAATTTTGCAGGAAATTCCCCAGCCAATTTAAATTTCCCTTGCTTTATTTATTCATTTATTTGATTGCAATCGCCATCCATCTCACATTTGTGACTCAGACACCTGTGGAATCTGGCAAATAAATAAATAAACAGTCCAAAGTAAATGATTTAATAACATCAGTTTCACCAGCTTGGTTACATCTCCATTTGAATGAGAACGTGAAAAGGGTGTATCACAACAGCATCTTGGTTATATAGGTCATTTTTTGGATTAACCTCTGATTGCGCTACAATGGTTAGTTACATAACTATTTTTTTCCCAATTTGTGTTCCCTAAAGCTTGAGCAATTACAAAATTGGTTGCATCACCCATGCTTTACAAGGCTACCCCTGGAACATGGGACAATCATTGTTGCTGAAATTCAGCAGCATAGTTTCCCAAGCATATGAATAATTAAACATAAAATATGCTCAACTTTCCTTTAAATACAATGCTGCCTCCCTTCTGTCAATAAATACATTTTTAAAATCCTGGCTCCACTCAATTGCAAGGTCAAAGCCCTGAAATTCAACCACTCCTGGATTTAGGTATTGTAATTAGAGGCTACACTTAATATTTTTGATAGGTCAAGGGCCAAGGCTGGGAAATTCTGGGGGGGGGGGGTTGAAGTCCAGAAGTCTTAAAGTTGCCATGGTTGGTTGTTCTAGAGCAGTGGTTCTCAACCTGTGGGTCGGGACCCCATTTGGGGTCGAACGACCATTTCACGAGGGTTGCCAAACAACGCAGTCCGCCATTTTTTCCCCCTTTTCCTTTGCTGTGCTACTCCCTTTTATTCTATTGGCTTTTGAAAGCCAATAGAATAGACTCTCTTGAATAGAGTCTAATTCTATTGGCTTTCAAAAGCCAATAGGAATTGTCCAGGCTGTCTCTGCCCTGCTGAGCCCGCCAAAAGTCCCATTCTGCAAACGGTGCTGCACCAGTTGAGTAGTCCTCGACTTATGACCGGTTGGGGGTCGCGGCATTAAAAAGGTTGAGAACCACTGCTCTAGAGATCAGGGGTGTCAAACTCACAATGTCACATGACGTGTTGTGACGTATCACGACTTTTTTGCCATTGCCGGCAATGGGGTGGGTACGGTTTCGCTATGATGCATCTGGCCTGAGAGGCCGGCAATTTGACGCCCCTGCTCTGGATGGTTACTTGGAAATTGTTCTCAGAAGACAAAATGGTGGTCATTTTCAGGTTCTTGTTATGCAAAAAGCAGACATAGCCCAAGTTACCCCAAAGCCTAAAAGTTGCCTTTTTAGTAGCCAGAACTGTTTCAGCGTTAGGGTATTGGAGATGTTTGTTGAAGGATCTGCCTGTTCTTCAGAGGAGAAGCTTTGAAGCTACCTAAACACATTTTTTTGTTGGTAGCAGCCTTTAAGTGAGGCACATTCAAAGTATTCAGGGAATGTCTGGTACTTTGTCAAAAGCACTTTTTAGCTCTCCACAAAACCTGAGTTTCAACCTGGGAATTCCTTGTTTTCTTTGGATTTACTTTCATGCCTTCTTGGCATTTATCAGATACAGTCTGGCTTTCTGTGAGCTTGGAAGCAGTGTTTTTCAAACGGAGTGACTTTCAGATGTGTGGACTGAAAGTCCCAGAATTCCCCAGCCAGTTTAAGACGTCCAGACTTCAACTCCCAGGATTGCATGCTGGCTGGGGAATTCTGGGAGTGGAAGTCCATACATCTGAAAGTTAACAAGTTTGAAAAACACTGCTTTAGGAGTCCCAATGGTTACGGGAAAGTGGGATTAAATAACACCCAAGAACAAGCTGATTCTTTTGTCTTCAGCTCCCCAAGGGTCTTGAAGTATGGAAGAAAATCAACAGCCTTAATCCTCAAATCGTTCTTTTGGAAATAGTTGATGTGGAACTCTTTTGGCAAATTTGCTGTGTGGGAGTGATAACTTCCTTGGATTTAGATGGCATAACTCACCCTGCTCATTTTCTTTCCCTGTTAAATAAGGCTGCTGTTTTGCAGGGCATTGTCCTAAAGACAGGAGGGAAAAGATGGCAACATGGTGTATGTTGTGGATTGTATAAAGATAATGTATGAAGATGTAGGTTCTTGTAATCCTATGTATAGGGCTCACACACCCTGTTTCTGGTATTCTTCCCAGCCATTTTAAAGGCACCAGGCCAGAAATTAGGAGACTGTGAGTTCCAACAGTTCTTGGGCACAAAGCCAACTAGGTGACCTTGGGCTTGTCCCTCTCTCTCAGCCCTAGGAAGAAGGTGTGTCAAGGTATTGATTTAACAGCTAACCAGCTTATGTAATGTTAGTAATGATGAGAAGGGCTCAGCAGGGTCTGCATCTCTTTAAGAGCATTTGTATCAAGGGAAGGCTCTGCTGATGTGTTCTTTCTTCTTCCATTTCCTGCTGTAACTGTGGTCTATTGGATTCTGCTGTATTAGCTCGTGTATGTATATTGTTTCTGGTGTATGATATTGTAGATAGTATAAGATAAGCCACCATTTATATAGACCACTGTTTACTGTGTTTATTCCTGGGTTATCTTGTCCAATAAAACTGTGCATGCTCTGACAAAGTGGCATACACAACCTGATCCAGAAAATAGCAGGGACTTCTCCTGTGGCAACTAGGAGTCAAGTCTGGCTTGAAGGCACAAAATGTAGGAGGAAGGATAGGCAGAGACTGGAGATAGAGTCAAGAGAGGAATCAGCCTGGAATCATTACGTTTCCACAAGTGGTCTCAATCCAACTCCTCTTGAATTCCGCTAACTGTTATCTAGCCCCAGTTTAGTGCTGACCATTAAATTGACTAGATTCTTGTGTATAAATCTGAGCAATAAATCAGCTTAACTAGAACTTAAGGTGTCATCCAGATTCTTTGTGGCCTGATACAAAATTATGAAATCGTCTCAGTATTTGCAAAATTCTAGAACATCTCTGCCTCACCAGAAACTAGTTCCTTTCTTCCATGGAACGATAATGCAAGTTTGAACTCTCAAACGTAACAGAAATCAAGGACAACTTTTTTGTTGGTTGTGTTATTACAGCACGGTAGCGCATTCATTTTTTTAACAGTTGGCTAAGTTCTCCCAATCCGTTAAGCAATAAAGTTTGAATTTCAATTTGCAATTCACACAACTCAGCTCAGGCAAACTACCATAAGTTTAGGACACCGTATGAACTCAGATATTGTAAATGAAACGCTACATTTAAAAAATTTCTCCCTTCACCTTCCTGTCTTTCATATCCTAAACCTGTACCTCCCTAAGCAGGTGCAGGGCTTTTTTTTTTTTTGCCTCTGGATAGGAACCTGTCCAGCTTTCTGAGATCACATGATGAAATATGTCGTGGTTTTGTCCTGATGTGTATTTTCTGTTCTCCATTTCCCCATCCATTAGGCATCACTCAAAATGCCTGGGGCGGGGGGGAGGGGCGAGGAAAAAGGTAGGCTGGGTTTTGCATAGGCATTTCATGTGTTATTTTTATTTTTCTGTGAAACCTATAGTATATCGCCAAAGATGGTCATTCTCCATCGTCTTCTCTGAAATGTAAACATGTTAAGTGCACAGATCATGGAAATGGTACAGTTAAAACCCATGGAAATTTAGTTTAGCTTAGTTTAGAAACACAAGCTGGTCTGTGTTGAAATTCCCCATGGAGGAATATAACTCTTTCAGAATAAAAGGCTTGCCTTGTGAAAATGCGAAGAAGGAGGCTGCTCTCATTTGCTGTGGCCACTATCTTGCCTTTTTTTTTTTTTTGGAAATTCCCTGTGAATACGAGCCCCTGAAGTTGTCCATTTCCTTTCACCATTTTGGTTGTGGTTATTAAAAGTCACCCATCTTGAATAGAATAGAATAGAATAGAATAGAACAGAATAGAATAGAATGGAATTAAACAGATTGTAGAATAGAATAGAATAGAATAGAACAGAATGGCATAGCATAGAATAAAATAGAATAGAATGGAATGGAATGGAATTAAACAGATTGTAGAATAGAATAGACAGATTGTAGAATAGAATAGCATAGAATAAAATAGAATAGAATGGAATGGAATTAACAGATTGTAGAATAGAATAGACAGATTGTAGAATAGAATAGAATAGAACAGAATCTATCTATCTCATCTATAATTATCATCTATCTATCTATCTATCTATCTATCTATCTATCTATCTATCTATCTATCTATCTATCTATCTATCTCATATATGTATGTATGTATGTATGTATCCATCCATCCATCCATCCATCCATCCATCCATCCATCCATCCATCTAATCTATAATTATCATCCATCCATCCATCCATCCATCCATCTAATCTATAATTATCATCCATCCATCCATCCATCCATCCATCCATCCATCCATCTAATCTATAATTATCATCCATCCATCCATCCATCCATCCAGCTAGCGATCATCTCTTTCGTCCAGATGTACACATTAGTATATGCAGATCTGACTCAGAGTATACGGCCGTTCTACTTATGGAAACTTTGCGTTGGAAAGATAGTAGAGAAACCAGGTTCATAAGTCGAAACATCCCGGAGAAGTTCCTCATTCCTCTGGATGCGTTGCACTACAATCCTTCTAAGTCCCCAGCAAATATATTGGGTGCTGGTTGGAGAAGAACGAGCTCCAATTCCTAAAGACCTGGCATTTTCTTTCAGTAGAGCGAATAGATGTATATAGTGTATTTATACATCTATACATATTTATATCTTTTCCAAGTTTAAATATGTAGCAAGTTCAGTGCTGATGGCTTTTTTGTGCTGTTTTTTTTCCTTCCCCTCCACTTTGCTGATTTCTCGCATACCTGTACTTTGTCCCCAGGGAAAGCTGACTCAACATTTCTGAACTTCTTAACCTTAAACAGGAAAAACAACGTTTTTGGTACTGCCCTTGACAAAAGGTCTATAAATGAGATTAATTTTCTGGAATTATTCAAAGCAATTTGTTTGTTTAATTTATTTATTTAATATAGGGAGTGGGGGTTAAGATACTTTTGAAAACTCTGATTTCCTGTTCATCCATTACCACTCTTTAAATAGAAAATTCAGGACATTACAGCTTAGCATATATCTGGAAATTATCAATCTGCCCCTATTTTTCTTCTTTCATACACAAAATGGAAGTAAAAATATTGGGGGGGGGGTGTTTAGTAACAAAAGTCCAGCTCTCCTTACCTGCTTCTGGTATATGTTGAAGTTGCATTGAGAGATGAATTTTTCTAAGATTATCCTCAATTTACAACTGCAGTTGGGACTGGAATTTCAGTCCTAAGCCATGCGTACCACAAGGTTGCAGAATTGACTGTGATTGCAGTCTTCATTCTTGCCATCAGCCACTTTATAAAAGCTGCAGTCTCTTTGGTGTCAATCCACCAAACCAAGGCCTAGAGTAAACTGAAACAGCCTTGCTAGTAACCCCAGATCTGAACAACCTTGGATGAGAGATTGTTTCTAGGACTCCCGCCATTTTGAGTACCACAGAAGAAATGCAAGTTATAAATGACGGGTAATCATGGAGTCCTAACTCAACGCTTTAATCACTACTACGTGGATTTGGCTTAGGTTTGGCTTAGTGCAAGATGTGAACCCTGTGGCTTATAACCCGTGGTTTATGGATTAGCATGTTGCATCAAGTTATACAGTGAGATTTGTTGCTACCCTTACGCAGTTTGAATACAGTGAGAGTCAGAATAGATTTTTTTTATATACATATACATATACATGTGTATGAAATCTGTTAGTATCAGCTCCGTTGTTAGTTTGGTAGTTGTCAAATTAGATGTCTTTATAAAGGAACTAGAAAGAAGCTATGAGTGTATTAGGTGGAAAAATGCTGACTGTTCCATAAATTTTGGAAAGCTGCATACGTTTCCCCCCCCCTTAATTTTGCCGCATTTGTACTTGTGCTAAAAACAAAAGTTGGATTTTTCCACAGCTCCTTAGCCATAGTCAATCGAACCCTGCTTGATTTCAATCCATTTTGCTCAGCTTAGACAGTGTGCTAAGGAAAAATGAAGTTGATTTTATGCGTCGTGTGACTGGCTGTTTTATAAATCATGCAAAGCTGCAAGAACGTTTAAGCCAAACATTGTTCCTCCATGCCATTTAAGCAGGGGGGAAAAAACCCTTGCAAGTAATATTGTTCATGCACAGTTTGATATCGTTTACGTCACTTTTACTTGTTGTTTAATGGATGCTACTGCTGCTATTGATTAACCGGGTGCCCTGCTCACCTTCATCAATGCTTTCCTAGGATTTAGTTATGCGATTCTTCCCAGGAAACCTAACCACAAGAACCTATCTCGGATCAAAACATGAAAGGAGAGAGCAATTAGTCCCAATTAAGTAAAGCAAACTCTGGAAAGATTACAGAAGACATTTCTCACTGCTATAGCAGATACAGGATAAGTTAACAACTGGAGGCTAAAGCATATAAGGAACGGCTGCTGGAATTGGGTATGTCTAGTTTAACCAAGAGAAGGACGAGGGGGGACAGGATAGCAGTCTTCCAGTATCTCAGGGGCTGCCCCAAAGAAGAGGAAGTCAAGCTACTCTCCAAAGCACCTGAAGGCAGGACAAGAAGCAACGGATGGAAACTAATCAAGGAGAGAAGCAACCTAGAACTAAGGAGAAACTTCCTGACAGTGAGAACAATTAACCAGTGGAACAACCTGCCTCCAGAAGCGGTGAATGCTCCAACGCTGGAAGTTTTTAAAGAAGAGACTGGACAGCCATTTGTCTGAAATGGGATAGGGTTTCCTGCCTGAGCAGGGGGTTGGACCAGATGACCTCCAAGGTCCCTTCCAACTTTATTACTGTTATTATTATTATTATTTGCAAGAGTCAGCATGGTGTAATGGTAAAGGCAGCAGGCTAGAAACGGGAGGCTGTGAATTCTAGTCCCTTGCTCAGGCACAATGCAGCTGGGTGACCTTGGGCCAGTCGCTTTCTCTCAGCCCTGGAAAGAAGGCAATGACAAGCCACTTGTGAAAAAAGTTTTGCAAGAAGACTTGTTCACGCAAACGCTGAGAATCAGACATGATTGAACAGAAGGATAAAAAAAAATACACAACCCCAACTTAAGAATTTATTAAAATTGTAGGCCACCCTAGATGATATCTCTGGGTGGCTTCATTAAACTTCATTAAACTTCAAGACCTGGAATAGGTGTGCAGGTAAAGATCTAACAGGGATGGTTTCCCCTGGAGGTCATATGCTTTTACAGCTGCTTTCTCTAGTTCAGAGATGAGCACCCTGAGGCCACAGGAACACACACACACACACACACACACACACAGAGGGAGAGAAAACATATTTTTTTGCAGCTTCCAGTACACCCATTTTGAAGCTTCCCAAACACAATGTTGCTTTGCAGCAACCTTGTGGGCAGCAAACAAATTTAATAAATAAATTGAATTTTGAAATTGAAATGTATTGATTTATTTATTTGGTCAATGACCAGCAACATAAAATAATATAGGATAACAAGAGTTGGAAGGGACCTTGGAGGTCATCTAGTCCAACCTGCTGCTCAGGCAGGAAACCCTATAGCATTTCAGACAAATGAGTGTCCAATCTCTTCTTAAAAACTTCCAGTGTTGGAGCATTCACAACTTCTGGGCTCAATTAAAAGAGAGATAAACCATCAACAAAGAGAAGAAGGTGCAGTTATAAATTGGCCATTGTAAAATAAATTGAATACGGTATACTTTGAACTCCTTGTTACAATGGTGCCGTTTATTTATCGCACACTGATGAAACTAAGATAATAATAATAATAATAATAATAATAATAATAATAATAATAATACTGTAATACCATCAAACATCCACATCTGCCTATCCCAGGTCCTGGGTAAGGACTCGATAGGTAGACAAAATGCCAAATCCAGTCTAAACATCTGGCTGACTGTGCGATGATCCATAATAATGATGATGATGATGTTAGAAGGGACCTTGGAGGTCATCTAGTCCAACCCTCTGCTCAGGCAGAAAACCCTATACCATTTCGGACAAATGACTGTCCAGTCTCTTCTTAAAAACTTCCAGCGTTAGAGTATTCACCGCTTCTGGAAGCAGATTGTTCCACTGGTTAATTGTTCACACTGTCAGGAAGTTTCTCCTTAGTTCTAGGTTGCTTCTCTCCTTGACTAGTTTCCATCTGTTGCTTCTTCTCCTGCCTTCAGGTGTTTTGGAGAATAGCTTGACTCCCTCTTCTTTGAGGCAACCCCTGAGATATTGGAAGACTGCTATCATGTCCCCCCTCATCCTTCTCTTCATTAGACTGGACATACCCAATTCCAGCAATTGTTCCTTATATGCTTTAGTCTCCAGTCCCCTAATCATCTTTGTTGCTCTTCTCTGTACTTTTTCTAGAGTCTCAACATCTTTTCTACACCGTGGTGACCAAAACTGGACGCAGTATTCCAGGTGTGGCCTTACCAAGGCCTTGTAAAGTGGTATTAACATGATTTTGATTCTATCCCTCTGTTAATGCAGCCTAGCACTGTGTTGGGCTTTTTGGCTGCTTTGGCACACTGCTGGCTCATATTTAGGTGATTAATAAGACTGTACATTAAAATAGCTGTCCTCTAAAACATAAAAGATAACTAAGCAATATATTGATAAAAATAAGGATCTTTAGTTCTTTAACCATTTCCCCCTCTTATTATCATTACAGCAGCACAAAATTTGGCTACTGCACGAGGGATGGCTGGATTAGACTCCTGAAGAGGATGGTTCACATAGAAATGATCTGATCTCCCTGGATAATAAATAAATAAAATAAATAAATAAACAAACACCCAAGACTAGGCTTCAGGGCATTGAAGAGAGAAGAAGCACGAAGGGCCAGAATGCAACCAAACAAATACAGGTAGTCCTCCGTTCACTTAGTGACCGAAGTTACAACTGAACTGAAAAAATTGACTTACAAGTGTTTTTCACATTTATGACCATCGCAGCATCCCTAGGGTCACGTGATTTACATTTGGATGCTTAACGACTGACTCACATTGATGATGGTCGCAGCGTACCGGGATCATGTGATCCCCTTTTGTGATTCTTCTGACACGCAAACCAGATCCACTTATTTATGGTTACTAATTTAACCCCTGCAGTGATTCGCGCAGCAAATCTGGCAAGAAAAGTGGTCAGATGGGACAAAGCTCGCTTAACAAGGGTCTCACTTAGCGACACGGATCTGGGGCTCAGTTGTGGCCGTAAAGTGAGGACGGCCTGTATCCCGGAGCCCTCTTTCTACGTGGCATCTGCAATTGCTCCAAGTCATTTTCCATCCATTGTAGCCAAATCAGTGACTCTGACATTTCAGCGTTTTGGTCCTGGGCAGATCCGGTGATGAGTGTGGAAAAAATAAAAAATAAAAATCCAAGCAGGAATTCTGGAAGATGCCCTCCACCAGGCCTTCTCAATGGCCGTGGGCCAGATTTGACTTGGTAGGTGGCAGGTTCCCAGGTGACTGAAATTTCTTCTGTACAAGTTCTTTGTCTTAAAACAGTGGTTCTCAACCTTTTTAATGCCGCGACCCCCAACCGGTCGTAAGTCGAGGACTACTCAACTGGTGCAGCACCGTTTGCAGAATGGGACTTTTGGCGGGCTCAGCAGGGCAGAGACAACCTGGACAATTCCTATTAGCTTTTGAAAGCCAATAGAATTAGACTCTATTCAAGAGAGTCTATTCTATTGGCTTTCAAAAGCCAATAGAATAAAAGAGAGTAGCACAGCTAAGGAAAAGGGGAAAAAAATGGCGGACTGCGTTGTTTGGCGACCCCTGTGAAATAGTCCTTTGACCCCAAATGGGGTCCCGACCCACAGGTGGAGAACCACTGTCTTAAAAGCTCTGAAATTTACTGTCTGTTGTCATGTCACTACTGGCATCTTCTGACAAGGAAGGCCTTTTGCAAAAGATGCAGCAGCAGCAGCAGAGGAGGGCTTATGATGTCATACACCCCATTTTGACATCCTTGATCGCTTCAATAAGTATTCTTGTTCCGATGCTCCTTTTCTGGGACCGGCCAGGAAATCTCACGTCCTCCTTTCCTAACCACAAAAGAAAACAAAAGTGAAAGCGAGTCTGGATTAGGAAAGAATTGAAAAAGACCTCGTGCCATGAATAATAAGAGCCAAAACTGGGCTGCCTTAGTTTGGATGACTAGCTGTCGAAATATTTTATAAGTTTAGTAGTTCTAATCGCCTAAAAGAAATCCTAAGGCTAAACGATTCACTACCACACCCGTTCTTTCTGAGATCTCGATCCCTTGCTCCACATTTAACCGAGACTCGCTACTGACTTGAACCAGGAGGACAAATAGTGACAGGTATTATAACGACTCATAAACACTGTACAAACATCCGCTTAAATCTATTCTGCCAGCTTTGGAGCGTCTCTAGGCTGTGCCAGGGATTCCCAAGGTGTCTGAAGAAGACCAGATCTGTCTGTCTGTCTCTCTCTCTCTGTCTATCTGGCTTTGTGTGTATCTCTGTGCACAGGCACTCGTATGCAACCGCCCACCAGCTGAGCTCAACTTCTGCATCCAAGCCTCTTCCTGACTCTTGGCTTTTTCCGGGATTTCTGAAGATTTCCCACCTGGAACCCGGTCGCCATCCGTTGGGGCTCTCCCGTCAGGCTCCGCTTAGCTCCGGATTTCAGGAAGGCGGACGCCCCACTCGGCGGAGCCAGAGGCGTGGAAACTGCCTCCCGCCTGCCCCTTCCCGTCGCGGGGAGTTCCCGGGGCAGGGGGAAGGCAGGCACGGGCGGGAGGGTGTGTGTGTGTAGGGGGGTCAAATGGCCGGACTCCCCCCCCCCGAAGCTGCCAAGGAGGGCACCCAGGGACCTTTCCCCTCGGGCTGCAGCGGCGCCCGGGGCGCGCTTCTTTCCCGTCCGTCCCCCCCCCCCTCCGCCTCTTTGCAGGGCGGCCTGGCAGCCGGGCGGAGCAGAGGCGCGTTTGAAGTTCGCTCCGCCGCCGCCGGTCGCGCCGGATTGGGCCGGGCAGCGCGTTTGCATTGACGCCACTAAAGGCTGGAGGTCAGCCCTTGCGGGGACTTTTATTGGCTGCGCCACCGCCCGCGCCGCTCCTGCACCCGCCGGGGCTGTCAAACTCCGGGGCTCGCTCGCCACGTTGGGGCCGCCAGCTGCACAGCTCGGCGGGGCTCTCCTTGGGGCGGCGGCGGCGGGAGCCGGAGCAGAAGCCGGAGCAAGCAGCAACAGCAACAGCAGCAGCAGCAGCCTCCCCCCTTCTCCCCCTTGCAAAGCCGGAGAGCCCGGGCTGAGCCGAGCCTCCCCGGAGCGCGCGAGAAGCCGCCGTGCGCCCTGGCTCCGGCGCCTGGAAAGCCGCGCCTCGCCTCGCCTCGTCCCTGCTGGATTCTCCTTCTCCTCTTTTTTTTTTTTTTTGCTTCCAGCAGCCCCCCTCCTCCTCTCGCCATTTGAATTCGTTCCACGCAGATCGGACGCTCCCCTTCCCCTCCCCTCCCCTCCCCTCCTTCCGGGGCTTGGAATTGCCAGCGCTTCGGTGCCAAACACTTTTTTTGGGGAGGGTTTGACCAAGCGCGCAAAGCGATGGCGCTGGGGGAAGAGGAGGCTGCGGCGGCGGTGGTGGCGGTGGGGGGGATCGCCCCCGGCGACCAGACCCCCTTCTCTTCGTCTGGATCCTTTTAAAGTTTAGCATCCCCCCCCTTTTTTTTTGCTCCACCCCCCCTGGCCCTCCTCTCTTGCACGGCTCCCCCTTTTTGCCCCCTGTCTTATCTCCCCCTCCTCTCTCTCTTTTTTTGGGGGGGTGTGTGTGTGGGAGGGGGGGTTGCAACTGGGTGGCCCATCTGCTGGAAGGCCCTTGTCGCGTGGAATCTCCGGGACCGGCGGAAGGGGAGAGAACGTGTGAATGCGCTTTTCCCCCCCGGCTCCCGGGGAGTGCAAGCGACGAGGTGGTGTGTGTGTGTGTGTTGCGAGGGTCTGGCCGCGGAGATGACTCGGACGGTGGCTTGATGAAGGCGGGAGCGTAACCCCGGAGGGGGGGCCCGCCACCCCCTCCCAGCCCGGCTAGGGAGCCACGTTTAGGAGCTTGGAAAGAGGGGGAGGGGGCTGCCTATGTGCGCAGAGGGGGCGAGTGAAGGCTGGAGGGGGCGAGGTGTTGGGCTGGGGGTGGGAGTCGAAAGGCACCCCCGTCCTTCCTTTTAATTGCAAGGTCTCGATTGTTTCCCCCCCCCCTTTTGCCCCTTCCCCAAACCGGAGTAGCTCTATTTGTTAAGAGAGAGGGGGGGGATTCTGGGGAAGCGCCGCCCAGTGATGCATCTCCTCCCCTCCTCTTAATCCCCCAAAACTGGGGGGGGGGACAATTTTCCATCTCCCCTTTTGCGTGAAGGCGAGGGGGGGGGGAGAGAAAGAAAGAATGACATGATTTAACTGCACAGCCGGAATTTCAAGCCCCTTTCATCTACCTCGCCGCGCCCACTGCGCTTTCCGACCGAGAACCGAATTCTCTCCGGTTTCGGAGGAAACGGAATGATGTTTCTCCGGATTTGGGGGGCTGTACCTGAGAAACAGCTGTGGATTGGGACCTTGGGTTACCCAGCAGAAACTGCCTATTGAAAAAGGACGTCGTTCCCAAACGAGGATTTTTAAAAAAAAAAAAAAAAAAGAGAGAGAGAGGGAGAAAGAAGTAACCTTGAGATCTAGCGGCTTTAAAAAAAAAAAAAAACGCAAAGAAAAACAGCTATGGGTTGTGCTCCCAGCATTCATATATCTGACAGCCGGGTGGTTTATCACAGTAACAAAGATCCGGAGGACTCCAATTCGTCTCAGCAAGGCAATCCAGTCCCTGGATTATTCATTAAATCTTCCAACACCACCTCGTACAAGTTGAGAACTAATCTAACTAAGAAAGATTCTCGGGACAACATGGAAGCAGAATCAAGGACCAAGCGATCCAGCGTGAAGGTAATTGGGAAAAACAAAACAAAACAAAAGCTTTGTCCTTTGGGAATCTGGGACCGGATTGTTGGGGGTGGTGGTGGTGGTGGGGAGAACTTTGTGGAATCAACCGAGACTTAAATATTGACACACCAAACAGGTCACTGGCCGAGTCCATTAGACTCTCTTAGTAGGTGCTGGAGGTTTTAAGCTGGTGGGCAGCTGGTTTCATAAGCATTACTGTCCTTTTTTCCTTAAAAAAAAAAAGAGAGAGAGAGATTTTGTAGGGATTTTGTAGATTTCCCTTTCTGCTGCGGGTTTTGTTTCAGACGGAAAAAGAGAAGAGAATTCGGATTTATTCGGAATACAAATTATTCTTCATGCTCTCTCTAACCCCCCTCCCCAGCTGCCAATATTGCAAAATCAGTGCAAAATCAGCGTGGAAGCCAGCAAGGGATCTATATGGTTTCCCTTTCTAGCTCCTTGTCTGCATAAGTGAATGTTTGTTTTGAAGCAGAAACAAAATAGAAACAACTATACTGTTGCCTTTTCTTTTTAATGTACACATACCAGATTGCAGTTTTTATGCAGCTCTGCAAAAGATTTATGAGTTATTCCCCTGGGCTGATTTTAAGAAGCAAAATATTGCAGGAGCATAAATCACGAGAAATTAAAACGATTTAAAAGTGATTTTTTATTTTTTTTTAGAATGGAGGAAATTGGCCTTTGGACTATGGAGTTCTGATCAAAGAAGCTAGCAGATATGCCTACGGTGTCTGTAAAATGTTTCAGGACTAGGATGCGATATAATTTGCACGCAATTGCACAGGAGCCATAATAATAATAATAATAAAAAATTCCAGAAAGATTGGATTTAAAATTTAGGTGCCCTGGTGTATTTGGATAAACTTTCATTCATTTTATTTTGCTTCATTTCCATCTCACGTTGCATCAAGTGGGTTGCATGTATAGTTTTCCTGCTCTTCCCCCCCATCCCCGCGTTTTTATTTTACAACACTCCTATGAGGTAGGACTGGCTGAGATAAAAAGTGGCTTACAATCTTCCAGTGGTACGTTAGGCCAAGGCAGTGTTTTGTGTGTGGTGCTAAAACTGTCCCAAACGTGCAGAGGAAAAGATAGCATGAATTCCAAATCTTTTTTTCACTTGCCCATTTATAGATACAGGCAGTCCTCAATTTAGGACCACAACCGGGCCCCAGATTTTTGACACTGAACAAGACATTTGTTTAAGTGAATGTTGCCCCGTTTTACACCCTTTCTTCCCACAGTTGTTAAGTGAATCTCTGCAGTTGTTTAGTAACACGGTTGTTAAGTGAATCTGGCTTTCAGAAGTTGCAAAAGAGGATCCCATGATCCCATGACCCTGGGGAGGCTGCAGCGGCGGTGTGAAAAAAAACGGTCACCAGTCACTTTTTTCCCAGTGCTGATGGCTGATGTAATTTTGAACGGTTCCTAAATGAATTGTTGTAAATTGAGGACTACCTGTAACATATCAATGCGAGGCCTGACTCAGAACTGCATTACTATTCTGAGCATAGACTGATCTTTATATTGTGCAGTTAGATAAGCGAGCCCACTTTGCATCTGTTTGGTTTCACTGAGGTTGTGGGTATCAAAAATGGAGGACTTGGGGTTAGAATGAACTGTATGCAAAATAAATAAATAAATGGATTTTATTTCCCGTTTCTCTTGCAATCCTTCCTTCCTGGAATGATCATCTTTCTGTCTTCCATGTCATATCGTCATGTTTTTGGAAGAACTGCTTCAGTCTGTGATCTGACTGTCGTCTTCGTAGTACTTGGCCATTAATAGCTACCCACAAACATCGGTCTTTGAGTTTTGATCGCTTTTAAGCATCGCTTTCCAAGTAGGGCGAAGAAGTTCCTTAACTGGCTCTTCCTTTCTTCCAAAGGAATTTAAAACCAGCAAAGCCTTTTAAAAGATTGAGCTTTTTATTGGTTTAAAAAACACTTTTGTTTTTTTTCTTTTTTTTTAAAAAAAAACTAATTGTGAAGTCCATGCTGCTAGTTGGCTAGCTTCAGTCAAGACAATCAAGGCCTTTTATTTTACGTTTTTGTTGTTGTGAGTCAGCGTCATCTCGTTTCTAGATGTAGGTAATCCATAGATGCTTCTATAAAAATAAATAAAGCCTGACAAAATATTCATTGAACTTCAAAATCTTTCAAGTGCCTCTGAAGTTCGGTTCATAATAATCATAATAATCATAATAATAATAATAAAGTTGGAAGGGACTTTGGAGATCATCTAGTCCAACACCCTGCACAGGAAACCTTATACCATTTCAGACAGATGGCTGTCTATTCTCTTCTTAAAAACTTCCAGTGTTGGAGCATTCACAACTTCTGGGCTCAATAAAAAGAGAGATAAACCATCAACAAAGAGAAGAAGGCGCAGTTATAAATTGGCCATTGTAAAATAAATTGAATATGGTATATTTTGAACACCTTGTTACAATGGTGCCGTGTTTATTTATCGCACACTAATGAAACTAAGATAATAATAATAATAATAATAATAATAATAATAATAATAATAATAATGTTAGAAGGGACCTTGGAGGTTATCTAGTCCAACCCTCTGCTCAGGCAGAAAACCCTATACCATTTCGGACAAATTACTGTCCAGTCTCTTCTTAAAATCTTCCAGCGTTAGAGTATTCACCGCTTCTGGAAGCAGATTGTTCCACTGGTTAATTGTCCTCGCTGTCAGGAAGTTTCTCCTTAGTTCCAGGTTGCTTCTCTCCTTGATTAGTTTCCATCCGTTGCTTCTTGTCCTGCTTCTTGTCTGAAGCCCTGTAGAGAAACTCCTGGCAGCTTCCTAATAGGTGGATCTCCATTCCCAGAATTCCCCAGTCAATGTGGTCATTGCTGAGAATTCTGGGAGTTGAAGCCCACCTATCTGGAAGGGGCTAAAGTTAGAAAAAAACAGGCATTGTCCGTTCCAAGGCTGAAAACTCAGCCATCGGACACTGTATGAGGCAACATCCTGTGCACCTAATGAATTTGCTACCCAATTAATTTTCTTGAGGTCATCACCATCTTTTCCTGCAAGATTCTTCTGCCTTTCACAAGGTGGAAGTTCTTAGAAGAGAGATATACCCTAAATGGATTGAGTAATGACAATACTCATCTTACGTTTCCGGGTTTTTCTGCTCATTTACACAGTGTCTGATGATTGCGGAGGGTTCAGATGGGAAGAAATTGGTCACAAGACTTTTGAGAAGAGCGGGCACAGTTTGGAGAATGATGAATAGCCTTCAGCACATGTGCAATCTTCCAAAAAGAGACAATTGCCCTTTCTCTTTCAAAAACACAAACTGCACATTCCCATTTTCTTTTGTATATCCACTTTTCAATGTCAGGATTTCTGCAGCTCCTTTTCCTTCGAACTATCTTTTGAGATTTCTTGGCAAGCCTGTCTCCTTTTCAACCCCGGGCAAAATTGTGTGCTATATACTTCTTACATTAGTTTTAACCATTTCCTGCTATTTTAGCAAATTCTGGTATTAATATCGCTGGGAGGGGGGGGGGGGGAAACCATACAGGTTGTCCTCAATTTATGACCACAATTGAGCCTAAGATTGCCAGTGCTAAGGGTGACAGTTGAGTCATTTTACGACCTTTTTGCCGAGGTTGTTAAGCGAATCACAACCATCATTAAGTGAATCATGGCTTACCCCATTGACTTTGCTTGTCTGAAACGCTCTAGGAAAGTTGGAAATGATATTCCCAGGACCCCGAAAAGTTGCAATCATTGTAAACACATGCCGGTCACTGAGCAGCTGACCTTTGATCATGTGGAAATATTGCAGTGGTTCTAAATATGAGAACTGGTCATAAGCTACTGTTTTTCAGTGCTGTTGTATCTTTAAACAGCCATTAGACGAATGGGTTGTAAGTCAAGGACTGGACGTTTATAAATTACACATTGGCAATAACAACGCTGGATAGGTGCGCTTGCCCGCCTATTTCCTCTTTGTGGAAAAGTATAAATTAAACTAAAATTCTATTTAGGGGAAAAAGTTTGGCTCCTGGCCGAGTGATCAGATGTGAGCAAAGTCCTGTTGGATTTTTTATTTTTATTTTGAAAAAGAGGAGAACTTTGATCTAGTACAGTTTTGAGAAAGCCCAGGACATTAGCCAAGTCCTGTGCACATTTACACATGCAATTTCCTACCAAGTGCGTTTGAATTTGGGTGTAGGAATCTACACCCAATGATTGTCCACTTGGAATGGAAGCCCACCATGATATGGTATTATAAGGTAACAAATGGATGAAAAGGACTTTAGCCATAAAAATAGGAGGCATACAGAAAGATTGTGAGTCAGCTTTCCTCTCCTCTTTTGGGTATCTATTAATTTAATACGCTTGTGTTTTTGGGTAATCCATCCTTGCCCACATATAAATAAATGGAATGATGTTATTGCCAGTTCATGATTCATATCCTGGGTTTTTTTTTTTTTAAGCTCATAGTTTTAACTCTTCTAATAACCAGGTTTGAGTTTCTTATTTCTTAAAGGTTTTACCAAGAAGAGATATACTTGGCTGTAGCTTTCCAGTCACTCAAGTCTATTTTAATGGCCAGAGAAGAATGTTTTTACCTTGTAGGGGCCATAATTAATTCACTTATTATTCTTTCTCAACTGCTTGATGGTGAGGCTTCCCTGGGTCGCCTGCGAGTAAATTACAAACATAAAATATAGAATGGTATGCAGTGATAAAAACAGTACATGATAAAACAGCCAGAATAAAAAAAGAAAGAAACAAAAGTAGAAATCAAAATCCAATGAAGTCTAAGAGCCCTAAACTGGCAACTAAATAAGAATATATAAGGTGGAAAAATCAGTCATGTTGAGAGCCATGTGGCCCGAGTGGTTAAGGCAGCAGGCTAGACAGCTGGAGATCCTGAATTCAAATTCTGCCTTAGCCATGAAGGCCAGCTAGATGACTCTGGGCCAGTTCCTCTCTCTCTCAGACCAACCCTCCTTGAGTTATTTGTAAAAATAATGACAGGATACAAATAAATAAGTAGTAAACCACAGTGAGTGAACCTGATTCATGTACTGTTTTCAGCCACAATGCAGTTTTGTTTGATTTTGATTTCATGTGGTATGATAACCAAGACAATGGTGGCTTGTTATCAAACTGTGGTTAAGCAAGCTGTACCTTAGAGGCTATCTGGAATGAAATAGTGGTGAAAAACAGTGATAAGAATAATAATTGCGCGAGGTGTCCCATCTTACTGGGGCATATTTTAGAAACTATGTATTATATTTATATTCTGGTAAATATAAATATAATATATAGTTTCTAAAATATGCTTAGAACTTAGAACTTAGAACTTTACCGTTCTTGAATTTTACCACTGTGTACGGTTGTGTTCTTTTGATGTCTTTCTGGGTCTCTCTTTTCTAAAAACGTGAACTGTGTGGAAAGTTGCTGAGTTAATTGTACTGTAAAATTCCTGGATAGGTTGGCCGCAGGTATGAAAGATATAAATTGGCTTTTCACCTAATTGGCTTTTAACCAATTAAAAAAAAAACACCCTCCTGTAACATTACCCATTTGCCATGTGTTGATGTGGATTATGTACAGTAATGCACTACAGAGGATTTTTAAAAAAGCATTTTTGAGTGGTTGAAGATAAGGGGGAAAAATAAATACTGTGTTTGTCTTTTTATCATGTTTGGCTCCGTTTGAAAGAACTCGGTGTTATATGTGCCCCAAATCCTACTCAGAATGACCGTGCAGGAAGTGATAGCCTTAGCAGATCTGGAGAGTAACAAGTGAGGGAACGCTTAGTAACTTTACTCACAGGCCTTTCTCACCATCAGATCCTTTTGGTGTTTCATGGTTTTGGTTTGCATGTTAACAGTCAGTGGTTTATTGAGTACAGTAATCCTTCACGGTTGGTTAGTGACTATTCAAAGTTACGACTGATCTGAAAAAGGGGACTTACAATCGACACAAGTTGCGCTCGGGTGTAGGATGAGAGTAAAGGTTCGTTCTCCGAGCTTCTGGGTTGGTTTCTAAATGTTTTGTTACCAGGCTAGGTAATGTCTTCAGCGGAGTTTAAGGGGAAGATGTTACCTAGGCTGGTAACAAAACAAAACTCAGGCTGCATTTATGACACTTATTCTAGCATGCTCGGAGTTACCTTGAGGTGAGATGGATGGCCAATCAATTTTACAAACAAATAAACAGTTTATTTTACAAACAGAGAACTAAACCCCAGCTACAGCACAAAGCATTGCTTAGCTTAACAACTGCTTCATTCCCTTTACGATTACCATGTTTGTGTAACGAGTGCCACAAAGGTGATTAAAATCAGGTCGGTCACACAACAGATCTCTTTTACAAAATGGAATCGGCAGGCTCCATTGCAGTCGTTATGTTGAGGACTACCTGTAAACCACAGCTGGCTGGTTCTCTCATCATGCGAAGTCAAATCTAGTGATTATGCAAACGGTGATGCCAGGATTTATGCAACCCCTTTAAACCCCAATAAATAAATAAAAAAAACCCCCACATGTGTGGACTTATTTAGATTGTATATTATTGTGCCTAGGAAACCAGTGTAGACACGATTGCTGGAACAAAAGCTGACCGATTTATTAAGCTCTGGCTTTCTGCATTGGGTTGGAAGGAATTAAAATTGCAATTTAAAAGCATCATAAATTCTGGCTCATACGAAGTTCTGACGAATTGGAGGCAATAAATAGCAGGATTTGAAGTATGTATTCTTCCAGATCTTCCTTCTTGGCTGTCAGTTGAACTTTTGGCCTGAAAATTAAACTCCGGGTTTTTATCCCGTTCTTTTTTAAAAAATTGTGGAACAAACAAATAAAATCCATTTCCCCCCCTTTTTTTGCATTATGTGAAAGCTTAGTTTGTGTGTGTGGGTGTACATGCGTGTCTTTGTGTGTCTCTTTGTATCTGTCTCTTTGTCTCTCCACCCTCTGTGTGTGATGTGTGTGTGATGAGAAAATCAGATGTATAGCAATAGGATTTTTCTGACTTTTCTAACTTGCACAATATGGTTTTCATTCGGCAAATAAGGGGATCTGATTTATCAGTCTCCTTTCAGATAAAAACCCTTCTCCGCTTGGGAGAGTGTCCCATACGATGCCATTAGGAGGCCTTAAAAAGCAACAACAGTTGGTTCATATGACATGCTCAGCCCTACAAATCGGTTTAACAAATTGCAGCAATTTGTGTTCACATAGTGGGATGCATCCAAAGAAATCAATTATTCTCTTAAGGGAAATCCCAATACATCCAACTTGCTAAGATAAGTGTGCATAGAACAGCATATGCCAACAGTGCCAATAGTGGGCAAGGGCCCAGTGGGTGGGTGTATATTTGTGTGGTGTTTTAGTGGATTTAAAGCAAGATCTAGTTACCCAGTTGGGTATTGAAATGTCTACAAGAAAACAGCCAAACAGAGAGTACAAGGACCCTATCCTCCTCCTCCTCCTCCTCCCTTCTAGCACTGATGATGTTACCTAGTTGGGTAATGAAATGTCTGCAAAAAACCAACCAAGCTCAGTGAGCATGAAGGACCACACAGTCCTCCTCCTCTTCCCCTCCTCCTCCCTCCTCCTCCCCTCCTCCTTCTTCTCCTCCTCCTCCTCCCCCCCCTTCTAGCACTGATGATGTTACCTAGTTGGGTAATGAAATGTCTGCAAGAAGACCACCAAGCTCAGAAACCACCAAGCACCTTACATTCCTCCTCCTCCTCCCCTCCTCCTCCTCCTTTCAACAAGCCCCACTCCCTTCTAGCCCTGATGTTGTTACCTAGTTGGGTAATGAGACGTCTACAAGAAAACAAGCTCAGAGAGCAATCAGAACCCCACTTTTTAAAGAACGTCCCATCTCAATGTGTTTCCACCCTGGAATCTATTGAGATAGGTTTTTCTATATTTCTTTTGGGAGACCTCGATGTGTCATGGGAGCAAGCATGCTTTGGTTGCGATGCACACTTCATTGGCAAAGATGCGGCCTTTGTATACATCTGACCGCTTCCTTGTGTTTACTTCTTTGATCTTTTCCGTATTGCATTTTTTTAAAAAAATAAATAAATAAAATCTATTTTTTCTTGTTTGTTGTTATTTGTTGGTCCGATTGCCCTGTGAAAAATCCAACTTATCTGGAAAGGCACTGAAACAAGGGGTTCTCTGCTTATCCCCTGCTTTTTTTGTTTTGTTTTGTTTTCCAATTGCACTTTTTTTTTTCTTTTTTAGCTTTCTCTAGTGTTGCAGGTGATGGATCTATTTCCTGTCTTTTGCACCCGCCGAAGCTGAGCTCTGTAATATAGCAGATAGAGGAAGTTAATCATCTGCTGACGGTCCTGCAAAAGGGCTTTGATGCTAAAATAAGGGGCTCTTCCCTCTCCCCATCTGCACCGTTGCACGTTTCTTTACTTGGCAAAGAGTTCATTTCACCCCAGGCTGTGGTCTGTAACAAATAATAGAATGTTTCAATGGAAATATTTATGGAAGTCTTGGAAATGTTCCTTTGTTCCAGAAGCAGCAAATGGCAGACCGTGGATTCTTATCTATCCCATCCGCAACCAGGTACAATAGTTCCTCCAACTTCGTTGCCTTACTTTAAATCAGTGTTATTTCAAATCATAAATTAACCTGCGGAACGGCCTGCCTCCTGAAGCAGTGGGTGCTCCAACACGGGAGGTTTTTAAGAAGAGGCTGGACGGTCACTTGTCTGGGATGGTACAGGGAGTTCTTGACTTACGACAGAAAGGTCGCAAAATAGGACAAAAATAACAACTGTCTCGCTTAACAACAGAAATTTGGGGCTCAGTTGTAAGTTGAGGGTTGGACTAGAAGATCTCCAAAGTCCCTCCCAGTCTGTTATTCTGTTAAATCCAAGTGGAGAAGATACTGGTCAGAAAGTGAGGGACGAGGCAAGCCTGTGCAAATTGTGCGAACTATTTGTAAGACCTATTTCCAAAGTTCTGTCCACTGGGAATGTCTGTGTTATACAGTGGTTACAGATCACATACTGTGTTACAGGCTACACAACTTAAATCCCCTTCAGGCCCGTGTGAACGATCACATTTTAATTTAAGCGTCAATCAGATCAAATTAAACTTTTGTCCTCATCTTAGAGACTGGATTTTAGAGAGAACAGCCAGGTATTTACCCCCAATCTTGACTTTGATTAGTTTCTTTAACATGGAACCCTGTGGATGTGTTGAGCAGAGGGCCATGTTGCTTGGAAATTTTGAATTGTAGCCTCTGCTCAAGGTGGTAGATTTGAAGAAGGATGACTTAACCCAGTGGTGGCGAACCTGTGGCACGCGTGCCAGAGGCGGCACTCAGAGCCCTCTCTGTGGGCACACAGGCCATGCCCTGGAGATGACAACCATCCCTCTTCAACCAGCCACCCACTAACTCGCCGAGGTCCCACATGGCTGAAGGCATCCCAGCACCCATGAGCTCGCTGGCCTCTGTGTGCAGAGGTCGATGGTGTCAGGTAGCAGCCGCCCCTGCCCCACCATGGCACCCCTGCTCTGCCTCGTTTTGCCTCACCTCACCCCGCAGGACAAGCCTCCTGCCCACCGCCCCACCTGGCAGAGACCCCCTGGATCTCCCCAACCCTGCCCGGCCCCCACAGGCGTCCCTCCCCACGAGCAACATCGAGGGTGATCACATTGGTCACACCCACCCAATCTGCCATGACCACCACAGCCACGCCCACTTGGCACCCGGCGATCAATAAGTGGGTTTTGGGTTGCAGTTTGGGCACTCGGTCTCTAAAAGGTTCGCCATCACTGACTTCACCCCAAAGTACATCCCTCAAATTTGCTGCAGGTCTGCAAGCAAGGTAGAAACACAGTGAAGTGAACGAGCAAAGATTGCATTCCACTTCCTGGTTTCTTAACACAGCTTCTTTATTTCAAAACCAAGCCAAAAAACTTTGCACAACTCAAACAGACTTACTTTCCCTTGATTGACACTTCTTGGGCAGCGGATCTTACTTCCTCTGCTTTTCCCACTTTGATTTACATTAACTTGCACACACCGTTGCACCTGATTGTGCATGGCAACGCACAACATTTGCATCTAATCCCCAAAGTGGAATTAAGAATGAAACTGAGAGAGTATTGGTATGAATACTGCCTTAATCATAGTGCGCTGCTTTCCTCCATTTACTGACATAAAGAGTGTTCAAATCTGTAGCGTGTTGGAGGCTCCCGGAAGCCTTCTCCAGCTCCCCAAAACATTAGATTTCAACCTCCACATTATCTACATAGCATGGCCAACTACAGGAGTAGGCATCAAACCTACCTGGAGAACATCACCTTAGCAAGGGCTGAATGGCGTGTAAAATGGAGAGAGAATCCAGCTCTATTGCAGCTTCGAATCTTCAAGAGCAGCTGCTTAAGGTCTAGCTTAAGGAAATGGTATAGGGCAGTGATGGAGAACCTTTTAGAGACCGAGTGCCCAAACATTGGCCCCGCCCCTGCTCCACCCCTGCCCCCCACCCCACCCCACCTGCCCGTAGGGCCACTCACCACCTCCAGGGCCCACCGTAGATCACCCAGCAGCGCCATGGCAGCCATGCCCTCTGCCCATGCCCCGCAGCATCAACTGTGCGTGATGGGACATGAGGTCAGAGTCTTGTCTTACGCTGCCATGTCCTTGGCTGTGCTGCTCCGCGTGGGCCACGCTCGGGGGCGACTCTCCTCCAGGAGGGCTGCTGGTGAGGAGGGGGTCACGGGGGGAGGCAAGGCTGGGGCAACGGCACGTGTGCCTACAGAGAGGGCTCCGAGTGCCACCACTGGCACCCGTGCCATAGGTTCGCCACCACTGGTGTAGGGTCTCCTGCTTGAGCAGGGGCTGGACTAGAAGACCTCCAGGGTCCCTTCCAGCTTCTATTTTGATCGATTGATAAGGCCTGAAGAGAAATAACAAAAGATTGTAGGGTACAGATTCTGTACATCCCTGCCCTGTTGTCACTTCCTTTTTCATCCTTGACTTTCTGCGTTGACCTAGAAGATCTGAAAATAACCTCCGTGTGGTTTTGCTTGAATGGAGGTGGCAAGCCCTGATCAGGGGAGGCAGAGGTGCGCTCTTCACTGGAGGAGGCAGCCTTTCAAGGAAATGCACGGAGAGCTGCTTTCAGCCCTCCTGAACCACGTGACCCCGCAACACTGTGGCCATCATAAATAGGAGTCAGTTGCCAATAGGAGTCTAAATTTTGATCACGGGACCATGTGGATGCAACGGTCCCATGCGTGAAAAATGGTTGTAGGTCACTTTTTTATAGTGGTGCTGTAACTTTGAATGGTCACTAAATGAACTGTTATAAATTGAGGACTAGCTGTATTAGCCCTAGCAGCCTTTTCTATATTATTATTATTATTATTATTATTGATCATCGCACAGTCAGCCAGATGTTCAGACTGGATTTGGCATTTTTGTCTACCTATCGAGTCCTTACTGAGGACCTGGGATAGGCAGATGTGGATGCTTGATGGTATTACAGATATCATCGCAAGATAGAAGCAGTTCCTAGTAAGGACGCCTTTTGCAATTGACTAATGGCGAATTTGTCAATGCCAATGGTGTTCAAGTTCTTCTTCTTCTTCTTCTTCTTCTTCTTCTTCTTCTTCTTCTTCTTCTTCTTCTTCTTCTTCTTCTTCTTCTTCTTCTTCTTCTTCTTCTTCTTCGCACTTAGATTTATATACCACTTCACAGTGTTTTACAGCCCTCTCTAAACAGTTTACAGAGTCAGCATCTTGACCCCAACAATCTGGGTCCTTATTTTGCCGAAAGGATGGATGACCGAGTTAACCTTGAGCCATTCAGAATCGAACCGCTGGCAGTCGGCAGAATTAGCCTGCAATACTGCATTCTAACCACTGTGCCACCACGGTTCTTATGTAACAAGTAATACTGACAGAGATAAATATGTGCCTTGTTGTCAATTAGACAACACTTCAAGGCAGATTGTGTAAGGTTCACCAAATGAGCATTTGCAGCAGTCTTTTCTCTCTCTTTTTTTTTTTACAGCCACCCTGTGGGTGAGAGAGCAGGGCTAAAGCTTGCTATGCCACCTAATCTGTTTATTTGAACCATGATCTGTTGATAGAGGGGGAAAAAAATGGGCAACTTACCATAATTGGTAGCCTTCGAATGCCATGCTAGCAAAATGCTAACCGATGTACATATGTGTAAGGCAATATTTTCTTTCCGCCGAGAACGCTGTGATTCATATCCTATGAATCACGTATCTCTTGTCTGAGTTAATTAAAGTCTCGTTTAATATCTTGCATATGCTGTGGGAGTCTTATTGCCCAGTGTGTTGGGCAGAAATTCCTAGACAAGGCACAAGGTCCTGTTCTCCATGGAAGGGCAAGAGCGTCAGAAATATATGTTCCTTGAATTAGGGCTAGGCTCAGGGGAAAGAGTTCAGCTCAGTAATCCAGGAATCTGCCTTGGTCATCCTTTTTTCAGCACGGATGCCAGGGAAAACTGGGGTGAATGGAAAGGATGTTTTGAAACCATGGTGTCTGTCTTGGAGTGTAGTCCGTTGCTCAGATGTGGTTTCCACGAGAGATGCAAAGCAGAACCACAGTCATGCGCTACTAGGCCATTTGCTTGCATAAGGTACTGAAAACAAATCTGTAAGAAAACACCACATTTCATTTATCTTGGAGAGAAGAACAGGGTTAATGTGTCCATTGCATTAAGCCCCAGTTTGTTTTGTTTGGATAAGGCTTAAACATGGTTTGCATACCCAACCATTGGAGTTTTATAAACCATCATTTAGAGTTTACTGCAGTGTACCTTACCTTTGGCAAATGTAAGAAGTGGGGATTTTTTAACTTCCAGAATTCCCTAGCCAGCATGCAAAGTTGTGGTTCGCACATTTTGAAGTTGCCAAAGGTTGCGAAACACGGATTTAATATATTTATAGCAGTAGAGCCAAGGCTGATTTATTCCACAAGGTTACCATGGAATGTCAACCATGCAAAATAAGTACCTTTGGCTACATGGAGGCCTATTCCTAGATAAATACAGATAGTCCTTCACTTACAACAATTTGTTTAGTGACCACTTGAAGTTACAACAGCACTGAAAAAAGTGGCTTTGGGCTGTTTTTCACACTCACGACCATTGTAGCATCCCCAAGGTCACATGATCAAAATTCAGATGCTTGGGCGACCAGCTCATATTTATGACCCCGGTCATAGCGTCCTGGGGTCATGTGATCCATTTTGGTCACCTCCTGACAAACCAAATCAATGGGGAAGCCAGATTCACTTCACAACCGTGTTACTAAGTTAGCAACTCCCTTAACTGTCTCAAGAAAGGTCGTAAAATGGGACTAAACTCACTTAGCGGCAGAAATTCTGGACTCAGTTGTGGTTTTTAAAATCTGTATCTAATTTCAGTCTAAATGAGCTGTTGAGAAGAACAGAGTCATCATGGATTAGATGCTGCGACCGATAGGAGTGATTTGATAATTTCACTGGGAATTCTTTCTCTAGGGTGTTATATTCTTTGTAAACTAACTTGGCTAATTGCGTTTCATGCCTGCAGAAGTACTTCGCCTTTGGAGGTCCCAGTGCTCTTATGAGTCCTCTGTAGTTTAGCAGTGCTTGGGAAAAACATATCCTCAAACATAAGAATGTTAACTTTTGAGTGCTATTCTATTGCACAAGGCCACTCCACGGGTTGCCTGCTTGGGTGAAGATAAGAAACTGCAAGGCAAGGACTTAATGGATTTGTTTTGCAAAACTAGCGCTAGCTGACTCTAAACTTAAAGAAGAACTTTCATTGGAATATGTAGGGAGTTGATCTGTAATGTGGTTTAACAAAGCACTCTTCTGCACGGATCCGTTCAGCGTTAGGTTAGTTTGATTTTACACAGCTAGCTCACTCATACCAGTTTAAAACCTGCAGAGTGCTTTACATTTAAAATCAAATTAATATGCAAGTCAAGTATCAAGGGCAATGATCAAGAAAGGACAACACTCGAGGCAAAGAAGGAAATTATAGTAATTTCTCTTCAGGCATCTGGATAGGCTAGTTGGATCTGTTCTTATTTAACAAGGATTAAGGACTTAAATGTTAAGATTTTATATTAAGAAGAGTACCACATTTTAGATGGGGTACAAATCAATGTTGAAACTGATGGCCCAGCAATGGTTTTCATATTGAACTAACTTTCAAGTCAATTTTATTTTCCAAATGTAAAGTTAATTTAGACAGTGAGGCATAATCCCAGAATTTGATGTGCCATTTTTCTGCTTGGGGGGGGGAATTGTATGTGATTTCTGCTGAGAAGTGTAATATGTCCTTGTAGCTCAGCTGGATTGCCTTGACAAATTGCCTTTGTATGACTGGCACCCAGACACTTTCTACACCTAGACACTTTAAAGAATCTCATTTGTAGCCTTGAAGACAATTGTAGACATGTGTGCTGCTGGCTGAGCAAAGAGGGTGCGCAGAAATTGATGACCTGGTTCAACCTTGTTTGACGGTTCATGCACGATCTCCAAATAACTTGCTTGCTGGATGCCAGGCTTTTAGAAAAAGCAGTTTGGGTTCCTACATGTTCAGTCAGAATGGAGCTGGAAGGGGCCTTGGAGGTCTTCTAGTCCAGGGATGGCGAACCTTTTAGAGACCGAGTGCCCAAACTGTAACCCAAAACCCACTTATGCATTGTCGGGTGCCGGGTGGGCGTGGCCCATTGGCTGGGCATGGCTGCGGTGGTAACGGCAGACTGGGTGGGACTAAAAAGTTCAATCAATCAATTCCAACTTTGCAAGATTTTTTTTTCCCGTGAGAAGCTGAAATTGACTGATTGATTGAACCTTTTTTTTTTTTTGCACACGGCGGCAGAGGCCTAAAGTGAAAAAGTTTTATAAAACCCAGCTGAAGGCCTAGGAGTGGGGCGTCGGCACGTGTGCCCACAGAGAGGGCTCTGAGTGCCGCCTCTGGCAGCCGTGCCATAGGTTTGCCACCACTGTTCTAGTTGAACCCTGTGCTCAAACAGGAGACCCTATACTGTTTCAGACAGGTGGCTGTCCAATCTTTTCTTAAAAACCTCCAGTGATGAAGCACATAGAACTTCTGGAGGCCAGCTGTTCCACTGCTTAACTCACTGTTAGGAAATTTCTCCTTAATTCCAGGTTGTTTTTATCCTTGATTGGTTTCCATCCATTGTTTCTTGTCTTACCTGCTGGTGCTTTAGAAATTAAATTGACCCCTCTCCTCTTTGTGGCAGTCTCTCAAATACTGGAATACTGCTACCACATCCCCCCCCAGTCCTTCTTTTTTTTTTCTACACTAGCCAAAACCAAATCCTGCAACTGTTTTCCATATGTTTTAGTCTCCAGGCCTTTAATCGTCTTAGTTGATCTTCCTTGCACTTTTTCCAAAGTCTCAACATCCTTTTTTTGTAATGTGATGAAAACTGGATGCAGTATTCCAGGTGAGGCCTTACTAAGGAGTTATAAAGTGATATTAATACTTCACATGATTTTGATTCTATGCCTCTGTTTACACAACCAAGGATTATATTAGCTTTTGGGGCTGTTGCCGCACACGGCTGGCTCACGTTTAAGGGATCGTCTGCTGGGACGCCAAGCTCTCTCTCACAGTTACTGTTTTTGAGGCAGGTTTCACCTACTCTGTTCTCGTCCCTTTGATTTTTCCTGCCTAGGTGTAAAAAAAAAATGTTGAAGACTAACTTTAAGCAATACCATTACTCCTGATGAAACGGAAAGAAAGGGTCTCAAGCAGCTAATCTTCCATTTTCAGCCCTTCTCCTACCAGCTTACATTCTCTGAAGCCTTTGGCTCTGGATATTATGAGATATCTGTGACTCATAATACTAAATAATACCCCCCCAAAGTCTGGCAGTTTGTGGTTTGCTTCCATCTCCCGTTTTCAAGGCCTTTGTGGTTTCAGTTCAAACTGACTGGGGGTAGCTGCTTATCTCAGTGATTTCCAAGCCAGTCATAAAGACGCAACATCTTTTGGGACTCTGACAAATTCTTAAAAAAGAGAAAGAAAATAGAAAGCTATGCAGTACTTCTAATTCTTCTCTTTCTCCCTTTTTAACCAAACCCCCACTGGAAAATCTCCACCTTTAGAAGCAGCAAAGTCAGGGAAATTCTTTTGGGGATCATGCCAGTCCAGATGATTTCCAAGGAAATAGTGTGATTCTGCCTTTATGATGCGGAATAGGAAAAATACTTGTAATAAAAAAAGGTTTTCGCATTATGCCTTTGGTTGTCGTAGCCTGAAAACGGGCAGGAAATGTTTTGTTCAAAGGAGGGTTCAGGGAAAGTAGAAAGGAAGAGAATGGTTGGTCTTGTTCTTTTTCTGGCTGCCTGAAAACGGAAAGCACCAACTTAACATTGTTTTGCAAGTAGAGGTTGTCTGAATGCAGTCCAGGATCGCCTCCAGTGCTATTCTAGGGAGATGATAACGCTTGTGGCCAAAGACGTTTGAACTGATGTTTGGCTGATATCTGTGCCTCAGTTCAAATCCTGAGACTTCGAAGCATTTAAAAAAAATGTTTAAACTTTTAATTAGAAAACTGAATGCCCTAGAGGTTTTAAATATTTCTCCCCTTTGGTCCATCCAAGGGGGTTGTGATGCAACTTGCAACCAGTTCCTCAAAAGTTGTCTTCTGCTAGTTCTGTTTTTCTATTTTCTTCTCGGGATAGTTCCAGATTTCTTTTTAATGGCGGCATTTTGAGTCTCCTTTCTTGAGGATGAGGATGATGGAATGGAATTGTTCCCCATTCATCCATCTTTTCATTTCTTTGACGCTTCCTCGGCTTCTCCAAATCTGAAAAGGCAACATAGGTGGAATTTCATCACCACGTCTTCTCCTGGAAAGGAACAGAAGTGTGGAAACCGGGAAGGCTGTTAGCTGTTGGGAAGGCAGTAAAAGACACTTTAAAACTGAATCTCTGCAAGAACATCGGGGCTGCAAGAGAAATTCATTGCTGAAATAAAATGCTCTTTCCTCAGCTGGAACAAACACCAGCAGAGACAAAACGAGGGGCAGTTTCTTTGGCAGCAAATTATCTTCAACTTTATTGGTATTTTGGAAAGCTGTAAAAACTTTTTTTTTTCCAAAGAGTCTTGGGAATTGATTGATGACAAAGGTGTGATGGATTGGTGACAAGTGTTGTAAAAATGGAATAGAATAGAATAGAATAGAATAGAATAGAATCTGGAAGGGGCCTTGGAGGTCTTCTAGTCCAGCCCCCTTCTCAAGCAGGAGAACCTATACCATCTCAGACAAGTGACTAGTCTCTTCTTAAAAATCTCCTGTGATGGAGCGCCCACGATTTCTGTGGATATGCTGTTCCACTGGTTGATTGTCCTCACTGTGAGGATGTTTCTCCTTAGTTCCAGATTGCTTCTCTCTTTGATCAATTTCCAACCATTGTTTCTCCTCCTTCCCTCTGGTGCTTTGGAGAATAACCTGACCCCCCCTCTTCTTGGTGGTAGTCCCTCAGATACTGGAACACCGCTATCATGTCTCCCCTATTTCTTCTTTTCTTTAGACTTGCCAAATCCAAGTCTCGCAGCCATTCTTCGTATGTTTTAGTCTCCAGGACTTGGTTTATCTTAGTTGCTCTTCTCTTTGTTTTGCTCTTCTTTATTATGGGGGGTTCTTTTCATTATGGTTTTTGGTGTGTGTGTGTGTGTTAATGTGTGTGTGTGTGAGAGGAAGAGGGAGGGAGGGAGGGAGGGAGGGAGAGAGAGAGAGAGAGAGAGAGAGAGGGAGGGAGAGGGAGAGATGCTTTCAGCTTTGTTGGATTTAGTGATATATCAAATACAGGAAGTCCACGACTTACAGCAGTCTGTTTAGTGACTGTTCAAAGTTACATCGGCACCGAAAAAAGTGACTTGTGATCGCAGTCTCATGGCCACGTGATCAAAGTCCAGTTCAACCCAGGCGGGGGCAAACAACAGCAGCCTCTTACTTGTTGCTGATGCCCTACGCTAAATAAATAAATGAAAACTTGCTGCTGATGCCTGTCTATAGAAGTACATTGAGTCGACTCGCCGATGAATGGAGGCCGTGCTGTGGGTTCAGCCCGGCTGAAAATATTTGAGGGTTGAATGCCATCCAAGTCCTCAAAGGATTTTAGATGTTAGCGCACTGGCAGACTGACCCATGCCGAGCGGGGAGGGGAGAGCGGAGAAGAGTAAGATCCAGTGATTGGTATAATCTGCCTCTTCGCATTTCAGTTTTGATGCGCTGTGAATGTTTTCTTTCATCAGCAAATATTTTACAAGTATTTTACTTGCTGTAAAATACTTCTATTGTGTTTGGATGGATTTCTGCAGATCCTTGACTGAGATAGAGCGGCTTGATTCTCCATCAGTTTTGCTCTTTTTTTGTTTGTTTGTTTGTTTGTATGTTCTTTTGCTCATTGCTCTTACTTTGCAAAATAAGCCTGGTTAGGTTCAATTTACTTTCTTGTTAGAGGTAGAATTTATTCTGCCTTAAACACAGGTTAAAAGAAACCTCAGCCTTGCACTAGACCAGTGGTTCTCAACCTGTGGGTCGGGACCCCATTTGGGGTCGAACGACCATTTCACGAGGGTCGCCAAACAACACAGTCCGCCATTTTTTCCCCCTTCTCCTTAGCTGTGCTACTCCCTTTTATTCTATTGGCTTTTGAAAGCCCTGCCCTGCCCTGCTGAGCCCGCCAAAAGTCCCATTTTGCAAACGGTACTGCACCAGTTGAGTAGTCCTCGACTTACGACCGGTTGGGGTTTCGCGGCATTAAAAAGGTTGAGAACCATTGCACTAGACACAAGTGAAAAGAAATACCAGGAAATTCCTTTTCATCTGCCTCTTACGTTTTCAGTTGATATTGACAGCCCACTGTCAGGCTTTTTCTTCATAGAATAGAAACTTGCATTTTTTAAAACATCAGCAGCAGCAATGACTCTCTGACTCATCTGCTCTTCAACTCCTCTGTTCTTTTCTTTCCCTGCTGTGCGATAGGAGCATATTTAGAAACTTTGGACCTGGCTCTAAACCACAGCAGGAATATTCCATCTCTTCCCATTGCACCCAGTGGAAGGGGAAGTTGGACATACACAACTCTGCTTGGGCCCTTACAATGAAAGAGTACTTTGCCACTATTCCTGTTATTTATCTTCTTGGAAAACGCCTACTATTGGCGTTCTGCATTCCTTCTCTTCTGAAGGAATACCCAATTATTATTATTTTTTCAATGTATTAGAAACACAAGAAACTAGTGTATTTGGAATTAAATGGGTGATCTACTGGAGCCTTTCTTTCACTGGCAGGATTTGGGACAAATTCCTAACTGGGAATGTGTGAATGACAGCCTGTAAAAATGTCAGGCTTTCTTCAAAGAGATGTCTTTTTCTGAGGCTACATACATCATAACACAGCCATTGCGCTGAGCACTCTGTTTTATTTGGCCCAGGTTGTCTATGAAAGCCACCTTCTCTGCCTATGTGTGGGACTTCTAAAGGCCCTCCGTCTTCAAAAGACCCACCTCTATCCCCCCAATTGTTCTGCCAGGATTATCCAATTTAAGACTGAATAATCTGATATTAGAAGCAACTTACTCTTTGATACTGCACAATTAGTTAACGCTCATTTCCCAGAGACAGGTGGCCTGAGTAGAGGGTCTTTGGATTCATTAGCAGATCTCTCTCTCTCTCTCTCTCTCTCTCTCTCTCTCTCTCTCTCTCTCTCTCTCTCTCTCTCTCTCTCTCTCTCTCCCTCCCTCCCTCCCCCTCTCCTTCTCGCTTCCTCCCTCCCTCCCTCTCGGAAAAGGTGTACAGAGGGAGAAAGCACTTGGTAGATGTGTGCAATTTTGTAAAGGATAACCAATAACTTTATTGTGTATTATCTGTGAGAATGTAAATCTCACGGGCAGTGAGTCAATGCACTTGGACGATAGGATAAATTGATCTATCACCATCATTCATGATAAAGTTAGCGTGTGGTAAGATGGGCAGCCAATAAATTAGATAGATGATAGATAGATAGATAGATAGATAGATAGATAGATAGATAGATAGATAGATATGTAGGTCTTTGGTTATTTGGGTTTTCTCCCACGTCAAATTGGAAGAGTCTTGGCGACATTTCGACGAAGTCTCATTCATCATCTTCAGGCTGGTGTCTTCGGCTTCGTGCTTCTAGGAGCAATGTGTGATCGTAGCTTGGCTCTCACCCAATCAGTTCATACCCCCACTGGCAGTTAAAAGGAAGAAACAGCTACGATCACACATTGCTCCTAGAAGCACGAAGCCGAAAACACCAGCCTGAAGATGACGAACATACAAACACCCGCGAAAACCTCAGAAAACAAATAGATAGATATGAACATACATAGAAAAGAAAGAAAGAAAGGAGGGAAGGAAGGAAGGAAGGAAGGAAGGAAGGAAGGATGGAAGGAAGGAAGGAAGGAAAAAAAGAACAAGACAGAGGGAGGAACTGATCTTTTCTGCAAACCCAAGAGCTTCTTTCTGAGGTTACATGCTTGGAATTCAGCAACTGGCCTCCATGTAACAGCCATATAATTTTCATCTGGAGCAGGAGAGGCAAAATAAGAAGTAAAATTGATAGGTTAATCTTCTGATACTTGAAAAGTGCCGCCTTTATTTTATTTTTAAATCCTCCCCAAAGGAAACCAAATATTCCAACTTTAGACGTTCTCTAGGCTCCTATAAAGGAGAGGGGGAGAGTGTTAAAAAAGTCAAGACGGCATCCACAACTGTGTCACAATGTTTGTACCAGTGTCAACATTCCTCAGTCCTTCAAAAAGGATGGAGTTTTGAGATTATGGGTATTAGGTTGCCTTTTTGATTCCTCTTGCAGATGCTTCTTCTTCTTCTGGAGACCTTAGGTGGTCCTAGGGATTCATTCTGCAAACTTCTAGCCTCAACCATTATGAGAAATAACGACAACATCATCATCATCAACAACAATAATAGAATTGTTGATATGATGGGCGGTGCTGCGGACCAGAGAAGCTAATAAAATGGTTAGATGTTTTACAGTGTTGTAAATGATGGCGTTTATGTTGCTGACAATTGGTCTGAGTGGAGTTCCCTCTTTTGGGCAGTCCCTATATGCATGGATTGGCTTCCCCAGGGTAAAGACGATAGTACTGTGGCTTGTCAATGGCATTAAGAGCTATGATGGCGCAGTGGTTTAGAATGGAGTATCACAGGTTAATTCTGCCCACTGCCAGGAGTTCGATCCCGACGGGGCTCAAAGTTGACTCAGCCTTCCATCCTTCCGAGGTGGGTAAAATGAGGACCCAGATTGTTGGGGGCAATATGCTGACTCTGTAAACCGCTTAAAGAGGGCTGTAAAGAGTTATGAAGTAGTATATAAGTCTAAGTGCTATTGCTAATGCTGTCATCCTTCAGTAGTTGTTGCAGGAAATCAATGACCCTAAACCAGCCATGTCCTGAATGACTGAGAATCCCCACAGATGACAACAATAATAATAATTGTGTTTCAGCCTATTGAAAGGATACGTCCTCAAAAACTCTCTCAGACTCTGGAAATAAAATTCAAGAGAGAATCAACATGGAGATAGAACTTTAAACGATCAAACACATTGACCTAAGTCATAAAACTGATGCCATTAATACCAGCTAGTCATGCCAAGATTAATCATTACTGGAAGATTAATACTGTATATTAGGGATTTACTATTTTAGGCACTAATGGATGGAAATGTGTTTGGCATAGTAAACCACTATTAGCTTGGTGTGCATGACATTCATGCAATAAAACCATTGTTTAATAATGTTAATTGTTATTTATGGCCAACGTTTTTGTACTATTCAGAGTACAAGGAAAGACATGGATCAAAGTAAAGCATTAACACTGTTTACAAATAGCAATAACTGGGTTCATAAGTCACGATAAACCATTTTGTGATTTTTAGACCAACGTATTACAAGTAGAATTTAGTATATAGTATACATCAAACCCAGCTTAGGGCCGGTTTTCTTTTATAGATAATTATTTTTGCTCTTTTAATTCCAGATACCTTTAGAAAAGCAATAGGTTTTTGCATTTAGCCGATAAAGAGCCAGCAATTAGCCAAACAATCACTCAGTCTGAATCTCTATAAAAGGTCTTGTTTATAAAAGTACAGAAGCTTTAAAAGTTCAGATGGTAAATTATTAATATTAATAACAGGAGATTGATACGGTAATGGAATTCTCACTCTGTCTAAAATGAAATGCTGGGTAAGTTTGCTAAGTAGCGCTAGAAATATCCAATATGTGCCTGTAACGTTTCCAATATATTTTTTGTTAGTTGGCTTCAGTTTGCTTCTCACTGAAAGATCAAAGGAATGGATTTAAAGAGTGATCAGCACAGATTGTGTCTTTGAGGTTCACCTCTTCTAGCTCAACTGAACAGGCACGAAATAGATAAATGTTTTGTTTTTCCATTTTACCTGTACACCTACAGGTCATTTTTTTCTATCAGATTCAAATGAAATCTGAGTTTCTGGGCTAGATCTGTTGCATATTCTCTGGAAGGTGTCAACGTGTACTGTCGTTATGATGAGAAGATTTCCTTGTCTTTGAATTTTCCTAAGACTTCTTGGTAAGGTATATCAAACACCAAAGGGAACATGATATAAAAATGTTTCTTTCCAAACTCTTTGAGTTCAACAATTAAAGGTTAACTTGACCTTAGAATAATTACTATTGCTTGTCAACCATTGAGAAGAATAGTATTCTGGCCACTTTTGAACAAGATAGTTAGACGAATATTCCAGTGAATTTTTGCCCATAAGGACTACTTAAGTACTATCAAAGTAACACACAACTACATTTTTGATGGGGTTTTCATAAAATTTTGCATTTAGTAAATTCTTGAGCATGATTGCAAGAATAATGAAAAGTGTTAGGAATGTATTTTTCAAATGAATATAGAAATTACCCTCAAATGCTTTTGAATATTTTCATTTATTTTGTCACCTAAATCTACATACAGGTAGTTCTCAAATTACAACCACAGTGTCAAGACTGCTAACATCGGATGTTCTTGCTTGCCATATATGAAGAAGCAAACATGTTTTATTTAGCCTGCACATCACTTCTAGAGTTAAAGCAGACAATACTAGCCTAGTGGATGGGAAAATATGCTAGTTAACCATAACAATATTTCAGCACAGCATTGCCAAGGTCAGCTGTAACAGGAGGAGCACAGGAGGGACAATTCACACTTCACACTAATTGGAGAATGTGATTGATGACTGTAAAATGAAGGAGTGAGTTATGCTTTGTTACGGGTGATTGGGGGTGGGAGGATTCAGATTTGGCTTCATTATTATAGGTGCCAAAGCTATGTAGCAATAAAAGGATTCTTTAAGGTAAATAAGCCTCAAAGTTCTTTGAAAAGCTGCTTCTTTTCGGAACCATGACACACAGTTGAGCCCAACATTTTTTGCTGCTAAACAAGACAGATTACGTGAGTTTTGCCCCATTTTTATGACTTTCCTTGCCACGGTTCTTAAGTGAATCCCTGCAGTTGTTAAGTTAGCAATTTGGTTGTTAAGTGAATCTGGCTTCCCCATTGACTTTGGTTGCAAAAGGCGATCACATAACCCTGGGACATTGCAACCGTCTTAAGTACATGCCAGTTGCCAAGCATCCAAATTTCGATCGGGTGACATTTGCAACGGGTAAATGTGAAAAAGTCATTGTGTTCAGTTCCACTGTAACTTTGAATGTTTGTAAGTTGAGGACTACCTGTAGAGAGTAATATACAGGTATACATAATTATGGAAGACTATTGCATTCTGGGGATTTTGTTTCCAGGTAAATATTTAAGGATTTGCCAATTTGCAGCCCAATCTAAGCACATTAATAAATGTTTCACTTAGCACCATACATTTTGGGCTCCATTATGGTCGTACATTGAGGACTACCTGTATAACATTTGTGAAAACATGGGTTTCCTTCAGACCTAAGATTTACTGTCAAGTGAGAACGCACAGGTGTGTAGATTTGGAACTGTTTTTCCCTCCCTCCCGAAAAGGCTCAGATCACCAGGCTCCCCGACACCAAAATTACTGCTTTGTGTAATAAAGGGGGATAGGGGTTGTGTTGTGGGTTGTTTAAAGCTAACACCCAAAAACAAAGCTCTCAACTCTTGTGGTTGGTTCAGTGAGTCATTCCTCTCCCAAAACCTTTTGGAGAATAAATGGCTCTAGAAAAATGAAGGCAAAATATAAGCCCCTGTCTTATTGTAGATTTTCACAAGCCAAAATAAAGTTTGGACTTTTAAAAGAAAAATACTGCAATGGCTTCTCTCCCTCTCTCCCTCCCTCCCTCCCTCCCTCCCTCCCTCTCTCTCCCTCTCTCTCTCCCTCTTTCCCTCTTTCTCTCCCTCCCTCTCCCTCCCTCCCTCTCCCCCTCCCTCTCCCCCTCTCCCTCCCTCTCTTCCTCTCCTTCTCCCTCTCCCTCCCTCCCTCTCTCCCTCCCCCTCCCTCCCTCTCCCTCCCTCCCTCTCCCCCTCCCCTCCCTCCCTCTCTCCCTTTCCTCCCTCTCCCTCTTCCTCTCCCTCTCCCTCCCTCCCTCTCTCCCTCTCTCCCTCCCTCCCTCTCTCCCTCCCTCTTTCTCTCTCCCCCTCCCCCTCTTCTCCCCTCCCTCCTCCCTCCCCCTCCCCTCCCCCCTCCCTCCCTCTCTCCCTCCTCTCTCCCTCTCCTTCTCCTTCTCCCTCTCCCTCTCTCCTTCTCTCTCTCTCTCTCTCTCTCTCTCTCTCTCTCTCTCTCTCTCTCTCTCTCTCACACACACACACACACACACACACACCTAATTTTTTGTGATTTTGGCTGCAATGCTTTCCTGGATGCGATTCGCTCTCACTGTTCATGTTAACTTCTTTTATGAATTGTGCACCCACAGAAGCCAACACTGGATTAAAGCAGTTGCGTTTAGACATCTAAAGGCTTTGATTTGTGGGCAGATTAGTAGATTTATGTGCAGTTTAAAGGGAGCTGCATTTTATCAATAGCCAAACAAACCAACAAGCCGTGAAATGCTCTTTTTCATCTTTAACACAGTCACATGATGTTGCCTGCTGTTGGGGAGGAGTTCCACTGTGGTTTGTTTGTTTTTTTTTCTTTTTTCTTTCCGTGCAAAAAGATTTGCTCTGCTCCTCCAAGCTGCAGTTTGAAAAACTGGACAGTGATTTAAAAAAAATGCTTTTTAGACAGGGAAACATTTGGGGCTTGTAACAAGACACCCTGGGCTTTCTTTTGGCTAACCAGCCATGCCAACTCCAGTTTGTTTCTTGTTCCACTTTTAGGTTTGCCTAAAAGTATTTTTTGTATCTCCGTGAAGCTTCCCGCAAACTCGTGGAAAATTTTTGTTTTGTTCTGTTCTTCAGAAAAAAAAAACCTTAAAGAACCCACAAGCTCCTGATACGGTCTTGTGTTCAGATCATAAGTCTGTGGGAGCTCAGAAAGTTTTGGCCACAAGAAGACTGAGATTGCCGTTCATATCACACAAATCCCAAGTCTCTAATTTCTGATGGATTTACTAGCCTGGAAACGATGGAATGAAGAAAGGAAGGGAGTAAAACTGACGTCTGGTTTGATGATGGTGAGGGATCCTTGGTGCTCTCTGAGCTTGGCTGTTTTCTTGAAGGCGATTTGTTACTCAAACTAGGTAACATAATCAGTGCTACGAAAGCTCTGATGATGTTACCTAGTTGGGTAATGAAATGTCTGCAAGAAAACAGCCAAGCTCAGAGTCTTCCAAGGACTCCTCATTTCAACCCTGAACTAGAAATATTCTCCTTCACTGATGGGGATGGTGCTTTTGATCCTGCAAGTGAGTTGACAATTGACTTCTACCCTTGAATGATTTCTGCAGAGACCATCATAGGCTTTATTTCTGGACATCTCAGCTGCTCATTTCTACATCTCTGTCTCTGGTTTGTGGACAGAAGTGAGCAAGTGAGAGGTAAAATTCTCAGGTTAAGACCAGAGTCCTGAACTACACACCATTTTGCTCATACCAGGTGTAACAGGAAAATTCTGCCAAGAGCTACATCTAAGTTTGAGACATTGGCTGTTTTAAGATTTTTAAATTATCCGGAAGGAACCTTGGAGGTCTTCTAGTCCAACCCCCTGCTCAAGCAGGAGAGCCTATGCCATTTGAGATAGGTGGCTGTCCAGTCTTTTCTTAAAAACCTCCAGTGATGGAGCACCCACAACTTCTGAAGGCAAACTGTTCCACTGGTTAATTGTCCTCACTGTTAGGAAATTTCTCCTTAACTCCAGGTGGCCTCTCTTGTTGATCAGTTTCCATCCATTGTTTCTTGTCTTGCCTTCTGGTGTTTTGGAAAATAAGTTGACCCCCCCCCTCTTCTTTGTGGCAGCCTTTCAAATACTAATACTAATCAAGGAGAGAAGCAACTTAGAACTAAGGAGAAACTTCCTGGCAGTGAGGACAATTAACCAGTGGAACAACCTGCCTCCAGAAGCGGTGAATGCTCCAACACTGGAAGTTTTTAAGAAGAGACTGGACAGGCATTTGTCCGAAATGGTGTAGGGTTTCCTGCCTGAGCAGGGGTTGGACTCGATGACTTCCAAGGTCCCTTCCAACTTTATTATTATTGTTGTTGTTGTTGTTGTTATACTGGAAGTCATCTGGAAGAAGGATGCAGTCCCTGGTTAAAGGGATGAAAGATGCCCAGGTGCCCTGGCATGCATCTGGCAATGCCTCAACAGATGGCACTTGCTCATCCAGTTAACCAGAGAAGATACAGGATTCTGTCTGAATACATTTTTTAAAGGCGATGCTCTCTCCAACAGGAAATAGAGTTGTCAAAGCAGCATCAGGAAATAGATGGTTTCTTATCAACAGTAAGAAGGATATCTTATGTGTGTATGTGTGTAATGTTTTGCTGTGTTTTGTTTTGTTTTGTTGGTCTAAAATAAAAATTTAAAAAAAGGAAATAGATGGTTTCTTATGAACAATGAGCCAAATTTAATCTCTCTAACATCCTTCTTGGAAATGCGGAAGGATTCTTAAAAGGTGGCAGCGTTTCTGCATTTGGTTGTTCCTGCTCTAGTTTTCCACCCTTTAGAACAAAAGTGGCCACTGCCTTGGCTCTTTTGTGTTGTTGGAAGCTGGGTTTGACGATCCAGATGGAGTAGAATGAAATTTGAATTCCTGCCTAAGTAGAAGCTAATCGGGGTGTCCTCTAACTTTTTTTAAAGGAAAAAAAAAAGTTACCTCGGTTTTATAGATTGAATGTGTACTCATTGGGAAAGCACAGTCGTATGCTCTTGACGAACCTGCTTTATTACAGTCCTTGAAAGTTCCCTGTTATTTGCCAGATAGAGCTGAGGTAGTGAAATCAGAATCCTAAATTATATTTATGAGCTACATTTATAACGCTATGTGTAATTTCCCGGTGAATAAGGGCTAAAATTCACAGAATATCCAGCCTACTTCCAAGCATTGTCTGTCTGTCTATATCATCTCTCATCTCTCTCTCTCTCTCTCTCTCTCTCTCTCTCTCTCTCTCTCTCTCTCTCTCTCTCTCTCTCTCTCTCTCTCTCTCTCTTTCTCTCTCTCTCTCTCTCTCTCTCTCTCACACACACACACACACACCAAGGAGCTTGCACCATTAGATTAACTGAAATAAAAGCTAATTCTTAACGCCCTTATTTTTTCATCCAAATTTAACATTGATGCCCAAGTCACGTCATCAAGCCATATATACGTCCTGCCCAGTTGATGCTGTCATAGCTTTGGCAGTCTGGTTCTCTGTAATCATTGGGTATCTTGAGTGGGGTAACTTGAGATTTTTAATTCACATATTACATTTGACTTTGCAACAAAGATGAACAGGGGGCTGGAGGCTAAAACGTAAAGAATGATTGCAGGAAGTGGGTTTGTCCAGTCTGGTGAAAAGAAGGACTAGGGGTGATATGATAGCAGAGTTCCAATATTTGAGGGGCTGCCACAAAGAAGAGGGGATCAACCTATTTTCCAAAGCACCAGAAGGCAAAACAAGAAGCAGAGATGAAAACTGAAAAAAGAGAGAAACAACCTAGAACTGAGGAGAAATTTCCTGACAGTGAGAACAATTAACCAGTGGAACGACTTGCCTCCAGAAGTTGTGGGTGCTCCAACACTGGAAATTTTCAAGAAGAGACTGGACAGCCATTTGTCTGAAATGGAATAGGGTTTCCTACCTGAGCAGGGGGTTGGACTAGATGACCTCCAAGGTCCCTTCCAAGCCTGTTATTCTGTTATTCCATTTTCTCCCTTTAGCTCAAACAAGGGATGCTCCTTATATGAGCCAAAACAAACTGGAAATGGAATTTCTGCAGCTTGTATAGTTCAGGTTGCTTCCAGGTGTACTTTCTTTTGATCAATGTACCCATTAAATTTTTTTTTTTACAAACTTTGTATTTTTGTCACAGACCCCCTGGCTGAAAAGATATAAAAGTTGCAGAGATAAATAGGAAAGCAACTTTCATGTAACCACAGAGAGAGTTCTATTTTTGCTTGAAATCAATTTTTTTTATTTCATCCCCTTCTCCCTCTGCTCTCTGCTCCTTAACACGAAGAATTGGGTTTTTTTTTTCCACCCCTGAAGGAAAGGATTCTCTTCTCCCCTTCCCCCCCCGGGTTTTTTTTTTTAAACGGATTGTGTTTTTGTTGAAACAATTGGGCAATGTTCTTGTGGCACGCCAACTGTAATACCACAGGAAGAACTGCATCCCCTGGAAAAATCTCCAGAAGCTCTATGGTATTTCTAAAAAAACATGAAACATTTTTGAAAATCATCTTGGATATTACAGTTGCTTCCAATAACTTATTTTGTGTGTGTGTGGTGGGAAGGAGTATCTTTTGCCCTTTGTGATGAAGCTCCTTTTAGACTTTTTTCCTCTGCCTCAGAGGTCCCCAATCTTGCTGGCTGGGAAATTCTGGGAGTTGAAGTCCACAAGTCTTAAAGTTGCTAAGGTTGGAGATCCCTGCTCTGCATTAGGGGGATTTAGATCTGATGTTCCTCACATTGGTTCTTTCCAATAGAGAGCAGAGGGGAAAATGGTCTTAAAGGAGAAAGAGCTGCTATCAGTGTAATGGGCAGATAAGAAGGATTTGAGCCTGGGCCAAGAAAGTAACGTGGGAAAAGGTCTCAGATAAGACCCTCCCTACTTTACATGAAGAGATATTGAGGGAATAAAGAATTGAGGCCTTTGAACTATGGTGCTGGAGAAGACTCCTGCGAGTCCCCTGGATTGCCAGGTGATCAAACTGGTCAGTCCTAGAGGAGATCAACCCTGACTGCTCTTTAGAAGGCCAGATCCTGAAGTTGAAACTCAAGTACGTTGGCCACCTAATGAGAAGGAAGGACTCACGGGAGAAGGGCCTAATGCTGAGAAAGATTGAGGGCAATAGAAGAAGGGGACGACAGAGAATGAGGTGGCTGGATGGAGTCCCTGAAGCAGGAGGCGTGAGCTTAAATGGACTCCAGAAGATGGTAGAGGACAGGAAGGTCTGGAGGAACATTGTCCATGGGGTTGCAATGGGTCGGACATGACTTCGCAACTAACAACAACAACTGAGGGAATGGGAAGGACACTCAGAATTGCAAGAGCCTATTACTATACAGGTAGCCCTTGACAATTCGCATAGTGACCATTGGAAGTTACAATGGCAGTGGAAAAAAATGACTTCTGACTGTTTTTCACACTTCTGACCATTGCAGCATCTCCGCAGTCACGTGATCAACATTTGGACGCTTGGCAATTGGCATGTACTTAGACGGTTGCCATGTCCCAGGGTCACGTGATCCCCTTTTGCGATCTTCTGACAAGCCAGATTCACTTAAGAACTGTGGCAAGAAAGCGCATAAAATGGGACAAAATTCATTGAACAAATGTCTCACTGAACAACATAAAGGTTAGGCTCCGTTGTGGCCGTAAGTCAAGGACTTGCCTGTGTACAGTGATCACGATTAAGTGCTGCTTCTTCCTGGTGATAAATGGTTGTTTTTCACTGCATTATTTTGCTGCGACAAGGAATTGACTGTGTTTATCGCCCTGAGAAGAACAAAGGATCTTTGGGGAAAATGTCCCCTAGGGCCAAGCAGCTGATGCAGTTGCTCCGTCAGGGCAAACAAGTAACTTTCTAAACATTCTCTTGTACGTACAGATTTTTCCCCGGGGTTCCATTTTTGTTTGCAGCAACAAAAGGAATGAAGTCAAACTTTCCTGAGTCGATTTTAAAGGCCAGTAGCTGTTTCAAGAACCCCAACTTTCTGAAATGTAAGGGAAACACTTGGTCTCCTCCAAATGCTGTGGCGAAGTTGGTCTTTTCATAGCTTCCAGGGACAAAATGAATTTTTCAGCATCTCCCATTTGTCTCCCAAGAGCAAGATGAGATGAGAGCGAAGGACTGGTATTTACTTTGAGAAATCAGGGCTAGATTTTCGACTAAGCCCGTCAGATTGGTCTAATAAAGCCCTGAGGTTTAGCTCAAACTTTCTAGAAAAGAGGGACATTTTGTCTTTTCATGCAACATATTAAAGGATCTGCAAGCTCTAGTAATAAAAGTCAAGGAACACAGTGAAGAAATTGGGCTAAATTTAAAGAAAATTAAAGGACAACAGACAGCCTTAGAATTGACAGTAAAAATAAATAGATTGTGTCTTTTTGGATTAACCATTAACAGCAAACAATTAAGAAATACTCCACAGCCTAGCACTTGGTAGAGCACCCATGAAATCCTTGGAAAAAATATTTAGATGCATGATGTGCCTATACCAATTAAGATCAGACTAATGCAAGAAGCAGTGGTATTCCCCAGAGGACTCTATAGAAGTGAGAATTGGATAGTAAAGAAACACTTTAGAAAGCTGGTTCTAATGCTTTGAATCACAAACTATGTCTCACTTGCTTTGGCCATGTCATGTGTGGGAATTCACTGGAGAAAGCAATTATGTTTGGGAGAGTTAGCAGTAAAAGGAAACCAGGCCATAAAAGAACATGGTGGCTGGGTACTATCAAAGCTGACACCAGCCAGAGCATAGAACAACTCAAAGAAGTAGTGCAAGATCAGAAGATGTGGAGAGAGAATCCATAATGTCCATAGACTCGCCCAGAGTTGGACATGAATGAATGGATAACATCTTCATCAATGTTTTTGAACTTTGGTACTGGAGACTTCTAAGAATGTCATGGACAACTAGAGAAACAATTCATGGATCACTAACAAATGAACTCAGAGTTCTCCTTTGAGGTACAAATAATCAGGCTCAAATGATCCTACTTCAGACACATTAGGACCTAACTTCTCTGGAAAGAGAAGACGATGATCAGCAGCACGATGGATGGATTCAATTACAGTGGTGATAGGTGCCTGGTTGGGAGATGTGAAAGATCAGGTCATGGAAACCATGGACAAAATCTCTCTAAGTGGTCACTAAGAGTTGACACCAACATGATGGCATATCGTTAATCAGCTTTAAGCCTTGAATGATATGAAGGAGCTGTGGAACAATGTCTTTGTGTTGTTTTCATCAATGTCTACAGACGATCTCTGTCTTGCACACACTTGGTGACAGGCCAATAATTTTCAGTTATTTTCTTCCGATGAATGGTTAGCAGAACAAGTACCGAAGTGTCCCAAAGGTGCTTTTTCAAGAGGCAACTGGACTTCCTTGTTATTCTTTGAAGACTTTTCGCTTCTCATCCAAGAAGCTTCTTCACCTTCGACTGGATGGTGAGGAATGGGAGGATTTATATACTCCTTGCAGTCATCTGGTTGTTAGGACTCTTTCTGAGCGTCATTGAGGCCACTTGGAGATTTATTGGTGTCCTCAGGGTCACCTGAACGGTGCAAATGGGTGTGGAGCATTCTTGGAACTGTTGAAAGATAAGCTCTACACCCATTTGTACCACTCAGGTGACCTTGAGGACACAGATAAACCTCCAAGTGGCCTCAATGACTCTCTACAAGAATGCAAATGACCAGCTGTCTGCAAGGAATATAAATTCTTCCATTCCCCACCGTCCAGTCAAAGAAATTTCTTGGAGGAGAAGCGAAATGTCTTCAAAGAAAAACAAAGAAAGTCCAGTTGCCTTGCGAAAAAGCATCTTTGGGACAACCATGACTTGGAGGACTGAGAATCATTTAGCTGTGCCAAAGTGAGCTGTGATCATCTGGGTAGTTTTGGACATTTAGACCAGTGGTTCTCAACCTTTTTAATGCTGCGACCCCCAACTGGTTGTAAGTCGAGGACTACTCAACCGGTCGTAAGTCGAGGACTACTCAACTGGTGCAGCACCGTTTGCAGAATGGGATTTTTGGCGGGCTCAGCAGGGCAGAGATAGCCTGGACAATTCCTATTGGCTTTTGAAAGCCAATAGAATTAGACTCTATTCAAGAGAGTCTATTCTATTGGCTTTCAAAAGCCAATAGAATAAAAGGGAGTAGCACAGCTAAGGAAAAGGGGAAAAAAATGGCGGACTGCGTTGTTTGGCGACCCCCGTGAAATGGTCGTTCGACCCCAAATGGGGTCCCGACCCACAGGTTGAGAACCACTGATTTAGACATGTTTAATTTCTTTTGGAACCCAATCTGATTTCCTCTCCGTATCTCTTTGTATTTATATGTGGTGGTTTTTTTCTCCTAGGCTGTGGGTTTTCTGAGTACAGTTTTATTTGGCAACGATGCGGTTAAGTTTGAATAAAGCAATGCGGAAAGGTTTTTTTTAATCAGCTACCTCTGATTATAGCAGACCGTACATTCCGTTCTTCATCCCTCCATTTCTCTGGTTTTGTAGCTCGCTAATGATTAAATAATATTTAAACTGATTGGATGCCACACCAAGAACTCCCAATTATTGGAGCACAATTAATAAATAAATACCCTAGGCCTTAAAAAGGTCCAGCTAAAAAGAATTGATGCAGTCCCCAGAAATCTGCAAAAGTTGCTGCTAAATTGTAAGCTTCAGTAAGCCCTAGGGGAAAATTATCAAATGCATGTTTGTAATCATTTTCTAAATCAAACGAAGTCAAATTTATTTATTTGTTGATTCTGGCCATAACTACGATTCTTTGAAGTGCAGTCCTAGACAAAATGTAAGCTTTTGTTTAGAAAAAGTTGCACTTTGGTTTAACAAATGAAACAGTCAAGAAAAACAACACACTTATCTACACTCCATCACCAACTGCTACAATTATCAATTGTGTGTGTGTGTATACACACACACTTAAAATGGCATTGTTTAAGTTTCCAGATATGGAAAATCAAATCTGCGTAGCCCCCTTGCACTTCCCTGATTTCTTGTCACTTAAAGTCACTGCAATTTTTTTCTCTTTATATTTACACATTCCACTGTAGTTTTTTCACATAAAAATTATAAAATGCAGCTTTTAATCTCAGATCATAACAGAGCCATATGGGAAATAAACATTTCTAGTATATATATATATAAAAAGAATTCCAGAGAACAGAAGCCAACAGTAAGAGAATATACAGCGGTTCAGATCATTAAATCTATTCAGGCACACCTCTTTTTTTCCCTAACTTTCTGGCTTTGAAGTCATTTTGAAGTCATTTTCAGCCAAGACTCCTGATTTAATGAATTGGAACGTGAATAATATCTGGGTCACAACTCATTCAGTCCTCCTCTTGAACAATCATTCGTATTTCACAAAGGATCAAACTAGCAAACATTGCGGTTTTCTGGGGAAGCATTTTCGAATTGAGCAGATTGGAAATATCTGCTCAATGTCGAAATAATTGTGGTGTTTCCAAGTTTACCCCTAGATTTCGTAGATGTGTTGATCTTAAAGACAGACAAAAATACATTCTTGCAACTGGCTACGGAGGCACAGGGCACTGTCTGTCTTGCCATTTCACACACTAGTTAATGACGTACTGTTTTGGTCGTGTGCTGCAAAGTATTTCCGCAGTCCCCTGCCAGCATGATAAACACTATAGCTAGAGATGCAACAGAAAGTCACTCAGTTCTCATTTAGTTTTTGTTATTGTTGTTGTTTACATCAGATGAACTTTAATCATGGTTTGAAATGTGCTGTACTTTAATTTCGCAACGCAATTCAAGAGCAGCAACGTCACTAAAAGGGGATCAGCACAACATGCCTAGGAGCCCTGTAGTGTTAGGAGGATAAAGTGAGAAGGCTCCAGTCTCAAATACAGGTACGCTTAGTGACTGTTCAAAGTTACAACGGCAATGAAAGAAATGACTTACGACGGTTTTTCACACTTACGACCATTGCAGCTTCCCCATGGCCATGGGAACGAAATTCAGAGGCTTGGCAACTGACTCATAGTTATGACGGGTTGCAGTATCCTGGGGTCACGTGATCCCCTGTTGTGAGACTTTCTGACAGGCAAAGTCAATGGGGAAGCCCAGATTGACTTAACAACCGTGTGATTAATGACTGCAGTGCTTCACAACTGTGACGAGAAAGGCGGTAAAGTGATGCAAACCTCCTTAGCAAAGTCTCATTTAGCAACAGAAACCTGAGGCTCAGCTGTGGTCATAAGTCCAGGGCTACCTGTACGTGCAGCCTTAATGTATGAGAGAGGCCTGAGTTTTAAAAAGCAAAAAACAAAAAACAATCTCCTAAGTTGGAAATGGGGAGAACAGAGAGAAGCCCCTTGTAATAGGGGTCCTGCCAAGTCTTGAGTATATTAATCATAGTCCCCAGTCGTCAGAAACTGTCCAACTCTGTTTCCAAAGTTGGAGAGAAACCGCAAAACCTATTTCTTATCATTGATGCGCAATTCATCAAGCACATTTCTCCCATTGCTGTATTTTCTTTTAAATTTGGGCGCTTAGATAGCATGCATAATAATAATAATAATAATAATAGTAATAATAATAATAATAAAGCGAATTTGTCAATGCCAATAGTGTTCAAGTGGTGCTCCAGTTGTTTTGGGATTGCACCCAAGGAGCCTGGTAGTACCAATAGTCATAGGCTCCTTGGGTGCAATCCCAAAACAACTGGAGCACCACTTGAACACCATTGGCATTGACAAATTCGCTATTAGTCAATTGCAAAAGGCGGCCTTACTAGGAACTGCTTCCATCCTGCGACGATATCTGTAATACCATCAAACATCCACATCTGCCTATCCCAGGTCCTGGGTAAGGACTCGATAGGTAGACAAAATGCCAAATCCAGTCTGAACATCTGGCTGACTGTGCGATGATCCATAATAATAATAATAATAATAATAATAATAATAATAATAATGAAGTTGGAAGGGACCTTGGAGGTCATCGAGTCCAACCCCCTGCTCAGGCAGGAAACCCTACATGGCTGTCCAGTCTCTTCTTAAAAACTTCCAGTGTTGGAGCATTCACCGCTTCTGTAGGCAGTTTGTTCCACTGGTTAATTGTTCTCACTGTCAGGAAGTTTCTCCTTAGTTCTAGGTTGCTTCTCTCCTTGATTAGTTTCCATCCATCGCTTCTTGTCCTGCCTTCAGGTGCTTTGGAGAATAGCTTGACTCCCTCTTCTTTGGGGCAACCCCTGAGATACTGGAACACTGGTATCATGTCCCCCCTCATCCTTCTCTTCGTTAGGCTAGCTAGACGTTCCCAATTCCAGCAGTTGTTCCTTATATGTTTTAGCCTCCAGTCCCCTGATCATCTTTGTTTCTCTTCTCTGCACTCTTTCTAGAGTCTCATCTTCCATTATTGCATGCTTTACTTTTCTTTGCATGTTTACGTAAATGTAAGCCGGCGGGTCTTCCAGGCAGAATGCGGCAAAAAGCATACTTTTTTCTTCAATATTCTGAGAAACCGGTGCTTAACAGTAAGATATCTTCTCTGTTAATGGAACTGAAAGTTGCTGGAATAAATTAGATGGCATGAACAGGCTCTGGGGAAATTCTTGGCATCGTTTCACAGAAGCACGCGCACAGTTCTTTTCCTTACCTTGGTTAATCGCTGCAGTGTGCAAGCAGGCTGGTTGCTTTAGGTCAGCAGAAAGGAGAGAATTTTTTTTTTCTCCTAAGGATAATTTTCTTAGTTTTAATAAACTAGTAGTGACATAAACCTGAGGCCCCCAACTTTTTGGGCACCAGGGACTGGTTCCATGGAGAGAGGTTTTTCCATGGACCGGAGGGTGCGTGGTTTTGTGTGCTTCCTGCATCCCGCAGATGGGGTTTTGCTTGTTTGTATGGCATGCTGCAGCCCAGTGCCAGTCCATGGACCAGGGGTTGGGGACCCATGACATAAAGGACCGTCTTGCATCCCAGATGTCTGGCCATATTGCTTGCAGATGCTGTTCTGTCTAGGATGGTTGCCCATCTGGATCTGGTGCCGTTCTTATATTGTCAATCTTTCTGCTGGTCCAAAACTGCACTTTATTCGTTCACTCTCTTAGCGTCGCTGAGATTTGCCTCCTTCATAAAGACATTCAGAGACTGAGTTTACTGCATTTTGAGTATAAAAGCTTTTAACTTCAATTGACATCAATTTAGAAGTAATACATGAGCCTTCAGAAACATTATCAAGTGATTTTGCCAACCGAGTTGTGAGAAGCTTCAGCGTCTGTGTTTGCGTGGTGTGTATGTTTATGCCACATTTAAGGATTAGGATGCTCTAGGAATCTTAGCACTTTATTTTATTTTTCTTAAATTGGGCGTCTTATTTTTATATGCTGTTTCTATATCATTAGAGCTTAATAGCATCATCTAGCATCCTCAGGATTATTGCCGTGGGACTCAGTCTTAGTTAACCATGTTGCTCACAAGGAATCATCTTGTACTGTAATAATAATAAAGTTGGAAGGGACTTGGAGGTCATCAAGCAGTATTCCAAGTGTGGCCTCACCAAGGCGTTATAAAGTAGGATTAATACTTCACGAGATCTTGATTCTATCCCTTTGTTAATGCAGCCCAGCACTGAGTTGGCTTTTTTGGCAGCTGCAGCACATGGCTGGCTCATATTTAAGTGATAGTCCACTAGGACTCTGAGGTCCCTCTCACAGTTACTACTATTGAGCAAGGTACCCCCCTATACTATACCTATACATTTGGTTTTTCTTGCCTAAATGTAGAACCTTGCTTTTTTCACCACTGAATTTCATTTTGTTAGATAGCACCCAGTTTTCAACAGCATTTGTATCCCCTGAAATCCTGGGTCCAAATTCAAATTACCATATGCAAAAGTAATGCCACAAAAGTTTTAGCTGTTGATGCATTTTCGTCCTGTTCCTGGACTTTCCCACTGGAAGACTGGAAGAAGAGGAAGTCAATACATAATTGAGTTTCCCCATATTTTCCCTTCCCACAGAAAGCTGGGTATCAAAAACTCAGCTGAGCAGTCCTTCCCTGTATGTAAATATAAAGATAAATACAAATATCAAATATCATTCTGTTTCCTTTCTGTAAGTGGACAGCAGTTACCCTGTAGGAATGCATTAAGTACCTCTTTGTCAAGGCAATTTCTCAGGCTTTGATAAATACTTTCAAGACTAAATAATGGTTAGTCCTTGAGCACTAAGTACTGAACAGGGCCACCAGCTGTGGGAAATAGGACGGGATAACTGTTTTATTTACAATATTTGTTCGTTTATACATTGCAATTTAGACACTGCTCCAGTCCAGACACTCTGAGTGTCTTATAATAACCATACACAAAATACAATTAAAACAACAAAAGAGCCACAAAATAAATACAAATCCTCCAAAAATAATACTTCCCCACCTTGGGTGTAGCTTGGTCCCTCAAAAGTTTTGCAGAAGAGGCATGTTTGGGATCCCTAATAATGGAGCAGCATTTTAAAGGACTCTGAAAATATAAATGGTTATCTAAAAATGCAAATCCCATTGCTATTCTTAAATGTCCTCTTAGCATGTAAGCAGCCCAATAATTTTGGATTGATTGATTTATGGGCCATCAAGTCACATAGGTAATTTTCTCTAATCTGTTCATTTAAGTGTTGAAGTGTTAATACCACTTTACAACGCCTTGGTAAAGCCACATTTGGAATGCTGCATCCAGTTTTGGTCACCGTGATGTAAAAAAGATGTTGAGACTATGGAAAGAGTACAGAGAAGAGCAACAAAGATGATTAGAGGGCTGGAGGCTAAAACATATAAGGAACGGTTGCTGGAGTTGGGTATGTCTAGTTTAACGAAGAGAAGGACAAGGGGGGACATGATAGCAGTGTTCCAATATGCCACAAAGAACAGGGAGTCAAGCTATTCTCCAAAGCACCTGAAGGCAGGATAAGAAGCAACGGATGGAAACTAATCAAGGAGGGAAGCAACCTAGAACTAAGAAGAAATTTCCTGACACTTAGAACAATTAATCGGTGGAACGACTTGCCTCCAGAAGTTGTAGGTGCTCCAACCCTGGAGGTTTTTATGAAGAGATTGGACATCCACTTGTCTGAAATGGTATAGTATTTCCTGCCTGAGCAGGAGTTGGACTAGATGACCTCCAATGTCCCCTCCAACTTTATTATTATTATATTATTACTATCCTTAAGTGTCCAATGATGCAGTTACCACTCTAACTGAGTCCACCACTTTGATGGTAGTCATATAATTTACAGTATTTGAAATGTCTGCAAGACAACAGTGAAACTCAGAGAGCACCCAGGACCTTGAGCTACAGTTATTCTCTTCTATGGCATTTGATTTGATTTCTTTGATTTGTTTGATTTCTTTGTGTAGTTGAATTCTTGCAGGAGTAATTTTTATAGCTGTGGAATTCCATGCTGAATTAGTTTGGGGTGTTGTAATTTGGTCGGTGTCAGATGCTGTGTTGTAATTTCTGTTATGTCTTGTATAAAGGTTTCAATTCCGTGATGGTCTTTGGGTATTTTAGCAGTTTTGTTTTGAATGGGTGGCTTGCTGTTGGTTGTTATTGTTATTATTGTCAGCATCTAGCCAATATAGTGGCTTGAACTTGGAGCAAAATTTATGTGTTGAGGTTTTGGGATTGACGTCTAAGATTGAATTCCAGCTATCCCAAAGGGACTTTAATAGAAATTCCCACTATCAAATGCAGGATTATGGAGATCCTGTAAATTATTTTACAGAGTTTATACTGAAGGAAACTGTTGCAGTATTATTATTTTTTTCATTTTACAAAATATTCAACGCATGCAGAGTGGAATGGAGATAATTTTCCATTTCAGGAATCCTCTGTTATTGTCGTGTATGTTTGTCACTATTAGTAGGACCTGTAGCAGAAGTAGCAGCAGAAGAAATAATATTTACAGTAGAGATTAATAATAACAGTAATGGAGAACTGGCTATTTTTTCTGACTAAAAAATAGTAATAACAATAACTGGAATATGTTTGGTAAAACTTATGCAACATTCTAAGCATGGCAGAGATATTAGGGGTTGAAGGCATCCATTCTCAATGGTTGACCTTGCTTGCTTCTTAAAATTACACAAAAGCAATATTCGGAAATGACATTGATGGGCCAAAGATGGACAGAAGCATAACGGGCGCTTTCTTCCTCCTCAATGCCCTATTCATTTTCACGAAAAGATCAGTGTGGATTTTTCCCCCCTTCTCTCTCTTTCTCTCTCTCTCTCTTAAAAGAGTCTTCTAATTTAAGGTCTGGCTTTGACCATACGTCATAATCTCTGTGGAAACAAAGATCACCACTGTGATGCAATTGCTCAGCCAACACACTCTGCTTTGTAGAGAAATGGAGGGTAGGTGCAGCTAATTTTAGGATTTTTGCATTCTGTCACTCAGTCCCTTCCTCCTCCCCCCCCCCCCCCGCAGTTGCAGACAATTTCCTTTCCAATAGGAGAAGGATTTCTTTGGGACAGAGATTGGCTTCTGAATCTGAAACTGAGCGGTATTTCTTTCTTTTTTCTTTTTTAGATAAAAGATTGGGCAAATGTTCATTTTTCTGCTGAATTTTTATCCACTGTATTAGTATTCCCTCTTAAGAGCAAACCATAAATAGGACAATCATTTTTGCTTGCTCAGGACTGTCCTTCTCTCTCTCCATCTCTCCATCCATCCACCCATCCACACCCCCCACACCATCCATCTATCTATCTATCTATCTATCTATCTATCTATCTATCTATCTATCTATCTATCTATCTATCTTATATCTCTATTTAATGCATACATGTAGTCGCCAAAGGAGGTCACGTGACCCAGGGACACTGTAACCTTCATAAATATGAGTCAGTTGCCCAGCGTCTGAATTTTGAAACACCTGGGGATGCCACAACAATCGTTAAGTGTGAAAAACGGTCATAACTCCCATTGTACGTTTGAATGATCACTAAATGAACTGTTGTAAGTTGAGGACTACCCGTATACTGCCCATCGCAGTGACTCTGGGCTGCTTAAGGTCAGATGTGCTTACATCAGGGGTAAGAGAGACCTAATTTGGAAGCACGTAAGAGATGGGGCTGAAAGAAACCACAGAGGTTGATCCTAGCAGACATCTAAATTGATCTCTTCAGGCAACGTAGTAGTATGGATTAGGCCCAGAGACGTATGAAACTAAGCCCAGGGCTGGTCATAACCTTAAGGCCACAGGTTGACCATCCCTGGAAAAACGTTGATGCCAAAGAGTGAGTTGGTGGCCTACAGATTCACCTACTAGCTTGCTCCGTTCTTCTTTGGAGATTCTCAGCTTTCGGTATTGCTCATTGCTGACGTCATCGCACTGAACATTTTCATCAAATTTCCTGTTGTGTTCATCTGGGATTATGGGATTTTAGCAGCCAGACCCCTGCTACCCTCTCCATCAAGGCTGCATACAAGGGAGGCCCCCCCAGGCCAGATGCCTTCGGAAGAAAGGATACGTGATTCAACGCAGCCTCTCTAAGTCAATAAAATAGGCGTTCAGCTTTCATTCATCCGCTCAGGGCATTTAAACAAACCGTTTAAACAGTGCTTACAGTCATGTTCCACTCTACAGAGTTTGTATGTGTTTTAATCTGCTTTTGTTATCATTAGGTTTTGATTTTTAGAGCGCAAAAGTTCAGCTTTTCCTGTGGTTTCTTGTTTGAATACTCGTATATCTGCCCCTCAGATCTTGTTCTATCTACAGAAAGCATTTCCCACAACGGTGCATTCCCCCCCCCCCGTCTTTCTTTTCTGACAATTACAGGCGGTCCTTGACTTACAACCAGTGGTGGGATTCAGGCAGTTCGCACCACTTCGGCAGAACCGGTAGCTAATTTTTTGTTGCCCAGGCCCAGAATGGACTTCCGGAAGTGGCATCCACAGAGAGAACTGGTTGTTCACATATTTGAATCCCACCACTGGATAGATAGATAGATAGATAGAGAGAGAGAGAGAGAGAGAGAGAGAGAGACAGACAGACATAGATACAGTGGTGGGATTCAGCCGGTTCGCACCACTTCGGCAGAACCGGTAGCTAATTTTTTGTTGGCGGACCCAGAATAGACTTCCGGAAGCAGCATCCACAGAGAGAACCGGTTGTTCACCTATTTGAATCCCACCACTGCTTACAACCATTGGTTCAAAGTTACAACAGCACTGGGAAAAAGCGACCAGTGACCATTTTTCATACTTGCAACTGTTACATCATCCCCAGGGTCACATGATCAAAATTCAGCCTGCGGGGGTCATGCCATCCTCTTTTATGACTTTCCGACGAGCAAAGTCCACGAGGGCTGCCAGATTCACTTAACAACTGTGTGACTAACTTAACAGCTGCAGTGGTTCCTTTAATAGCTGGGGCAAGAAAAGTTGCGAAATGGGGCAAAGCTCTCTTAACGACTCTCTGGCTTAGTGACAGAAATTTTGGGCTGAGTTGTGGCGATTAGATCAAGGATTACCTGCATTTATCTTCTTCTTTTAGGTGGGTTAAATTTGTTTCCGTCTGCCCTTTAGATGTATTCACTTTAAATATTCAGGAAGTTCTGTGTTGTAGCTGGAGGCACACGCACAAACACACACGCGCGCATGCACACACACACACACACACACACACACACACACACACACTTCCCAGAAGTTTGCAGCTTATGATATAGTGTACTTAGCTTTATCTGATCAATTAATGAATGAAATACTGAACTTTAAACTTTTATGGCACTTGTAAGCACTGCAGTTTGTTTACTGGCATTTTATCCATTTATCCACTCTCTTTTCTTTTTCTTTTTTTTTGGTAGTTATTTATTGTGGATTTTCCTCTCGAAATTGTTTTGATAAATAAATACCAAATAAAATAAATCCTGCATAATACTGAGCTGAGTGGACAACACCACAAACACAGCCAGGTCACACTGGGATCCTCGCGTTGTGAAGAACACGGGTTCCACCAGATATTCCTATATCTAAGCCTATAGGACAGAGTTTTGCAACCATGGCAACTTTAAGATGTCTTGTCTTCAATTCCCAAAATTCCCCAGCCTGCCATGGCAGGCTGGGGACTTCTGGGATTGAAGGACATTCACCTTTAAGACGCGTTGAAGTTGCCAAGGTTGAGAAACATCTATCTACTTATAATCAGTGGTAGGAACGACCGTAATATCTTGCCTGGTGCAAATGAAGAAACTCTGGGACATTAGTGATGTTTGTTTATTAAACATCACCAATGCCAGCAAGCTTGAGCATTGCCAGCAAACAAAGAAATGCTTTCTTTGTTCATGACTTGTTTGTTCAAAATAAGAACTCCTGGGGGGCAAAGCTGGTCCTTGGAGAACCCTGTTGCTATAGGTGCTGGTACTCCGAGTATCATTAAGGGTGACAACATAACAGCTAAGGCTCTGTTTCTCTTTGTAAGTAAGAGTCATTAGCTGTTTAATGCATCCACTTTACTCCGCCTTCAGAACCATTTTTTCCCCCTTGAGATCCTTAACAGTTGATCATTATCGCAAGTTTATTTATTTATTTATCATTTGGAGCAGCGTGGTGGCCTAGAGGTGGAGCTTTCGGCTTACAATCAGAAGGCTGTGAGGCTGATCCTAAGTAGCGGTTGATATTTCCCTCTCTGGGTGCAATGAGTAATTGTCTGCTGTGAATTCCTCACAGGCGTTAGGAAGGGCATCTGGGCAGTAAAGGCTGAAGCGTCATTCAATCGCCCCAACGCCACTCCGATGAAGGGATTACAGCAGGGGTGTCAAACTGGCGGCCCGCGGGTCAGATGTGTCATCCGGAAGCCCGCCCACCCCATTTCCAGCAATGGCAAAACTGTCCCGATATGTTGTGCGATGTCACGTGACGTCGCGAGTTTGACATGTCTGGATTACAGGGTTGTTAAAAGAAAAAAATGTATTTATCATTTATTTATTATTGCAAATTTATGGGTCCCACCATTAGAACTCTGGGGCAGAAAGTTTAACACTCCAGTCCGAATATTCGCTCTCTCTAATCAACTTTAATATCAAATGTTTCTTGATTTCTTTTTGCACTTTCAGCAAATGACGGCGTACACAGACTTTTAAAAACGAGCAGTTCCTCTAATTAAACTTTAGCCTCACTAATTCACACTTGGCTCCACTGATTTATGAACTAAGAAGAGCCTCAGTTGTGTAATCTCCTCATTTTGAATCAATTAAAGCTTACAGTTCCAATATCATATCGCTGAAAGAAATTGATTTTAACTCCGCCTAAGGCAAATTCCTAGAAAAATAACAGGGGGGGGGAGAGTAATATTTCCTTCAGCAATATGACTTTTATTAAGGTAATGCATAACCAAGCTTTGAAAACGCAGATTTACCTAAATTCAAAAAGAGCAAAATGAAATCTCTCTCTCTCTCTCTCTCTTTAAAATCTCTTAAAATTATATTTTGCATTGGCCCAAAGACCATTAAATGCATGTTAAACACAGGTGTAATACAGGTGTATTTGTTGACTTACAACAGTTCATTTAGTGATCGCTCAAAGTTTCAACGGCAGTGAAAAAACCTGACTTATGACCGTTTTTCACCCTTAACGACCGTTGCAGCATCCTCGCGGTGATGTGATTCAGACGCTTGGCCACTGACTCATGTTTATGACGGTAGCCGTGTCCCGGGGGTGACCTTCTGACGAGCAAAGTCAAGGGGCAGCCAGCTCCACTTAACAACCGTGTTATCAATTTAACAAGTGCAGTGATTCTCTTAGCAACTGTGGCGAGAAGGATCGTAAACTGGGGGCAATACTCACTTAACAAACGTCTCACTTAGCAACAGGAATTTTGGACTCCATTGGGGCCGTAAGTCGAGAGCTTCCTGTAGTTTTCAGAAGAACGCTGGACCCCTGTTTGCAAGGCGTTTGCGGATGGCCTAAATGTGCTTTGCGAAGGCTATTCAGGCATTACGTTTGTCCAGCAATTCTCAAGCGACCAGAAAGAAAAAACTGGAACAACAAATGACTAATTTAAAGCCCTTTTACGGTAAACCAGCTTTAGTCATTAAATTGCATCATAAGGATATGTCTTCAGAAACGTTGGTAGGCTGACCTCGTGCCATCATTTGCAGGAGGTGCACATAAATTCATAACTGATCCCTTCTTCTGGCAGTGACCAGTTGAGTTTTACTATTTAAAGGGACAAGAACAGCTGGAATTTAAAAAAAAAATCACTTTTGATTTAAAGAAGAATGACCCTACATACATTGGAGGGCAATGAATCAATCCATAAGTCTTAAGCAGGGGGGGAGGCTGGACTAGAAGACCTCCAAGGTCCCTTCCAACTCTGATTCCTCTCCTCTCCTCTCTCCTGTCCTGTCCTGTCCTTCTTCCTCCTCTCCTCTCCTCTCCTCTCCTCTCCTCTCCTCTCCTCTCCTCTCCTCTCCTCTCTCCTGTCCTGTCCTGTCCTGTCCTTCTTCCTCCTCTCCTCTCCTCTCCTCTCCTCTCCTCCTTCCTGTCCTGTCCTCTCCTCCTTTCCTCTCCTGCTTCCTCTCTTCTCCTGTCCTGTCCTGTCCTCTCCCCTCCCCTCCTGTCCTCTCTCTTCCCCTCCCCTCCCCTTCTCTCTGTTCTGTTCTGTTCTGTTCTAGGAGAGGACCAACCTAGAACTAGGAAGAATTTTCCTGACAGTACAATTAGAATAGGTATAGAGATTTGGGTGTGCTCTGTAACTCTAGCAGAAAGTCACTTATGACTCAAAACTGCCCCATGTTTAGCATGTTCAGTGTGAGCTCTGGGAAAACGTGTACCTTTGTCCTTTTTAATCTGGCGAATAAAAAAGCAAACTCACTTTGGGACTCCTTGTTCTTTGGCTGTTCCAACTTCTGATTACTGTTGACTCTAAACCGCCGGAGCAGAGTTGTCTTGCACCTTTCCTTTTGCATCGTTTTGTATCGAGAGATGTTGTAAATCCATTAGCTTAAATTGCACTAACCGGTTGTAAAAAAAAAGAGGCAAGAAGCCAGGTGGAGAGCACTCACATTTGTTCGGCCCTTGCCGTATTCAACATTGATTGTGGGTTTGACAGGGTGGTTATTTAAAAATAATGGAAATAGCTACTTGCAAAGGGCACGGGGTGGTGGTGGTGGACTTGGCTAAAGAATAAGTGTGGTATTTGGGACAGAAAGAAGAATAAAGAAGAATATTTGTAACTCAGGGTTCAAAGGGGCCCTTAGTGCTCTTTGGGCTTAGTTGTTTTGTCACAGAGGTTTCAATACTCAAAGTAGATAACATTATCAGTGCTCATCGGTGCTTTCCCTGCTTGCTTCCTTCTCCTCTCCTTCCCTCCCCTCCCCTTGACAAATTGGTTGTTCAGCTCCTCTCCTCCCCTCCCCTCCCCATGGGACCTAAAGCATTGAACAGGTAGAAAGAACTAGAAAAAATTCCTCAAGTAATCCAATCCTAAACTAGGAAGGGCTTTAAAGGTGGCAACCAACACCTTGAGTTACATCCAGAAACCCACTGGCGACCAATGTAACTAGAATGGAATAGAATAGAGTAGAGTAGAGTAGAGTAGAGTAGAGTAGAGTAGAGTAGAGTGTAGAGTAGAATAAAATCAAACAGATTGTAGAATAGAATAGAGTAGAGTAGAGTAGAGTAGAGTAGAGAATAGAGTAGAATAAAATCAAACAGATTGTAGAATAGAATAGAGTAGAGTAGAGTAGAGTAGAATCAAACAGATTGTAGAATAGAATAGAATAGAATAGAATAGAATAGAATAGGATAGGATAGGATAGGATAGGATAGGACAGGATAGAATAGAATAGAATAAAATAGAATCAAACAGATTGTAGAATAGAATAGAATGGAACAGAATAGAATAGAATCAAATAGAGAATAGAATAGAATAGAATAGAATAGAATAGAATAGAATCAAACAGATTGTAGAACAGAACAGAACAGAACAGAATAGAATAGAACAGAATAGAATAGAATTCTTTATTGGCCAAGTGTGATTGGAAACACAAGGAATTTGTCTCTGATGCAGAAACTCACCGTGTACATATCAACAGCAACTAATCGGTCGTAGACTATAAAATAATAGTGGTGCTACTTGCACCAAACATTTTTATTCATCTATCTATCAACTTTGTATGCCATTAAATTTACTCCCCGTGCTGCCTTCTGCCCCTGGTGAAGCTTCCGAACGCTCTTCCAGGGCAGCCCCACAGGGCATCCAAGAGGCCCTTTTGCGCCTGGTGCAAATGGGCACAGACAAGTAGCGACTCTTCTGAGAATTCAAGCTTTGGGATTAGGCAGCAATTGAAACACAGACCATTTTGCCCAGCAGCTCTGCTCTCCTCTGCACCTCCCCCTCCATCCCTCTAGATATTTGGAGAGCGAGGCCATTGGGAGCTTTTGAATTCTGTGGAAAGGGAGGGGGGGGGGAAGAACTAGACTTACACAGACATGCACACAAGTAGCTTGTGGCTGTGGCTGGATGGCCCAGAGTGAGTCATGGCCAAGAGGAGAAACTTGAAGGGCTTTTAATGGGTTATGTCAGGTCAATGTCTAGTTTATTTGCCCTTTGATTCCAATCAGTCATGCTCATTTGGCCATAACTATTTTAGGATCTTTTCCAATGTATGTTACTGGCTTGGTTTTTTTTTTTTAAAATTGGACAGTAAATAAAAAGAGTAAATAGCTTGTTTCCAGGCAGCTGAACTGAAGAACGAGAGGGGATAGAATTGTGGAGAAGGGAAAATCACCCCTGCAGCCAGTCCTTGACTTACAACAGTTCATTTAGTGATGGTTGGAAGTTACATTGGCACTGGGGAAAAGCGAGTTATGGCCGTTTTTCACACTTAGCCACCGTCACAGCATCCCCGCAGCCACGTGATTTAAAATTCAGACCGCTGGGCCGTTGACTCGTATTTAGGACGGTCGCCGTGTCCTGTGATCATCTGTTGCTACCTTCTGACCAGCAAAGTCAAGGGGGAACGTGGATCCACTTAACGGCCGTGTTGCTAACTTAATCTCTGCAGTGATTCAATTGTGGCGAGAAAGATTGTAAAATGGAGAAAAGACCCCCCCCTTGACAATTATCTCACTTAGGAACAGAATTTTTAGGCTCCATTGTGGTTGTGAGTCAAGGACTACCTGTAATAATAATAATAATAATAATAATAATAATAATAATAATAATAATAATAATAATAAAGTTGTAAGGGATCTTGGAGGTCATCTAGTCTAACTCCCTGCTCAGGCAGGAAACCCTATACCATTTCAGACAAATAGCTGTCCAGTCTCTTCTTAAAAACTTCCAGTGTTGGAGCATTCACCGCTTCTGGAGGCAGGTTGTTCCACTGGTTAATTGTTCTACCTGTCAGGAAGTTTCTCCTTAGTTCTAGGCTGCTTCTCTCCTTGATGAGTTTCCATCCGTTGCTTCTTGTCCTGCCTTCAGGCGCCTTGGAGAATAGCTTGACTCCCTCTTCTTTGGGGCAGCCCCTGAGATACTGGAACACTGCTATCCTGTCTCCCCTCGTCCTTCTCTTCATTAAACTAGACATATTCAATTCCAGCAGCCGTTCCTTATATATTTTAGCCTCCAGTCCCCTGATTATCTCTATTGCTCTTCTCTGTACTCTTTCTAGAGTCTCAACTTCTTTTTTACATCGTGGTGACCAAAACTGGATGCAGTATTCCAAGTGTGGCCTTACCAAGGCCTTGTAAATGAGTAGGTTATCCTAAAGGGCTCCAGTGGTGACTAGGAGTTGAAACTTGGATAGGAGGATGTTTGACATTTCCTCCCATTGGATCAGATGAGAGTTGAAACCCCAAAGTTTAGGAAAGCTGCCTACTTCCGCTTATGAAGACTGAACGCTCTCTAGGCATGGTACAGAAATTAAGGCTGAGGAACACGGTTTTTTTTCTGACAGGCTAGGGAGACAACAGGAAGAAGGGATGAGAAAAAGAGAAAGGAGACATCAATCTCTCCCACTTATAAAAACATGTCTTGATGAATAATGCAGAAAAATCCCCAACGAACAGAGTCAGCTCCAAAATGCCTCGAGCAAATATTTTATCCTGCAAGTGGTCCTCTCCTCCATTACTGCTGTTGATGATTAATCTAGATCACATGTTCATGGATAAGTCAAGGAAGTTGGAAAGAGTGCTGCGGCTGGCATTGCTGTTTCTCCCTTGTCCTGCAACAACTCAGTGAGGTGGGCTGAGTGCTAGGGATTGGCCCCCAAGTATCCAGAAAGACACATGACCGACTGTCTAGTGAAAAGAGCCGAGGTGGCGTAGCAGTTAGAGTGCAGTACTGCAGGCCACTTTAGCTGACTGTGTTCAGCAGGTCAGCGGTTCAAATCTCACCGGCTCAAGGTTGACTCAGCCTTCCATCCTTCCGAGGTAGGTAAAATGAGGACCCAGATTGTTGGGGGCAATGTAAAATATATATACATTGCTTACTGGTGTACACCGCTTAGAGAGTGCTTGCACTTAAAGCGGTATATAAGTCTCATAAATAAATAAATAAATAAAAGAAGGACTAGGGGTGACAATATTCCAATATTTGAGGGGCTGCCAAAAAGAAGAGGGGGGGGGGTGTCAACCTATTTTCCAAAGCGCCAAAAGCGCCACGAGGTAAAAAAGAAGTTGAGACTCTAGAAAGAGTACAGAGAAGAGCAATAGAGATAATCAGGGGACTGGAGGCTAAAGCATATAAGGAACGGCTGCTGGAATTGGGTATGTCTAGTTTAATGAAGAGAAGGACAAGGGGGGACATGATAGCAGTCTTCCAGTATCTCAGGGGCTGCCTCAAAGAAGAGGGAGTCAAGCTATTCTCCAAAGCACCTGAGGGCAGGACAAGAAGCAACAGATGGAAACTAATCTAGGAGAGAAGCAACCTAGAATTAAGGAGAAACTTCCTGACAGTGAGAACAATTAACTAGTGGAACAACCTGCCTCCAGAAGCGGTGAATGCTCCAACGCTGGAGGTTTTTAAGAAGAGACTGGACAGCCATTTGTCTGAAATGGTATAGGGGGGGTCTCCTCTCTTCAAATTGGAGTCACGACCGCATGGAAGCCAAAGTTGTTCAAAAACTGAGCTGAGAACAGCTTAAATTAGAAATGTTGCTGAGCACAAATGGCATCTTACGTTGTCTGCTCTTTTTCCTTTTTGCTGACTTGGCCAATTTGGTAACCGAGTTGCTCTGTTTTTTAAAAAAATAAAAACGCAAAGCCAACGTCATTTAGGTCAGGGCATGTTTTTTCTTTGCAAGTCATGCACAGAAAATTATTGACTAACTTAGCACCCTTCTGACAGGCAAGAAGAGAGAGAGAGAGAGAGAGAGAGAGAGAGAGAGAGAGAGAGAGAGAGAGAGAGATTTTGAGAAAGAGAGATTTCATGTACTTAAGAATTCACAGTTTCTTCTTCCCGCATGAATAACATGTATTTTTGGTGGCCAAAGGAGAAGGGCTTTTGTAACTGTTCTGTCATTATTACCAAAAAAATATGCCCTGCTCTTTTTTAAAACAATACATAGCATGAAGGGGGCTGTGTGTGCGCTTATCTCTCTCTCTGTGTGTTTATGGGGAAACAGCTCCAAAACAGGCTGAAAACAACAGAGAAGAATGAAGAATGGTTGCTGGAATTAGGTATGTCTAGTTTAATGAAGAGAAGGACGAGGGATGACATGATAGCAGTGTTCTAATATCTCAGGGGCTGCCCCAAAGAAGAGGGAGTCAAGCTCTTCTCCAAAGCACCAGAAGGCAAAACAAGAAACAAAGGATGGAAACTAACAAAGGAGAGAAGCAACCTAGAACTGAGGGGAAATTTCCTGACACTGAGAACAATTAACCAGTGGAACAGAAGTTGCCTTCAGAAGTTGTGGGTGCTCCATCACTGGAGGTTTTTAAGAGAAGATTGGACAACCACTTGTCTGAAATGTTATAGGGTCTCCTGCTTGACAGGGGGTTGGACTAGAAGACCTCCAAGATCCCCTCCAGTGCTAGTATTCTGTATCCTCCCTCCTATCTCCCTCTTTGGGGTTTCAGTTTAAAATGTAAATTAAATGGTGATTTCTAAAGTAATGAATGAAAAGACATCTGAGGGTCTTAAGGTCGATAGTGCCCCAAGTGATGGAGCTGGGGAGAAAGCGTGTAATTTTCAGACTTTTATGTGGTTTGCGGGATGATCTGCTGACTCTTTAAAATTACTCATTGGAATAATTACTCAAGTTTTGGACAGCTGGAGGATTAAATCTGATCACAACCTGAGGTTTTACTGGGAAAGATAACATTGTAAAAATTCCTTTTTCACAGTCATCAGAATCCATTTAGCATAAATCCTATGCACATGCCTCAAATCCTGTCTTTGCTGCGCTATCAAAATCCTTTCGTTTAAAGATAAAGCAAAATCTACAAGTTGTTCCTAGAAATACTGTTCAAGGATTTGTGGCGAGTCGTGGTGTAAATAGAAAAACAGGGCAGAATGAAGGGACATTTTTGTATATGGGTGGGTGTCAAAATATTCAAGATGGGAGCCTTGATTACATGATAAAAGCCTGTCTCTTGGCTGATGCTTTGTCAATGAATACAGGTGGTCCTCAACATACAACGGTAATGGAGCTTGCTTGTTATAGTCGTATGTCATAATGGTCATAACATGAATTGATCATGTGACCAACCTGATTTTACAACCTTTTATTGCAGTGGTCTTTAATAATAATAATAATAATAATAATAATAATAATAATAAAGTTGGAAGGGACCTTGGAGGTCTTCTAGTCCAACCCCCTGCTCAGGCAGGAAACCCTATACCATTTCAGACAAATGGCTGTCCAGTCTCTTCTTAAAAACTTCCAGTGTTGGAGCATTCACAGCTTCTGGAGGCAGGTTGTTCCACTGATTAATTGTTCTCACCATCAGGAAGTTTCTCTTTAGTTCTCGGTTGCTTCTCTCTTTGGTTAGTTTCCATCCGTTGCTTCTTGTCCTGCCTTCAGGCACTTTGGAGAATAGCTTGACTCCCTCTTCTTTGTGGCAACCCTTCAGATATTGGAAGACTACTTTCATGTCCCCCCTCGTCCTTCTCTTCATTAGACAAGACATTCCCAATCCCAGCAACCATTCCTTATATGTTTTAGCCTCCAGCCCCCTAATCATCTTCGTTGATCTTCTTTGAACTCTTTCTAGAGTCTCAACATCTTTTTTTACATTGTGGTAACTCGATGCAGTATTCCAAGCGTGGCCTTACCAAGGCATTGTAAAGTGATATCAACACTTCACATGATCTTGATGCAGCCTAATCATTAAGCTAATCAGTGGTTTTCTAGGGGCATGGTTTTGTCTCATGTGATTGTAGAGGGCTCATGTCATAATCTAGGTCATAAGTTCCCTTTGGGGGGCTGGTTGTCACTTTGAATAGTTACTAAACAACCAACAAGGGATGGGCGAACCTTCAAACAAGCAGTCATGATTGACATTTTTGGGGATATTTCTGCTTTAGGCATCTTCCATTCAACTGTAATAGAGGACAACGCCTTGGGGTTAGTATTGATCAGCCACTCAACTTCTGCATGAAAAATGTAGAACTATCATCCTACATTTTCTTTCGGACAACAAAATGTTTGGAGTCAGCCAAAATCAGACAGAAATCCCTCCATTTATTTCTGTGTTCTCCTTCCATCACTTCCTTTTCAGATTCAGAAGCCAGGCCAAAAAAATAATACTCATTTCTGTTTCTCTGTAGCATTCCAGAGTTAAATTGTGTAAGCCCCTTGTAAGCTGTTAAGCATAACATCACCCCACTGTTTCCTTGTTAAATTGTTGTTATATATTTGCATGCACCCAAAACAGCAGTGTAGGGAAAAAACAATAACAACATTGCCTGTCCAAATGTAAATAAAGTGCATTGTTTCCCCATTTTGCTTGCGTCAGGTTGTTTTATATATATATATATATATATATATATATATATATATATATATATATATATATATATATATATATATATATATATATATATATATATATATATATTCACGATTTAAAAAGGTTAAAAATGTGAACCCTAGGGATATTCATAATAAAATATAAAAATGAACACTAGGGTAATAAAAACTAAAGAAGTTTTTAATGGGTTAAAACTATAAAAGTTTTAAAAAGCGCCAAGCTTTCGCCGTCACCTGCCGGCATCCTCAGGGCTGGCGTGCCAGAGAATGAGAAGGTCTTTTTATAGGCGTGCCGAGGTTTGCACTCGGCTCCTTGATCTTGTTATGGGGCCTGATTGGTTCAGCCGTGTGTAGTTGGCCTGCGCTTTTTTTCTTTTCTTAGTTGTATTTTTATCCTCGTCCGTCTCCAGTTCTCCCAACCTCAGATTAGCTGAATGGCAATTCCAGTTATTTCGGTTGCTTTCATGTTCCGATCTCCCCTCAGGCTTGGGTGGTGGTGGACGTTCCAAGTTCCTTTCTCCGCCCCGTTCTGTCCGGTTGCTACTTTTAGAGTCCCATATATTTCCGGTCTCAATGCTTTCGGTTTTAATATGTTTATCATCCTGGTAATCCCGTAAATTGTTACGAGTCTGGTATAGCGTGGGGGGGTATTCCGCATGGTGGAGGGGTCGTCTCTTGTTCGTTGTCATGCCCAGCTGTCTCGCACGTGTCTTACTCCGAGTGCTCAATCCTGGGGGTGTGTGCACAGTCATCGGGGCGCGTCCCTCCTGGTTACCGTGTTCTTCCTTAGTTCTCCCCTTTTTTACCTTGTTGGAAGCGCTCGCGTATGTTCTATGGGAGTCCTCAGGATCGTCAGGTAGGGGGTATGACAGCTCGATCTCTCGCCCCCTGCCGCTCTCCGACTTTCCTTCCTCCTCTCCAACGGTATGTAGGGGTTCATCATCAACCACCTCCCGTGGTTTGTCCTCATAGGAGCTGATCGTTCCAGCTACATGGGGAGGTTTTCTCCTCCTTTCCCGACCAGCTGCGATGTTTCTTTTGGTGTGTGGGCAGGCCATTGCGTTTGGTGATTCCTCCTGTCGGAGAGCGGCAGGGGGCGAGAGATCGAGCTGTCATACCCCCTACCTGACGATCCTGAGGACTCCCATAGAACATACGCGAGCGCTTCCAACAAGGTAAACAAGGGGAGAACTAAGGAAGAACACGGTAACCAGGAGGGACGCGCCCCGATGACTGTGCACACACCCCCAGGATTGAGCACTCGGAGTAAGACACGTGCGAGACAGCTGGGCATGACAACGAACAAGAGACGACCCCTCCACCATGCGGAATACCCCCCCACGCTATACCAGACTCGTAACAATTTACGGGATTACCAGGATGATAAACATATTAAAACCGAAAGCATTGAGACCGGAAATATATGGGACTCTAAAAGTAGCAACCGGACAGAACGGGGCGGAGAAAGGAACTTGGAACGTCCACCACCACCCAAGCCTGAGGGGAGATCGGAACATGAAAGCAACCGAAATAACTGGAATTGCCATTCAGCTAATCTGAGGTTGGGAGAACTGGAGACGGACGAGGATAAAAATACAACTAAGAAGAGAAAAAAAGCGCAGGCCAACTACACACGGCTGAACCAATCAGGCCCCATAACAAGATCAAGGAGCCGAGTGCAAACCTCGGCACGCCTATAAAAAGACCTTCTCATTCTCTGGCACGCCAGCCCTGAGGATGCCGGCAGGTGACGGTGAAAGCTTGGCGCTTTTTAAAACTTTTATAGTTTTAACCCATTAAAAACTTCTTTAGTTTTTATTACCCTAGTGTTCATTTTTATATTTTATTATATATATATATATATATATATATATATATATATATATATATATATATATATATATATGATAAAGTTACCATGTGGTAAGATGGGCAGCCAATAAATTAGATAGATAATAGATAGATAGATAGATAGATAGATAGATAGATAGATAGATAGATAGATAGATAGATAGAAGCTCTCACCCAATCAGTTCATACCCCCACTGGCAGTTAAAAGGAAGAAACAGCTATGATCACACATTACTCCTAGAAGCACGAAGCCGAAGACACCAGCCTGAAGATGACGAATGAGATTTCGTCGAAACATCGCCAAGACACTTCCAATTTTACGTGGGAGAAAACCCGAATAACCAAAGACCTACATATATATATACACATACATACATACATACATACATACATACATACATACATACATACTTTGGAATAAAACATTTAAAAAGGAAACTAAAAACTAACAAGGGCTAATTTAAAGTAAGGAAAGGAAAGGAAAAAAAAGATATCAAAGAAAAAGCTAAGAGCCTAGAAAGAAACCATGAAACTTCTTGCTATTTTTTTATTCTTTCTTTCTTTTTTTTTGTGTCCGGCTGGTTGGAAAGAACCTCTTTCTTTCTTACCCAAACAGGTAACAGGTTTAGCAAGTTTCATGATTAATTGTGATTGTTAGTTTAGTCCGCTTAAGAAATGGCCATCTGAAAAGCTTTGGAATGAACTGATTCATTTACTCTAAATTTTTAGAGTTGTCGTAACTGATTGCAAATTCCAAGCGGTGTTGAAATGGACAGTTGGTGTTTCTGAGTTAGGATGAAGCCAGGAAGTGAAGTCTGTGTTTCCTTGCCCAGATGCAGCACATCTGTTTGGCCCAAATAACCAGAAGCTTTTGTTGAGTTCAAAGCAGAAAAGAGTTTATCATTGTTACCTGTACAGAAGAATCTGGTCAACTAATGGTCAAAATTAAATAGGCTCTGGATAAGGCTTGATGGAAATTCACAGGGAGCTGACCTCGGGTCTCGTGCAGGAATGCAAAGATTCCAAACTGATGACACATTTAACCACACCCTCCAGTTCAGCCTGCTCTTCTCCCACAATATCATTTAAATTTGTCCTGTTCTTCTTCCCAGGCAGCGGGAACCGATGTGCAATTTGGCCCCATGAGGCTTCACCGAGAACAACTTCAGGTAAGCCTCTGTTAAAGATGCATCTCTTGGCTTGTCCAGGACTTGGTTACCTAAATGAAGAAATGTCTGTGCATTTATTGCTGGCTACTTCCATAGCATTTCCAGCTGAAATGTTTCCCTATCATCCTATGGTAAAAAGGAATGGAACGAAGCCATGTAAAATGTGCCTTTTAGAACAGATAGTCACAGCCCATTTCACTGTGCATTGAGCTAATAAAGAGAAATCCCGAGTTAATTCGGGGGGCCGGGGCTTTTGTGCAATTGCACATATGTATCAGCCATATGTAGGTATAAATTGTGAAACTGATTGTCATTCTGGCAGGTTTAATTCAAAAGGCAAACCCAGTCAGAATACATGCAGAGTGTCTGTGTGTCTCTCTGTGTGTGTGTTTGCCTACAGGTAGGTGTAAATGTTGAGATTTATTGACATTCCAGCAGCTCTAATCCAAATATAAGCACAGTTGGAATGCCTGGAATTGCTTAGAAGAAGGAACTAAAGCTAAGCATTGCTTGGAGAATATTCGACTGAGCTGAATATTGAACTGGTCCAGTGGTGGGATTCAAATAGGTGAACAACCAGTTCTCTGCATGAATGCCGCTTCTGGAAGTCCGTTCTGGGCCTGGGCAACAAAAAATTAGCTACTGGTTCTGCCAAACTGGTGCAAACCGGCTGAATCCCACTACTGAGGATGGATGGATGGACGGATGGATGGATGGATGTACAAGAATTCAAGATGGCATACATAGATGGCATACATAGTCCTGTCTCCACTTATTCCCCCCCCCAACAACAAGTTAAAGCTGGATTTAGAGAAAAGGACTTGCCCAAAGTTGTCTAAGGAGCTTTGTAACTAAGGCAAGTCTAGAATGCACGGTCTTTCTTTTTCTAGTCCAGCCCCTAAACCACTACCCCAAACTGACTCCCTCATTTATATGTTGTGATTGTTGTTCTTTTCATTTTCTAAAAAAAGTTTTCTTTACTTTGATTTCATTTTATTGCTGTGTCTATTTGATGGATTGTAAAGATATGAAAGGTTTATAAACATCTTAATAAGGACTTTAGGGTCCATGAATCCTGGGGCCAAAGTTATGTGCAAAAGATTTGAGATTTTTGATAAGAGTCTTTCTCCATCTCTCTCTCTGTTTTGTTTGCCTTTAATTAGGTACTCTTAGTGTTTGCCAAAGAAGACAACCAGAGCAATGGCTTCTGCTGGGCCTGTGAAAAAGCAGGCTTCCGCTGCAGCATTGCCAGGACACCTGAATCTGCCCTTGAGTGTTTTTTGGATAAACACCATGAAATCATCATTATTGATCACAGGCATTCGAGATACTTTGATGCAGAAACGCTATGCAGGTGAGTTCTTTTTTGCAATCGCCTTTTGTAATATGGGATTTACTAATCAACCTTGTGGACAAGGTCATGATATCCTGGAGGTGTTTGATGTTTGACATCTGGCCACTCTTGGTGTGGAGATCATTTTGTGACAGGTTCAATCCTTCACTTTCCCTCAGCGTTTCAGATGTGTTTACATTCCAAATAACATTGGAAGTGTTTGATGCGTTCACTTTATAATCTGACTTTCATTCAGGAGATCATGCTCCAGTAAGAACAATTAATCAGTGGAACAACTTCCCTCCCGGAGTTGTGGGTGTTCCATCACTGGAAATTTTCAGAAATAGACTGGACAATCATTTGACCGGGATGATATAAGGTCTCCTGCCTTGAGCATGGCATTGGACTGGAAGGCCTATGAGTCTATGTCAGGGGTCTTCAAACTTGGCCCTTTTATGACTTGTGGACTTCAACTCCCAGAATTCCTCAATCAGGCACGCTGGCTGAGGAATTCTGGAAGCTGAAGTCCACAAGTCATAAAAGGGCCAAGTTTGAAGACCTCTGGTCTATGTTCTCCTTTCTCCAGTTTTCCCAACAGCTCAACCTTAAGTTAGGTTGGGCTGAGAGCGCAACTGGGTCAGTCACCCAGAAAACCTTTGGGTTTAAGGATGGACTAGAACTTGGGTCTTCCCACTCCTAGTTCAGCACTTTCATGACTACATCATACTAGTTCTAAACAGTTTCTTGGCCTTTCTTAATGGTTAGGAGTTGGGTTTTTTCCTTCTGATTTAGACATGTATGAACCTCAGTGAAATATTCTTGTGTTGATTTCAAGCACATTGTGGAACCCACGTCAATTTCTCTACCTTCACTTTTTTTTAAAGGTCCATTAGAACAACAAAACCATCTGAAAACACTGTTATTATTGGGGTCGTGCGGAGGTAAGTGAGAAAAATTGTTGCAGCCTCCTATCAAAATATATACAAATGCAAAAAGGCAGGCTCGGAAGCCTGTAATTGGAAATCAAGACCCGTTCTCTCTGATTTTTACTGACATTTAGCTGACTATGTAGCTGTGCAGCCTGGCCTTTTGAATTTTAGGAATGGGGCTGGTAGGCAGAGAAGACAAAAATAGAGTGACCGAAGATCATTCAAGAATGGATGTGCAGCTGTGGGTGGAGCCAAACGTGATGAAAGAAGATCCGTGTCTTCTGAATTGAGTGCCTGCTAAAATATGAGAGTTGGGGGAAGAGGACAGTGGTTTTCCCCACCTACTATAAGGTGCTGGGGATGATTGTCAGGCACAAAGAACCAGAAAGACACCTTGAGCTGATCAGAGTTGCTTCTTTATTGCTGCCTGCCTATTTACAAGAATCTCATCAGACTGATTACATTCTCTTGAGAACAGCCAGGTAAAGAATTCAGGAATTGTCAGGCAAAGAAGGGATGCTCCGGTCTCCATGCCTTCCTTTCTGCAAGGACTCCAAGCTCACCAGTCTTTACTCCTTCCCTCACTCTAGCTGGAGATTGCATCATATTTATGGACTATGTATCTCATTGTTGTTTAGTTGCTAACTTTTGTCCGACTATTTGCAGCCCATGGTCCATGGCACACTGTCCTCCAATCTTCCCCAGTAACACATTGGACACCTTTATTGATCTTGGACACCTTCCAACCTCAGGGCTCATCTTCTGGCATTAAATCTTTCAGTACTGTCCATGGGGTTTTCTTGGCAAGGATACTGGAATGGGTTGCCATGTCCTTCTCCAATGAACCATGTTTTGTCAGACTATGACCTGTCTGTCTTGGGTGGCCCTGAACGGCTTAGCTCATAGTTTCTTTGAGCTGCACAAGCCTCTTTGCCACAACAAGGCAACGATCCATGAAGAAGATATACACTGTACCTCTAGTCTCTTAAAATAAGAAAGAATGGTTGGAAACTGATCAAGGAGAGAAGCAACCTGGATTTAAGGAGAAGCTTCCTGACAGTGAGGACAATCAGCCAGTGGAACAGCTTGCCTCCAGAGATCGTGGGCGCCCCATCACTGGAGATCTTTAAGAAGAGACAAGACAATCACTTGTCTCAGATGGTGTAGGTTCTTCTGCTTAAGCGGGGGGCTGGACTAGAAGACCTCCAAGGTCTATTCTATTCTATTCTATTCTATTCTATTCTATTCTATTCTATTCTATTCTATTCTATTCTATTCTATTCTATTCCATTCCATTCCATTCCATTCCATTCCATTCCATTCCATTCCATTCCATTCTATTCTATTCTATTCTATTCTTCTATTCTATTCTTCTATTCTATATTATTTTCTATTCTATTCTATTCTATTTTCTATTCTATTCTATTTTCTGTTCTATTTTCTATTCTATTTTCTATTCTATTCTATTCTATTCTATTCTATTCTATTCTGTTCTGTTCTGTTCTGTTCTGTTCTGTTCTATTCTATTCTATTCTATTCTATTCTATTCTATTCTATTATTCCATTCCATTCCATTCCATTCTATATTCTATTTTATTCTATTCTATTCTACTCTACTCTACTCTACTCTACTCTACTCTACTCTACTCTATTCATATTTGGTGCCCATGCAGATGGGTAAATAAAGCTATCCCCTCTCAATTGTTCTTGTATTCTGTTCCCCATTAACTCCGCAATTGCCTCTCTTATCCTAACCTTCCTCCCTCCATTCTCAAGGCCGAGGGCTGTGGCCTTGCCAGCCAATGGTACAATTTTCCATCAAACCCATCCCGTTTGCTCCAGCTGGGGATAATTCACAGTGATCTTGTTTTCATAAATAGGGATCTGTGGCATTGCTCATGTTGATTGTGGTGACTTAGCATCTGTATTTATATTTGAATATGCGCCCTCTAAATCAGTCCAGCAAAAGCTGGGGCTTTATGAAAAATCTGCAGTTCTTGCGAAACATGGAGCGTTTGCTGCCAAGCTAAAAGTTCTTCAGCAGCCAAGTGCGTTTCCAAGTTCAAATCCTGGCTGGGAGAAAAAAAAATATCTGAATTTAGGGAGTAAAAACTAGTGGCTGGGAAAGTGTTTAACATTTTCTCCTGTCTTCTCCACTCGCGCTCCTGACCTTTGCTTTAATACTGTTTGGGTGTGATCTTTATTTTTTTTTTAAATAAAAAACCATGGAACTGTTGCTGTCTCATAGCTGTGATTTAAGGAGGAGAGGCTAGAGGAGTTATGAATTTAAAAGGCCGGTGCAGTGAAAGAGACCATTTAGAGAAGGATGGCATTGGAGTATTTGATTTTGCAAACCAGTGCTAACCATAACAACAGCCTGCAAAGGAGAGCAAACCAGAAGAAGTGAACAGAATCCATGGGAAGGTATAGACGGAGGAGAAAAAGAACTTATCCCCGTTGAAAAGAAAAGAATTCTCTGTTCTCTTCTGTAGTTCTGCAGCCTTTCAAAAGCCACTGAATTTTCAAGTTTGAAGGACTTCTGTTTATTTATTACTGATCTGAGATACAGCCTCTTGTCTGAGGATAATAATATTTCTAGGATTAACCGGGTAAATAAAATCTTCAAACATCTTTCTGTTCTTCCTTTTCCTTCCACCAGACATGCAGATCGCGAAGAGTCGTCCTTATTGCCTTTTCTTTCTGCAGGCTTCACAAGGGTATGTCAATTTATTTATAGTCATCTTTTCCTATCTATATTGTATAGACACACACATACACACACACACACACACACAAACATACTGTATTGCCTGAACGCCTGAATTACATGTGCATGCTGGCAATCTCAGATTGCTTTTGCCAAAGCCTGGCAGAAAAATATTTCTCCATTTTTTGAACATAAGCTCAAAGATTACTGACAGCATGTTTAGGTTACAATAGGAACAGCCCTAACCATTTAGGGGCAGATTGCTTAGTTTTATATTTGTCTACTCTAGGAGAAATCTAACGGGGGGGGGGGGGAAATGGGGTGGGGGAGGATAACCATCCTAATTGGTTGATGACATGTCATCAAGTTATTGCCAGCTGTGATTGACCATGCAGATAGATTTTCATAGAACATAGATCACACGAAAGCTATTGACGATAGATGAGAGGCTGAAAGAGTAAGGGGGAAGGGAATGGGAGACAGATGTAGGCTGAGCCCGAGGGAGGGGTCAAATACATCATCAGTCATGAGTCACTTGCACCCACAAGTGATCTAAATCCAGCCCACCTTGAATTCCTTCTACTCTTATCTCCCGCTAATTTCCCTTGGCCATTAGTAGTTCAGATTCTCGTAGAGAGCTTAAGCTGGTAATAAATCTTTATATCCATTTGAACTGTCTGGATCTCATGATTTTTTCCTGGCATTTGACAACAGGGTGCACAAATCATGTATTTAGGAAATATACGTTAATATGTAAGCATGGGATTGGTCAATCAGAATGAATGATCTAGATTAGCTACTCACGTCAAAACCATTGCCATCTAATTGCAAGGGCGCTGGCACAGAATCATATGACTTTTATGCTGTGTTCACACTGGCCTGATTCTTTGGCTGAAAAAATCAGGATTTCGGTGGCCAGTTAAGACACCTACTAGTAAGAATGGATGAACTCTTAGCACCACCAAGTATAACCCAAGGGATTATTTAGAAGGGATCTGTGATGGTCTAATTTTCTGCATCCAAACAGATGAAATGGTGATTTTTGAAGAGGCCCTGGTTAAATCTTTTCATTACTTTTGAAGGCAGGTCCTCAGATCTCATGAAAAGGCACGTATCATAGAGTTCGGCATAAATGGTGTCAGTATAAAAGGGTATGATGAGATTGTTGGCTCTACCATTTTGTTGATCGGAGTCAACTATTGTTGGATTGACTTCACGCATGGCTTTTTCTGATCCCATCACAAGCAGGTCAGGGGCAGAGACTTATCAGTAAGGCTGTTGACTAAAATGTTTGTCTCCTTCAAGAAGAGAGAAATTTATCAGCCAGCCAGCCAGCCAGCCCCAGAGGTGCATTTCCAAAAGGCACTTCTGGGGCTGGATTTTTCTTTGAGAAATTTCACTTCTCATCCAAAAAGCTTCTTCCGTTCTTCAGAAGCTTCTTGGATGAGAAAGAAAATATTTTCAAAGAAAGAAACCAAGAAAGATGCTGTTGAAAAAGCACCTTTGGGATAATTGTGAACCTGGAGGATTGAGAACATCCATCGATACCCCTGGGGAGGGTCATTGTAACTTTGAATGATGGCTAAGGATCAGTCCTGTGTCAAGGATTCCTAGTACTGATCTATTTTAGGAGGATGAAATTTATTTATTTATTTATTTATTAGACTTATATACCGCTTTAAGTGCAAGCACTCTCTAAGCGGTTTACACCAGTAAGCAATGTATATATATATATTTACATTGCCCCCAACAATCTGGGTCCTCATTTTACCTACCCCGGAAGGATGGAAGACTGAGTCAACCTTGAGCCGGTGAGATTTGAACCGCTGACCTGCTGAATACAGTCAGCTAAAGTGGCCTGCAGTACTGCACTCTAACTGCTGCGCCACCTCGGCTCGGGTTTGTTTGCTTAAGAAACCCAAAATAATAATAAAAATCCCTACCTCTGCTTATTAAAAGGATGTCTATCTTCTGGAACATTCCATACAGCAACGAGGAAGAGTTGCTCATAACTCATAAATGCTTCTTTAATAATAAGAAAAACTCCTTTTTTTGTCTAGTCAAGGTTTTATTAATATATGAGTGGAATACAGCGGCTCTTTTGATCTTGACGTTTATTTTTCTTCACAACCAGAGATACGTTGAAAACTCGAACATCATGGCTTGTTACAATGAACTCATACAGTTGGAATTTGGAGAAGTACAGGCACAATTTAAACTAAGGTAATGCTGCCTATCTAATCGTTCATATTCTTGGCGCAGGAAACGCCTGTCCTCACCCACACAGGAAGTGGTTGGGATTTGATCCCGGCTAAAGTCTACAGTAAGGGTGCAATGGCTCAGCGGTTAAAGATGCTGAGCTTGGAGCCTGGGTTTGAGACCCGAGCACTGTGCGACGGGGTGAGTCCCGTTCCTTGCCAGCCTAGCAGTTTGAAAACACGCAAATGTGAGTAGATAAATAGGTACCACTTTGGTGGGAAGGTAACAGCGTTCCATGAGCCTTTGGATATAGTCATGTTGGCCACATGACCACGGAAAATATCTTCGGACAACTCTGGGTCTTTTGGCCAAAAAACAGAGAGGAGCCCTGAGCCCTGAAGTCAGACACAACTGGACAGGGAAACATTTACCTTTTTCAAGTCTACAGTAGTGTATCGAGGGACTGGCCTGGGATGGCCAGAGAAAGCAGACCATTTATTCTCCATGGTCTGTCCCTGATTATGGGTTGGGGTGGAGAAAATCAGATTATTAAATAGGTATAATAGCAGTAACCCTTAGACTTATATACAGCTTTGTAGTGCTTTACAGCCCTCTCCAAGCGGTTTGCAGAGTCAGCCTGTTGCCCCCAACAACCTGAGTCCTCATTTTACTGACCTCGGAAAGATGGGAAGCTGAGTCAACCTTGAGCTGGTCAGGATCAAACTCCTGGCAGTGGGCAGAGTCAACCTGCAGTGCTGCATTCTAGCCACTCCCCACCACAGCTCTTAATACAATAGCAGTTAGACTTATATACGGCTTCACAGTGCTTTTACAGCCCTTTCTGAGCTGTTTACAGAGTCGATATATTTGCCCCCAACAATTTGGTTCCTCATTTTACCGACCTCGGAAGGATGGAAGGCTGAATCAGCCTTGAACCGGTGAAAATCGAACAGCCAAACTGCAGGCAGCCGGCAGTCAGCCAGAAGTAGCCTGCAGTACTGCATTCTAACCACTGTGCCACCACATGTATAATGCTATATACAAAGTATATAGCAATCTGATTTATGGAGATTTATGTGTGGTGTATAATCTGTAATTATTGTATAAGCCAGAGCTACATAACCTAATGGGTTTCAGGCATGCCTATGACATTAACGTGTGAGTTGGGCGGCCATATAAATTTGTTTAATAAATATATTCCAAGCTAGGCTCTCACCAACAGGTGGCATGCAAATTACTGAAATAAATAAAGGAAGGAAGTTTCCACATCCTCCTCAAGGCTTCCAAACATCCAACGAATTCAAACATTCTTCAGGAGCAGAAGGAAACCTGGAAGGCAAAAAGTCTGGGAGGAAGGATTGTGCCCATTGGATATGGAGTTGCATTAGCCATTTAGTGAGGGATTAAAAAGGGGTTGGAAGTAATGGAATGACTGGAAGGTTCCACTTGGAAAGACCGAATCCTACGGTAGAATTGAAAACAGCTGTTTAGCTTTCAAATTGGATCCCCCTGCTGAGCTCAGGAAACCGAATTAAAACATCTCCCATGGTTGACTGTCCAGCCTTCTTCAGCCTGCAAGATTTCATGGCACCTTCCCATTGTTTATTCTCTTTTTGTTTATGACTTCTTCAGTTCTAGGCCATTCTTTTCTTTCTGGATCTTGAAAAGTGGTGTGATTTAATTCTAATTGCCTCTGCTTCTTTTTCCACTCGTTTGCATTTCAGGGCTTGCAATTCAATATTTACAGCATTAGATAAAAGTCAAGAAGCCACTGAGATTACAAGCGAAGACCACGTAATACAGGTAGGCTCTGTTTGTTTAGTTTTTTTAGGAGTGTCAGATAGTGTCCTGTGGTTTTGTATGATTTTATTCTTTTGGCCGCTCCATGTGCACAGACGGGCATGCACGGACTTAAAACATTTAAGCCTGTGGGCATTGAATTACCTTAGAAACTGTCCTTAAGGCTGTGCATATTTTTCTGACCTTTCCATGGAGAGGAAAAATCCATTTTAAGGACAGAACCTTTTGTTTTAGATAAGCGTTTATTTTTTGTAGACTGTATCTTCACAAAGCTCCAGGAGTTTATGACAGTTTGCATTTAGCCCAAAGTCATTAAGAACCTTAGTGATATTTATCTTGCTTGTCTGGAAAGCCAGGTGTACGCATTTCAAGGGGAGAAGGAAGTTTAGCAGGTCTGAAAAATAAGATCCTTGTGTCTTTTATGCATCTCTTTTTGGGTGGAAGAAATGGGATGTTTTTAGCAGAATTAGAGTGCAATTCAGTTCGAAGCATCCCCCAAACAAATGTTGGCTAATGCTGCCAACAACGGGCATGCAAAAGGCTTTCGTTTTACTTTCTTGATGAGACTAAACTGTATCTCCCAGTGTGCATTCCTGGCTGTGATGTCTGAGATAACTAGTGAGTACAATTCTGCCACATCCAGGGGGCCACTGAGATTGTGTGGAATTGGAAGGTAGCAAGACCAGTTGGTTCACAATTGAAACCAGTTTTGACCAGTTTGGTCTAGCAGACCTGAAGTTATGCGGCACAGTTTTTAGAAGAGAAAAGCTTGATTTTTTAAAGACTGCTAGAAAGAGAAGGCAGGCTAAGTTTTGATCCTCAATGTCTTTATGTAACCACTGGTGGAGTCCACTATCCCATAACCCATCTTGAATTAATTCTTCAGTTCTCTCACCAGCACCTTATTGCATTCTTTCTCAACCTTGATGATTTTAAGACGGATGGACTTCAATTCCCAGAATTCCCCAGCTAGCATGCAGGCTGAGGAATTCTGGCAATTGAAGTCCACCCGTTCTGGCATTTATGATGTTCTGTGGATAATCTGACCCATGGACTCCGCTGGGGAAAAAAAAATCATATACTGGGGAATAAGCTTTATTGGACTCTGGTTTGATTCTCTGGTTGATCAACTCATTCATTTTCAGGGATTCTACAATATCTTGAACCGTAACCCAACCAAACAGGCTGGATTCATGCAACATTTGATTCAAACAAACAAGTTACAGAGAGAGAGAGAGAGAGAGCGAGAGAGAGAGAGAGAGAGAGAGAGAGAGAGAGAGAGAGAGGAGAGAGAGGGAGAGAGAGAGAGGGAGGGAGGGAGGGGAGGGAGAGAGCGAGAGAGAGAGAGAGAGGGAGGGAGGAGGGAGATAGAGAGAGAGAGAGAGAGAGAGAGAGGGAGGGGGAGAGGAGGAGGGAGGGAGAGAGAGAGAGGGAGGGAGGGAGGAGAGAGAGAGAGAGAGAGGGGAGGGGGAGGGAGGGAGAGAGAGAGAGAGAGAGAGAGAGAGGGAGAGAGAGAGAGAGAGAGAGAGGGAGAGAGAGAGGAGAGAGAGAGAGAGAGAGAGGGGAGAGAGAGAGAGAGAGAGAGAGAGAGAGAGAGAGAGAGAGAGAGAGAGAGAGAGAGAGATAGAGGGAGGGAGGGAGGGAGAGGAGGGAGAGAGAGAGAGAGAGAGAGAGAGAGAGAGAGAGAGAGAGAAACTTGCCAGAGTTTATAGCATGTGTAAATGAAGCCAATAGATTTTTAAAGAAATTGTTGTGTTACGCAGTCCCACTGAAGAGGTGGAGATTACCTTTTCACTAAATACTTCATTTAATTATTTATTTAAGCACTACAATTCCATCACTATCTTTTAGCCTTTAGCCTTTAATCTAAAAGAGTTCCCTGTAATATGACAGCCTCTGCCCTTAGATCCGTGTCAGGATCTGTTTTAGTGAAAACAGTTCCAGACGGTTTAGAAAATGTTGCATCCAGGCTCAATACTGGATCAGTGCTCAGGTTGAATTAAATTAAATTCTTAAATTCTCACTTACATTTGTTTCTTCTTTCTTACTGTTTCACAGTATGTAAATCCTGCCTTTGAAGCGGTAATGGGCTATCAGAAAGGCGAATTAGTAGGAAAGGAACTAACAGAAGTGCCTACAAATGAAAAAAAAGCAGATTTCCTTGACACTATAAATTCTTGCATCAAGTTTGAAAAGGTAGGCATGGTTATTCAGAGTGGTTTGCTATTGTCTCTTTCCTAGGGCTGAGAGAAAGTGACTGGCCCAAGGTCACCCAGCTGGGTTTAGACCAAAGGTGGGTCTAGAACTGCCAGTGTCCTATTTCTAGCCTCTTCTAATTTGGAGGTGATAAAATATATCTTTGTAAGACAGAAGCCTTTCACTGAGAATTTATTTATATTTCCTCTTTGTTTTTAGGTTGCTTGTTTGGGGTTTGGTCTACAATATATCAATGTTATGGGCTGTAGTTTGGGACTCTGTTGGGAAGCATAGCTATGGGTCTTTTGGGGCCATCCCCTACTTGAAGTTTCAGTCCATTACTACAAGTGATGGTATGGAAGTGGGAAGGGAAGGGAAGAGCATGGAGGAAGTCCTTGGTGCTCTCTGAGTTTGGTTGTTTTCTTGCGGACATTTCATTACCCAAGTAGTTAACATCCTCAGTGCTAGTCTATAGATATATAGTATGGGTAATGAAACATCTGCAAGAAAACAACCAAGCTCGGAGAGCACCAAGGACCCCACAACTCTTCTCCTCCTCTTCCTCCTCCTCCTCCTCCTCTACTGTCTAGCATTGATGACGTTACCTACTACTTTGGGTAATGAAACGCCTGCAAGAAAACAAGCTCAGAGAGCACCAAAGACCCCTCATTTCAACCCTACAAATTATTGGGGGGAGCTTTATTTGGATCAAGCAAATACATTCCATTTTTTTTCAGAACTAAAAAAGCATTGAAAAGCATCCAGCATGCAGGTGTTAATAGCTCCCAAAATTTCAACCTCCTCGCTCAAAATCTCATGAGAATTCTAGCTCAAAATCTCATGAGAATTCTAATTCAATGCCAGTGGCCTTCAGGGGTAATTAGCTGTAATATATACGACAGAAGGTTCCAGTTAGATGCCAAATGGGTAACAGACAAGAGGGGAAACATCTGAGCCAAGCAACAGAAAAAGTCAAACAGAAGTGCAGTAGGAGGAAAGGGTAGAGTTAGTTTGCTAACCATCACAAAGCAGTGCTTTCCTTTATGCAAGCATCCAAGATCAGTGCAAGCCAACATGTCAGAGATCTGCTTTGAGGACGGGTCGTCTTTTAAGGTAGAACATTCCTCTTTCTCTGTCTACAGGAATGGCAAGGAACTTACTGTACCAAAAAGAAAAATGGCGAGAGCATACAACAAAATGTGAAGATCATACCTGTCATTGGACAGGGAGGGTAAGTCTTGTTGTTGTGCCGTCAAGGTTTAACTGTCAGCAAATGACCACTGGAGTCATTGACAAGTTGGAGACCAAAATTGTTCTCATTCCATTCTTTTGTTTCATTCTTGCAGAAAAATAAGACACTATGTGTCACTTAGTAGACCGTGCAATGACAACAATAAGGTAAGGGATGGTAATGATGTTGATGTTGATGATGATGATGATAATAATAATAATAATAATAATAGAAAAATAGAAAAAAGTCTGGTTCATTATTATTCCAATGCCAGGTGATGCACGAATTGAAGAGAAACAGAAAAAAAAATAACAAAAAATTGTGATTTGCAAATTGAAGTTGAGTAACTATGGAGGAAGAAATCATAGTAATAGAACAGGGGTGTTAAACTGCCAGCCCACACGCCAGATGCATCATGGTGAAACCACGCCCACCTCATTGCCGACAATGGAAAAAAAGTTACGATATGTCACATGACGTTGCGAGTTTGACATCCCTGTAATAGAAGCCCGATACCAAAAGGGCTCCCTAGATACATGGAAATTTTGAACTTATTAAACCAGAATATCCTGACTTTGCAAAAAAAACCACAACACCCTACTCAGAACTGCCTATATACCTAAATGCTAGGTCCTTGATTAGGACTTGAACTGTTAAGTTTTTACCAGTCCCAGACTGTGAATCAAATTGAAGATTAAATCTTAAATAGGAATAATAATAAAACATAATGGATTTATTTATTTAATTAACTCAGTTTCAAGGCTACTCAACTCCTCAACAACTGTTGGTGCCTTACAATTAAAAAAAAAAAAATTGTAACTCCGGGGTGATTCTTACAACTTGGATTAATTGTATTTTTTTGCTCTGATTCGTTCATAGGCGGAAAAAATCTGCGAACGAGTACAAGCCGAGTCCCAGACAGGTATAATGTTGCAACTTCACAACATTGGTTGCATTTCCATAATTGCTTTGTTATTCTCTCTTAATCGACTCAATGTGGGTTTTTTCTCTCTTAAAAAAAAATGGGTGTTTTCTAGGCATATTTTGGAAGAGCCAAATTAGAGATATTAACAGTGAAAACCTTAACACAAATTACTCCCAATTGTGCAGGATTCTGTGGTTGCGGGAATTTTAGCTTGTTGGCTGAACTAAGCTTACTTTTGCATTAATGTGTAAAGTAATGTATTTGTTTGGGCCCGGCAAATTGTGTTAGCACAGCCGTGGTTTGAGAACTCAAGCTTTCGATGCACAGGCTGCAGGAATTGTAGCAAGGAGACTGAAGCAGAGATGATAACTGCTCAAGAAAAGCAATAATATTTGCACAGCAATAAAATGCTATCCTAGGAGAGAGACTAAATAAGTACAAATAATGGCAGCTGTGTTTGAAAACTGATGGGAATCGAAGAAACCTTGCGTACATTAGGTAGGACTCCAATTTAGCTTACTCCCCCTGTAATAATCATGGATAAAATTTCAATAACTTAGATTTAATATATCAAAGGGCAGAAGCTGAATTGTACCCTGGCTAGAAATAGAACTTGCGAAGGGCATGTTTGTTTGGCTGCTGCTATGACAGGCTGTAGATACTGTGTTTAGTATTCGTAAGGTAGGACTTAGCAGGTCAGGCAAAATCTAATTTCATTAATCTGGTCCATTTTGGGGAATAAAGTTGGGCTTGGTAAGGTTTGTTCCCTTTGAATCTGAAGAGAGAGAAAAAAAACAAAGCAAATCATTGGTCCGTTCAGGAGTTGGATGAGGTGGGACATTTTTTGTGATTATAGGAAAAAGGGAGAGAGAGCCTCTGGATGGATTTGTATTTAGAAGAGAATAGAGCTGGAAGGGACCTTGGAGGTCTTCTAGTCCAGCCCCCCGCTCAAGCAGGAGAACCTATACCATCTCAGACAAGTGACTGTCCAGCCTCTTCTTAAAAACCTCCAGTGATGGAGCACACACTTTCCTTCCACTGGTTAATTGTCCTCACTGTCAGGAATTTCTTTACTTTTTGGAAAAGAAAAACGTACAAATTTTGTTCCTGCTAGTTTATTCCAGGATAAAAAGGAACAACAAAATGTAGGTGGTCCTTGATTTACAACCTTTCATTCAGTGACTATTTGAAGGCACAATGGCATTGAAAACAGTGACTTTCAGTCAGTCCTCAGACTTACAACTATCACCACATCCCTACAGTCGTGCAGTCAAAATTTGGGTGCTCGGTAAACAACAGGTATACAACCTGTTGTTTATTGTTCTAGAGCAGGGGTAGGCAACCTTGGCTCTTTGATGACTCGTGGACTTCAACTCCCAGAATTCCTGAGCCAGCCATGCTGAGGGGAAAGGGAGAGGTTTCCATGCTGAGCCCTGCTGGCTCAGGAATTCTGGGAGTTGAAGTCCACGAGTCATAAAAGAGCCAAGGTTGCCTACCCCTGTTCTAGAGCCATAGGATCGCTATTTTTGATCTTCCCAGCTGATTCCTGACAAGAAAGTCAGTGGGGGAAGCTTGATTCTCATAATGACCACGTGATCCATTTAGCAACTGCAGTGGTTTGTTTAACAGCAATGTCAAAAAAAAAAGATTGTAAATTCAGGTGTGATTCGTTTAACCACCACTTTGCTTAACAACAGTGGTCATAAGTTGACGACTTCCTGCAGCAGACTTATTTCAGAACCAAGTAGAACCACTTCCAGTCACCAAGTTAAAAGATTAGCAATCTGGGGCCAACGGACCAGCTTCAGGAATGATCAACCACGAATTGCAGCCTCTTCCGAAGAGAGCTGTTCTTTCTCACAGTAGCGATGGTCTAACTTCTTTGTTTTTACAGATATCCAGACCTGCAGACACAAAGACAGGAGAAAAGGCTCTCTCGATGTCCGATCCACTACCTCTCGAGGCAGTGACGGTATATGATTAGGGGCTTTTTTCTTTTTGTAAAATTACCTTTTTTAATGACCTTCTCAATAATCAGTACCCTTGGGTCTCCTGCTTCCTTCGAAATCCATGACACACACTCGCCTTCATTTGGGGAAAAAATATTTTTCAGTGACAAAGATGTAAACTTTGGGTGTCTGCATGCTGTTACCCCAGCTGTGTTTTTATAATGCAGTCAGACTCAGCTGGTGAAAGTTGGATGTGCACAAGATCAGGCAGAGCCTGGGGGTGGAGTCAAAGGAGGAATCAGCCTGGAATCATTACGTTCCCACAAGCAGTCTAAATCTTGAATTCCATTGATCCTTATCTAGTACCAATTTAGTTGTCATGGTTGCGACAGATGAATCTCTTCAAAGAACTTTGAGGCATTGTTTACCTTAAAGAATCTTTATTTGCGAAGCATAGTGTCGGCACTAACACAGTCAAAGCCAAAAATTGAATTCCCTTCCCCTGAGCACATAGTATCAAAGCACAATTCCCTCCTCCAATTAACAGTCATAAATCACATTCTCCAATTAGTTTGAAATGCAGCCTTTCCCTTCAGTTCTCCAGCCCGCCAATTCTTATCATCTCTTATTTCAATAACCTTGGTTCACACACTAGGTCCAGTATTGTTATGTCTAGCTAAACTCTCATGCACATTCCCCCCCCCCAGCATCATCTTACTCTAAGTCCAAAAGTAAAACATAAGAAGAAAATAGTTGCATCTCCAACTGTTGTCAAAGCAAAACATCCAATGCTGACCATTAGTTGCCTAATTTCTTCGGTCTAGGCATGAGCAATAAATCAGTTTAACTAGAAGCTATCACCTGATCCTGATTCTTCGCCCCTGGATAGGATGCTTGCTGGCTTTACATTGCAATGTAAAATATTTTAGTGAGCAGAAAACTCTAATATTCAGTAAGAACAGCAACAGTTTGGGGAAGCTGATGCCACCAACTCATGGGCCCCTTCATTTTTTTCCTCGCATAGGAAGTTCTCAGAGGAGGCACTCGTCCATGGCCCGCATACATTCCATGACAATCGAGGCACCGATAACCAAGGTAAGGCACTCCCCGTGTGAGGTCACTTCAGTCTGTTGGAAACTTTGCTTTCTCCTGCTGCAAAACTCCCATGTCTTTGCCTGGTGTTGCTCTCAGACCTACTGGATATCTTTGCTGTCTTGAGTTATTTGTAAAAATAGTAAAAGCTGGATATGAATGAATGAATGAAGGAAGGAAGGAATGAATGAATGATACTCAGCAAATTTAGAAGACCCATTCTTTTGAAAGATAAATGATTTCAGGGAAAATGTATTCCTTCTAGGTAAATATAGGGTTATTTCTTTTCTTTTCCCTGTTTAGGTAATAAATATTATCAACGCTGCTCAAGAAAGCAGTCCCATGCCAGTGGCCGAAGCGTTGGATAGAGTCCTGGAGATCTTGAGGACTACTGAGTTGTATTCTCCACAGCTTGGCACAAAAGATGAAGACCCCCACACAAATGATCTTGTTGGTGGCTTGATGACGGTAATTAAAATCAAAATATTTGATGGAACGGCTGATGGCAATTCGAATCTGCTCACCGCAGCTACCTTGCAACAATAGTGAATCCCTGACCCATCGTTTCTGTGCAAGCTGCAGGTCTGCAAATACCGGTATATTGACAAGAGTTTCTTGCGGCTTCCGTTGATCAGCCAAACCGGTTCTAGATGGAAAATCAGCTCAGCCTTCAGCTGGATAAATTGCTGCGCTAAAACCAGTTTAGAAACATCTTGCTGATAAAGCCCAGCCTATTTTAAATTGATGAGTGGCTTGCCTGTTCAGCAGAAAGATCTGCTTATTGTTTTTTTTTTTTTTAAAAAAAAAAGCTTTTACAAAACTCTTAGTTTGAAGATGCATACAGTTCAATTTGCTTTTAAATTTATGGATGGCTTCTTGACCAAGACACCGGAGGCTTTTATCAGAGTCACATCGAAGGGGAGATGAGCGACATGGCAATTTAATAAATAAATAAGCATAAAATACAGTAAGCAGTCGAAACAAAGGAAAAATCTTATTGGTTTCCAATCTGGAGTATTAAAAAGGCAATCTCTTGCTCGGAACCACTCCTGATTTTGCCTCTCTTCTTTTAAATAAATAAAATTGGACCATGCAGGTTTGTTCAGCCAAGGAACTTAATAAATGGAATTCTGCTCCCTAGAAAGCTCCAGAATTCCTCATCCAAGTTCCTCATGGATAAGGACAGTGGAAGTTGAATTTCTCTACATTTGATGGGTATCAGATGGTGAACGTTGCCCTAGATGTTATAGCCACCTACTTTACTGGGCCTTCCACATGCCATTTTGAAGGCCAATTAAGTGATAATTAGCACAGGAGTGGTATGGTGGCCTAGAGGTGGAGCTCCCACTTCACCATCAGGAGGCTATGAGTTTGAATTCCAGGTAGCAGCAGATATTCTCTCTCTGGGCGCAGTGACTAATTGCTAAGAACACTGCATAGGCATTAGGAAGGGCATCTGGTCAGTAAACGCTCAGCTCCATCCAGTTGCCCCAAGTCCACTCCAATGCAAAGGAATTCCAGGGTTTTTAAAAGGGAAAAAAACCCTGATAATTAGCATACTTCTTTTAGGATCAGCGATAATAGAATTTGCTTTGCTCCAACCAATTGAGAGTCTGCTTCTTGCTTCTAGACTAGATGGAGATGGATAGAGGGTTCAAACAACACTTTCTGATTTATATTCCCCTTGTGCCATTACATAACCCCAAAGAGTACATTTAAGAAGGGTCTTTATTTCATTCTACATTCTTTTTCAACTTTATTCAATAGGATGGACTACGAAGATTGTCGGGGAACGAATACATATTATCTGCAAAGCGTAAGTACTGCTCTTTACCATACTTGAAAGGTGTGATCTTCCGCAATTTCATTTTGGGTATAGCACAGCCAAAAAGTTATCTTGAAGAGAGACAAACAAATAAGCAATGTGCAGGGCTGTGTAATAACTGCTGTATCACCAGACCCTTGTTAGTCAAGCTAAATATGCCATCTTAAAGAGGCATATAGTTTTGGAAAGGTATCTTGTTTGCTAAGAGGCTTAAAGTTTCGTCAATATTTTGAAGATAGCAGGCCAGCTTGCAGACCTAATAGACAAAACAGAAGGAGGAGGAAAAAGAGAATATTGAGATTAGTTCTTGAGGCTAAAGCAAAGCCGTTTGGTCTAGAAAGTGGTCTCCAGTTTTTCAGTGTTTATAAGTGTTGGAAGAAAAGTCTTTATCATGGTTCAGTCCAAGCATGGGGTTAAACAACATGGCGACTGCTTTAGAAAGAAGGTTGCAGATTATTGAAGAGGAGAGCCAGACAGGAAGATGGCTCTGGAAGAAAAGAGAGCAAGCACATGTAGGGAGTGGGTTTTTATACCCTCTGGAGCCTTTTGTTTGGAGTTGCTTCCTGTGGCATGAACTTTGAGTCTGAGTGTGCCTTTCTGGTATTCTGGTGGTGATGGGTTAATCTTATTATGTCCAAAGGTTGGTTGGTTGGTTGGTTGGTTGGGTTGGTTCCTTCCTTCCTTCCTTCCCTCCTTCCTTCCTTCCTTCCTTCCTTCCTTCCTTCCTTCCTTCCTTCCTTCCTTCCTTCCTTCCTATTCTTATTCTTATTCTTATTCTTATTCTTATTCTTATTCTTATTCTTATTCTTATTCTTATTCTTCTTTCCTGGCTCTGTTTTCTCATTCGTGTTCCAGGTGTGCCTGTAATACTTTTGTCCCTATGTCTTTGTTTTTTTTTTAGAAACCCATCAAGTACCAGGCAGTTTGATCTCACCCATCTCCCTGAATGACATCCCGCCCAGCATAGCTCAAGCAATGGAAAATGAAGAAGATTGGGATTTTAATATTTTTGAATTGGAGGCTGCAACTCATAAAAGGTTTGTAGGAGAAGCAAAGAAAGACACAGGAATAGCAGCACTCTGGGAGAGATTTATCTCCCGGGCAAAGGCTCGTATTTCTCTTGCTGTTTATTTTGCTTTTGGTGCAGTAAGAATAGGGGAAATTGAAGTACCCTTTTTTTCCTCCTTCCAGGCCTTTAGTTTATCTTGGCCTCAAACTCTTTGCCCGCTTTCGGATCTGTGAGTTTCTCGGTTGCTCTGAGTCTACTCTGAGGTCTTGGTTGCAAATCATAGAAGCCAATTACCATGTATCCAACTCTTACCACAATTCAACCCACTCGGCGGACGTGCTGCACGCCACGGCCTACTTCCTTTCTAAAGAAAGAGTCAAGGTAAGTCTGGGAAAGAGCAAAAATAAGTCTTAAGGGGCTGCCCCAAAGAAGAGGGAGTCAAGCTATTCTCCAGAGCAGGCAGGAAAAGAAGGCAGGACAAGAAGCAACGGATGGAAACTCATCAAGGAGAGAACCAACCTAGAACTAAGGAGAAATGTCCTGACAGTGAGAACAATTAACCAGTGGAACCACCTGCCTCCAGAAGCAGTGAATGCTCCAACACTGGAAGTTTTTAAGAAGAGATTGGACAGCCATTTGTCTGAAATGGTATAGGGCAGGGGTAGGCAACCTTGGCTCTTTTATGACTCGTGGACTTCAACTCTCAGAAACTCTGAGCCAGCATGACTCAGCATGGAAACCTCTCCCTTTCTCCTCAGCATGGCTGGCTCAGGAATTCTGGGAGTTGAAGTCCACGAGTCATAAAAGAGCCAAGGTTGCCTACCCCTATGATAGGATCTCCTGCCTGAGCAGGGGGTTGGATTAAAAGACTTCCAAGGTCTCTTCCAACTGTTATTCTGTAATTCTGGTAGCTTAGGAAAAGAAACTTGGAAACAACCTTAGCTGATTATTGCCTCCTCTGGCCTTGGGTTGCCTACCTGAATAAGAAAACCCAAAGTCGCTTGCAAAGCTGTTTCCCATTATTTGCAAACAGTTGCGTCTATCTGCAGATATTTGGGATTTTAACTGCAGGCAGAAGGCGGATTCTCTGCTAGTAAGCTTCAGATCATCTTGGATCTGTAATATCAACTCTTCCTAAGCCCAGAGAACCCCAAAGAAAGTATGTATAGAGCGCTTGGGCTATCACTGTTCCAAGAGATCATTAATCAGCTCTGTGTGTATATATTCAAGCAAGATCTGAGGTTTGTATAAGCATCATGTTCCAAGGAAACTGCTCGGGTGGCCTAAGAAACACAGTTTTGTTTTTTTTTTTAAAAAAAGGAAGCTTCCACTGAATTTGTTCCTTGCATCAGGAACGAACCATCCGCAAGTATAACTTATGGGAAGCAGCGATGGATGGAATCTCAAAGTTCAACGTACCGTGTCTTCTTCCAGGGTGCTCCATCTCGTTCTCTGCTCCTTTTCCCAACCCTCCAATTTTCCATCTGCCAGATAGCATTTTATGGCTGCTGCTGATTTCTCATTGAGCTATTTTAGAATGTTTTCCTCCCTATTACTAAGTTGTTCCCCACCGCCGTCTTTAAGATTGTTTACACTTCTGGATCCTTTGGCATTCCGGCATCTTGTCCATGAACCTCATCCATGTGAGGGATTTATTTATTTGTTTGTTTGTTTGTTTGTTTTGTTTAGTGTATGACATCTACAGAGATCATGCGATCACTGATATATAACACTAATAAAAGACATTATGTGTACAAATACATATATATATAACATTACCAGCCTATCCATATATGTAAAATGTGTGGACAATACAGTAGAGGAGAAGAAATTAGGGTAAAGCCATGATAAAATCGCCTTATTTATGATGCCATAGAATTGCAATAGGTTCCATGTTATACAGGTAGCCCTTGACTTACAGCCTTTCAGTTAGTGTCTGTTTGAAATGACAACAGCACTGGTGTGATCATTTTTCACACTTATGTCCATTGCCGCATCTGCATTGTCATGTGATCAAAATCCAAGTGCTATTTATGACGGTGTCTTGGGGTCATGTAGGTCCCCCTCCAACACTGGAAGTTTTTAAGAAGAGACTGGACAGCCATTTGTCTGAAATGGTATAGGGTTTCCTGCCTGAGCAGGGGGTTGGACTAGATGACCTCCATGGTCCCTTCCAACTTTGTTGTTATGATTATTATAAAGCCAGGTTTACTTAACAACTGTGTTATTAACTTAACAACTGCTCGTAAAACAGGACAAAACTCACTTAACAACTATCTCATTTAGCAACAGAAACTTAGGGCTCAGTTGTGGCCATTAAGTCAAGGACTACCTGTAGATTAATATCTAAGGAAGCCAACCATCTAACCGCTTTTGGTGTGATTCTGATGACACCACCCCAGGCGCCTTGAAATTTCCCGAGAGGAGATTCTCGAACTACAACTGTTACAGCATCCATCTTTGCAACATTGGGCTGAGTCTCTCTCTTCCTGAGCCTCTCCCAGCCTCTCCCTCTTATTCTTCTCAGGAAACCTTGGATCCCATTGACGAAGTTGCTGCGTTGATAGCTGCCACTGTCCACGATGTGGATCACCCTGGGCGAACCAATTCTTTCCTGTGTAATGCAGGAAGCGAACTGGCTATTTTGTACAACGACACGGCTGTGTTGGAAAGCCACCATGCAGCCCTGGCCTTCCAAATCACCACCCGGGATGATAAATGCAACATTTTTAAAAACATGGAGAGGTAGGTTTCCAAAATACCGCGATTCTTTAAAACTGGACTGCCGGTGTAGTTTTCAAAAGGATTTGCTTTGACTGAATGATGATATAATATGGAGGAGTAGCAGTGGAGGGGGGGGATGAGTATTTCGGGGGGAAAGATGTAATGAATGTGGGTTATTTTATACATGTAGTTAGAATAATGCAAAGGATGGATCTTTTTTAAAAAATTTCAATGTAAAAAGAAATACTGCAGAGGGATATCGGACAATCTAGTTCCGTGGTGGCAAACCTATGGCATGCATGCCACTGGTGGCACTCAGAGCCCTCTGTGTGGGCACGCACGCCATTGGCCCAGTCCTAGGCCTTCAGCTGGGTTTTATAAAACCTTTTTGCTTTAGGCCTCCGCCGCCATGTGCAAAAGAAAAAAAAAGGTTCAATCAATCAATCAATTTCAACTTCTCGCAAGGAAAAAAAAGATCTCACAAAGTTGGAATTGATTGATTGAACTTTTTAATCCCACCCAGTCTGCTGTTACCACCGCAGCCATGCCCACCCAATGGGCCACACCCACCCAATGGGCCATGCCCACCCAGCACCCGACGATGCATAAGTGAGTTTTGGGTTGCAGTTTGGGCACTCGGTCTTTGAAAGGTTCGCCATCACTGATCTAGTTTAATGAAAATAAGGACTAGGGGTGACATGATAGCAGTGTTCCAATATCTAAGGGGGTTGCCACAAAGAAGAGGAGGGTCAACCTATTCTCTAAAGCACCTGAAGGCAGGACAAGAAGCAACAGATGGAAACTAATCAAGAAGAGAATCAACCTAGCACTGATAGTGAGAACAATTAACCAGTGGAACGACTTGCCTCCAGAAGTTGTGAATGCTCCAACGCTGGAAGTTTTTAAGAAAAGATTGGACAACCATTTGTGTGAAATAGTATAGGGTTTCCTGCTTGAGCAGGGGGTTGGACTAGATGACCTCCAAGGTCCTTCCAATCTTGATATTCTGTTGAATTGTCTTCTTTCCAAGAATTAAGGCAGGGAAATGTTTTAATTGGAGATCTGTGAAAGGATTGTGCCCGTGAAGGGGGAGATGTGTGGTGACTACACTGAAGGAGCAGTTTCCCAGGAGCAAGGGAGCACATTCCTCAGAGAGGGAGTGAGACAGGAGGCAACACAACCCAGAGCTAGATCAGCGTGGTCGAATCTATAGGAAGAAACAAGGAGAAGTAATCTGTCCGGAAGTCAGTCTGTATGCAAAACTATGGAGTCCAATTAATGACGTGGTTCAAACTTTCCCCAACTGGCTTCTAGACTTTTGGACTGCAGCTCCCATAATTCCAAGTCTTTCCTCAGCTGGCTGGGGAATTCTGGGAGTGGAAGTCCATTCATCTTAAAAGTTGTCAAGGTTGAGAAACACTGCATTCAGCATTACAATTCAGGAACGCCTTTTGGATAAGTTTTAGGGGCCACACATTGTAGAAACCGACAGCAGATCCATCCCTGGCTTAAATATCAACTTGGTTTTTCTTTGCAATGTTGCCTGAAACCCTACCATTAAATATTAAAACCCTGCTTCTATTTTTCCCATCTTCTTCTTTCTTTAGAAATGAATACCGAACACTGCGACAAGCCATTATTGACATGGTCTTGGCCACGGAAATGACCAAACATTTTGAGCACGTCAACAAATTTGTCAACAGTATAAACAAGCCCTTGGCTGCCGTTGAAGACAATGGGGTAAGCAGTCCTAGCAAGAAGGAGATCTGAAAGCAAAAATGCAGCTGGCTCTTATACATTTAGAAATGTATACTTACTTCAGGTTGAACAAAGACAGATTAAGAACCCAGGAATGAACTGTGTAAAGTTTTGCTCCTTTTGCAAAAGGGAGATAATTTCTCTTTCTCAGTAGAAAAATCCAAGTTCAAATTCTTCTTCAATCAGAACATTTATTGGCTCTCCTTGGGATAACTGCAATCTCTCATCCAGTTTCTAAATCTAGTAAACAAATAAATAGAGTAGGGACTCTTGAAACAAGCTGTCAGTATTTCTTCTAGTTCTCTGAGGAACATGTTCCATAACATATTAAGCCACGCTTTGCTTATTTTCATTATGTTAGGTAGATGTGCATGTAATTTTTTTCAAGGTAACTTAGAACACTAAAAACACAAGGTCACACAAATTTGAATGCCTTAATAAAACAATAAAAAGTAAGCGCACAATAATAAAACTGTAAAAGTGGCTGGCAGAGTACTTTAGAAGAGGTTTCTGAATAGCACGTTCATCATGAACAGATCTGTTTTCTTTCAATGCCTGAAACAAAATATTTTTTTGCTTTTCACTGGGAAGATAATAAACTAGGTATCTCAGTGGTGGTAAGCCTGATCTGAATGATGCACCTAAGCTATCTCAGTGAGTAAAGCATCAGTAGGGCTGCACAGCAAAGAATACTACAAGTGGCAATTTGCAAACGGTCTTAATTGTGAGTCTGTTCCATCTCAGAAGAACCGTTTGTCTTTTGTTGTTGTTTTTTTAAAAGGGGGGGGGCATTTGAACAGGTATTCTTTCAGTGTAGGGCAAAGCAAGCCTTTCCTCATTTTTTTCCAATTTGAAATTGTTATGTCTTTTACTACTTCTATGTGGAGATGTGGGTTTTGGTTTGTTTGCCACTTCATTCCTGCAAACAGCTGAGGAGGAAATCTTTTCAAAATTTGGAATTCCTGAAATTTCTAAATTTGGGATTTTTAAGACCAGGGATCCACCCTTTCCCAAAGAATTAACTTGCCGTTTTCCAATGGATGCTGTGATGCTTTGAGCGTTCATCTCCGTGAAAGAAATCGTCGACTTTTCTGAAGTTCTGGGAGAAAAAGACGTGCTGAAAATTCAGGGTCCTCTTAGCCTTTTCGCTTTTTTTTTAAACTGTGCTGTTTACTTTTGCTTGGTGGATTGAAGGCTTCCTCTGCGTTGGTAGCGCTTTTAGCAGCCATTGCAGAAGCATTTCTGCACACTTCACAAAGAGGTTCTTTGAGAGTTCCATGAACTGTTTCCATTTATTCAGCAAAAATTTGGATCAGGCTCAAGTATTTTAAGACAGGAACTGAAGCTCCAATTCCTTTAGTTATCCCAGCAGCTTTTGGATGAATGTTGGAAAGCTCTTGAAGACACCGTTTGAAAAAATATATATAAATGACCTCATGAAGAGGCTGAGCGTAGGACGGGGACTGAGATGTCCAGATTCTGTGACCCCCTTTGTAGTGTGTGTGTGTAGCAACCTTCCTCATTCATGAGCCTCCTTTAAAATTCACACATTTCTCCAGAGATTCTCTACAGAAATGGAAAGGTAAATTGGAGTAAATAACAATGTGCGCCGATCTGAATTGTTTAAGCAAATCAAAAATTAATCTACGTGCTTACCCAGCCCGCTGTACCGGATACAGTAAACACAAAGAAAGCTATAAAAACAAAATCATATTCCAGGTTACAGAAGTATTCTGCTTGATTCTGCTTTGAATAAATTCTATCTCAATATGACTTTAGACATCACACTTTAAGAAAGATGAGAATAGATTGAACCAGATTCAGGGAAAAACTACAAGGATAATTAAGGAACTGAAATCTAATCCCTACAAAATGTTGGGGGTACGGGATATGTTGATTAACCTTGAGAAAGAAGAGTTAGGGAGACACTTTTGAAGTATAGAAAAGCATCAAAGTTTGTTCTCTGTAGTTCCAGAGTAGAATAATGAAGTTCAATGACAAGATTTCCATTCAATCATAGAACCACTGATGGCTGAGTTCCCTTTACTGGATGTGTTCAGGCAAAAGATAAGAGTTCAATCAAGGACGCTATAATTTGAATTTTGACAGTGAGCAGAAGGTTGGCTTTTATAGTGCCCCTTCCAGCTTCATATTCCTATGATTCTAGAACTGTTATTCTGGAACTGTTACTATCACTTTAGTATCTAAGGCTGCCATTTTGCCAGTTCCTAGTCTTCATCTTGCAGTGCCAAAAACTGAACCTTGATTTCCAGGTGAAGTCGGACAAAAGCTATTCTGAATCTGTGGAGAGAGAGGGTTGGTAGACACACACACACACACACACACACACACACACACACACACACACACACACACAGAGGGGGGGGAGACAGGGAGAGGAAGAGAGAGAGAGAGACAGAGATGGATGACAGTGAAGCATAGCTGACGATAATATTTGTAAATTTTGTTTTCCTAAGAGTTCCAATGGCGATGGGGATCCCATCAAAAATGTCCTGACGTCTCCTGAGAATCGAATTCTGATCAAAAGGATGCTAATTAAGTGTGCTGATGTTTCCAACCCCTGCCGTCCGTTGGAACAGTGCATTGAGTGGGCAGGTCGCATCTCGGAGGAATATTTTGCACAGGTGAGTTAAGATAGAAAGCTGAAGAAATTCCCGCTGGATGTCAGTCTTCATTTTTCCCGGGAGATGAATAACAAAGTGGGGGGGAAGGTGAACCTTTTCCCATTGGCCCCTGAACCTCTTTGGTGGCCCTGGAGTCCCTGCTCCTCAATCAAATAACAACACTTCAGTTTCTTGCCATGTTTTCGTATTTCTCAAATACACAACTGGATGTTTGCTCCTTCCCCGTCGGTTTCAGCTACACAACACTAATGGGACTAGAGGAGATACTGTTAGTAGTAATAAACCAAATAATTGTGTGCATTGGTTGTTTTTTTTTTTTTTTTTTTTTAGACCGATGACGAGAAGAGGCAAGGTTTACCTGTTGTGATGCCGGTTTTTGACAGGAATACTTGCAGTATCCCTAAATCTCAAATGTCGTTCATTGATTATTTCATCACGGACATGTTTGACGCTTGGGATGGTAAGCCTTTTCTTCTCTCTGATGCAGAAGAAAGAGAAAAAACATCTTTTCATGACCTACCAGTAGGGACTGTCTATCTTTTGCTTATAATAATAATAATAAAGTTGGAATGGACCTTAGAGGTCATCGAGTCCAACCCCCTGCTCAGGCAGGAAACCCTACACCATTTCGGACAAGTGGCTGTCCAGTCTCTTCTTAAAAACTTCCAGTGTTGGAGCATTTACTGCTTCTGGAGACAGGTTGTTCCACTGATTAATTGTTCTCGCTGTCAGGAAATTTCTCCTTAGTTCTAGGTTGCTTCTCTCCTTGATGAGCTTCCATCCGTTGCTTCTTATCCTGCCTTCAGGCGCTTTGGAGAATAGCTTGACTCCCTCTTCTTTGTGGCAGCCCCTGAGTATTCTTGAATACTGATTACATTGCAGAAGGATTATGAGGAGGAGGGAAATTTATGGTCCTTATTGAGTTGCTCAAGGACAAGAGTGGGCAACCTGTGGTCCAGGATAAGTTTTTTTTGGGTGTGTGTGTGTGTGTTTGTGTGTGTGTGACTTATTCTGAATTCCTTCTGAATTCAGTCACAGTTTTGTTCCATACAGTATTAACCTCTAAAGCTTCCTTTTTCTGCTATGTGTTCAAGATGGACAGTGATTAATATTTATATGTAAGGATATAGGGTTATACCTATGTTGTATGTAGCACATTTAAATGCGTGCTGTGTATGTGTACCCTTTTGAGAGCCAGCAATAAAAATTTTATTTTTAAGGTGTGCCAATGTGCCGATAGTAAAAAATGACAATAAAGATTATCTTATCTATCACTCTTGGTGACATACTACTAAAAATTGGCTGGTTGCTTTCTGCTATTTTCAGGTGGGAAATATAAAAACAGGGATATCAGATCTAAATGATCTTCACTCTGGTTTCAATATTGTAATGACCAGGAGCTAAGAGAAGGGGAAGGATACACATTTGGATAGGATTGAGTTTGAGGTGAATGTATGGAATGATGTTTGTTGTTTTAAGAAAGCGTGACTATTTTATGGTTTCTACTAGACGGCAAGCCCTTGTGGTATAATGATTAAAGGGCAGTCATGCAGGTAAAACTCTGCCCACAGCCTGAAATTCGATCCTAGCAAGGCTTAAAGTTGGCTCAGCCTTCCATGCTTCCCAGTGCGGTAAAATGAGGTTTCAGATTGTTGGGGGCAAGATGCACATAATAAATATTTATTATTATTTATAATAAATATAAATAAACCAGCCAGAGAGTGCTGTAAAGCGCTATGGGACTATTGTTTTAGTTGTGAAGTCGTGTCCGACCCATGGACAATGTTCCTCCAGGCCTTCCTGTCCTCGACCATCTTCTGGAGTCCATCTAAGCTCACGCCTCCTGCTTCAGTGACTCCATCCAGCCACCTCCTTCTCTGTCGTCCCCTTCTTCTCTTGCCCTCCATCTTTCCCAGCATCAGGCTCTTCTCCAGGGAGTCCTTCCTTCTCATTAGGTGGCCAAAGTACTTGAGTTTCAACTTCAGGATCTATATATAGGACTGTATATTAGTCTAAATCTTATTGCTATTGCTATCGCTACTTCCGAGCTCAAAATCACAAAATATAGGCACCCATCTGTTTTCAGCCCTTATGATCAAGAAGAGCCCTGGGGGGTGGGGTACCAAAAAGGAGGGACAGCTTGCATCTCTGAAGCTGTAGATTGTCCATAGTCCCCTCCCCCACAATTAAGAAAATAAGCCCCCAACATTCTCAATCTTTGGACCCATGACCAGAGGTGACAATGACTTCACCGTTGTCTTTTTTTTTTTTAGCTTTTGCAGATCTACCAAATCTGATGCAGCACCTAGACAACAACTTCAAGTATTGGAAGGGGCTGGATGAGAAGAAGCTGAGGACTCTTCGGGAGCCCCCTGAGTAGCTATCAGACCGTCGGACACGTGTATCGTCCCTCAGGAAGCCGGTTCCTTCAAACTTGCCTTTGAGATTTGTTTGGTCTCTTCGGTATGACACCGGGAGCTTTTTGTTCCCTGCCGTGGGGAGGTTGGACGACCTGAAGAGCCTCAAGGTCAGAAGGACCCCCTTCTCCACCCACCATCTAGCAATGGAGGAGATCACTCTACTTTTCAAGCTGAATTACACTGGATAGATGCCCGCATCCGAGAGAACTGAGCCTAATCGCTTGCATTATTAGCATGCTTGGAAGTGATGTTTGGAGAGACCCTCTTCTTAGGAGATCTTAGCGTACGGTTCTTCAGAAGAGCAAGTGAAGGAGGGAAAAAAAAAACGCCCCTCACCGTGTGGACTCAGAAACATTATGAGAATCTTTATCACGAGCACTAAAACAATAAAATAAACTGAAACAGGTACATGGAACAATCTGACACTGACAATACGAACTCTTCCTGAAGGAGCTCTCCTTTTTTTTTTTGATCTTCTCAAATGGACTTAGCTGTATTTTTTCACGTCGCTGAAAGGGCGGCCACTGGGTCTTGGGCACTACTGCGAGAGAGTTCTCTTCCAATTTAGTCGCAAATGGAAGCAGACCAATGGACGCCTCCCTCCCCCTTGCCCCTGTAGATTTTCTGAAGCTGATCGTTAGGCACCTCTGATTAAAATATGTTTTATTTATTTTGTTAGATGCTGAATATTTTCTATAAAATTTATAAAGACTATAAACGCCAAAGCCAACTTCCAGACGCGTTAACGGTTTTTCGTGGTTCCTAACTCGTTGTGCATTTTCTTCTCAGATTGCAAAAAAGGGCGGGCAACGAATATGACCTTTTATTGCACACGGGGGGGGGGGAGGAATTGAGGGCTATATTGGTTTTATATTAGAAAAAGTCCTCAACTTACAACCGCTTGTTCAGCAAACCTTTGAATTACTGTGGCACTGAATAATGGTTACAAGCAGCCTTTGCAATTCACTTCCTGACCGGCACCTCCTGCACATGGAATGGGACAACTCCCCACGGGCAACTCGCCGTGGGACAATTTAACAATTCTATTTATTTAAAATAAATTTTAAAAAATGTTTTAATTTTCGCCATCCGTATTTCATTCTGCCCCTCCTTTTGCATCCTTTCTTCGACGATTCTGTTCCACCATTTCTTTGATATCGGTCTAACTCTTTCCCTGCAGTGAGTTGACCGTGGCAAGTAGACCACAGACGTGTGGCAAGTGGGCCGCAGCGAGTTGCCTGTGGCGAATTGTCATAGACCCCTCTTGCCTATCCTTGCTTTACGACTGTATCACTTAGCAACACAAAATCTGATCTCCATTTCTGTGGTAAGTTCAAGGACTATCTACAACTAAGTCTGAGTTTTTATCCAAGGTCGAAGGAGATGTTCTGGGCTACCTTAGTTGCTGGCTTAGTAGTTCAAAATAAGGGCATCCCTGCATGGTGGACTCAATAGGCACATCCCCTTTTTTTGTTTTTTGCAAGAGGCTTCCTTTTTCTCTGACCTTTGCACAGAGAAAAAAATGTGGAAGGCCACCAGACTGCTCGTAAAGATAACAGCGTTGTGGCAATTGCTAATACGGGCCGTCCTCCACTTACAACCATTTGTTTCGTGACCGTTCAAAATTACAACCGCACTGAAAAAAGCGACGTGTTTTCACCCTTCATGATCAATGCCTTGGTAAGGCCAGACTTGGAATACTGCATCCAGTTTTGGTCATCATGATGTAAAAAAGAGGCTGAGACTCTAGAAAGAGTACAGAGAAGAGCAACAAAGATGATTAGGGGACTGGAGGCTAAAGCATATAAGGAAAGGCTGCTGGAATTGGGAATGTCTAGTTTAATGAAGAGAAGGACAAGGGGGGACATGATAACAGTGTTCCAATATCTCAGGGGTTGCCCCAAAGAAGAGGGAGTCAAGCTATTCTCCAACGCACCTGAAGGCAGGACAAGAAGCAACAGATGGAAACTAACCAAGGAGAGAAGCAACCTAGAACTAAGGAGAAACTTCCTGACAGTTAGAACAATTAACCAGTGGAACAACCTGCCTCCAGAAGCGGTGAATGCTCCAACACTGGAAGTTTTTAAGAAGAGACTGGACAGCCATTTGTCCGAAATGGTGTAGGGTTTCCTGCCTGAGCAGGGGGGGTTGGACTAGATGACCTCCAAGGTCCCTTCCAACTTTATCATTATTATACAGCCACGTGATCAAAATTCGGACACTTGGCAATTGGTTCGCATTTACGACCGTTGCAGTGTCCCGGAATCAGGTGATCTCCTTTTATGATTTTCGGACAAGGAAGGTCAGTGGGGGAAGCTGGATTCTCTTAACAGGCTTGTTACTCACTTTAACCACTGCAGGGGTTCCCGTGGGGCATGAAAAGCGGAGCAAAACTTACTCAACTGCTGTCTTGCTTAACAACAGAAAGTTTGGGCTCCGTTGTGGTGATACGTGGAGGACTCCCCAAAGAAAGCAAAGAAGATGCTGAGCTAAAACGTGATTGACGTAAAGGGCCTCGTGCATTAGACCCGTGTGTGAGAAAGTTAAAACATTGCACAACTTTGCTCGGTTATTACGTCTCCGCTGTGGATATTCGACTGTGGCTAATAAGTCCAACCAGTGGCCAATAAATCCTCGTGTACTCTTCAGGTTAATTGAATTTCTCAGCCCATTTTTTTTTAAAAAAACTTGGAAAATCCCCAGCCTCTGTTGTACGGTGATCATTAAGGTTCTCCACTGTCCTTTACCAAGTATCCTTTATCCTTTTCTACGCTGTCTTTGAGACTTAAATCAGCCAGGCCTCCACAAAGGGGCAGCTTTCTGCATAATTCTGCAAAACGCTACACAAGGTAGTTCCCAGAGGCCCGGAGGGGTGGGTGGGTGAGGATGATGGGCTTGCTTTGAAATGTATGCTATGTTCCCATCCTGAGTAATATCCGGTCTCGCCTTGAAAGTTTATTTTTAAGAAAAATGAAAACACACACACACACACACACACAATAGAAATGCTACATTTCCAAGATGTTTGCAATCTGACTAGACTCCTCTAGTGGAGAGCAGAAGATGGATGGAGGGGCTGGGCTGGGCTTGAAAGGTGGAGTTAAAAATGTATATGTTGTAAAGTTTTAGCCATTCCCTCTCAGCCGTTTCCCCTTATTTATTTTTAAAATCTCTCACACTATTTCATAGGCCACTTTATTTATTTTTAAAATCTCTCACACTATTTCATAGGCCACTGAAATGAAACCCTTCCTTTTAAAAATAAACCGTGGAAACGTCTCTCCTGCTTTCTTCTTCACGTCTACGATGCAGCTTGGCTTTTGAAAATTATTATTATTATTATTATTATGAATAATAATAATGTTTATTCCTTCCTAATCCTCATTCCTTGGGCAAAATAGGGGGGGGGGAAAGTAGGACATGCTGTTGAGTTGCGTCAGGCACCCGTTGTGTTCAGCTGTGTTGTGAGAAACCCGAAAACCTTCCATTACTCCAGATTTGGACATGTGTGTATAAGCACTGAAATGCATAGGTTTCCACGGAAGCGGGGAAATTGGTCTGAAAGTTATGGGTCTGTATCTACAATATCCTAACTTGCAAATTCTTTCTCTCCCTGAATCAGCTCCACATTTTTCATCTATTAATCTTAGTGAAATGAAGCCTCCCAAAAAGTTTCTTTTTTTCCCTTTTGGCTCAGAGAACCATTATTTGCAGGTATATGGTCTAAATGCTGTCATTTCCCTTCCCTCTTGCCGATTTCTTATGTTTTTCCATGGGGGCCTCTGCCTCCCTCTTTTTCTATTTGTTTGATTTGTGTGTGCCATCAACTCTGCTTTTCTTCTTCTTCTTTTTTTCTTTTTTTGGGATTGCTGGACAGACCCTGCAGTTTTCTTGGCAAGGTTTCCAAAGAGGTTTGCTCTTGCCAGCTTCCCAGGGCTGAGACAGAGTGACTGACTCATGCTCATCCAGCTGGCTATGAAGCCTAAGGTGGGACTAGAACTCACTGTCTCCTGGGGATTGATCCAAAGTGCCCCAGCTGGCTTTCATGCTTAAGAATAAGAGTTGGAAGGGACCTTGGAGGTCTTCTAATCCAATCCCCTGCTCAGACAGGAAACCCTATACCATTTCAGACAGATGGTTTGTCCAATCTCTTCTTAAAAACCTCCAGTGTTGGAGCTCACTGCTTCTGGAGGAAGGTTGTTCCACTGGTTAATTGTCGTCACTGTCAGGAAGTTTCTCCTTAGTTCTAGGTTGGTTCTGTCCTTGGTTAGTTTCCATCTGTTGCTTCTTGTCCTGCCTTCAGGCGCTTTGGAGAATAGCTTGACTCCCTCTTCTTTGGGGCAGCCCCTGAGATATTGGAAGACTGCTATCATGTCCCCCCCTCATCCTTTTCTTCATTAAACTAGACATACCCAATTCATGCAACCTTTTAGCTTCCGGCCGTCTAATCATTTTTTTCTTGCTCTTCTCTGCACTAAGGCGACACTAGAATTCACAATCTCCTGGTTTCTAGCTGATGCCTTAACCACTACACCAAACTGGCCTTTTCCATTTATCCACTCTTAAAAAGGAGTGCTGAAGTTAGATTTAGCTTGCAAGATTAGATCTTGAGCCAAACGTTTTTTTACACAAAATGTGCTTGTCTGAATCCAGAGCCGTAACTGTGGCAAAATCAGACCTCTACTCTTAGAAGGCATGATTCTTCCAGTCCAATTGCCCATGGGCCCCAGACGCTTATCCCCAGTCTGAGTAGTGAATTAAGAGCAAATACATGGCCTTCGCTCCTCCAGAATCAAGCTGCTATCATTGGCAAAGCAATCCTACAATAAGTCTTGATGGAACTATCGTTCCTTGATCATAGTCAAGATGGGAGATACGACAATCGTTGTTACCTCCATTTCTTCTTCTTCCCCAAGGCTGAGTTATACTGGGAAGTAGAGGTACAGGATCCTGCATGGCTATCTTATCTCCAAATGATCAAAGACTCTTTTTTTTTTTAGCCTGAAAAAAAAACGGGGTACCTATTTCTTGAAAGTGGTCTTCAATCTTCCTGAGTTGTTCAGTGCAAACACAAATATTCGTAAAGTAGTAATAAGGCAGTGAACTCTTTCCTATTGAACCAACAGGACTTTTGAGCTGTTTGAGCTTGTTGGTGAACTGGCTGGTAAAAAAATTGGCATCAGACCTTTTACTGGCATCTGGATTCCAGCAATTACATGACTTCCTCATTATTTTCTTCTGTCCTTGGAGATAGCAGCGGTGACTCTAAAGGTTTTTGCGGAGTTGTTTTCCCAGCAATGTGGCGTCATTTCCCTCAGCAAATTAATCTAATTGGCTGACAGGTTGCCTTAATTAAAACCTTTCTGCAGCGTAGAAGTTTATTGGAGTGACAGCATTTTTTTTAAAGAAATCTGTTGTTGATGAGTCCATTTTTTTTAATTCTTTCCTGTCTCTAAGAATTACACAGAAAGGAAAGAAGTAGTAACATAAATGATGACTAACAAAATGGCAGTTAATATTTCAGCACTGCCTGATCAATATTTGATTTCTCTGGAAGCATTCCTGGACAGCTGAATCATATGGGCAACAACAAAGGACATTAAAGCCCTGCAGGAAATAAATTCAGGAAACTTACAGTATGGATCTTCTAAAGTGTATGTGTGCCATTAATTCCTCAAAGCTGCAGGCCCAGCCTGTTCTGACTAATGTAATTTCCCACCCTTCATTGAGATAATTAATTGGAGTTGTTTGGGATTATTCATTTCTGCCTTTTCAACAAGTCTGCAAAGCAGAGATGCAGATGTAAGACTTTCACATTGCACAGAATCATCTGGGATGCACACCCAGCCCCTGATTTATAAATCATTGTTGAAGGCATACTGTATTTTGGAACTTGAGTTCATTATGGTTTGTAAACAGAGATTATGGCTTTCTGTGCCCTGAAAATCAGGGGTCAGCAGCCTTTAGAATTATCAGGTGCCCCAAGAATATTAAATACCACCAAAATCTCATTAAATGACCACATCTCACAAACTCCCCTCATTGTCTGAAATTTATTTTGGGGGTTCCATGGGTGTCATCTGATAATGCTGTGGGAGCACGGCTGATCACTTGGCTGCATGTGACGTGAATCTGGGATGTCCTACATACAAATGGAGTCTTGTGCCCTTGAACCGGGTTCATTCCCATCCCATAAAGGAGCAATAGCCAATGGTGTTGAACAAAGCAAGGGCAAACAAAGCCATCAAGGGTTTTTCTTGCTTCTACACTTCCACTTGCATTTAATTCTGGATGTGACTTTCCTTAAAAACCATTAAAACATTACCAGTATACTTCTGATACCAAATTTTGAAATGCCCCATTGTGTGTCACCAAATAGTTCTGTTGCTTCTCAAGAAAACAGGACAATAATTAACCATATTTTATTTGTATGATTCAAGGCAGTGTACAACATATTGTCTCCTGCTGTTTTCTGCACAACGACAGTCCTGTGAGGTGGGTTGGGCTGAGAGAGAAGGACTGGCTCAAGGTCACTCACTTGGCTTTCATGACTAAGGCGAGAATAGAACTCATTGTCTTCTATGATTGGCTCAAAGTCACCCAGTTGACTTTCATGCCTAAGGCGGAACTAGAACTCACTGTCTTCTATGATTGGCTCAAAGTCACCCAGTTGGCTTTCATGCCTAAGGTGGGACTATAACTCACTGACTCCTGGTTTCTAGGTCAGCACCTTGGTCACCTCACCAAACTCGCTTTCTTTATAATGGTTGATGCTAGTTGTCCTTTTATATTCGTTATGATTGAGAGTTGTAGAAGGTTGACATGCTCAATATTTTGTACACAGATTTTTTTAAAGCATTCTGTATGCTTCTTTGTATTGAGTAGAGACCCCAAAACTATTATAACTTTAAAAACTGCATGCATAATCATACACACCTATTCAACTGAGTTTGCACAACACACTTGATTGCTGAATTGATTTGATTTTCTGCCTTGAGACAGTTGCATCATAAATTGACTGAATTAGCTCAGCCACTGAATCCCACACCACGCACAAACTAACCAAAGGTTAAAACTAATCAAGATTTAGCATTTTGTACCAGTGCAGCATGTGACCTGGGTAACATTGGGTGTCAACACAACCAAATAGAGTGAAGTGAGTGTTACAAGTGTCAGATGAATTAAAAACGCTTCGATTCTTCATTAGTGGAACGTCGTTTAGCAAGATGTGGGGAAGGAAAGGAGAAAAAGGGCAGCCCTGTAGAGCAAGTCCAAACAAATATTAAATAAGTCCAACTGATTCATCAGCCTGGGTGGACGCAAGAGAGGACGGGGGCTGAGAGAAATAGAATCCAAGCTGAACTGTTAGTACTAAGTTTACTTTGAACCACAACAGACCGCAAGCCCAAGGTAATTAAACATCTCTGACACATGCAGTATTGACTCTGTAAATATTTACAGTGCAGAATTTATTCACGATACCATGTAGCGCTGCTTATAGCTGAAAAGTCCAACATTATACATTAACCACTAACGAACATTGGCATCCAACCCCCTTCATATATGCAGCTGGAACATCACCTGATTGGGCGACTTGGGTGGCTGAACTAATGCATTCCTTTCAAGATGAACTGTATGGAGCCTGGAGCACAGAACTGGTTGATTTGTGGATTCCCCAACTGGGGTGATGTTTGGATTTTTTTTTTTTTATCTTCTCTGGAAGACCTTCTCCAGACTCTTGCATGACTCTGGATGACACCTGGTTCTCCTTGACCTGAAGTAGCTATAAGATTTAAGAGCAATAAGGGGGAAATGGTTCCATTGAAGTTGGGGGCCCAGTGTGAAGAGAGATTCTAGTTTTCATTTTCCCTTCTTCGAATCTCCCTTACAGCTGAAATTTAGTTTTGGGGAAAGTAATATAAGTACCAAAGAAATCTGCTGCATTTGGAAGTTGGACTGTGACATTGCTAGAAACCAGATGTTTGTATCCAGGAGTTTAAGACCAATGTGTCTGAAAAACATCAGTGATGGGAAGACCAGTTCGATTTTTGTTTAAGCCAAAGGAGGCATCTAACCTGGGATGAGTAATAAGGAACTGAATGAAAACGAAGGGAGCAGGCTGTAAGTTTCAGATCTGAACATTTGATAGCTGTGCTAGAATGGAATGGGAATAGAACAGAACAGGGTTAGGGTATGGTATGATATGGTAGGGTAGGGTAGGGTAGGGTAGGGCAGGAGAGGAGGAAAGGAAAGGAACAGAGGAGAGAAAGAGAGAGAAGGGAAGGGAAGAGAAGGGAAGAGAAGAGAAAGAAGACAGGAGGAGAGGAGAGAAGAGAAGAGGAAGAGAGAGAAGGAGAGCGAAGGGAAGGGAAGAGAAGGGAAGAGAAAGAAGACAGGAGGAGAGGAACAGAGAAACAAGGAAAGGAAAGGAAAGGAAAGGAAAGGAAAGGAAAGGAAAGGAAAGGAAAGGAAAGGAAAGGAAAGGAAAGGAAAGAAGGAGAGGAGTGGAGTGGAGTGGAGTGGAGTGGAGTGGAGTGGAGTGGAGTGGAGTGGAGTGGAGTGGAGTGGAGTAGAGTAGAGTAGAGTAGAGTAGAGTAGAGTAGAGTAGAGTAGAGTAGAGTAGAATAATATTTTATTTGATCAAGTGTGGTTAGACACACAAGGAATTTAAGAGAAACAGCAGCCCAGAACATGGCTTTTGTTAAGTCACAATCAACCAAGAATGCATTAAATCTGGCCACTGACAGAAGCCCTTTCCCACACAAGAATCTCAGAAGATTGATTGAGGCTCAGCAGAATTGGCTCACACATTGTCTCTTAGGCCAGTTGATTACATATATGGGAATCGAACAGCTGCCTTTTTCTCTAGGTCAATAAGGGACATTTCCAAGAATAACGTATGAACTCCAGCTGGATCAGGGGGTGCAAATGTTCAGGAGTCTTTTCTTTGACCTTCGGTCCTTCGTGAACAATGAAGGTTCTGTAAGTATGTAATTCGTGACATTCATCAAGAATTAGCCACTGGTCCCAGATTGCATCTATCTGCCTTCTCCAACCTGGTGCATTTGGACATCTCGACATAGGGAGAGGACAGGTGTTATAGTCAGGACATCTGAGGGGCAAACTGAAGTGCAGAGTTAAGATATTACTAGGCAATTTAGAAAGGGTCCTGGGAAACGGGGGAGAACTATTGTGCTTGAAAGGATTTGCAGAAGTAGAAAAAAATATTTAGGAAACAAAATCCACAAGGACAAAAGAGATTCCATATAAAGACTGCATGTGTTTGCACTCTGGGTATCTGAGCATCTGAACTCTATGAAAGATGGCAGGAAACAGTGGAATTGTAATGAATAATAATAATGGGATGGGATGGGATGGAAGTAGAGTAGAGTAGAGCAGAGCAGAGCAGAGCAGAGGAGAAGAGAGGAGAGAAGAAGAGAGGAGAGGAGAGGAGAAGAGAGGAGAGGAAAGGAAAGGAGAAGAGAGGAGAGGAGAGAAGAGAGAAGAAGAGAAGAGAGGAGAAGAGAGGAGTATAATAATAGATTAGACTAGATTAGATTAGACTAGATTCTAGAATAGTTGCAGCAGAAAATTCTGTGATCATGTGACCACGTGACCACAATATATAATGCCCTTTTCTGGTTTTTGGCAAAAAAACACCCATAGGAATGCATGGATTCTCTTAACAACCAGGGCATAAACAATATATAATCAGCACTAAAAAGATGTGAAATCAGGTTGGTCCTGTGGATGCCTCAACTTACAACTGGAAATTCCAGGCTCCATTATTATCAGTTGAGGAGAACCTGAATTCTCCTTTAATTTTGTTTTAATTCCTGCAGAGAAAAACCTAATGGTAAGGTTCAATTCAATAAGCTTACGTTACAAAAGGGTAGATTTTACCTTAATATTCGCGGGAACAAGACAATAAAGGAACGTCAGCAACGGAACGGATGGCCTGGAGGTACAATAAATGGATTCACTCTCCCACGCTGGAAATCTTCAGCCAGAGGTTGTACAGCTGTTGCTAAGGGGCGATTTAACCCAAGGTTTCCAGCATGGGATTTGGAGAAAAAAATGGAACATTCTTAAAAGTTTTACTAGGATGAGATTTTTCTCTTTGCGCTGGAAGAAAAATTCATTTGCCCTGTTGGGTTGATTACTAGCAAATCTTGGAGATCTAGCACCTTCCAAAATGTTTTTGGTAAGCTGAGTTTGGCATGGTTTCCAGACAGACTCTCTTCTGTATTTGTGTTTAGGAGGGTGGTTGCAGGAGACCTATACGATGTCACTGAGCCAACGTCTTTCTATGTATTTATTTATCCATCCAAAGAATCTTGACGCCTAACCAGGGGCCCAGAACTCAAAGCCTTCCGCATGGAAGTTCAACAACATCTGAACTTCAAGTCTCTCCTGCCATCTACTGTTCTGCTTTGCACAAGGCAGAAATCGGCATTAATACAAAAAGAGCTCTAGCCACAGCACAGATTTATATACCGCTTCACAGTGCTTTACAGCCCACTCTAAGCAGTTTACAAAGTCGGCACATTGACCCCCAAACAATCTGGGTCCTTATTTTATCGACCTCGGAAGGATGGAAGGCTGAGTCAACCTTGAGCCGGTCAGCATTGAACTCCTGGCAGGAGGCAAAGTTAGCCTGCAATCTGGCACCCTGGAGTTTAGAGCGGTGGGTTGCTGTGTTTTCAGCGTTGGTCCTTCTCTTTGGAAGGCAGACAACAGCACCCTATTGTGAATTACACAGCACTTTGCCTGGCTTTGGCAGTTCTTGCTTCAAAAGATCTATCTGGCTGGAGATGATGGAGCGAACCACGGACTCCTTAGGCCAGTTTGCCCTGAGCAGGATGTCTGCAGCCAGAAAAGAAACTCAGCAGCTTTGATGCTTTAAAGAAACTTCCCCCTTGTTCCTGCAGAGTGAATGTTGGTTGTGAGGTGGTATGCAAGTAACTAAATTTTCTCTAAGGCCATATTTTCCTCCAACACAACCATATATAAATTAAGACATTAAGGCATCTGTGTGAAGGCATGATAGAAAAAACAAACCATGTTGCTATTATTTATTGATGATCCAAATATGTCTTCATTTTGTTCTATATCTTCCTTCCTTCCTTCCTTCCTTCCTTCCTTCCTTCCTTCCTTCCTTCCTTCCTTCCTTCCTTCCTTCCTTCTTCCTCAAATTTATTTGCTGTCCATCTTGCAGTTCAGGAACTTCCTTCCTTCCTTCCTTCCTTCCTTCCTTCCTTCCTTCCTTCCTTCCTTCCTTCCTTCCTTCCTTTTGCCTCTTTTCCTGATGATACCCTAAAACAATGACATCATCACTATGTTACTCAGCTCTCCAATTGCATTCAATTTTGAATTTTTTTTGATCTTGGGAACAGAATTCTGGCTAATGAAAGCATCCACGGTGAAGATAATAATCAACTCACTGTGTCTCCACATTTGTTTTCCCAATAGCAGTCGATTTTTCATATAGTAAGAAAGCATGGATGAAAAGCCATTTTCCCTCTTCTACTGCTACAATTCTCTCTGGGATCGCACAATGAAACTCATCTGAACACATATAGTATACACACATACTTTCATCTCATTCCATCGTAGTCCCTAAGCAGCTTAGTCAGGAGACACAGCACTGGAAAAAGACATCTGTGATGATTTGAGGCCCGCCAGCTTTATTCTTCTTGAATTGTGTGATCACAACAAGATGCCACATTGCCTTGCAATTTGAAACACTTCCTTGCAATAGTGATCTTTGGCTTCAGCCCTTTAAATTGGAAACCGAGGCTGGATTTCATTTTTCTCCAGCTAGCTGAAAAATGCAATTCCTTGTCAACTGCTCTATTCCAGTGCTAAGCACACACCAGATAAATTGCTTTATAGTTTAGCGCAAAGCATGAAGCAAGTCCTTGGATAAATCTAAGCATTGTAGCAGGTAAGGAAGAGACCTATTTATGATTTAATGACCCATGCTTGAAGGGGTTTCTTTTTGTTTAAGTGGTGGTATGAGAACAGCATTTGATAAGCACTTTTGTGACAGGCGTGGATTTGAAAACTCACAGTGGCATCTGATGTATTATTACTGACACAGGTTAATCCATGCTTTCCCTCAACTAAGACCTGCAATGTACATTAATGACAGGAAGCTGTGAAAAACTCTATATTTAATCAATGGCTGAAGAGCTAAACAAAGAAGGAGCAGATTGGGGAAACGGATGTGGTTTGAATTACATTGCATGTCACGGGAAGGCAAAATCACAAAACTGGATCTCACTTACTTTGGCCATGTCATGAGAGGGAATTCACTGGAGAAAGCAATTATGTTGGGAAGAGTTAGCGGTAAAAGGAAACCAGGCTGCCAAAGAACATGATGGCTGGTCACCATCAAAGCTGACACCAACCAGAGCATAGAATAAATCAAAGGAGTACAAGATTGGAAGATGTGGAAAGACCTAGCCCAGTGATGGTGAACCTTTTAGAGACCGAGTGCCCAAAACCCAAAACCCACTTATGTATCGTCAGGTGCCGGGTGGGCCTGGCCCATTGGGTGGGCATAGCTGTGGTAGTAACGGTAGAATGGGTAGGACTAAAAAGTTCAATCAATCAATTCCAACTTTTTTTTCCTGCGAGAAGTTGAAATTGATTGAGCCTTTTTTTTTGCACACGGTGGCGGAGGCCTAAAGCAAAAAGGTTTTATAAAACCCAGCTGAAGGCCTAGGACTGGGGCGACGGTGCACGTGCCCATAGAGAGGGCTCTGCGTGCTGCCCGTGGCACGCATGCCATAGGTTCGCCACCACAGACCTAGCCCATAGAATCGCCAAGAGTCAGAAATGACTGAATGGCTTGAGGACCACTGGCCTATTCAGAACCTGGCTGCACAAGTGGTAAGCTGACATGCACAGCGTGCGCAGCTCAACTTATGCACGTGTGTGTGTGTGTGTGTGTGTGCACCAGCCTGCCGCTCACACGATCCAGTTCCCTTCTCTCCCTCCCCAGCCAGGCCGCCAAGCCACCAAGGTTGGGGACCGCTGATTTACAGTATAAAGAAAAAGAGTGTCCACATGTTGATCCAAAATATTTACGTCGCATACTAGATGAAAATATTTTCTTGGAATGTGCAATACACAAAGTCATTATTTAGCCTAAAAGGCTGGGTTTGCAAAGCGAGTCAAACTAGGACAAAAAAACCCTCTCACAACTCACTAGGTTAATTAACATTTGTGCAAATGAAGCTGTTAAGATTCCAGCTGGTCAGATTAAGTGTTTTTTTGTGTACAAGCAGCAAGAGACACATTTTAAAGCATTCGGCGGCATTTATTTTATGAACAATACGGTCCTGTCTCCCACACTAATCAAATTAATAAATAAATAATACAGAAAGTTCGGGGGGGGGGGAGAGAAAGAGAAAAGGTTGGGAGGGGGAAGCTGGAAGTGTGCTACATTGCTTATTAAGTGTGCTGCATCTTGCTATCCTGAATCACAAAACAACTTGTGGCGGTACTGTGATACCATTTCGAATCTTGAGCACGCCGACGCCTTTCACCGCAAAACAGGGACACACAAATTCTTGAAAGTTGCTGTGGAAAGTGTACAGGTGTTGCATGATATCAGCGTTAAAAAACGAGAGAGTCCCTTCATTGTAGTCCAGTAAAAGGCCAATCTTCCCAGGAGGAATTGTGATCTTGATGTTGGGTGTTATCCCATCGTTGAGAAATTCATAGACGTGGCTGCATAAGGAAAAAGAGATTTTTCACACCAGAAGCTTTAAACCGTGGGTATCCAACCGTGGCAACACTAATAGCCCACAAGGTGTCAAATGTCCAGTTGGCGGATTCAGAAAAAGGAACTCCTGGGACATTATTTTACCAAGAATATAAACTTTACTGAATAAACTATATTGGCACAGACGAAGCAAAAGTAGCTCTGGGTTTCTCGCGCAAAAGCTAGCATAGTTAATTTCCACCTTTCTCTGTCAGCCACCCACAGTCCATTGCGTCCACCAATCACTTCTGTTCATTTTGTTTTGGGAACCAGCAAGCTAGACTAGGCTGTTTGCTCGATGTGTCTTTCGGCTGGAGCACTGTCTCACGGGAACCAACGATGCTCAGATTCAATCCCCCTTCCCATGGTTGCTCCCGTTGGGTATGTCTAGTTTGATGAAGAGAAGGACGAGGGGGGACAGGATAGCAGTGTTCCAATCTCTCAGGGGCTGCCCCAAAGAAGAGGGAGTCAAGCTATTCTCCAAAGTGCCTGAAGGAAGGACAAGAAGCGATGGATGGAAACTAATCAAGGAGGGAAGCAATGGTGTAGGGTTTCCTGCCTGAACAGGGGGTTGGATTTGATGACCTCCAAGGTCTCTTCCAAGTTGATGATGATGATGATGATGATGATGATGTGCAAATCTGTCTTGACACAAGGCTTCCCAAGGAAGGACCTACTACTATAGACCTGTACTCCAAACCTTGAGATGTTCACCAACATGTTCTCTTTAGGAGAAACTGCATCTCTGTATACATATCTGAGCCTCTTTGGCCCATGAGCTTAAAGCAATTCAGAAGAACTGGATCACAAGGCTACTGTACCATACTTCTACTGTTGAATGCGCTAAACTTCTGTCCTGAGATAAGTTACTTTTCAGAAAGGAGTGATCCTACTTATCATATAAAGCAGAGGGTTGGACTAGATGACCTCCAAGGTGCCTTCCACCTTTACTTTACTATTATTATTATATGGAACCAGGTCAAGTTAGGCTTAATTTGTCAGGCAGAAGGCAAATAATAATAGCCCCTGATTTCTTTTCTTGGGAGGCATCTCTGAAGATGCGTGGGAAAGTGGGGCTGTGCAGAACAACTCCCAGCATTGCTTGAGTTTATGGGCTTTGTAGTCCTTGATGTGGCCCTCAGCTGTTTAGGAAATCCACAGAAAGTAAGGGGAAGCAGCAGTATAAAATCTTGCAAGCTGGTTGCAATGGCGTCACCAGGGTTAAAATTAAGCTGTACCTGTCAATACATGTAATATTAAATATTCATTCTCTTTTCCATAATTTAAGACCATGAGAATAGTATTTGCCCAATTTTGGAAAAATGAAAACCTACCACCTGACTAGAGTATAATCATGAAAATCCTAGAATGTGCAGAAATGGATAGATTAACTTTAGAGATTAAAGAGAAAGAAGATTCAGTTTATTTCAAAACATGGGAAAAATGTTATCAATGGTTAGCAACACGACTGAGCGAGAAAAGATGATGTAATTTAACAGGATGAATGATATTTATTGACTAAGCTTTATTTTTATGATTATTGTTATCAGTGATTACAATGGTTGAGTATTATATTAATTACTGTTGTTTAATATTTGTACGATAGTCTGCTTGCTAAAGTGTTAAATTTTTGTTGGGGGTAACCCCACTAATGTATTTATCCCTACCCTTATCCCAACCCCATTCCCTAACCCCATCCAACATCCATATCGACCTTACCCCTTCCCTACCCTTATAAAACTTAATAAAACATTTATATATATATAAAAAGATGAAGCTGTACCTGGAGGAAGTAATGGTGTGCTTCATGCACCAGGAAGAATGGCTTGCACCCAAGTAATCGTCTCTTGGTACATTTTCAAAAGCCACCCCAATGCAATATTCGGTGTTCTCATCAACGTCGACCTCCCAGTAATGTTTTCCTCGGAATGGGATCGGGTATCCCATTACAGCAATGGATCTATCAAAAGAGAGAGAGAGAGAGAGAGAGAGAGAGAGAGAGAGAGAGAGAGAGAGAGAGAGAGAGAGAGAGAGAGAGAGAGAGAGAGAGAGGCGCGCGGGAACGTGGGTCAATTTTCAAGATATTCACTATATTGATGGAATTGAGTCATCTTCTGGATGATCTTGTTATCCCCCAATTTGGGCATTAGTTAAGTTGTGGATAAAATGATTGGATTTTTGATGGAATTGAGTCATCTTCTGGATGATCTTGTTATCCCCCAATTTGGGCATTAGTTAAGTTGTGGATAAAATGATTGGATTTTTGAGATTTCCAGGGAAGAAATGGCACAGTGACCATTAAATAAGGAAACCCGGAATATCACAGGAACTGGACAGGTGCAGCTTGAGATAGTGAATATGGCTATATGCTTGGAGTAGGATTTCCCCCCCCCCATTCAAGTAGTCAACTCTCTTCCTTTTGAGAGAGATCCTAAGATCCTAACTTGGGAGCTGCCGTGAAGAAGTCCTGCTCTTCAACTCCAAATTAAGGTGAACCTAGAATTGTAGGAGAAGGAGTGACAGAGCCTGGGGGTGGAGTCAAAAGAGGAATCAGCTTAGAGTCTCTAGGTACCCACAAGAGGAATAAGTCCAATCCCTCTTGAATTCCATTGGCCCTTATCTAGCGTCAAGACTGTCCTGACCATTTTTTAGTAGATTCCTGTGCATAGGCATGATTAGTAAATACATCAGTTTAATTAGAACTTCACAAGTGGTCCTGAATGTTTGTATCTGACAGGAGTTAACCTGGGTAATAAGACAGCCTTCCCAGCTGATCTTGTCCATGAGCCAGAAGGTACTTGGAGAGATGGTCTTATATGATCAATTAGGAGTAGCAGTACTGACGTTATTGTCCATGATAGTTACTACTTGTTTTATTTAGAATATAGTTATGCTGCCTTTAAACTACAGATGCAATATCTTCAGTCAGAATCAGAACAACAGAAGCTCTAAAATCCAGCCCCTACGACTGTTTGTCACCTTTTGCTTTCAGCTGTTGCCAGCAGTTTTGCACTGTCCAAAGTGCATTTTCAGAGGTCCTTTCAAACGAAAGGAGAGTGAAGCAATACAATGGGATTAAAGATCTAGGCATGAAGATCCCAAACCTTGTAAAACTGTCTTCGCCAAAGGGTGCGTCACTTTGGGCACTCTTGTTTTTGTGGCAGACCAGTGTCAGCCCATCTTCCAGGATGGACAATGAGGGATGCGCTGTCCTTTCATTAAGGGTAAATACAGTTCCTGTCGGAGAAATGAGATCGTGTTCTAATTATTCAGTCCCATGAATTTGCTTCTACTCGCTTACAGCTCCTTGTGCTCAGACGTTCCCCTTGGAACATTTACAGAGCCCCACCACCCCTCATCCAGACTAACTTTTTCAGCAAGGCTTTTCGTGACTAGTCAAGTTATGGCCTTGAAACAGATCGGACTAACTCTGAATCTCTTGGTTCTCTCGGAGTTTGGTGGTTTTCTTGCAGATATTTCATTACCCAACCGTGTAACATCACCAGTGGTAGAACAACCAAAATAACAGAGATTAACCTGAAGATCAACACTAGACCAACAGTCAAGAAGTAAACAATATTAATGCACTGTTGATGCTTCCTAGTTGGGTAATGAAGTGTCTGCAAGAAAACCACCAAGCTCAAAAAGCATCACGGACCCTGAGTTATAAATATTTTCTTGTATTAGATTAGACCAGAGGTCCCTAACCTTTTGGGCACCATGGACCAGTTCCATGGAGAAAGGCTTTTCCATGGACTTGAGCCAACTTAATGCAATGAAGCATTGGAGGAAAAATACCATTCCAGCTTTCACCATCCATTTTTCAGACTACTAAAGAGTGGGTGGTTTTATTTCAAAACGAATAAAGTGTTTCTGGAAGGGGGTGGGTGGAAAATGGAGGTATATGTGAAACTATTCCCCACTTTGGTTTTTTTTTTCTCTATTTGAATAGCATTTGATTCCCTTCAAAGGGTGCTGAGATACCCTCATAACCCAGGCAAACTGCTTTTTCCACACAGCACCTCTTGATTTCTCCCCCCCTTCTGCTTATTTTTGGAAATGAAGTAAAATCATTTTTAAAAAGCACTACTAGAAGCAGTGTAAAATAGGATGCCACAATTTGCAAAGGGTACGTGCTAAGAGTACATTCTTATTACCTACCTGTGCTAAGGATAGAAGCTGGATCACTCCTTTGGCTAGATCCTCCTATATTGATGGCCTTCACAAAGAGAAGGTAATTTTGTTTTGGCTCCAGCTGAATCAGTGTCTCACAGTTTGGAATTCCAACAACAGATCTGGGGGGGAAAAATGTGGAAAGCATGCTTATGTACAGTCGCTTTTGAAAGGAGGAACGACTAATTTGTGATCCTGGGAACCTCAGAAAGAGTTGAGAAGTCATATAGAAAGCTACCTCCAATTCTATTTTCTACCATACTGGAGATCGGAGATTAACATGAAAGAAAGAGCTAAACAAGCTTTACAAGGTATCAGTATGATTACTAGCTCAGTCATAAACATGGTACTGATCATAGCTTTTTTCCACCTGGAAAAAAACTATTCCAGTGCGCAGTTCACTACAGTGCCTTTGAAAATCCCTATCGGTTGATGGCCTCCCTGGGTAAGCTGACCATTCTCATGCATAGCAGAAACATCACAACACAATAGGGAACCTTCTGTCTGTGAAATTGCCCAAAGGATTATGAAATTGATCAGAGAAAAACAAAGTACCAAGGAAATGGTGGGAGGGAGTTAGGACCCCCCCCCTGCCCAATCTCTGCTTCCTTTGAGAGATTGGCAAATAGGAAATAATTGATTTCTCTTACTAACAGTAAATATGAATGAATATTCTATGTGTGTTTGCAGACAGAAAAGTGAAAGAAAGAAAGAAAGAAAGAAAGAAAGAAAGAAAGAAAGAAAGAAAGAAAGAAAAAAGGAAGGAAAGAAGGACGGAAGAAAGTAAGAAAGGAAGAAAGGAAAGAAGGAAGGAAGGAAGGAAAAAGAAGGAAGAAAGGAAGGAAGGAAAAGGAAGGAGGGAGGGAGGGCAGGAAGG